>NC_143549.1:139452500-140652500 GCF_054136105.1 Typopeltis vanoorti
CAAATCAAGCACACTCTCACTGTATTATAAAATGAATTATTAACTACCGTATTTTTCGATAGATAACGCACGCCTAATGTATAACATGCACTCCCAACATCTTCATCACTCATTTTGATGTATAGATAACGCGCATGAATCACTAGCAGTAGAGTTAGGAAGTACAGACAGAGGATGGAGGAATTCTTTAAAAGCACGTGCATTGCTAGTAGCAGTGGTCGATTTTTTTAATTCCAAATTTTACAATTTTCACATTATTGGGGAGCACTGTGACATTACTATGACTCTTTGTGTGACCATTGGGCCACACAAAGATAGCTTGTGTGGGTTGCATCGTTCTCTTGTAACTAGTCGCATCAACAACTGAAAGGTAGGTGTATATTTTTTGTATTTTATGAAGTTACATTATTCCATACATCCTGTTTTAAAATATTTCATAAAGTAAATCATTATTTGTTTATATTTTGTTATTAGATCTGAATTACCCTTGGAAGATAGAAGTACTTCTCGGAGAAAATCCTACACAGCGCAGCTCAAGCTTGAAGTGGTAGAAGTAGCAAAGGAAAAAGGGAATCGTGAAGCTGGTAGATTGTTCAGTGTTGGAGAAAGTAGTGTTCGTGAATGGCGAAAGGCTGAAACAGTCCTGAAATGTTTACATAGGAGGAAACGTGCTATGAGGTTTAGAAAGTGCTTGTGGCCAACCATAGGGAAAAAACTGTTTGATTGAGTTGTTAGTGAAAGAGCTAAAGGTATGAGAATATCTACTGTCCGTGTGTTGCAGGAATTGAAAAGAATTGCGCAAAACGATAATATAAAGGATTTCAAGGCCTACCCATCTTGGGGGTTTTTGGATGAAGAGAAACAATTTAAGTGTGCACTCCTCCACTAGTGTTGGACAAAATTTGCTGTGTGACTGGGAAGCAAAAGTAGCTAAATTTCGTTTGTTTCTGACAGAAAACTTGTGTGGGGGTTGATGCTTGTCACTTTGGGAATATGGATGAGGTTCAGGTAAGTTTTGACATGCCTAGTTCTAGGAGACTGTGAATCTGAAGAGAGCAAAAGCGGTTTCAGTTGCTACAACAGGGTACAAAAAGTCTATATAACTTTACTGTGGTTCTCTGCGTAACTGCAGATGGTTCCAAACTGCCACTGATGATGATTTTCAAAAGAAAGACTGTTCCAAAAGGTTGTGATTCCAAAGATATTATTGCTACTGTTAATGGTAAAGGTTGGATAAATTCCAAGGTTATGAAATTTTGGTTGGAGAATGTGTGGCAAAAGAGAAAAATGGCATTTTCAACACAAAATCTTTGCTAGTGTTGGATTCTGTAGGGCACACATGACAGCAGAAGTTAAAACAATTGAAAGTATCCCAAATTGGCCGTCATTCCAGGTGGTTTAACAAAAAAACTCCAACCCCTTGATCTTGCAGTAAATAAACCATTCAAAGACAATTTGCAGGCTAAGTGGGAAGACTGGATGATGAATATAACAAAATAGGGCAGATGAAAAGAACGTCATATAAAGATATAGTTACATGGATTGTAGAAAGCTGGGCTGCTGTAAGTGAAAACTGTGTTAGAAATGGTTGAATTAAAGCACAAGGGAATGGAGTGGTGTCCGGTGACAATGATTATGAAGCTGAAGAAATACCGTTAAATTGCGTTAAAAACTAAATTTTTAACGCAATTGATTCTTTCAATATTAAGTCTGATGAAGAATTTTTTGGATTTGAATAGTGTAATGTTCAATAAATATTAAGTAATACTTGTACCTTAATTTTGTTATTACATTTGATTTACCTCTCATACCTTTCAAATGTATATGGTGCATGTTCATTTTTAACGAATTTAGACCTTTTTGTATAGATAATGCACGGCGGTTATCTATCGAAAAATACGGTATATTGAGTTCAATGTAGGCATTAAGAAATCTGATATTATACCATCCAACATCACATCCAATGCTCTCTCTCAGAACCAACATTTTCCGCATCACTTCAAGGAAGTACTATCTGGACATTAGCCTTTTTTGAATCACAAACCACACTGGAATCAAAGAAAAGGTTGTTGCAAATACTACAACTTGATCAGCTCATCCTGTCTTTATCTGTATGTTCCTTGTACCAAATTAAGCACAGATCATTAAACAAAAATTATCAACACAGTGGTAAAGAATTGAGTATTAATCATAAAACAGGGGGATTAATAAACTATACCAGATAAATCCTATCAAACTGACAGTCCAATCTGTGCAGGCATCATAGAGAGGAAACTGTTCTTGTTTAGCCCTACATAGTCCATACTCATTTCACACACTACTTCCTATTGAGGATATCCTTCTTGTTCACTGTTTATCACTTTTTGTACTCAATTCTTTAATGATACATGTAAAAGTAATATTCTATTATAAATTTTTAATTTCTCATAATAACTAAATTCACTTGTCTTTGTCTCCACTAAAAATGGCAAGTAACTTTATGCTGATTAAATCATTTTGTAAGATTTAAAGTTGTGTGTTCAAACAATCTTTGCAACTTAAGTCTGTTATAACTAAATTGTTATAACTGTATCACTAAATTTCAACAATTTAATGGCAGTAGAACCCTAATGCAGGGAGCTGACAGTTTCAAATTACAGGAACTATGCTAATTTCACTTAAGTAAATATCAAGACAAAAATTTGCATAATAGTTATTTTTCTTCCCACAGTTCATTTTTCAAGGAGAATGCTATAATTTTAACTGAAAATTTGTTGAAAGTTTGCTTACAAAGACTTCCAGGAACTAATGCAATAGATAGCATAGCTGTGAGCATGAAATGTTTATTTTTGGAATAGGAGATGTTTTTTTTTTTTTTTTTTTTTCAAACAGAGATAGTAAAAAGTTAGAGAATGAAATATAGAGACTAACAGATCTGAAGGAGTTTTTTTTTTTTTTCAATGATAAATGACTACCAAAAGATTTATATCTTCTGGTAGTCAATTATCATTGAAAAAAAAAATCCTTCATATCTGTTAGTCTCTGTTTTTCATTCCCTAACTTTTAAGTTTTAAACATTAAACTGTAATACAGTTTTTGGAGAACATTTTAAGTTACTGAAACTACTACTGTTTTTCCAATCTGAGATGTTATAGTCCATAATTTTAAATGAAGATAGTATATTTCAAGTTTTAAGGGAAAAAAATTATATCATTATGTAAGCTTTTATGGAGGGGAAGGGGGGGGGGTATGCTAGGTGTGTTTTTTGCCAGTATTACTCCACAATTAAAGAATCAGATGGGATAGGAAAACTAATTTCATTAATTACTTAACTAGTTTTGTGAAAATCTTTTCTTTTACATCATTAGGAGAATTATGTAAATAAACTAAAAAAGTTTTGGTGAATTGCTGCATACTACTACTAGTAATAATGCACATGATGTGATGAAGTAGAGAAGACCAGACCTGATGTAAAATCATCCATTGTTTCTTTTTTTCATCATTTTGTTTCATCTACAATGAAACAAACATTTTGTTTCATCTACAATGAAACAAAATGATGAAACATCATTCTGAATCAGCTGAAATGATGAAACATCCTCTACGACAGTGGTTCTCAAACTTTTTTGTCTGGCGGCACACTAAAATCAATAAATAAATTTCACGGCACCCCTAGTATTATTTGCTTTTTATAGAGAGTAAAGTGCCGATTAATTGATTCTGAAAGACTCACATATATAATCCATAAATAAATTGATATTACAGATACTAAAGATATGAAGGAAAGTGTGTTTAAAAGAAAACAGATTTTATTTAAACTAAAAAGGAAAAACATTTGTTTACGATGTCTCTCATTGTAGTTGGAATATATAACAATAAGAAAAACTTCTACTCACTGAATTTAACGACTTTAATATCATATGCTTCATTTATTCTCACTGATGACAAAAGACTCATGATTTTTGTTTAGGGGAAATGATCATGTACAATACTTGTCACACTGAACAGAGAAATACTCAAACAGACAGTAGGATAACTAACCATTCATTAGTTCATTTTCCCCAGTATTTATGTGCCGTCACATATCTAGTTACTACGACACGTGGTGATCTAATGAAATCCCAGGATATAATATAAGAGTGATACAAAAAATGAATTTTTATATACGCTTCATCCATTAAAATCAAAATATATAATTTTTTTGTTTTTGATTTAGTTATTTGTGGCAATTGAATATTTTGCTTTTTTCAAATAAACGATTCAAAATTTTGCAGCACCCAGTTTGAGAACCACTGCTCTACAAGGATGTTTTATCATTTCAGCTGATTCTTTAAATGCTCTTGAAAAAAAATCTGTAATCTATGTGGAGCATTTTTGTTTGTTGCCATAATATTTGATGTCTTGTTTCAGTTGTATGTGCTGCCAGTGCTGATTTGTGTTTTCTTTCATTCTCAAAGTCCTGAAGTGTTCAGATTGGCATATCTCTCCTAACCTACCTGTCTGTCCTATGCAGTGTAAACTACAACTTAGATTTCAGCTGATTAGAGATCATGTTGTAGATGGGGTAGAAGGTAACTTTATATTTCACTGAAATTTAAAATAACAAGGATGATGTAGCATCCTTGTTATTTTATCTGTGACTGATTACACTGGCCAACAAAAAAAAATTTTTTTTTCTGCTGATTATGATCTGACACTTGTTTTTTACTAATTTGGGTGTGCTGATTTCAAATATCAAACCCATTTTTCTCTATCACATCAGGTTTTTCCTCTATGGCATTATCTTTTTGCTAATTTGTAAGTTTTTGATAGTTTTAAGGAGGCTGTACTATTGAGAGGATCAAAAAAATCGATTTTTTAATATTATTTTCTGAAAGTATGTACTTTTAAAAATCTGTTCCTAACTTTTTATCAAGAAATTTGAAAAATTCCTGAACATGTAGCCTATTATTCAAAGCGGTGTGCAGATCAGAATCGGAGCTCTCACCGCTCTCGCTTGTTAGTAAACGAATAAATGCGTAAGAACCTGCAACGGCACGTACTGGCCCTTTGAATGCGAGAGAGGCCGATAACCGACCTAATACATTTAGGTGATGAAAAGTAGGCGATGACAACTGCCTAAAACAAATGAATGCTATATGCGTCATAGTGGACAAAGAACGATCAAAATCAGTCGACCGTTAATCGATCGTGAAAGTATGATGCGCGCTTATAACGTTTCAATAAAGTCTCTGGTTTTTTTTGTCTTGTTAATTGCATGTTAGTTGGCAGTGAAGAAAATACATCATGTTTACTACTCGAAAATGTGTCAATAGTGTAGATTCCTTCTGCTACATTTGTGGCAGCTTTACTGTTCCCAGTCAAAGGACATATATCACTGATTTTGTTAAGAAAGTGTACTTTGCATACTTTGACGTAAAAATTGCAGATCAGGACAAGTCATGGGCTCCAAATGTAAGACACATGTAAGTCATGTGTAGAAAATTTACGGCAGTGGAGCAAGGGAAAACGCCAAAAATTAGCTTTTGGCATTCCAATGATTTGGCGTGACCTGAAAAATCACGTAGATGATTGCTATTTTTGTTTAGTTCAGACTTCTGGTTATAATAAGAAGAATAAGAAAAAAAATTGGGTATCCAAATCTCGACTGAGCAATTCGGCCAGTTGCTCATTCCAATGAAATAGCCATGCCAATTTATAAAGGACTTCCTTTACTTGAGAATGAGCACGATCGGGATATGCCAGATGTTCTTGAGGAGCAAGACCCGGATGTTGATTTAGACAATGAAAATTTAATTTCTAGTTCTGGACCGCAACGTTTTACTCAAGCGGAATTGAATGACTTAGTAAGAGATTTGGGCCTATCAAAGGAATCATCGGAATTGTTAGCTTCAAGATTAAATGAAAAAAAACTTACTGGAGCAAGATACGAAAATAACTTTTTATCGTAGCAGGGAAAGTAATCTTGTACAATATTTTAAACACGAGTGTGGGTTTGTTTACTGTAACAATGTGTTAGGTTTACTAACTAAAATGAGTGTTGTACAATATCATCAAAATGAGTGGCGTTTATTTATTGACAGTTCAAGCAGAAGTCTCAAGTGTGTTTTACTACACAATGGGAATGTATATGGCTCAATTCCTATTGGCTATTCGGTCAACTTAAAGGAAACATATGAGGACATTAAAAAGGTTCTGAAGTTATTAAAATATACAGACCATAACTGGATCATCTGTGTGGATCTTAAAATGGTTAACTTTTTAGTTGGCTTTCAAAGAGGATATACAAAGTTTCCGTATTTTCTATGGTTCTGGGCTAGTCGAGCTAGAAACCAACACTGGAGTCAGAAACATTGGCCACTTAGAATATCCTTAAATGTTGGAGAACAGAATGTTATAAATCAACCTTTAATCGACAGAGAAAAAATCATTTTTCCATCTCTACACATCAAACTAGGTCTTATGAAGCAGTATGTTAAAGCTTTAGATTTACAAGGTAACTGTTTCCAATATATATGTGAAAAATTTCCACGACTTAGTTGTGAAAAAATTAAAGCCGGTGTAATTGATGGACCGCAAATTAGAACTTCAATGAGAGACCCAAATTTCATCAACTCTATGAACTAAATTGAGAAAGAAGCCTTTTTTGTCTCCAAGAATAATTTTCTTGGAGACAAAAAAGCATGCAATTACAAAGATCTAGTGGAAACAATGCTTGAAAATTTCCAGCGCCTAGGTTGCAACATGAGCATAAAGCTTCATTTCCTATACAGTCATCTTGATAGATTTCCCGAGAATTTAGGTGCTGTAAGCGATGAACAAGGCAAAAGATTTCATCAAGACTTAAAAACTATGAGAATCCCAAGGAAGATGGGATTCTCACATGATGGCCGACTACTGTTGGAGTATTCAAAGGGATTACCAAAACAGAACACACAGCAGAAATTGCTACAAACAAAAATTTATTCCCTGAAACTCGTGTGTAGGTAAAACTGTTATTTTTTTATAAATATTCTTGTAATTTTTAATGAATATTGTTAAGTAGTTATGTATCTAATTATCGGCCTCTCTCGCATTCAAAGTGCCAGTACGTGCTGTTGCAGGTTCCTACGCATTTATTTGTTTACTAACAAGCGAGAGCGGTGAGCACTCCGATTCTGATCTGCACACTGCTTTGAATAATAGGCTATATGTTCGGGAATTTTCCGAATTTCTTGATAGAAAGTTAGGAACAGATTTTTAAAAGTACATACTTTCAGAAAATAATATTAAAAAATCGATTTTTGATCCTCTCAATAGTACAGCCTCCTTAAAACTATCAAAAACTTACAAATTAGCAAAAAGAAAATGCCATAGAGGAAAAACCTGACGTGATAGAGAAAAATGGGTTTGATATTTGAAATCAGCACACCCAAATTAGTAAAAAACAAGTCTCATATAAAAGTCAGCAAAAATTGTGTTGGACTGTGTTATATATATGGAAAATTACTGCTCCTCTCAAGTTTTGATTTTCATGTTCATCCAAATGTCTTGGAAGCTGGCATAGGATTTTTTTTTTTCCACCATTAATTTTCTATTGTAACAATTCTTTGGTAGGATGGAACTGAGGCATTCTAACTCATGGTTTCTTTTATTTATAGTAGTGGAAATTCTGTAAACCCTTTCACATAGGGAAAGGATAATGCCTATTTTCTGCACTGAGTGGTGGTGATGGGATGTGGTGTGTAAGTAATGTCTGGTGTTTGTTGGCTTCCTATAAGCTGAGTTTTGTTTGGGTACCTCAACAAGTGTATCCAAAAAATGGCAAAGACGTACTTGCCTCTAATTCAACAGTGAATTTAATTTGAGGGTGAAGGTTGTTGAGATGCATGATGAACTGGTTAACGTATCTGCTCTCCAGCCAAAAGGCTGTGGGTTCAAATCCTGCCATCCATGCCCTTCATGCTGATGATGGGCATGGATGTTTGTGATTGTCTGTGAAAATACTAGTGGTGGTAGTGGGCAGTGGATAGCACTGGTGTAGATGATGTGGTTTGCTGTAGTTGGTGGATTGAGTGGTGGAGATGGAGAGTTGTAGGGTAGGTGCCCTCCTTCGATGAGTCTTTGGACTCCTTGGAGGTGTCACGTAACAATAACAATAATTCTTCTAATTATTAATTAGAAGAATTATTAATTGGGTAATACAGCTGGGCCAAACGAAAATATTGCTGCCAAACTTTAGGTTGTATTCCTTGGAACTGAAAGTTATTTTTGTTTTTCAAACCATTCTATGAATAGGTTTGCTAACAGGGGGGGGGGACACCATTGCTAGTTCTTCCTTCTGTTCAAACTACAACAGAATCCAGTTAACTGGGCTATCAGTTAATTTGGGTAAGTCTTAAAGAAAAAAAAACAAATCGAGAAAACTGCAAGAGTTTTCTTTGCTTATTTGAGGCAGGAGATGCAGCACTCAAGATTATCCCTCTGAAGTAAGGTGCTTGTAAATGGTTAGTTGTTTTAAGGCTTACTGGCACAACAAGTGCAAAAGTCATATCACACCAAACCACAGCTTGTTAATGACTCATCAGCTCTGTTCTTCCATGTGTTTTTTGGTGATATATGTAAATGATTCATCATTCCTCTCCCTGACTCATGCTCTACAGCATATTAGATTCTAAGGGGGACAGATTTTAATTAGCATTAGCTGCATGCACTTGTGTCATCTTTCATGCTGAGGCAACACCTAATCAGAAGCATAGAGATTTTTCAGTGCTCTATTTTTGATAATTTTGTTTTTAATTTTATAAAATGCTGGACCCTTACCAAGATGCCATGTAAACATTTGTTACTAGCCTTACTAGACCAAAATCAAATGCAATTCATTAAATGCCAGTCATTATCGTCTGGCAAAGATAACTAGAATACCGAAATCTATGATTGTGCACTTGATACAGCAGTAAGATAAAGTGAGAGAAGAATGGACATGACATGGAAAATGGGGTACATTTCAAAAACAGAAGCATGAAGGTAAGAGTCCTGAAGTTGAGGATGCCCTAAATCAGTGATTCTCTATTATAATTGGACGAGGAGTGTGCATCAGTGGTCAAATGTTAAAAAAAGAAGTCAGAGGATCTAGTTAAGAAACTGAGTCATGATGATTTTAAAGCAACAAATGGTTGGTTGTCTTGATAGAAATGTAAGCACAAGATGTTGTAGGTGGAAAAGAATGGAAATCCAAGAAAGTACTCAAATTACTTTATGCTGATGAAACAAGCCTGTTTTATCATGCCTCATTGTATGGTTTTCTCTCTGCTGCAATCATGTAAAAACTGTCAGGTTCTAAGAAAGCAATGGATTGCATAACGGTGTTATGCTGTTATGCATGAGGTTGGAGAGTGGATCTGATAATAGTATATATTACCTTTTGCTACATTGGCCATCATACCTAATTTTGGAATCCTACTAGGTGATATCACAAAGTTGGATCAAAGTTTTGGAATCAGTCAAGCAGGGTTCTTGTTATGAATAAATCCTCTGATACTATTATCCAACTCGTTACTATTAAACCTCCATCGCAAGCTGTTTTCAAATAATTAATCTCTTAGTAGTTACACAAATTCCAAGGAGAAGATTCATAAAAAAAGAAGATTTTTTTTTATGAATCTTCTCCTTCTGATATGTCCCCAAAGCTAAGGTCTTAAATAATTATTGATTATTCATTCTGAACACACTGAGCTAATTTGCTGATGCATGCCAATTGCATCTTCCTTTACACCCTCTAGTACCAGTAGCTGCAATCTACTATATATTTTGTTCTGTTGGACTATCTCACACCATACAGCCTCGAATGCAGTGTCTCACATGTTCTTGCTTTTCTGGTTTTCTACTCGTCTACTATTTATTTATTATTTTTTTAAAATATGAGCAGCACACCATTCTATAAAGAATAAAATGAAATACAATGTCCTATATTTTAATTTTAAAATGTTGAATTCTGATCTTTAAAACAGCGATCTCTATACTGCAATCACCCATCATAAGTTCTGTATGTATGTATACGTAATTATGTGCATTTATTCTAAACTACTTGTAGAAATATCAAAGAATCATAAAAATGGTTACCTGATAAAACCAGAGCATCAAATATATAACTAGCAAGCATCAATGGCAAAAGTGCTTCTCCACGAGAGCACAACTGCCCATCTCGTAGCTGTTCAGCTCGCTTACACACAACATCCAGTTCCACTTCAGTTAACGGTAGACGTTTCAACAAGACAACTAATTCTCCCTCTTGATTTGCTAATTTCACCTATAAAAATTGCAATATATTTGATAAAAGCGCCTGAACACAAAACTATTAAATTTATTCATCTGTTTATTCAATATTTTATTTCTCATCAGCATCTAGACACTGAAATGTTTATTCACCTACAATGAAATATTCAGGAACTTATAACTATATTAAACATTACAAATTCTTTGACTAATATTAAAAGGACAATTTTTCTAATAGCATATGGATAAACTTATACCTCAGTTATTTTTTTATTTATATTTAATTCTTATAATAAATTAGCTGTAATAAGATAATCAGGATGAAGATTTAGAATCGTTTCTGATATGCATTTAAAGAAGCAAAGCTGAGGAGTTATCAATGGAGGGGGGGGGGGATATCATTCATTCCTGATGTGCAAAAATCACATAAGCAATGAATGATTCAGATATTTTCTCAAATGACTAATTCCCTAAATTAATGAATATGATGCTAATCACACAGCATCTTTGATTATTACTCAAAACAGAAACGTATAAAATTGGATTTAGTTGACCAAATTGCATTCTTATTGGCTTAAACCACAAATAAAACGATAGTACAACATGACAGAATTTCATGCCAGCTAGAGCATCGCCCAGTTAAACAAGGGACCCTGTTGTTTTGGCCAGGAAACCAGGGCAAACAGTGAAAAGACAGCTACTGGAACAAATCCTGAAACACCCCAACTCAACATCAAAAGAGTTCAAGATTGGTACTATCAATATAAGAAGCCTGAATGGCAAAGAAATGGAGCTAGCTGAGGAATTGGATAAGTACCAGATCGACAATAGGGGTAAAAAGAAGGAGTAGCTATAGTATTCAACATTAAATACGAGACTAATCTTCTTGAATGGCAGACAATATCGAGTAGAGTGATGTTGGCAAACATTAGAATGAGGAACTAGACAATGAGACTTATTTGTGCCTATGGTCCCACAGAACGTTCTACTAAGGCAGAAGTGGAGGAATTATTTGAGACTTTAGAGAAAGAAACTGACAAATGAAAAATGAAAAGTTAGGGATCTAAATAGCAGAGTAGGAAACGATTGTCAGACATATAGACATATTTTGGGAAAATTTGGAGAAAAGAGCAAAACTAATAATAGTGGTGAGTACTTGTTGGATTTCTGCTCAGGACATGGACTGGTTATTACTAACACAATATTCCAACATAAAAATGTGCACAAATTCACATGGAGAGAAGAGGCAAAGAATAAGAAAGTCTCATTTAATATGTTATTGTTGATAGTGATGTTTTCTCATTGGTGCAGGACACTAGATTGTAAGAGGATTTGAAATTAGAAGTGATCACCGTTTAGTCTTGAGCAGGATAAAATTGAATTTCATATTGAAAAGAAGAACATATTAGAAAGTTTTAAAGTGAATAAAAGTTGAGCATAGCATATAAATTTACAGGAAGAAGAGACCATGGACATCCAAGACTAAGAGGGAAAGACCAACTTCATTTGCAGAGCAGGAACAGGACATAAAAAGCCTATACCTGAATTGCTCAGACGACGAAAAGTTGGGCCGCTCTCAGGTGTGAACTGTAGACTACACAAACATTATTCGAGAAAAAATGAGTTTGAGAACTGGAACCAAACTTTGGAGATTCAGTGGCAAATCCTGAATAAAACATTGATTCAGCCAGAGAGGCATGTGGTGAGGTTGTCTGCAAAGTTAGAAAAATCAGAACTCCATGGTGGACACAGGAAGTTAAAGAGGCAGTGAAGGAAAAAGAAGAGAGCATATCAATAGTTCCTTGCATATAAGTCAGCTTGTGCTCTTAGAGAACACAGAGACAAATGTAAGAAAGCTAAACACTGTGTAAAACATGGGAAGACTTTGGCAAGAACATAGAAAATAAATATCAAGATGGCAGCAAAATATTCTGGAGGCTGTTGAAAGAGTTCAGAAATGGAGGAAAGAGTGTTGTAAAAGAAATTAGAGATGATAAAGGTGACAAGAAAACTGGAGAAAAAGATATCATTGATGTATGGAGTAATTACTTTTAAAAATTGCTAAATGAAACAAACAGTGACAGTATAGTGGTAAAAAAACACTCAATGGGCATGCAATCAGAAATACATATCCATACTTGAAGTAGAAAAAGATATCAAAAGCCTAAAATGTGGAAAGGCACCAGGAGTAGATGATATTCGACCAGAAATGCTCAACTATGGAGGTAAAAAAGTCTTGCAGTGGCACTGCACAGTTCAGAAGGCCTGGACAGAGGGATGAATTCCAGATGATTGGAGTAGAGCTCTCATAGTACCCATATACAAAGGGAAATAGAACTGAATGTGAGAATTACATAGGTATTTCCCTACTGAGTGTTCCTGGTAAGATTTATGCAAGTATACTTGAGAAAGGGTTGAGAAAGAATGTGGAGAAGAAGCTTGGTGAAGAACAAGCTGGATTCAGGCCAAATAGAGGCTTTCAGGATCAGATTTTCACTTTACGACAAATAGTTGAGAAATCATGGGAATATAAGAAAGATCTGTATTTAAGTTTCATAGACCTGCAAAAGGCATACGACAAGGTGCTAAGAGAAAAGCAATTCAAAAAGCTAGAGTTATATGATATCAATGAGGCATCATATCAAGAAATACCTAGTCTTTATTTGAGTTGTAAGTTAGCAGTTAGAATTGAAGTACAGGAAGATGGTTTGATATTAAATCCGTTGTCAGAGAAGGATGTGCATTATCCCCTCTGTTATTCATTATCCATATGGATCACATTATGAAGGAAAGTGGTATTAAACTTGATATCGAAATTGGAGATGTTAATCTCAGCACATTACTTTATGCAGATGACATTGTACTTTTAAATAAATCCAGTACAAGTCTGCAAGATTCCCTGACTAAATTGAATAACTGTTGTAATTTTTATTTATTAATTCTTATGGCAAAAGCAGCTGCATTTCAATGTCCAGACCAGAAAGCCAATCCAGGGCTTCATCTGTCACTGCATGGATGTCCTGGAGGCCACCACGATGAAATTGGCACCTAGCACAGTCATTCACAATATGAGTAATTGTCTGGGCCACAGGGGAAGAGTCACAATAAGGGTGGTCTGATAGTCTCCATTTATGTAATAGGTAGCCACATATGCCCTAGTTAGTTCTGATCCTGTTGATAGATGACCAAATCTTCCTAGGAAGGTCAAAACCAGACTTCGGAGCACATGGATCTTCAACCAGGAAACCATTTGTTGGAAGATTGTTGGACCATTGTTCTTTCCACATGTCAAGTGTTGATGTAAGGCAGCTGAAGAGTTCATCCATGGACCAGAAAGGGTTTCGTGATTTTAGGTGAATACTAGGTGGATTTATGAGTTTGATGCAGGGGAAGGAGCGGGTGACTCATTACTTTATTAAATACTTTAATCGAGGCTAGTCTTCTCCGTATATTTGGTGAAGCAATGTTAGATAGGACAGGTAGCCAGGGGAGGTTGCTTCTCAGTGTCCCACTAATTGTGCACATGGTAGATTTTAGCCGAGTGTCTATAATGTTAGTGTGCACACTTCTTTCCCAGACAGGAGCACAGCATTCTGCTGCAGAGAATGCGAGGGCTATTGCAGACAACCTTAAGACATCAGCACCACAAACCCCAAGTTGTTCCAGCAAGCCGTGAGATGATATTATTTCTTGTTTTAACTTTGTTGGACAGGAGGCTGGTGATGTGCCTTTTATAGGTTAGGATTCTGTCCATGCTCACTCCAAGGTATTTCAGGTGAGGCTCATGTTCTACCATTCTTGTCACAGAAAGAGAGGTTGAGGTGTCGATTTGCCTCTGCGTTGTTCAGGTGAAATGCTATGGACAGTTTTTGTTGGGTTTGGCTTCAGGTACCACTGCATTAAGTACACCTCCAGGATGTTCAGGTCTGTGTTCAAGGTTGTTTCCAGGTTGGCAAAGGAGGTAGACTGGTGTAGGTTAGCGAGATCATTGGCGTATACATATTTGCTTGAGCTAGTATGTGGGAGGTTGAGGTGTCGATTTGCCTCTGCGTTGTTCAGGTGAAATGCTATGGACAGTTTTTGTTGGGTTTGGCTTCAGGTACCACTGCATTAAGTACACCTCCAGGATGTTCAGGTCTGTGTTCAAGGTTGTTTCCAGGTTGGCAAAGGAGGTAGACTGGTGTAGGTTAGCGAGATCATTGGCGTATACATATTTGCTTGAGCTAGTATGTGGGAGGTTGAGGTGTCGATTTGCCTCTGCGTTGTTCAGGTGAAATGCTATGGACAGTTTTTGTTGGGTTTGGCTTCAGGTACCACTGCATTAAGTACACCTCCAGGATGTTCAGGTCTGTGTTCAAGGTTGTTTCCAGGTTGGCAAAGGAGGTAGACTGGTGTAGGTTAGCGAGATCATCGGCGTATACATATTTGCTTGAGCTAGTATGTGGTAAGTCAGACATGTAGATGTTAAATAGTAAAGAGGATAACACAGAGCCCTGTGGAAGACTGTTGTTGAGGAATCTGGGCCTGCTCTTTTTTCCACTAATATGGACCCATATCTTTCTGTTGGAGAGAATAGATTCAAAAAGCTGGAAAGTTGTTTTGTACCTTATGATATCGCTTAGCTTAGGAGGAGGCCCCTGATCCAGACTGTGTCATAAGCTGATGTTAGATCGATGAAAGCAACTCCGGATTTAAGTTTATTCTGGAAGCCTGCTTCAATCTGTGTTGTCAGAGCAAGGACATGGTCACAGCAACTTCTTCCTGGCCTGAAGCCAGCTTGTTCAATCAGGAGTGCTCTTTCGATGAGTGGTGAAATTCTTTTAAGGAGAATTCGTTCAAGGAGCTTACAGGTGGAGCAAAACAAGGAGATAGGTCATAGATTTCTGACATTATTTGGATCTTTCCCTGGTTTGGGAACAGCAATTATTTTGGCTTCCTGCCACAGTTTTGGTGGTTTTCCAGTTGTTATAATATTTGAGAAAAGGGTGGCCAGCCATGTTTGACCTCGTTGGCCGAGATGTTTTAGAAACTAGGGGAGGATATACCATCCACTGCTGCAGTTTTGCCATTCTTGGTGAGTTTTAAGGCTTCCTGCACCTCTTCAGATTTATTCTGATGGAACATTGCACGGTTATTTTCCTGGTAGAACTGGGACTTATCTTGGAGGTTTTCAGTAAATGATTAGCCATTTAATAAGGAGTTACCTCTGGTGGTTTGCATGTTGTCAGTTCTGCTCCCCCCCCTTTTAATTTTCTCAGAAGTGACCAGCTTTTCTGGCTAGATTTGGTGAAATCAAGTTCATATTGCTTTGAGCTCCTTATCAATAGTTTGGTCTTCAGTTTTTTCATTTGGCTAAAAGTTTTTTCATATTTGGTATGAAAATCAGCAATAACAAGACAAAGACAATGTAAATAGACAGAGACATTGAAAATATGAACTGCATCATGAATGAAGAATCTATAGAACAAGTCAAACATTTCAGCTATTTAGGCAAAATTTTTTGTGAAGACAATAAATTAATTATAGAAATAGACAACAGAATCAACAAAATCAGTATGGTAAGAAGTCAACTGAATAAATATATATGGAATAAGAGAGAAATTAGTCAAAACACTAAATTAGCTGTATACAAGACAGGGTTCAAACCAATTTTAACTTATAGATCTGAGAAATGGGTCAGAAGAAAAACACTTGACCAAAGACTAGAGACCGCAGATATGAGAATCCTAAAAAAGGTTAGGGGTGTGAACAGATGGCATCAATGGCAATATCATATTAAAAACGAGGATATTTGGAAAGAACTTGACATTATTAACATCCAAGAATGTGTTAGCAGAACTAATCTCAGGTGGTATGGTCATTTAAACAAAATGGGAGAGGAAAGATTAGCAAAACAAGTGTTCTTTGCAAGGTTGGCAGGAAATACACCCAGAGGAAGACCAAGATGTAGGCAGATTGATGCAGTAAAAAGTGCCTTAGAAGACAGAAATATAACAACTGATAATGTTGGATTCTTGACAGGTAACAAATTGATTTAGACTCTAAATCAATCTGTAAAAGTACATCATCACTAACTTCCTATCTACATTTTTCCTGTAAATTTTATAGGAAAATTGTAGATAAGAAGTTAGTGATGATGTAAGTTTTTCATGTAGTACTATCATATCATGTATACCAGCGCTTCCCAAACTGTGGGCTGTGGCCCCCTTGGGGGGGGGGGGGGGGCTGTGAAATAATGAGAACAAATTGAAAATGTTTTAAGACTAAAAGAAACGTATTTCATCTTAAAAGAAATTTAAGTTTTATCTTAAAAGAAACGTATTTCATTTTTATTATTTCTTTTTTTGTTATTTTTTATATTTTAATGGGGGAAAAAATCACACATTAGTGCAGGTTCACAAATTTTGCTTCCTGCGTATTTCGGGACTTAATGAATATTAGTAAATATATGCTTATTTTAAATTGTCATTAAACTTCTTTTATGTTTTTAATTCTTTCTTTATTACTAATTGTTTTACATTTCATGTGTTTGTACTGCAAATGTACAATAACAATATATCTATCTATATAAAAATCTGAGATAATATGCCATGTCAAATGTGTATGTAAGATGTTAAAAATGTAATATTTGCATTCGATTTTAGCAATATTCACTGTGTATGTTTTGTATTGAATATATATACAATAAATATTATAATAATATATGTCTATATTACGATTTTTTTTTTCGATGGGGCTGTGAAATATTTTAATTTTTCCCCATGACATCCAGAAGTTTGGGAAGCACCGATGTATACCACTTAATGATACATGTTAGGAATTTGATGATGAAATTTTCAAAAACATGTACAAAATTCACATCCAATGAAGATACTGAACTACAAACCAAATGATTCACTGAATAGTGCAAAATAAGACCAACCTGCTTACTGAAGTGACTTAATAAACATTTGGTTGTCCAGGACAAGATTACTGAATTATCTAAACCCTTATCCTGTACACACAGTACTAAGTCACTATAAGTGGGTGGAATTCTTATTTAAAAAAAAAAAAAGTAAGAAAATGAACATGGACAATTATGATGGAGTGTTTCACACAGGCTTATGAAACTAATTTATACTTACATATAGGTGTAGGTGTGTCCTTATTAGAGTCAGGGGAAGTTCATTTTCACTTTTGTGTTTCCTGCATTAAGTTTATATATTTTGAAAACAAATAAGAGGATAACAAAAAGTTACACATTTTTGAATATAATTTTATAATTAATATATACCCAAATTATAAAACAGTTTATTTTGTTGATGTTGCTGAGAGGGAGGAGGAGGGGGGGGGGAGAGGGAGAGAGAGAGAAAGTAAGAATTTGCTTTACAGTGTTATCAATCTTATCCTTAGACGATACATTTCTATATTTGTTTTCAACAAAATCACACAATATTTGAAAACAATTACAATTATGGCATTGACTTTTTCACAATTTAAGCAAAACAGCTGTTAGCATCTTTATAAGAAAACTGCTGAATTCTAGGTGGCGGCAGCAGTAGAACATCCCATAGATACTGTCCACAGCACAGTTGTGGATACAAACATTGGTGTCCTCATAATTAGATTTAACAGGATGAATGAATGCAGTACACAGAAATAAATAAACAAGTTTAAATGTTCCAATATTTCATTTCCCATGAGACATCTTTTGGGGACAATATAAAAATTGCAATAACACACAATAAGTGGTATAACAATTGCAATAACACACAATATTATATGAGAGAACATGTCACATTTTCTAAAGAAAATGTGAATTAGAAAAAAGTGCATATCTAAACATAAATGTATTGTTTAAAGCTTTAATGTTAAATTGTGCTCTATACAAGAACATGTATCTAAGTACTAACAAAAGTCCAAAGGTCGCTTGCTGACTTCTGCCAATGACATTCGTGGAAAGTGAACGGAATTCGCGTTCCACGAAAAGAGCACCATTGAGGAGCAGAAATGTGATGCCACTTCGTAAGAGCGAATAGGGAGGCGCCTTGAATAAGATTCGAAGGCAGAAAGAGGGCGCTATGAAGGAGAATAAAAGCGAGTTCAGGTGTGTTTGAAGCTATCTCTCTTTTGTTTTTTTTTTGCCTTCTTGTTGTTGCCTGTTCCTGTGTTCTCATGTGGACTAGCAATGCTGATGATCGGAGGGAAGCTTGACAACGACGAGCTGCAACCTTTCCCTGTTGCTGACTGACGAGAGTCGGACAAGCCTATATGCGAGATTACGGCAGTTTTCCAATTCAGGCCATCAGTAAAGGTTTTACCGATGTGAGATAGCAAAGGATTCCCCTTTGATGGCGGTCGAGCTAACAACAGCAAACCATGAGATGAGCATGTGTCCAGCAAAGAAAAATGCCCCATTTGTGACTAGCACGTGATTTCCGCGTGGCGGCAATCTACCGTAGCAGAAAGATATCCCCACACAAAGGACGGACAAAAGAATCATGATATCATCACATCAAGGTGGTCAAGTACTAAAACCTTTTCTTTCACCTATGTAATAATTAGTTTTAGATGAAAGAAGAAACAAGAATTTTGACTAGGAGGAAAGAGAACTTTATAGTAACCATGTGCAATGATTTATTGACTGTATTAGACTGGTAGTCTGAGAACTTATAATTGTGCAGTTCCTAATCTAATGTGAAGGAGTAAAATGACAGAAAATTTAGTTTAGAAGTTGACTTATGTTTTGTGCTATGTGTGGATTTAATTTACCCATGGAACGTGAATAGCATACTTGTCAGCTTGAACATTTCTTACTTGCTTAACTAGTGATTTAGTAATGATAAAAATGTGATTAGCCTTTGACATGTTAACTTTATTGTAATCTCTTTGACCACTTAATAAACATGTTTTTTTCTATGTAAGCCTGAGTTTTATCTGAGCATGAGACTGATTTTACCACTCATAAAACCACAGAACTATGCATAAGGGGAATATAAAGGAAGCTGAGAGCATTCAGGCCATGACTGTATGCAAAGATTACTTTAAGCTACTTAATTCTTTTAATAAGGTCAAGTGTTAGGTAACACTTGACCTCCGGGAAGGTTTCTTTGGACAAGAATTTTCTGTCCTAAAGCTCTTACTGGTGCAGCTAAAACAAACAAATATCGCAGAGCGTGAAAAGGGAAACGGGTCCCAGAGAGATAGTTTAGAGATTTATTCTTAGTTGGCACCAGAAAGATAATCATAGCAGAATTATAGAAAACCAATGACATAACACACATTAGTTCTCCCTCCCCCCCATTCGATTCTGTGCAGGATATCTAAGGCATGGTCAGATAGATCTGAATGATTATGCTTGTGGCAGTGGATGTATTTCTTGTGTTTCAAAGGTGAATGGTAGTAGATCTCTCAGTTTATTCATACTATGACAAACTACATGAAAAAAGGAACCTTGTGAACACCTGGAACAGAGAAGGGGCAAAGTGGATCCTAGAGAGTAGATAAAGGGCAACCAGCTTCAGATGAGATTTGAAAGCAATACAGAGATTATATATTTTTTATAATTTTGTCTATTTTTTCTGAGGTGCTCCAGGAATAGGGAGTAATAACAGCATTACTTATTATAATCAATATGTTGAGATGGATCTGAGGTGATGGAAGGAAATACTATTTTGTTGATCTTTTTTGGCATAGTAGCCAATGAATGGAAAGTATGGCAAAAAAGGAGAATTCAGCTGTGAGGGAAGTCTAGTTGGAGGTTCTGTTGACAAGAGTTTTTACAGTACCATACCATAGGGAGTCTCTCTATGGGATGAGAGGAAAGATAATGTATCTACCAATGTTCTCCTTATGCTGTGTGCACATGAACGAGCACACTAGTCAAAGAGGGAGCATGCACACATCTAGTAACTGCATGCACAAAATTTTTGCTTTTAAAATTTCTAATTTACAGTCAATTTTTGATTATGCTATGAAAATTAATTATATGATAAACTATACTTCTCACTCATTTTATTTGTAATTTCTCCAACTTCTCCACTCCAATATGCTGGCCTGGTTGTCCGAGTGGTTAGCGTATCCACTTTCCAGCCAAAAGGCTGCAGGTTCGAATCCCCATGGGCATGAATGTTTGTGATTGTCTGTGAAAATACTAGTTGTGGTGGTCAGCAGTTGGCATAGATGATTGAAGGTAGTTGCAGTTGGTGGACTGAGTGGTTGAGACAGAGAGTTGTAGAGTAAGTGTCCACCCTCAATGAGTGTTTGGACTCCCAGGAGGTGTTACATAATAATAATCTTACTGCAATCCATTCCAATTTAATACACTATTTGGTTACTTTTAGCCTTCTGTGTGTGTGAGCAAACCAACACTGATGTCAGCAAGTTGTAGAGGCATATTTGTTTAGTGTCCACTGTCTAGATAGCACAGTCACCTGAGCTCATGCAAATAGTGATGGATTTTTGTAGCTACACAGATTTAAGTGAATAATTTAGTACTCACAATTTTCCTGGTTATAGCTAGACAAAAGAAGGAGAACATTAATATGAGAAATATTACATTAGTGGTTTTAGTGTGTTAAATCCTCAAAATATCACTGTCAAAATAAAAGTAGAAAAGAACTGCAAATTAATTTAAATTTGACTGGCTGAACAAATGTGTTGAAACACAATGCAAATACACATTGAGTTTGTGACTGGAAAATTGTGCACAAAATGTTTTTCATGAGCACATTGGCCAGCAGAAATTAGAGGGAATTGGTATCTACCTATGCAGATAGACTTTCTGTAAACTGATAAAGAGTGCCATGGAAAGAGGTGATCAGAGTATGTAATAAAAGGCAGGCTACTGTTTTTTCTTTTCTATAGTGAATTGGATTCTGGGGTGCTGGCTGCTGAGGTCAAGGAGGAAAGTGTAATGTACCTCAGCCATGTGGCCAAATGAAGAACATAACAATGAAGCTTAGATGGTTTGAGAATGTCAGTATCAAGAGCATATTTTGCAAAGACTCCATATAGAAATTAGCTGGAGGAGGGAAGGGAGAGAGAGAGAGAGAGAGAGAAAACAAAACAAAAAAAAAAAAAAAAACAGCCGAGGGCTATACCCTCTATCTGTTTGTATATGGTGTCCTTTCGAGTGAAGTGGTTTTTCAAGTTGAATGGCAAAACTGAAGACATCAATAATGATGAAAGTGGAGGCTTTTTTAAGTAAGGTTCAAGTGTCAGAAAAAAATAAGTGACATTAAAATTCCATATGAAGTAATACTTTTAAATAATATCCTGGATATCGGTATTATTTAAAACGAAATTCTGGATTAAAGATTTGAAGTGGCAGATATTCTTCCCACTAAGGGAGAATCAAAAAGGTTTGATTTTTTTTTTCTTTTAACTAATTCAGATAGCCAAGATGTGGCATTTTAAAGTCTTTTTAACATTTATTTCCTGAAAATAAGTCGGATCATAACCTAATAATTTATAAGTGGTGCAGTTTCATTTTCATTCATTTTTCAATTATAACCATAGTATTGAGACATTACCTATCATTGCTCTAGTAATATTTTGTCAATTACATAATTAACTGTAGACACTAGATATGAAAAATACACAATTTTTCAGAACATTTTCATGCTTAATTATGATTATCAAATTTAATAGTATGCAATCTTTGCTTAACACAAAGAGAAATATACTAAAGTAGCAAGAAAACTAAAATCTACCTTTTTACCATAAAATAATATTCTGAAGTCATCTCTTATAAGTATTTTATTTCCTAATAAATTATCTTAAATGAAAATTTAATTCTTATAAAACACCATTTGGGTACTTACTTCCAATGCTTTAGTGGAAGCTGGTGGTCTGGCCATTTCCAGGCCAAACATTCCAACTCTAAATGCAAGATGGTGATACTGAAGATTCTCTCCAAGTACAGAACATAAAAATGCTGCTTTAGCTAAAGTTGCAGATGCAAGAAGACTAATTTGATGACAAACTGGGTTAAAACGTCGACCCCGTTTGCCTTTAGCAGGCGGAGGTGGTACATCGACTATTAAGTTTGGTGGATTAGCTAATAGTTCTTCTGCTAAACGAACAGCTAATTTGCAAGCTTCCTGGGTATGCCCATGTGCATGAAGGGCTTCAGCTCGAGCGAATAATATCTGAAATCAATAGAATCTGTTAATATCCAAACAAATAGTCATTTTTTGCAATATAATGAAATATACAAAGTAATAAAATTAATTACATGATGATGTTGATGGTAGTAGTGTCGTAGTTGGAGAATTAAGTAGTAGTGGAGAGGATGAGATGTATTTAGGCAAAGTAGAGTAGTGTGCCCACCCACGATCAGTCCTTGGACTCCCTGGAGGTGTCACATAATAATAATAAATAATAATTACAGAGTTAGAGATAATTAAAACTTCATGCAGAAATATATAACAATAAAGCAACGTGCAGAAATATGTAACATGCTATGAAGCATTACTTGCTTGACAAAGATAAACATAAAACATCTTTTATAAAATTTTTTATCTTAAAAAGAAGAACATCTTTTTATCTTTTATCATCAGCAATGAAACTGCTGATGATATAAGATAAAAAGCACCAAAAAAAAAAAGCACAAAAGAAAAAATGTGCCAAAACATTTGGTGCATTTTTTCCCCTCAAACCACCATTCAGTAAAAACAATTTTCTAACCATTATGCAAGCCTGGTTGGCTGAGTGGTTAGCGTATCTGCTCTCCAGCCGAAAGGCTGCAGGTTCGAATCCCACCATGGGCATGGATGTTTGTGATTGTCTCTGAAAATACTGGTGGTGATAGTGGGCAGTAGATGCGGTTGGTGGAATTGGTGAAGACAGTGTTGTAGAGTAGGTGCCCTCCCTCAGTGAGTCTTTGGACTCCCTGGAAGTGTAACATAATAATAATTGATATAATTCAGTATGTACTATCTTATATGGTTTTTTCTTTCTTTTTTTTTCTTTTTCAGTTAACTCACAGCACTTATCAGAACAAACTTATTATATGGGGCATCTCCATGGTGTCCAAAGACCCATCACAAGAGAGTCCACATTAGCTTGCTATTCTCACAATAACTATCATACCTTAACAAATATGCTCATCCACTTGCATATGGCAAGTAGATTTTGCCAGCTGGTCTGTAGCTGTTGAGTGGCAAAAATACAATTTTATTTAATAAAAATAATTTTTTAAACAAAACCTTTTTAATTAAAAAAAAAAAACACAAGATACAGAACCAGTGATCAGTTCATAGAACTCCTACTGACTTACTGATAGACATTAAAAAACAATGTACGCCTTGGGTGAGTACATTTATTGTAGTTGTAAATGGGATTTTGCATAATTTGTCGAGCCCTGATCATACCGCCCCTTAAGCTTATTCAATGACAATGCACTCATGTCTATCTATAGCAACCCATTCCATTCATTCATGATGCTTTAATAAAAAAATCTACTCTTCATACACTAACTACATATGCTCAAGGGATGATTCCTTATTCTCTCCCTGCTTGTTATGTATTGAAAAATTCTCTTTACGTAATGAAAATTCTCTATCATATATCTCAAAGAGATATATGATAGAACATATGTCTTATACGTTCTATTATATATCTCTTATCTACCTATCAACTAAATTTTACAACCCACACAGCTTAATATATCTTCATAAAAAAAATTCCCCTGATCTGTCATTGCCTTGATCATTCACCTTAGGACAATCTCACCATCCCTCAAGGAACTCAGGATATAACTGTATCAAAACTTTACAAAGAGGTATAACAACCACAACATTTCTATTTTGCTGAATTATAACCAGCATCCTCAAAAAAGCATTTTTCAATAATAAGAAAAGCTACAACAATATAGATAGTGAAAACAAATCAAAATTGCAATGAATAAAGAGATTACCACTACAATCCCAGTGAATTTTCTTGGGAGGCCAGAGGTGCTCTGTAGCTGATGGGATAAACGTGGTCTTAGAATTCCAGTTTCCAAATGCTTAGGAAATTGAATATGGTCATATATTTTTTGAAATTAGGAGAGTATGTTATATTGCTGCTGCAAACTTCAAAAAATACCCTTTCAGATATATAACTTCTGTGACAATTTTGTTTTCTTCCATCTGACCATGTGTGAAGGAAGTGTCAAAAGAATGTTCTGCACATATCTGACTTTTATAATGAAGGTCATAGCAGTATACATATTTATGTTTTATGAGGTGGATGTTAACATAATCTTCCTGCCATCCAAAATGGGCCAGCCTACAACACATAATGATACATGTGCACTATTTAGAAAAAATTTCTTGGCACATCACTTCAAAAAAATCAAGTGAGATTACCACTCATGTGGAACCCTAAATAAGTATCAAAGCTTGATTTGTGCACATGTAAACCTGTCAAATCACACCTTGAAGTGCATTTTGCATATTTCAACTATTTTAAGAATCCCCAACAAGCATGTGCATGCGTGCATGTACATGCGAGAGAGAGAGAGAGTGGAAATTAAAATACATACAAGCTACTTTGAGTTATGTCCCTAACAATGTGCTGAAAATACTGCATACAATCCTCTAATTGCATGCAGTGATTCTGGCAGACTTTTCATTGTTCAATATCTCTGGTAGATCTGCTTTAGAATGGCTTGTGAATGTTCTTTGTATGCAGTTGGGTGAATAATCTTAAAATCACCCTCCTTTCCCTTTGTCAAGGTGAAATGCAGCCTGGTAAAGAAGTTGTTCATAGGCAAAATCTGGTGAGCAGACAACTATGGCAGACACTGCAGTTAGCTAAGAAATCTTGGACACTTAACATCCACATTGTGTGGCACAGTGAATCAATGCAGAAACTAGGTGCTGGTTTGTGATGCTCTTCTTGATAAAGTGCATCTATAAGGCACTAGATAATGACTTTTTAGGTAGTCTTGATTCATAGTATGGCTTTAGTGAAGAAATTCTTGATGCACCAGCCCTTTCACTTAAAGCAATAAACACTGCTTGCTTTGTTTCTCTTAATTCTGGTAATGTTTCTGTCACTAGCAAAGCAGTGACGGTAAATAAACATTGGTAAATGAGTGAACACTGGCAAATGAGTGGTGATTGCCAGAAGCAATCACCACTCATAGTGGAATAGATTGCCTCTGGCAACCCATTCCACTCAATCACTATTCTCCAAGCAAAAATCTTGTCCTTATGTCCTTTCAAACCATAGAGGTGATGCCCTCTTACCTATCCTCTCATCATATACTGAAAAATTTCTCCTACATCTATAAAATCCCTTCATAAAGGTATGTGTTTCTATCACAACTCTTCTTTTTTGCTTATTCAAACAAGTTTCGTAACCCATAAATTTTCAATCTATCAATTTTTTTTTTTTTTTTTGTTGGGAGCAACTCACAGATCTGTCATTTTGGTCACCTACCTCTGGATCCTTATCTTTGAGAAACCCAGGCAATAAATATGTGCAATGTAGTCACATCAACGCCCTATAAAGAGGGATGATAACTGCATTTTTACAAGTCAGCATGTTTTTCAATATCCATGTGATTCACGGATTCAAAACATTAGGAATTTTGATCACTTTTGTAATATGTTCCCTAAACTTCAACTCCCTGTCTGACATTATCCCAAAATTGAGTCTTATTGATTTCTTCTTTACTAGTTCCATTCAATGTAATACACAGCTTGTAACAATTCATCTTAAAGTGCCTTACTTTGTAACACTGAACTGGCAAATATTATCCTTTGTCCAAATTGTCCAACTATGGATTCATTTCCAAAGTTCTATACCACATGACCTATCGGATGACGTAAAGTTTCTACCTTCACATTAATTGTAGGCCAGACTAAAAATGTCATGTGCTCATTTCCTTTCTAGTATTTTTGTTTCAAGAAATAAGAATTCAAAATGGAGGAAAAAGAGAAACGGTCTGATTGTCCCAAGACAATCTGACTCAAAGTTGGATATCAGGCCCATGTTGCATGGCAGTGCAAAGCCACATTTCGTGTGAGGTATCCTTATATGAAATGTGCATAAAAAGTTAGCTATGAAGTCCCACTCCCCCCCCCCCCCCCGCCACCACCACCAAAAAAAAAAAAAAAATTATGTGAAATTTTTATGAGATACTCTTGACAGGTGTGGCTATACAGCAAATTGATAAGATTCTGTTATTTTCATTACTTCAACTTAAACGGCCTGTTTACAAATAAAGTAAACTACTATTCCTCCCCCCCAGTCTTTTAGTATATTTAGTGCATTCATTTTTCAAGACAATTTTTAGAACCTCTGGGAGAATTTCTACATATCACTAGCATTAATAAACTAGCAACAAATAGAATAAAACATTAAAATATATACCATTTTTTACTTTTATATCAGTACCTTTGCTATGTAGGCAATGTAATTTCATATTGTCAATGTTTCATTTATTTATTTTTATTTTATTTTTTTTTTGAAGCATTCATTTGGAATTTTTTCTATCCCATTTGTTGCTGTCATATAACACACACACCACTCATAATCTTAATAAAAATTGTCTTGACAGGTGGAGACTAAATACTGAAAGATACAATAAAAATTATTCTCGTTGCTTTATTCTATATTCTGTATTTGTGCAAATGCAAACTGCTCTGACAAGTTTACAGCCATATATTTCAGCAATGCTAACCAAAGGAATGATATATCCAGAACAATTTTCAGATTAAAACTTTCTGCTCTAATAAGAAAGAATATTACAGATTTAAACACTCTGCTCTTTTCTAACTTAAGCTGATAATTCTTAATCAATCACCACAACCCCACCCACAGCTTTTCCGATGATAACATGCTTTATTCATCCTGTTCATTCAAGAAACCATGCAGTGATCAGGAATCCCAAGCTTCAAGATTGTCTGTGACCAGTGCCTTAAGCACAATCAACTCCCTATTATCAATGCTACCAAATGCATTCTTGCCATTTTTCTCACAAAAGGGGTTCTCAGCTCAGTTGTCCTTACCCCCCATAATACAAAAATCACCAGGAAGGATTAATCTTGCTCCTTTTACTGACATTCACCTCCAGCTTCTCCTGGCATAAATGAATCCCATGAATAGGTTTCTCAGCTTCTAAAAGAAAACTAGGCATTCTTTTCTGCTCAAGATGTTATTTTTCACTCATTTAGTTACTATAATTCTGTACAAATTCCAAATCTGCTCATCCTAAGAATACTACCCACATGTTTCTGGGTGGTTAAATACAAAATTAAGAACGGAAAAACTCACGTAAAAAGATTATTTAATAGTATAATTTTTGCCTGTGTGTCAGGCATCTTCAGTACATTTTAAGCTCAAATTAAACAATAACTGACAATTCCAAAAAGCAACACCTAAGTAGCTAGTGTAAGATAACTAAAAAGGTCAATAAATTTTCTAAAAAAAAAAAAAAAAACTATATATACAATAAAAAGTTAGGAAAGATTAGCTGAATTATAAAGTACTATCTCCCATAAAAGGGATAGAGGTAAACTATCAGATCTGTTTAAGTTAGGCAAGTGAAGTAACGTTTCACGTTTCTTTATAAAGCCATTCCACGAGGAACCAACTTTTGTGAAGGACTCTTGTCTTTTTTCAATGAACTCTATGTCTAGTGATGATGGCATGTTCTGCAAGTCCAGACTGTTCAGGTTCAAGGTATTGAATATAAGACTGGTGTTCTTCTAGCCGAATAGAGGCAGATCTTTCTGTTTGTCCGAAATAAGATAATCCACAAGAGCAAGGAATCTGGTAAACACCTAGATAATTAAGATGTGGAAGCTTGTCCTTAGAAGTGAGAAAGGTTGAGATTTTTCTGAATGGTCGAAAGGCAACAAAAATATTCAGTGGTTTTAAAACTTTTGCTATATGTTCACTAATGCCTTGTACATTATTATTATTATTCGTGACACTTCCAAGGAGTCCAAAGACTCATCGCGGGAGGACACTTACTATACAACTGTTTCCACCACTACACCAAACCTCTACCAATCATCTCCATCAACGCCATCTACCACCCACCACCACCACCATAACTAGTATTTTTTGTCTGTAAATTGCATGTGTTCTGAAGGACCGATTTGTCTGTATGCGGGATGAAAACCCCAAGTTTCCAGGAGAAAAAACCCTGCTACCTCCGTATGAGATCGGCTAACTCACCTTCGATTGAAAAAATCCATATAAAGATTCCTCCTGTCGTGACAAGAATTGAACTTAGGCCTATTCCAATTGAAAGATGCAATGTACCATCGTTCTTCCAATTGCGCTACGGAGTGGCATAAGGGATAGGAATGCGCTAATTAGGAATTTCTTCTGTATTTGAAGAGGAAGACATATTAAAACTACTCAAAGCTCTTTTGATGAAGGAATTCTTATATCCATTTATGTATATGAAAATGAGGGTAGGTGACAAATCAGAATACTGAGGCAAGCCTACACTGGTGGCAATGCTGAGAGAAAGGACTCCATCCAGTGAACAAACAGAGAGAGAGAGAAGATCTGCTTCTATTCGGCTAGAATACCAGTCTTATATTCAATACCTTGAACCTGAACAGTCTGGACTTGCAGAGCATGCCATCATCACTGAAGATGCCTGTGACACACAGGTGAAAATTATACTATGAAATAATCTTTTTATGCGAGTTTTTCCGTTATTAATTTTGTATTTATATGTCTGCTCATGGTTTGCCATTATTAAAACTTATTGTTTCTAGGTGATGCACCCAAACCACCCCAAAAAATATGGAACATTCAAGTAAGGATTTCACCAGTCTAGGTCCACAGTTACTCTCTTAGCCTATATTAACCCTCTAATGGAAAGGTTTGGAGAAACATACTGTCACTCTTGACATTTCCAGGGTTTTTTAAATGCATCTGCCATTGAGGTCTGCTGGGCAAATTGCTATTCCTTGACTTGCCATAATTAGGCAGCTATCTTTTTCTCTGTTTGTTCACTGCATGTGTCATGCTGGATGGAGTCTCAGCATTGCCACCAGTATAGGCTTGCCTCAGTATTCTGATCTATCACCCACCCTCATTTTCATATACATAAATGGCTGCCTCTCAATCACCACACTAATACTATTCACAGCTTGGCAGATGATAGTACTCTCCGTTTATTATACTCATTTGACAAACCATACAGTGCTGAAATGTCCCAAGATCAATTTAAACCAGTGCCTAAAACAGCGATCTCATAATCCTTAAATGGGGCAAGAACAATCTGGTCTCCTTCAATGCCACCAAAATGCAGTCTTGCCTTTTCTCTCATAAAAGTGATTTCAGCTCACCTTCACTAATCTTCAATAATACACAAATGACCAAACATGAACAGATCTCCATGCCTGACTGATATTTACCACCAGCCTCTCCTGGCATAAACATATTACATGAATAGCTTCCTCAGCATCTGTGTTCACTTCTACATAAGATGCTATTTTTTTAGCCAGTACTAACTTTATACAAATTCACCCATCCTTAGAATCCTGCTCACATTTGGGGTAGGGGCACCTAAAACCTCTCTAAAATTCTTGATGCTGTCCAGAATCCAGTAATCAGGTTGAATGAGGAGCACTCCTTAACCAACTCACTTCAACTACTCTTTCAGGGCTGCAATGTTTCTGTCTTTTCTACAGATATTTCCATGGTCAATGTTCTGCTGGAAACTATCATTCCTGTGCTTTCTGATGGACAAAGCAGCTGCTCAACATCCCTTTTCAGTCCAACTACAATAATACCAAACTTGCTTCTCCTCTTTCTCATTTATGCCATCTCCTGCTATCTGCAACAGCCTCTGTCATGAAGTGTTTCCCAACAAGTACAATCTTTAAGTCATCAATAAAAACTGTCAATATATTTCTTTCTCAACTTTCATTTTCACCCATTACATATATATATATATATATATATATATATATATATATGTGTGTGTGTGTGTGTGTGTGTGTGTAGAAAAATTTTTTACTTTGGGTATAATATATGTTAAAGATGCCAAGCTATTTTAAACCTGGTTTTACCCCATTTCCCAATATATATATATATATATATATATATATATATATATATATATATATATATATATTTAACAAATTTAAGTCACTATCACTAGATATTTATAGAAAGCATCTCAAAGCATATTTTCATAACTTCTTCACTAATAATCAGCACTTTTACTCACCTATACAACATTTATCATCAACATCAGTTCTATGTTTGAGTACTGTATATCAGTGGTCTCCAAACTTTTTTGATCGCATACCCCCCAAGACAGAAAAAATAAATAGCGCATACCCCCCAATTGACTGAGCAAAAATCTAATGTAATAAGAATTATAAAGAGGAAATATGCTTTGTATCATCATATAATAATTAAAAACGCTAGATATTTTTATACATTATTTTTATTATTAACAGCTTACAAACATATTTATTACAATATTTAATGTGAACAATGGCCTTGCATTTATTATTATTATTATTATTATTTCGGGCAACTCCAGGAGTCCTTAGACTCATCGAGGGAGGCCCTAAACATCATGTCCACACAACTATGCGATTACATTCTCACAGTATCTATCATACCTTGTCTTGAACTTGTTCACCGTCATAGCACCCACAACAGACTCTGGCAGCTTATTCCACTCATTTACCACTCTAAAAGTAAAGAACCCAGCTCTAACACCCCTGCTAACCACACTCTTGCCCAGCTTCCATAGGTGTCCCCCTAGTTCTCCCACCACCAGTCCTGATCTCAAAAATATCCTCTGAATTAATCCTATAGAATCCCTTTAGCAATTTGAATGTCTCAATCATAGCACTTTTTTTCTTTTTCTTTCTTTCATAATTTCTTTCTTTTATTTCTTTCAGAATTTCTTGAAATTCTGATTTGATAGCTTCTGATACTGCGATACGTTGTTTCTTTAAATTATCTGCAATGATTTCTATACATCTACCAATAGTATTTGCTGATAAGGGAATACATTTTAGTTTATCTGCATATTCTTTTCCATGGATTATTTCCACCATTTTTATGGCAGTTGGGAGTACAAGTGTTTCCCCCAAAGGTGTGTGGCTTCTGGTCTTTTGCAATTAAGAATGCAACCTCAAGAGATGCCTCCAAATATTTATCGTTTATTTTAGTGAATTTTTTTAAGTTGTTGGATTGAGAATTACACGTCTTCAAACATCGTTCAAAGAATTGTAAAGATTTGTGTCCATGTTCAGGATGTTTAATTTTTAAGTGTCTTACTAACAATGATGGGTTCATACTTCCATTAGATAGCATCTCATGACACAATACACATGTAGGACGAGGTTCATTGTTGACTATTGTCAATGTAAATCCCCATTTCAAGTAGTCTTCTTGATAATTTCGAACTTTCTTGGGCAAGGTTTTGTTAAGTTTCAAATTAATGTTTTTATCACTTAATTTGACTGATAACAAACTTGTTTGAATAGAAGAATAAATCCTATCTTTTCCTTGTTGTTCGTATGATATAGAAGAACTATCATAATTATCTTCAATTCGCGGTTTCTTTGGAGGAAATTTTTTTAACCATTTATCCATTTTGTGAGGATTAATTTGTAAAATTTAAATATAATTCATTTACTATTGATAATATCAAACACTTTTAAAAAATGTAAGCAATTTTGATAATATTAATTCACTATTTCTAGTGTAAACATAAAAGTAAGCACAAAAAGGCATTGGAATTGCACAGAAACAATATATACTAAAAAAATCGTTAAACTTACTACTAATAATTAAATAATTAATACAACTGTGGTGTTATCTGTAGATAGCAGGATAACTAAGCAATTTTCCTTCTCTAGTTGGGCTTGTCAACACTAGGATGCTCTACAAATAATGGCAATGATAAGAAGTAAGAGATTTACTCCCTAGTTTTAAAAAACACGACAGCTTTGCCATAGACGATTATGTGTGCAAAGTCACCCAATATGCGCTACTCGCAAATTAAAGTTTACAAGATCTTTATAACATCTTTGTCTATATTAGATATATGTTTAATTGATGAAAGAAAGTAATATTCTTTATCTTTAATTAATTAATTTTTTTCCTTTCAATATAAAACTTTTTTTGACATACCCCCAACATATCGACTCGCATACCCCAAGGGGTACAAGTACCATACTTTGGAGACCATTGCTGTATATAATCTGGAATGCTTTTCTATATCTTTTCTATACATAATCATCTCAAAGCATGTAATGCTATTTCTCCAAACATCTAGAGGCTTTTTGCTTACATATATTCATATGATTAATACATAATTTCCACCAAAGATTCGAATTTCTGGAATTATGAAGACTGGACTCCAATCTGTTTTGTTAATAATACAAAACATATCAAACTGCAAGTTGGATAAGTTTTGTATAACATATCCAACTTCACATAATATCGAATGCAGAAATGCACTAATGTTACTGTATAGCATGCAGTACTGGACTCACCTGAATGGAAGAACTCTAAAAATTGTAATATTGCAACAGAATTATTTTCATACAGTACTAGCAAGGAGTTGTGTTATAAATACATAAAATCTGCATGAATTTTCTACAAACTTCAGAACCGATTTGATTGGAATCTATTGCATTGTTATTCTAATGCACATTGTTCTTTCAAATAAAATAGTTATTATATAAATCAAGAGATATTAAATCCAGCATTATTTCCTTTTGGTTCTTTATTTTCGTATTTTACTTTTAAGTACTTTTTATTTTACTTATATTTTACTTTATTTTGAAGCCTTTTGGCTGTTTAGTTTAGTAAAATAGTTATGTTTCTCACTATAAAATAGAGCATTTTCATTTGCCTCAGATAGATATGATGAAGCAATGTTCCTGCAACGGCAAGTTCTGATTTTAGCTCAGTGGTAAGATACATTATACTACTTTGAAAAATTCTCTTCTTGTATAGTGGCATGCATCTTACACCACAATATTATTCCAAATTAAGAGAAAATAAAGAAATAGATAAGATTACAGAATGTTACACACATACTAAGAATTAGGTAGATTATGTTTATGTAAAGTTAACTTGATCAATGCTGACTATCAGATAAGTGTAATGTACAGAAGTCATTCAAATTTAGGAAAACAGAAAGCTTTAAGAAGTCAAAATAACCCAAAGTGTCATTTTTAACAGAAACTCATATGGGGGACTCAACCACTGCTAAACACTTTCACTTTCCAAACTACATTTGCCATATTTCATTCCCACAAGGGTAGAACATTTTCAAATCTGACATTCCATGTCAGATAAAAGAAAGTCTTGAATCCCACACTTTACAATTTCTGCTGGCTCATAATTTCCTTGCCTGATTTGGAGGATGCTGTCCTTTTTAATTATCTGTCTGTAATCCAAATACCCAAACAGTGAGGCCATCTTCCTTGGGAACTTCATTGCTCACAACTCAAAATGACTTCGAATTTTTAATGAAACTTGCCAATTATAACATTTATTAGACACAGGTATTCATAAGAACATAGTAATTTTATTACTGCAAATATTTTAAATAGAAACTAACTGGCCATCGTCAATGCATCAGAATAATCATAAGATGAAGCTACAACAAAGAATGTTAATCCTATTTACAGTTAATCTGAGCTGAGTCATGTGCAAGATGCAACTTAGTGGGTGGCATCTAGTCTCTCTCTCTCTCTATTGCCAAGATTTGGGGAGAGTCTCATCCTCATAAATGGCAAGTAATAGTGCCCCCCCCCCCCCATTTTAATTATGTATATATATATATATATATATATATATATATAATTTAATATAAAGTAAAATAAAGTGGCACTAGTGTCATGAGAGAAAGTAGTGTTAGAATTAAGCTTCTAAAAAAAGTGTTTTAATTAGTGTATAATGTGGCTTTTATCGTAAATTGTGCTGCATTTTTTTTTTTTTCCCAGTTTGGATACAAGTGTACTTCAGTAGTGTTGTTACTGGAATTTTTTGTTGTTTTTATATTGTTTTGCTACTTGTTTGTAATGCTTCTGCATCTGAAAATGGCATCCATAGAGAAATGCACATCAGTAGCACGAAGGCATCAGTACAAAGATCTAGCTCTGCCTTGGATTTTTTGCAGTGCATGCATTGCAAAAATTGCTCTATGTATGCACTGAAAAATGTGAAAGATTTGTGGACTGTTTGTAAATGAGAAATAAGAAAGCATTACCGTTTGGGAAAAGTATCTTGATAGATTAGAGTGATTAGAAATGGGAGCAAGTATCATGACTGTAGTAGAAGAGCTTAGGCAAGAGTTAGTGAAAATGAAAACCACAATGAAAGATCTGGAAAAGGATATTAAACATCTAAAGTAGAAACTGGCTGATCAAAATGAGAAGGAGGAAGTTAGTATTACAGAGAAAAAGTGAAAAGATAGTTGTGTAGCGACTCGATCATTAGAAGTGTGGAGACTAATAAAGTGAACAAAACAAAACAGACTTTCCTGGCAGCATTTAGAAAGGCTCTTGTTTTTTGAGAAGGCACAGAGTCAAGAAGTTAATGTAGTAAATGATGAGAGTCTATTTGTGACAATGAAGCAAATAACTGATGTTGCAGAAAAGGAAATATTGAACATCAAAATTAATGGAAGTCGTGAGCACAAATGACTTAGTTGGAGGAAAAACAATGTTGATGGAGACTTCAGGAAGATGTAATGGCAGGTAAAGAAGAATAGTGTTGTTGGAAAAGTCATAGGCATGTTGCCCAGATATGACAACAGTGAGCTGAGAAAGAGAGTAGAGATAATGAATAGTAAGATGGCCGAGTTGTGTGAGGCAAAGGAGGTTCAATTGTAAATCTGTGGAGAGAATTTGAAGGAAAGTTGGAATGGTTTAAAGTTGATGGATTGCATTTGAATGGGCTTGGTGTTGGGCATTTAGAAGAATGGCTGTTGTTTTTTGAGAAGGCACAGAGTCAAGAAGTTAATGTAGTAAATGATGAGAGTCTACTTTTGAAGCAGGATCGCACAAATAAACGGATTATATGACAAGAGAAAGATGGATATGAGGTTGAAGATGTGGTTGCAACAGCACAATGTGATTGAATGTATAAAGGTGAGAATGAGACAGGTAGAAATGGAAATCAGAGGCAGGATCAGGGAAACGCGAGTACTCAGACCGAAGAGAGGTGTGGTATAGCAGCTAGAATAGACAATGCTGGTGATGGTAGAATGGCCTCAAAGACACAAGGATTATTATGTTTGTACACAAATATAAGGAGTATTCAAAACAAGAGAGCCGAGTTTGTTGCATCGATTGAGTCAATATGCCCAAGGATAATTGGAATAAGTGAAACTTGGTTGTCTAAGGATGTGATGTTGGGAGAAACAGAAGGACATATATAATTTACTGAAAGAAGAGAAATGTGAAAAGAGGAGTGCTGTTAATGACTGCATAAGAATTGTGTCCACTAAGTGTGGAAATTGATAGTGCATGCATAGATTTTAAATCTGTGTGGTGTGAAGTTGAAATAAACAGGCTAGTATATCTGATAAGATGCTATTATAGGGAATGAGTCAATATGCCCAAAGATAATTGGAATAAGTGAAACTTGGTTGTCTAAGGATGTGATGTCGGGAATAGAATAGAAGGATATATATATAATTTTCTGGAAGGAGAGAAATGTGAAAAGAGGAGTGATGTCAATGACTGCAGAGCAATTGTATCCACAAATTATGGAAATTAATAGTACATGCACAGATTTTAAATCTGTGTGGTGTGAAGTTGAAATAAACAAGCTAGTATATTTGATAGGATGCTATTATAGGGAATTGCTAGGGAATGAAGAGAATACTGATTGTGAAATGTTTAGGCAAATTAGTTGGGCATGTAAAAAGAAGGTGATCCTCGTGAGAGATTAATTACAGGAATATAGAATGGAAGGAGCATATAGTGTATGGGAACAAGGAGAGTGAGTTTGTAGATTTTCTGAGAGATAAATATCTTAAGCAGCATGTGACTGAAGCCAGAAGCTTTAATTTTTTTGGATTTGGTGATAACTTCACAAGATGAAGTTGTTAATGAGGTGTTGTTGACACTACCACCGGTTGGGGAGAGTGATCATGAGGTACTTGTTCAGGAAGTGGTGAAACAAGAAAAAGTTACTGCCAAAAATGGATATATGTCGAAGTATAAAGCAGTGATTATAGGAAGCTCTGTAGTCAGTTAACATCAGTACGTTGGATAGATGAGTTGAGCGGAAAAGATGTTGGCAATGTATGGAAATTCACAAAGCAGTATCTGACAAAAGCAATGTATAACTGTATATCAAGGGTTAAGTGACTAAACAGAGTAGGAGTGAAAGGGATGAACAGCAAAATCAAGCAAGCTGTGCTGGAAAAGATGTTATGGAGGAAGTACAAGACAGTGGGTGGTGATCGGATCCACGAAGACTATGAAGTGCGGGCTAGAAAAGTGCAAGAATGGTAAAGAAAGAAAAGCTGCAGTATGAGATGAGACTGGCTCGTCAGGCATAGGTTAATTCAAGGGAATTTTTCTGCTATATAGCACAAGAGAAAGAATAATTATGATAGGGTGACATTGGTGGATAGTCATGGCAGCAGAATAGCAGTTGCAAAGGATATAATGGAATTATTGAACGAGCGCTTTGTCAGCGTGTGTCATACTGGTGTAAATGATGCAATGTAATGCAATATATAGAAGGGAGGCAAGTATTAGGAGACTTGGAAGTGAAAGAATCAGAGGTGTATCAGGTGTTGATTGGATTAGATGTTAATAAGGCTGTGGGAATGGATGACATAACAACATATATTCAAAGGAATGTACACCACAGTTGGCTATGCCCTTGACCTGGTTATTTAATAAAAGTGTTGCAGTGGGTAGGGTTCCAAAGCAGTGGAAAAAAGGAAAAATAGTACCACTCAACAAGCATGGTTCTAGGAGAGAAGTTTCCAATTATAGACCAGTCTGTCTAGCTGCATTTGTGGTCAAGGTGTTGGAGAGATTGGTTAGGAATAGAATACATGATTGGGTTAAAGGACATTGCATTCCTTATTATGGTCAGCACAGATTTTAAAGGGTAGGACCTGTTTTAGCAATTTACTTGCATTTGATAATAGTGTAATGGGTGTGTTAGATAAGCAAGAATCAAATACAGTGATATTCTTGGACTTTGCAAAAGCATTTGATAGATTGTGGTGGTTTTTCTTTTTCAGTCGTTTCTGACCCTAAGTGACTTTGTAGGCATTGCCCACAAAGTGTTCCTGGTGAGATTTTTACAGGGTAGTTCACCACTGCTTAAATCTGGTCACTTGGTTTTCAGTGTGACGGAGAGGGTCCAGAGGTGAGTAACTGAGACAATATCAAGACTCTGGACTGCTGACTATGTACAGAGGTTGAAAAAATCTGGATTGCAGAATTTAGTGGATAGCAGGAAAAGAGGTGATATGATATAGACCAGGGGTATGGAACACTTGGCACGTATGCCAAACATGGCATGCCAAGTACTTTTTTCCAGCATGCCATCTAGGGCTCACCTCAAAAATAATTAAATAAATAAATACATATCCAACATCTTAACCTAAAGGAACTTCAAGCAGTGATGCAAACAGTAACCAAGGTTGTTAATTACATTTCTGCGTGTGCTTTGAATAAAAGACAATTTCAGAATCTATTGAATGAGGTGGATTCGGTGTACAAAGGACAAATAATGTACAAGGTCTTGTTCTGAAATGATTTAGTGAATGCCTGGATGAGATAAATCTCAAATCAACAAATGTCTTATAAAGAAATGCATGACATGGTGTGGGTTTGTAAACTTATGTTTTTGCAGATTTTTGCAAACATTTAAATGACTTGAATCTCAAACTACAGGACTCTGGTAAGACTCTCGATGTTATGTTTGATGACATAAAGGCATTTGAAATGAAAGTAGGAGTTTCTAAGAGGGATGTAGACAGTGAGAGATTCAGATATTTTTGAAACCTAAAGAAATACATCAGTGATCTCTAAAAGGATGACAAAACAGACCGCCAATGTCTTCAAAAGCTATTTTTATATGTCACTGTTGTTGTGTCCTATTTCTTTAAATTTTATAGTTTCTCAATGTTACATGTACTCTGAAACACAAAGGGATAGCCTCAGGGTCGAGCCAAAACCAATGTGGCAGAGCCTTTGTAATCTACCTCTCTTAAAGTTCTAAGAAATTTGTATTTTTATGCTGCATCACTTAGAACTCTTAGATTAAGTTAAATTATGTTAATCAAGAAGTGAATAAGAAGATGTACTGAAATAACACTAGATTTGCAATCGTGACCTTAGTCGTGCTCTAGAAGTTTCCCGATCAGATTCGTAGCATTTTTACAAGTGGTGCATCGGATTCCATACACAAACAATCTTGGTTAAATATAGCAAGGTTTATTAAACACTAAATATACAGCTAGTAATACAAGAAAAATTTTCCATTCTAAGTAAGTTATAAATCAATCAACATGAACACCCTTAACAGATATGATCATCAAGACACAATTTATCTTATGCAACTCACACAATTTATAAATCCTACGTTACAATCTTAATACTAACAATCCATATCAACATTCATTCCTTAGGCTGAATCTTCTTAACATCTATTATCATATACAATAATTCAAATTCGTTTAATGATTATCCTTTCATGATCTCCTATATAACAAAATTTTGCTACAGTCCTGTCTTATAATTCTATCTGAGTCCTTCACTATCAAAGTTTCACACAACATTAAGTGTTCAAGTTATACACAAACAAAGAACAAATTTTCTTCTTATCCACACACGATAGTTCCTCACTCTTTCTGCATCATCACCAGTTTGTCTTTTATTCAATTGGACATTCCTTTGGTTCCCTCAATCTGTCTCAGGGCCTAGAATTTTCCGATCATCAATATGCTCAAGCGAACTTTTCATGACCACCTCGGTCACAGCCTTCGGAATGCGTATTTTTTCCAACTCTAAGCGGCATGGCTTGCTGCTGCCTCCTGGGAATCTGTGACTAGGTTTACCCCCCAGAAACATTATCTGAGCACTCAGGAATGGAGTTACTCCCACAACCGTCCAGCCAACGAAGACCCCGTACCAAGAGAACCGGTCAACAACGAGGGGAAACGAAAAGAGAAGAGATCTAGGTGGGGGGTTCCCCCCAACCCTTTTATATCTCCTCACTACTGGCAATCACTGCAACTTAGGTCGTTCACCCGGCACATAGGATCTTCGTCACATGGGTCTGACCTCACAACGTCCGCTCTCTCTCTACTTGTTTTCTTCACGTGCCGTGAGCACGCGACTGCCGGAGGCAACCGTCTGCTTGCCCCCGAAGTTTGAGCTTTTGTTCACAGAGATTATCTTTGCCATTTCTCTTGCAAGTTATTTTACATCAAAGATAATATCAACTCTTAATCAATATTATTAACTTACACTTATCATTGGCATATTTTCCCATATATATAAATTTTTATATATATGGGAAAAATATTTATCAAGTAAATAATGTCTCCTTGAGTTATTTCACAATTCTTTCCCTTTAAACTCATGTAATTCAATATTATACAAAGAGTACAACAACACATACTTGGAAACAAGCATATATATTTAAAATTCTTATAGGGTCTCTGCCTGTTAAACGATGATAAGTGGAATCTTAGTATTCTAGACTTATCAAAGTTTAACACTGTGTCAACTGTTGAGCAGTTCTAAGATTTTGTTAAGTTCAGAGAATTAGAAGAGACCGCAAAATTCATTAAGTTTCTAGACACTATAAAACTGGATGAATGAAACTTACACATGTTTTCGTGGATAAATATGGATGATTTTGAAATGCAGTTGATTCATTTTCAAAGTAGCTCAATTTGGAGGCAGAAATTTCTTGACCTCAGAGTTGACGTGGAAAATATTGAAAAGGAGCAATTAGAGACAGGAGTAACAGAGCGAAGTGTAGAAAACGTGGTACTAAGGACTTGGAATATACTATTCCAGGAACTTTTGTATGTTTAAAAACCCTTGCAAACAGCATTACTATCCATTTTTGCACCTACATATTCTTGTGAATTCTTGTTCTCACTGATGAACTTTGTTAAGTCTTGTGATAGGAGTAGTAGCCTTACAGATGCAACTAATAGCGCAGGCATATCTCTAAAGGTTACAAAATATAAACCTGATATAAATTATCTATCATTAGTGAGAAGTCTTGTTGATGCTAAATAAATAAAACATCCACTATTTTTCTTTCTCTAGTTATGATTTGATTTTCTGCTAAAAAAATGATAAAGATTAACTTCTGTTTAATATATTATGTAGGTAAAATAATATTTATTTTATCTGTAATATTTATGTATTACTCGTAAGGTATTAAGAATTAATAAAAGAATATCTTTAATTTTATTTTATTGTGCTTTAGTCAAGTCAAACGATTATGAGATTGTGCACTACAACATACTGGTAAAACTTGAAAAAAACTTATGTCTGATTGATCTTTATCTTTATAAAAAAAACAAAAGAAAAAATTCAGAATTATTGTTTACTCTTTTGCTGATCTTAAAAATTGCATCTTTAAATTGTTTGGCTGTATACAGTAGCTAGAATTACACTTAATTGCAAATAAAAAATATCCACACTAGCAACAGGGTAGGACTTTTAAGTAAAAATTCTGTCACTAATTTTTACATTCATTCAATCTTACATGACTACAATAATCACTCTTACAATATTCTTTGATTTTACCACTCTAGTGTGATTTTTTTATTATCTGAAAAGAGTCTCCGAATATTTAAAATACACCAAATAATAATATGTTCCCTAACATTTCGGTTGGCATGCGAGAAACGTTTGCATCAAAGATTTGGCACGCACACTTAAAAAGGTTGCCCACCTCTCATATAGACATTTATATAGAAGTTAGTGAGAGGATTCTATCAGATTAATTCAGATAAGATTATTGAAAGAGTAGAAGGTAGATGGGAATAATCAGAGACCATTTTTTCAAGTTATGTAAGAGTGTGGTGAAGAGAGTGGTGTGAAAAGTAGAATTTTTACGTGGAGATTACCAGAATGTGTTGTTAATGCAAGGAATGTTAAGATTCAGTATGATAAATATGTTGTCACTTGAATGAAAACCTCCCACGATGAGTCTGCCAACTCCACGAAGGGTGCAATAATAATAATAATGTCATTTCATTATCTAATTAAATTAAATTTTATTTCAAATCACTTAATTTTAAATTTGGGCCTTAATTGTAATAAAACAATTAAAATAAAAATCTTATTTTTATTTTAAAAAAATGAAAATAAAATAATCTTATTATTTTATTTTCATAGGTGGAATCCAGCACATGGCTCAGCTCAGTAAATAGGATTAACATTCTTTGTTGTAGTTTCACCTTGTGATTATGCTGATGCACTCATGATGACCAGTTTGTTTCTGGTTGAAATATTTGTAGTAATAAAATTACTATATTCTTCTGAATATGTGTATCTAATAAATCAGAATGAACTTCCCTTCTCTAATTCCACTGACTAAGCAGGAAGAGATGGATGCAAAGATATTTCCTGTCAGTAAATGTTCATAAATTGACCATCTACCACACAAGAATAACTGATAATCTTCTCCAGTCTCCCTGCATCCATATCTATTCTTAATCATTCTCCTGAAAAATATGCTGCCGATGCCAGCTCTCCTCTTAACAACTCATTTGGAAGAGATTATGGTCAATTTCTTCCAAATCTCCTTTCACACAATACTCTCAAAATAGTGGCAAAAGTGCAAGACAGAGGAATGGGACTGGATGACTGTTATGCATGCCAATCCTATATCTCTAATGGAATGTCCCTCCTTCAAGCACTCCCAACCTCACATCCTCTGATGTTGTAGCTTAAACTATCCACTATCAGACAAGCACCATGGAAAGGGTTGGAGATACTTTGTGGCATCAAGGCCTACTAAACAAATTGCCATCTTTTGGTTTCCCATAATTCAAAATATATATGGAAGTTCATGACAGTTATTTGAATCAAAAGAATTGTAAAAATGGAGGAAAAACTGTCTGTTATTGTTCAAGCATATCAGTGCCATGTGTGAGGTACAGATGAGGACTGAGCAGTTTGTTTTCTTTGAAGAATTGCAGGTTGTAGTTGTTTGGAAACACTTGATGAAGGCTGCCAGAGGACAGAGGTGGAACGAAATAAAAGAGGATGAATAGAACAGGTTCGGTGTGTTTGCAGTTTCTCAGTAAAGAGATACTGGATAAGTGGAGGAATAATGGTTGTCAATTCAGTGGATCCAGTGAATTGGGACAGTGGAGAGAGAGGGATTATCTATGAGCCTAATTGCTTACTTCTGGATAGCATCAAGGATTTTAATGTAAGTTTTAGGTGCACCACCTCAAACATGTGAAATGGGCATTCTCTTTCATTCAAGAGCCTATTTCACACCCAACCAACTCTTAACTATATACAAGCCACAAATTCACTCATGTTTAGAATACTGTTCACATGTTTGGGATGGTGTACCTAAAACTTACATTAAAATCCTTGTAAGTAATTAGGCTCATAGATAATTCCTCTCTTCACTGGATCCACTGATCCAGTGAACTGACAACCATTATTCCTCCACTCATCCAATATCTCTTTACTGAGAAACTGCAAATGCATCAAACCTGTTCTATTCATCCTCTTTTATTCCATTCCACCTCTGTCCTAGAGGACAGAGGTGGAATGGAATAAAACAGCCTTTCTAAACAGCTACTGTGCAAACAGTTTTGGCTGAAGTAGGACAGCATGGCACATGAAATTATGTAAATGCTGAACAACAGGAGATGAACAATGTCAACCATTTTTTATTTATTTTATTATTATTTTTAAGTATTGGGAAAGTTTGAAAGTAATCTGCATATTTAATTTATTTAAAGCATGACTAAATATCTAGGGTAGCACATAGTAATAGACTCCTTCAAAATTTTTAGAATTTGGTTTGTTGATGGAATTAAGTATGAATATATCTTTTCATGGTTTTGTGTGTGTGTGTGTGTTTTAACAAAGATGTTTTTCTTATGCCTAAAATCCTTTGTAATACTCTCCAAAGAAACTGTTTTGGACAAAGTGATCTACATAGTGCTAGTACATGCAGGTTTTCAATGAACAAAAATAAAGTTTATAGGTTGGGAGGCACATGTACTAACCTGAGTTGGCCAAGTGGTTACAGTCTGTGGTCTCTAGCCTGCAGATTTCAGTCAAATTTACAAAAACCCACTTCCTGTAGGGTGGATGTTTGTAAATGAATGTGGTATATAATTTCTAATGCCTAGTGTAAGATTACCATCATGCTCACTAGAGGTCTGAAGTGGTTTTTAAGAAGTTCTAAGTTTATTATCTAGATTGTCTAACTCTTAACTGCCCATGGTACTAAAATGTATCTAATAGGTTTACGGCCTTTTGTGGGAGAAATTATCGTAAAAACTTATTTCATTATCATAAGCATCTTTGTAATACAACTTGGAAGAAGAGCAGGATAATGCACCCTTTGAATGGAAAGGACCCGAGTTTGATTCCCATTGTAATGAGAGGAATCTTTATATGGACAATTGAAGGTGAGTTAGCTAATCTCATATGGTTGGTTGTTTTTGAATTTACAGTTGAAGCAACTCAAGAAATGTAGCCAGCATATTATGCATATTAATTGTCTGTTCTTATGGCCAGTTTGTTTTCTGTAACACCACATCTCAAAAGCAACTACCCTTTTCTTATCAAACTTCTTTAGGTTCCTGGTCTTACATCCATAAGTTGCTGTTGGAAAAACAGCTGCTGTGCAGTTCCTCACAGTAATCTTTCTGTCTGTTTTTGATTTCCAGTTCTTCTGTTATTACTGCTCTGTTCCTGTCTTTGATAACATTCAATTTGGGCTTAAACTTGTGCTTCACTTCACAAACTTAATGAAAAATCCTTTTATAATTGTGCCTCTTCATCTAGAATTCTATCTCTTCACACTTTATTAGCACACACATTTTCCTTGTACTGTGATGGCTTCTCTCACTTCTCTATGTAATCTTTTATATTCTTCAGTCCTTGTGTCTCTTTGTTTCTCAAACAACCTCCTTTTGATCAAATACCATATTGAATCTGATATCCATGGTATTTTAATTAAAGACCAAGAGATATCATGGTCTTTTAATTGGGCCTAGATACTTCTTGGCTATATCCTCTATCATAACTTTGACCCTTTCCCCATGGCATTTCAAGTGAGTTCTCCTCACAAGTCTCAAAAAGAGGATATTTGATAAAGGATATCCCACCTCAAATTTTTTAACTTTTTTTTTTTTTTTTTTTTTTTGCTAACAGGTATAAACAAGCTATCATTGACTGATTGTATAATAAACCTGACAAAAACTTTTTTTTTTTTGGGGGGGGTTATTATGAGAAAACATACATTGTTATTATTGCACCTTCCATGGAGTTGGCATATTCATCGTAGGAGGTTCATGCAACTGAAAACATATTTATCACACCGATTCTTAAAATCCTTAACACTCCTTGCATTAATAACTACACATTCTGGTAATAAGTACCACTCACTAACAATTCTACATGTAAAAAAAAAAAAAATCTACATCTCATTCATACCATCTTACATAACCTGCAGGAATGGCCTACTCATTTAATAATCTCATCTGGATTAATCCAATAAAATTTTCTCACTAACTTAAATGTCTCTATCATATCATCGCTTTTTCTCCTATCCAATCTCTCCAACACCCTGACCACAAATGCAGTTAGACAGACTGGTCTATAATTGGAAACTTCTCTCCTGGAACCATACTTGTTGAGTGGTACTATTTTGCCTTTTTTCCACTGCTTCGGAACCCTACCCACTGCAACACTTTTATTAAATAACCAAGTCAAGGGCATAGCCAACTGTGGTGCACATTCCTTAAGAATATGTGGTGATATGTCATCCATCCCCACAGCCTTATTAACATCTAATCCAATCAACACCTGATACCCCTCTGATTCTTTCACTTCCAATTCTCCTAATACTTGCCTCCCTTCTATATATTGCATTGCATCATTTACACCAGTATGACACAAGCTGATAAAGTGCATGTTCAATAACTCCACTATATCCTTTGCAACTGTCATGACTAGCCACCAGTGTCAACCTACCATAATTATTCTCTCTCTCTTGCTTGCCATATAGTGGAAAAATTCCCTTGATCTTGGCCTGAGCAGCCACAATCTCTTCTCATATATCATGAGGGAAGAGCAAATGATACAATTTCAATTTTAAACTTTATGTAATGGAAAAGAGATATCTGCTTATCATAATTCAGAAATCTTTATTCTACTTCTGTATCATAAATATGACTAACAGGTTGGTAGGAATAACTCTCAGACAGAAGTGACAGCCTTCTGTTATATGACATTTTCATGTTGGTGTCAAATATCCCTCTGTCATCAACACAACTCTCTTTTGTACAATGTATTTATATTTTTTTAAGCAAAGATAAAAAGATCTTCACTTATATAATTCTAATGAAATGAAATAAATAATTATTAACAGATAAATAATAAATATATTAACTATGGAATAACTTATGTAAAATGCTTTATTTAGCACAATTTTTTTCACCATACTATCTAGACCATTTTCAATATGAATTTCAAATTAAACAAGTACAATAGATAACCATAAGACTTACAATGAAATCATGCAAGCTACACATATATGACATGAAATAGTGGCATGATCTAAAATGTACTGTATAAACTGAACATGAGAACTTTACTTAAATTAAGGGGATATTAAATCCCACATAGTTTTAAAACCGAATAAGAAACTCAAAGATTGGAATCAGAGAGTTTCTTGCCGAATATAGTAAACTATAAAGTTTAATTTAAGTAATGTTTTCATTGCCGAAATGAAGCTTATTAGCTCTTTATTCTTAAGTTAAATGAACATGAGAAATTATTAAATCAAAAAACTATTGACAATTAAACAAGTACAATAGATAACCATAAGACTTACAATGAAATCATGCAAGCTACACATATATGACATGAAATAGTGGCATGATCTAAAATGTACTGTATAAACTGAACACGACAAATTATTAAATCAAAAAACTATTGACAATTAAACGTACATAGAAGAACTATTTCTCATAGATGGATTAGCATTACACCATTTCTAAACAAATTTGGATGGTGATGAAAGGTTTCACAACTTTATTTGCATAAAAGTTCCATGAGATAAGTGCTTTTGTGAAGGACTTGATCTTTCTCCAAAGGACACAATGTTTAATGGAGAGGGCATATCTTGCTAGTCCTAACTGTTCCAGCTCATGGAATTTAACCTAATTGATGCAGTCATCATGACAAATGGCCACCTATCTACCAGCTTGTCATTCACAGTAAAATCCTCTTCATTTATTAAGAACAGTTCTCATTTTAAAGAAAAAAATCTCAGAACTTCATCTTCACCTTGGTGATCTCTTATTCAGCTTAGATATTGTGTCTATTAATGTTCTCCCAGATGAAACACTGGACTTCCTTTGGCAAGACTTTCTTATGGATATCATTCACCTCTTTGACTATCATCCACTCAGGGCTATTTATATGCCAGAATAAACTTTACCAGCAAATTGAAGGTAGTCCTATTTCTCCAACACTAGCCAACTATTTCATGGAGTAATTCAAACTATGCCTACTAGATAATATCGCTACTAAATAGGTCTTTATTGTACATGTATGCGGATGACATCCTTGCAGTTTGCCATGATTCCCTCAATGAACTTCAAGATTTCGTCATGAAGATTAACAGAGTCAATTCTTGCATCCAGTTCAAACTTGAAGTAAAAGATCATTTTATTTCCTTTGTAGACTTCCTTCTTTATCAGCAAGCTGGTAGTCTTCACTTCTTCATTTTTAGAAAGAAAAACCGATATGGGACTTTACATTCATGCTCTTTCACATCAACATCCTTCTCTAAAATCTGGCACCATTAAGGCTTATATGATGAGCTCACTCTTTGTGTTCTACTGAAGCTCTGCTGTCTGAAGAAATAAATTAAGTCCATCTTCTCTGCTAACAGCTTAAACGAGTCTCATGTTAACAAAGTCATTAATAATTATAGGGCCTCCATGTCATCTGCCTCCCATCATGCTACCATTCCTTAAATTAAGGAGTCTGAAAGAACAACCAAATTACTTAGCTCCACTGGCCTCCACATGTCTTTTTGCATGATTAAAATTATTTCGGCTTTTCGAGATCTGCAAAGGATAAACTTCTGCTTTTAGCCCACCCTGGAATCTATGAAATACCATGCCAGTGTGGATTATACAATCAGCATTTTTTCATGATAAAAATGTTCATTGCATTAAATTTCATGAGCCAGAAGAGTCTGGACTAGCAGAACATGCGATCTCCATCAAACATTGTATACTTTGGAAAAAGAATAAGATCCTTTACAGAAACAATTATCTCATGGAATGTTTATACAAATAAAGTTGTATAGTTGTATATGCTTCACCACCTAAATAAGAACAAAACTGATGGTGTGGAGTTTTCCCTCCTATGGGAAATAGTTCCTTTTCACATGTTCTGTATTCAAGTTTTTTTTGTTTTTTTTTTTTTAAATAATTCATCTCCTTTCAGTTTATGCAGTTAAGACCTCAGATTATATACCATGGCATTCTATGTCATGTCACATTTGACTAGTGTTTTCATTGTTGATTCTTTATGTAATTTATTCTGCTTGTTTAAATAAAATTCTTGATGCCATTTCTTTCTTCTTAGAAAGAAATGCTACCATTTTCTTAGTTTTTTCCCATCATTCTAGTTCTGCATGAGTATGATGGAACACATGATGAAGATTTTGAATACATTAGATGCCTTTCACAAGACAATATAAAGAGACATATCACCAACCTTCACAAAAGACCAGAGCATCAAGAAATTATTACAAAGGCACAAACTATTACAGACATTCACCTTCCAATTCCAATAATGTTATAGAAAAGAAAAGAGGCATCCATTCATAACATAAAAAGCATCTGAGAACGAATCTCATCAGTTTTAAGGATCAGCTGATATCAGAGTAAGTGAATATATGGATTACATATATTTTCTCCAGTCAGATAAATCTGGACTTCCGGAGCATACTTTCTCTGTTGAAGTTGTTTTGAACAAACAAAATGTTATTTCTCAATGTGATATTTCTCAATCAATGAAATTTTTTTAAGATATCACTTTCATGCTTGTTTTCAAATAATTTCTCAAATATTAATCCTAATAGTGCGTATCTCACACTGTATCCAATAATCACCTCAAACAATTTATTACATAAATCACAATTCAATGAAACTTTTTATGAAAATGCAATGAAATCTTTAAGCTTGACTTTCTTTTTATTTGGATGATGCTTTTAGGGTACCAAGAATGAAATATTAGTTTCTTTAATTTAGTAATAAACATGGAGAATTTTAAAAAAATGCATGTGTATAATAACCAGAAACTTTCATGTTGAAAGTTTCTGCTGAAATATCAGAAATGCAACAAGAACAATCAACTTTTGATATAATTTAGACAAACTGAGATATCAAACTGTAATCCAGTTGACAGACACTGATAGGATCACTTTTTTATGTGAATTACCTGAAAGGTGATAAATCTATTCTACATTTAGCACCATGGGTAGGCTGCAGTTAGATAAAATGGAACCTACTATGGAAACTAAACATGGTACTTTTTTGATCCACTTCAAGCCTCCAAAATAAACAGGATGGTGGTGGTCCTGCACCAGGCAATGAAATCATCTGCCACCTAAAGCCAATAAACAAACAGGTATGCCACAATTGGATTTAAACCAATAGCATGTTGTGTCAGACAGCTGATATGCTATCAACACCTAATATTAACCAGAATTTGGTTAAAATGTGAAAACATTTCAAAAACTCTCATGTCCCAATTCCTGAATATCTTAATGTGGATAAAAGAGAAAGTAAATAAATAAATAGAAACAAAATCTACATCATCAACCAAACTGTTGAAATGTTCATGTCCTACTTTTGCCAACTATGACTCTATTCAGAATGCTAGAACTTCAGCTCTCTCTCTTGCTCATTCGCTGGCTCGCTTTCTATTTTTTCCATCATATTTAACAACTTGTGTTTAGGTTTAGTCTCCCCTTCCTCCTCCACTCCCATGCACTTCAAAATACAATCAAATGAACAGAGCAATATATTCAGTTGATGAAATAATCCTTCGAATGATTATCTCTATATGGCAGACAGTCCACGTTCTAAGGTATACCAAGTTTTTATACAATGAAACCTGTGGTGAATTCATCATTAAAAGACACATGTACTAACCATAGTGATAAGTTTCATATACACTGGTGTCCAAAAGTAAAGAACAAACCAATTTTTACCTGTATATGAAAACTTTTTCATGACTACAGCCAAATGTGGACATAAATTTATTGCCAGCATACTAATAAATTACATTACACAAAAATGTGTTATATATTTCACACAAATTAAATTGCAATACATTTTTGACAAAAGTTACAAATTTCCTAAGGACTTGGTTAAGGAATTAATGTACAGTGCTTACAAAAAACTATCCAGAGAGATATTTCAGTATGGAATATGTCCACTGCAAACTGTGGTGCAGTTCTCACAATGCCACACCATGCTTAGCACCAAGTGATTCAGAGTACCAAATGTGTTCTATGGGAATGAATCTGGGGAGGGTGATGGCCACTCAATTTCATTATTATCCTCGGTCTCCAGAAGTATGCAACTGACAAACATAATGAACTTGTATCATAGTGTTAGCTATCAAGCATATATTCTAAACAACACTAATCCGTGTTTTTTCTTGCTGTCCCTACATAAGACATAATTTTTTGCATTTCCTGAATTTGTTAATTTAAATGCTTTAAGCATTTTTTTTTTTTTAAGAAGGTGCTTTAAGTTTTGAAATTTTAAAAAATTTCTAAAGTTTAATGCACTTATCAGCTTCAAATCTTGATATATCTATTCATGGAGTTAAGGAGTCTATTAATGTTGAGTCATCTTAATGGAATAAACTGGTTGGCTCTATGATCAATGTGTATTTCTATCAACTTCACAAACTAATTTATATATATCTTTAACCACATTAACGTCATTATGGATAAAATACATCATTCCTCATACATTTTGTATCCCTCATATTTCAATGTAATGGTACAACAATTTTAATATGTACTTCGCATCCACTGCAACTTTGATTATTTTGTGCTTTAACCACCCAACCAACCATGATGTGTATACATCTCAGTTACCATGGATGTGAAGTGAGGAGTTCAAATGGATAATCAAGTTGCTGTACATTATCACACAGATAATGTGCAGGAACTCCTTCAATAATGTGAGCAATGAAATTCAATTTTCTTATATAAATTATGCATCATATTGGCATCATTATTATTACTCACAGACTTTCATGAAGTCAAGAGAATCACTCATCCTGAGAGATCCCACTTCACTAACATATTATACAACCAGTGAAACATTCCAGCAATCCTCTAGAAACACATTTCTCTTGGTATTTGCCATGTAAAAAAAAAAAAAAAAAAAAAAAAAAAAATTGTACTTCTTATTCTCTTGTTCACAACACTTATATAACTTTCATGAAAGGACTTCAAAATACACTTTCATACCAATCTGATAAAATTGTCATCAATCTGAATTCTTGATCATCACTTCATTACTTTACTAGGGCAGTAGCAGAAAGCGGTTGGTGAATAAAGAAATATTTTTAAGAGAAGAAGGTCCAAGTTGATTTAGGACCTACTTCTATGAAGTAGAAAGACTGAGCTTTTCCCTATACATTTGACAATGAATACAAAATGGATAATCAAGTCAGCTACTGGAACAAATCTGAAAACAAACCCCAACTCAACAGCACCAGAGTTAAAGATTGGTACTATCAACATAAGAAGCCTGAATGGCAAAGAAATGGAGAAAGCTGAGGAATTAGATAAGTACCAGATCGACATAATAGGGGTGACTGAAACAAAAATGACAAAAACTGGTGAGATCTTTCTGAGCAATAAATACAAAATGTTATATTCAGGCAATGACAATCAAGGAAAAGAAGGAGTAGCCATAGTATTCAACACAAAATACGAGGCTAATCTTCTTGAATGGCAGTCAGTCTCAAGTAGAGTAATGTGGGAAAATATGAGAATGGGGAACTGGACAATGAGACTTATTTGTGCCTATGGTCCCACAGAAGGTTCTACTAAGGTAGAAGTGGAGGAATTTTTTGAGGCTTTAGGAATAAAAAAAGCAACTGACACAATGAAAAAGGAACAGTTGGTCCTTGTTGGGGATCTAAATAGCAGAGTAGGAAATGATTGTGAGACATACAAAAATATTTTGGGAAAATTTGGAGAAAAGAGCAAAGCTAATAATAATGGCAAATATTTGTTGGATTTCTGCTCAGGACACGGACTGGTTATTACGAACACCATGTTCCAACATAAAAATGTGCACAAATTCACATGGAGAGAAGAGGCAAGGAATAAGAAAAGTCTCATTGACTATGTTATTGTTGAGAGTGATGTTTTCTCACTGGTGCAGGATACCACAGCATACAGAGGATTTGAAATTTGAAGCGATCACTATTTAGTCTTGAGCAGGATAAAATTGAATTTCATATTGAAAAGAATAACATGTAAGAAAGTTTTAAAGCAAATAAAAGTTGAGCAGCTCTCAGATGTGAACTGTAGACTAAAATACAGAAATATTATTGAAGAAAAAATGAAAGCATTTGAGAACAGGAATCAAACCTTGGAGATTCAGTGGCAAAATCTGAAGAAAACATTGATTGATTCTGCTAGAGAGGCATGTGGTGAGGTTGTCTGCAATGATAAAAAAATCAGAACTCTCTGGTGGACACAGGGAGTTAAAGAGGCAGTGAAGGAAAAGAAGAAAGCATATCAAAAGTTCCTGGCAAATAAGTCAGCTTGTGCTCTTAGAGAATACAGAGACAATTGCAAGAATGCTAAACACTGCGTAAAACTAGCCAAACAAAAGTCATGGGAGGATTTGGCAAGAATATAGAAAATAAATATTAAGAAGGTGACAAAATATTCTGGAGGTTGTTGAAGAAGCTTAGGAATGGGGGAAAGAGTGCTGTAAAAGGAGTTAGAGATGATAAAGGTGACATGAAAATAGGAGAAAATGATATCCTTGAAGTATGGAGTAATTACTTTGAAAAACTGCTAAATGAAACAAGCAGTGATGACAGCACAGTAGTAAACAAACACTGACTAGGAATGCAGTCAGGAACACATATCCATACTTGAAGTAGAAAAAGCCATCAAAGGCTTGAAATGTGGAAAGGCAGCAGTAGTAGATGATATTTTGACCAGAAATGCTAAAGTATGGTGGTATAAGAGTCTTACAGTAGCTGCACTGCACAGTTCAGAAAGCCTGGACAGAGGGACGAATTCCCAATGATTGGAGCAAAGCTCTCATAGTACCCATATATAAAAAGGGAAATAGAACTGAATGTGAGAATTACATAGGTATTTCCCTACTGAGTGTTCCTGGTAAGATTTATGCAAGTATACTTGAGAAAGGGTTGAGAAAGAATGTGGAGAGGAAGCTTATTGAAGAACAAGCTGGATTCAGGCCAAACAGAGGCTGTCAGGATCAGACTTCACTTTACGACAAATAGTCGAGAAAGCATGGGAATATAACAAAGATCTATATTTAAGTTTTGTCGATTTGGAAAAGGTATATGACAAGGTACCAAGACAGAAGCTATTCAATACGCTACAGTAATATGGTGTCAATGGAGCATTATATCAAGCAATACTTAGTCTTTATTTGAGTTGTAAATCAGCAGTTAGAATTGAAGGAAGTACAGGAAGATGGTTTAATGTTAAATCTGGTGTGAGACAAGGATGTACATTATCCCCTCTGTTATTCATTATCTATGTGGATCACATTATGAAGGAAAGTGGTATTAAACATGATATCAAAATTGGAGATGTTAAATTGAATAGCTGTTGCAATAGATATGGTATGAAGGTCAGCAATAAAAAGACAAAGACAATGAAAATAGGCAGAATCATTGAAAATGTCAACTGTGTTGTGAATGGAGAACCTGTGGAACAAGTAAAACATTTCAGCTATTTAGGCACGATTTTTAGTGAAGATGGTAAATTAAATATAGAAATAGACAACAGAATCAGCAAAGCTGGTATGGTGGGAAATCAGTTGAATAAATTCATATGGAATAAGAGAGAAATTAATCAGCACACTAAATTAGCTGTATACAAGACAGTGTTCAAACCAGTTTTAACTTATGGATCTGAGAGCTGGGTCAGAAGTAAAACACTTGACCAAAGACTAGAGACCGCAGATATGAGAGGCCTGAGAAAGATTATAGGCATGAACAGATGGCATCAAAGGATAATATAATATATTAAAAAAGAGGATATTAGGAAAGAATTTGACATTGTCAACATCCAGGAATGCGTTAACAGAGCTAATCTCAGGTGGTATGGTCACTTAAACAGAATGGGCGAAGAAAGATTAGCAAAACAAGTGTTCTCTGCCAGGTTGGCAGCAAAACGACCCAGAGGAAGACCAAGATATAGGTGAATTGATACGGTACAAAGTGCCATAGACGATAGAAATATAAGATCTGATAATGTTGGAGTCTTGACAAGTAACAGACTGATTTGGAGGAAAATTGGATAAGAAGTTAGTAATGATGTACATTTTTCATGTAGTACTATCATATCCTGTAAACCCTTTGAGGGTACATGGCAGGAATTTGATGATGATGATGATAATAATCAAGTTGCTGCACATTGTCACACAGATAATGTACAGGAACTGCTTCAATAATGTGAGTAATGAAATTAAATTTTCTTATATTAATTATGCATCATATTTGCATCTATATAAGCTTTGCAATTTACACTTTCTCAACTTCTCTTCATAAGCAATACAGTGCCTCCACAGCATAACTAAATGTCAGAACATCTTCCCTTTGGTCGAATGAATGCAATGTGAGGAACCTTTATAAAGGGTTTTACAGTTTGGAAGTGAATTCAGTTGGTGGCATATGAAGGTGGTAGGGAAAACCATTACTCAAGTTTTTTTTTTTTTTTTTTTTTTTTGTTTAATCCTGAAAAACAGGTAAAATCAGCTATATACAACATTTTAAAATGGCTATCCCACTTACCTATCCAGGTCTTGATTTAGAAATTGGCTTGAATTTTGTAATTTAGTGACACTGAATAAAGGAGATGCATACAGTGATGCTTTTGGGCTTCATTTGACAGACTGCCACATGTTACTGATATAAGTTGAGAGAGAGAGAGTGTTTGATATGAGACTAATTATTTGATATCAGAAAACTGTGTATGGGAAAGGGATATCCCAGAAAAGGAAAAACTAATCACTTGCCACATAGTTTTCTCTTGGGACACTATTGTTTGTAATGTTAACAGTAGTGTCCCAAAAATTTATTTGTTAATCATATTTTATACAGAGTGAGAGGAATTATTCAGTTGTTTGCTGATGATACAGAGAAAGTATTAATGTGAAGTACTTTTAAGAAGGTTTAAATAGACTATTAGTGTATACGTTGGTGAAACTGTGTTCTAGGAGGAAGATGAATTCTGGAGTGATAACTGTATGAAATATAAAGATAATACAACATATTTCTGCTATGATAAGGCCAACATTAACAATTAGAAAGCAGGCAGTAGCCATACCATTTTGCAAGCCTCAGACCATCCCTGGATGAGCTTTATCACCTGGTTTTTGTGATGAAGAGGAAACTCTGGAGACAGTCTGACAACTGGTAATTAAGGCAATATCATTGGAATATTAGTCATGAGGACAGGCTAAAAGAATATAAATTGCAGAACCTGGTGGATAAGCAGAAGAAACATGATATAATAGAGATATTAAAGTTAGTGAAAGATTTTATCATATTAATATGGAAAGAATTGTTTGTAGGATGAAAGGAGAGACAGGAAGAATAATAAGTCATTCCTGACAATTCTAAGAGTGTGATAAGCAAAAGAAGATTTTTTGCATAGAAAGTTGGGGATAAGGGGAAACATGTTGATTAAAGGTACTGTGAATGATATTAAGGCATCCTATGATAGTTGCTTCAATAGTTCAGTGAGGCTTCCTGCAATGAGTGATGATTCCATGAGATCTATTAATAATAAAAGTTCAGAAGGACTGGTATAGTTGGATAAGTAATCAAAAGATCAGATTAATTTGAGAGACTGAAATATAGATCAAAAAAGACTTTCCAACCTAGAAATATTCTAGGTTGGAAAGTCTGACAGGATATCACAGTGAAAAAACTGCAAAATATGTTCAAATGTAGAAATAAATGAAAAGTGATTAAAAAAAGAAAAAGGTAAAGGCTGATGATAACACACATCCCCCCCCCCCCCAAGACATTTCATGTCCACAATATCGCCCAAACCCAACTCAGTCCTAGGGAAAAAAATTTGCTTCTTAAATTTATAAGGCTTCCATTTAATTTAAAAAAATAAATACAGAAAAGAACATAAAAAGCCCCAAATTAATCATGGCATCCCCAAATTTAAAAAAAAAAAAAAACTTTGAAAAATATTAAATACCACAAAAATAAAACTTTCCCCCTAATCACACATGCTACGTTTAAATTGCTGTGATAACATTTGTGCTCTCCACTTTATTTACAACTGTTACCTCAAAGGGATCTTCAATTTTCTTGACTGTTACAGAATCTTGGGTGCTCTCTTTTTTTTCCTGCTTGTCTTGTCCATTTTCTGAGCAAGAAACTAAAGGACTAAATGACTGTGGATCAAAATAATACAGATGATGAACACTGTCACTTGCCTGATGTGATGGTGGTGAAGTTAATGTCTGTCCATGAAGAAACACCCTATTTAAGTAAAATGAAAAAAATACAAAAAGCAAAAAAAGTTGAATAGCATAATTATTAATGAAAGATATAAACATCATAAAATGCATTAAAGCTGCACATAATTGAAAACACATTATAGTGAACACTTCTGGTTTGAATCCATATTGAATACGTAACATATGTGGTCTTCGATTAAATTAAATTTTAAGAAAAAATAAAAATTACATACCAGAAAATGATGTCACTGCAAAATATTTATTTTCTCTGCTATCTCCATGGAGTCATACACATTCTGAGAGGCCTGCACTACCCATTCTGCATACAATATCTCTCACTTCTTCTTGAACTCATTCACTGACAAAACATTCATGTCCATAATGGCAACCCATTCACCACTTTATGAGCAAAAAAAAAAACTAGTCGTGTTGAATTTTTTCTTGACAATTATTCATAAGACTATTACACTTTTTTTATATATAAAAAAAGATTCTCTCGCTTCACTGCGTGCAGCTTAATTACTGATAGCCATAGGCCAGCTATCTCTGATTGGGTACCAGTGGAGATTGACCTGCCCACTCCGTCTCCAAAAGTTAGATAGGGCTAAAAATGGCATCGCCTACTCCCTATATATATATAGGGAGTAGGCGATGCCATTATATATATGGGAATAAAAAGGTGTTAGCTGATTTTTTTACGAAAACAATGCCACGTTTTTTGGTGACTGAGAAGGATCTGGATGTGATTTGTTCATATCCATCCAAGGAGAGAAAGATTGATCTTGGCTCGCAAACGGAACTGCTTTGAAAATTTTTTTGTATGAATTAGAATTATCAGTTATAACCTAGTCTGTAACCTTTATTTTAGCTTACTAGTTTGTATTCCCTGAGGATGCCAATAGAAAAGGATTGGCGAAACATGTAGGAGGATAAAATAAAGCTACTTGACAAAGATTATAAAAAAAGTGTAATAGTCTTATGAATAATTGTCAAGAAAAAATTCAACACAATGAACAGGATCAACGAGTTCACCAAACAAAAGGTACACAATCTCGAAGGTTTAAAATGCAAAAAAGCTAGGTATTTAAACCATCTGACTTTTTTAAAAAGATGTAGAGACAATAGCGCGATCCCAAAATTTCTTCGTTTGAAACAATATTATAAAACTAGACAAGCAAACTTGATTTACCAACGAACTTCGTATGCTCTTCTTAGAGAAAGAATTCGCCATACGAGATTCATGCTTAGCAAAATAGCCTCACAGTGCTATAATTTATTCACAGATATCTCTAATAATCTTGACGCTGAGACATGGCAACTATTAGACAATATGATTAGCAACAGTTTTACCAAAACATTTAATCAAAGCAAAAAGACACAAATTGATAAAGTCAATATAATGTATGATAATCATAGCAACTGCAAACCGTCTCTACCAGATAACCAAGTGATAATTAACCTATCTAAACACGTTTTAAGTAAACCTGAGATCTCTATCCTCAAAAGAGGATTCAACTTTGCTTTAAAACCCACTGTCATTCCTAAAATAGAGTTCATCTGCAACTTAGAAAAAGTCTTCTCATTACTACCAGTTCCAATAGCTAATGACTTACGATTAAAAAGTAGCATAATGCTTTCAGCTCAGTCAAGATCTCCTAACACCAACTCTAACCAAATGGAAAGAAGAACGCTTCTCAAATTAAGGAATAATAAAGACATCACCATACTCAAAGCCGACAAAGGTAATAATACAGTTATTTTAAATACTTCAGATTATGAAGAAAAAATTAAAAATCTATTATCTGACAGGTCTGTATATGAAGTTCTCAGTAGAGATCCTACCACTAAAAACCATAATGACACCAATGAATTATTACGTGGAATGAATAACTGGCCTATAGAAATTATAAAAAAACTAAAATCTATGCACCCACTTACTCCTAGATTGTATGGCCTTCCAAAAATTCATAAAGAAGGTATACCATTACACCCAATAGTTGATGGAATCTATTCTCCCACTTACCAACTGTCAAAGTATCTTGCGAAGATTTTACAACAACACATTCACGTCTCTGATACTTATATTAAAAACTCAAAACATTTTATAGATAAAATAAAAAACATCCCTGTTTTTGAAGAGGATATACTAGCAAGCTTGGACATTACTTCTCTGTTTACTAACATTCCAGTGTTTGAAGTCATCAACATCTTAGACAACTTATTCCCAAAAAACATCACTACTTTGTTCAATCACTGTTTAACTTCTAACTATTTTATTTGGCAAAAAACGATCTACAAACAACTCACTGGATTAGCTATGGGCAGCCCCCTATCACCTGCTTGTGCTGACTTATTCATGGAAGATCTAGAGAAAAAAATCTTAACCCAGATCATTCCAAAACCGAAAATTTGGTACAGATATGTAGATGACATCTTTATCATTTGGGATCATACGAAAGAAGAACTAATGAATTACCTCAACCAAATCAATAGTTTCCACAATACCATCAAATTCACATTAGAAATGGAAAAAGATAAAAAACTGCCATTCCTTGACATTTTAATAAAGAAACAATCCAATATATCAACCTATCTGTATACCGAAAACCTACAAATACTGGACGTTACCTCCAATTCAACTCAGCTCATCACATAGCTCAGAAACTTAGCATTATCCATAGTCTCAAGAAAAGAGTTATACAGTATACGACAGACAAGGATGACCTACTAACAGAATTAACCACAATATCCAGAGAACTTTCTTTAAATGGTTACCCAAAAAGACTCTATAACAAGATTCTCTTTACTGATATACCACATCAACAACGTGATGACGTCCAATACATCAGTACAATTACGATTCCTTTTGTCAGCAACCTTTCCAAAAAATTAGCTAACCTTTTAAAACCGCATAAGATCAGAGTGGCATTCAAACCAATCAACACTATTCGGAAATTTTTAAGATCACCGAAAGATCCTCACCCATTCTACAAGTACTCTGGAGTATATAATATACCTTGCTCATGTGGTATTAGTTACGTAGATCAGACCTCTAGAAGCTTTGAAACGAGAAAGAAAGAATACATAGGATATGTCAGAAATAACAGACAAGACATTTCAGGCCTTTCATGCCACTTTGCCTCTACTAACCATCATATTGAGTGGGATAAGAGCCTTATGCCATACATAGAAGATAACTACCATTCAAGAACCTTTAAAGAAGCAGCTACAGTCGCCCGTAAAACTGAAAACCTAAACAAGAATCAAGGTCTAATTTTACCAGAAATTTGGAAAACTTTTATCAGATCATTAAACATCAAAGAAATGAACTTTCATAACAATTACGTAATGAACCATAAAGAATAAATCACGTTAACGAGACACGCACATTGTCATGCACAATACCAATTTTTTGTATGAATTAGAATTATCAGTTATAACCTAGTCTGTAACCTTCATTTTAGCTTACTAGTTTGTATTCCCCGAGGATGCCAATAGAAAAGGATTGGCGAAACATGTAGGAGGATAAAATAAAGCTACTTGACAAAGATTATAAAAAAAGTGTAATAGTCTTATAAAACAACTAGTCATCACATTCTTGTTAATCATACTCATACAATTTCCAAGAGTAATTCTCGTGTCTCTCCATACTGTCACATCATCATCATCATCATCATCAAATTCCTGCCATGTACCCTCAAGGGGTGTATAGGATATGATAGTACTGCATGAAAAAATTACATCATTATTAATTTCCTATCTACAATTTTCCTCCAAATCAGTCTGTTACTTGTCAAGACTCCAACATTATCAGATCTTATATTTCTATCGTCTAAAGCATTTTGTACCATATCAATCCACCTATATCTTGGTCTTCCTCTGGGTCGTTTTGCTGCCAACCTGGCAGAGAACACTTGTTTTGCTAATCTTTCCTCGCCCATTCTGTTTAAATGACCATACCACCTAAGATTAGCTCTGCTAATGCATTCCTGGATGCTGACAATTCAAGTTCTTTCCTAATATCCTCGTTTTTAATATGATATTTCCATTGATGCCATCTGTTCATGCCTATAATCTTTCTCAGGACTCTCATATTTGTGGTCTCTAGTCTTTGGTCGAGTGTTTTACTTCAGACCCAACTCTCAGATCCATACCTGTCACATATATCGAAAAATTTCTTTTGCATCAATCCTATAAAATCTCTTCGATAATATTTTTTTTCTATCATATCCCCTCTTTTCATCAGTCAACTAGATAATAATCCACAAACTTTCAGTCTATCCTCTTGGTAACATTCTGTGGATCTATCGCTATCCTGGACACTAGCCTCTGAATTTTCAACTTCATCCCTAATTTTAAGTTATAGATGAAAAAGCAGATCTTACTGGGTGATTAAGTAACTATTAGTAACTTTAATTTTTTTTTTTTTTTTTGTTCTTCACTATGTGACAAATTACTGATTAGTAACGAAAGAATGAGTAACAAGAAAAAACTTAGTCCAGCAATGTGTTGTGAATGAGTTTAAAGCAAAATATGAAATCTTCCCTGATGAGTCTAATGATTCCATGGTTGATTGATAACATTATTTACCACAGTAAGATTGTTGCTTTCAAAAGTGTGAGGAAATGAAAAAAATTTATGGTAGATTACCATTTAAGATAAACTCAGCTTGTAACGAATAAAATAGCAGTATATTAAAAATGCCATATCATATTACCATTCTCGTAGACAGGCAGGCTTATATGTTGGTTATGCATTACTAAATCACTTAAGGAATTGAACAATGTAGATACGAATATAAATTAAATTACACTTTAATAAATATTTCCGATATTTCGGCAACGTCACGTTGCCATCTTCAAAAGGAACTTACAAAAAAAGGCACGTGCACATAGGCAATACAACACAGTAACTGAGAATGAAGAGATGACGCTATTGTCCTCCTAAAAGTTCTGATGGTGCCCTCTAGCGGGCTAAGTAGGTGTTCTTGGCCATTGGGCTGAAGGTTTGCTGATGTAAGCCTCCCAAATTTGGGGCAGTCATATGCGACTTTTTCTACGTTTCTATATTCGTATCTATGTTGTTCAATTCCTTAAGTGATTTAGTAAATCATATTACCATATTAAAAATTATTTCAGGATTCACAGAAGACTACTATTTTTGGATAGCAAAATTATATATACATAACCACAGAAGAATTATTGTGATGTACTGTGGTAAAGCTGAAGGTAATAAATTGTGTGAAATGCCTAAGTGGCAAGTTCCTGTTAATGAATGGCCATTTGTAAATCTGTTACAAAAATAAAATTGATTAAATAACTTTCTAATGTTAATAGAAATTAGTAACTTTAATTTTCTTTTTCTTCCTCAGTAACAAACTGCAATTGTTATGTTAATCTGAAAAGTATGTATTTGGCTGAAAATATTAGTTATTATTAGGAATAATCATGCCTTTGTCACAACAGCTTTTTAATACTTTTGCATCGAAAAGAGTACTATGAAAAAATTACAATTTAAATTAAGAAATTAACTTATTTGGCTGTGTACATAAGAATAGTAATCTTTTTACATGTAATTAATTCAACAAAAATATTAGACTTTTCTAAATGTGGTTAATTTACTAACTTGTGCAATCTTCTGGACTGAAATCTAACACTATTTTTTCCCTCCTACATTATAACAAATGAAACTCATCTGTGATATACTGATAAACTGACTTTCCACACTGCTGTGGAAAGTCAGTTTGTCAGTATTGTCGCTAAGAGAGAATGTTGATGACGTATTAGTGAGAATAAATTATAGGCCATTTCATTTCATTTCTCCTAAAGAACATTTATCACTTTTGAATGTAGCAAATATTCTGTCATGAATGGAGACTTTTCACAAAGGGGTGAAACTACACACTGAGTGATTATGACAAATTTTCCAAGCAGCTTAGAGCAGGAGCAGACTGCCTATCCACAGTCAAAAGGTTAAGTCAGGTAGGAATTAAATGAATCAATAGCATAAATAAGCAGGGACTAGAAAAAACACATTTCCTCATATATTCCTTTCTGTATGGAAGGAATATATGTGGAAATGTGATGATTAAGTTCATGAAGAGCACAAAACAAGGGTGACGAAGATGGTAAGAAAAGCTAAATCAGATTTTCAGAAAAATGGCTAAACAGGCTAAAAGAAATCCCTTTGCTATATGGCAAGTAAAAGGAAGAATGATTAATGAATTATTCAAATTATAACAATGAATACTGATAAAATGGTGATAAAAGTAATAGTTGAATTAATAACCAATCACTTTGCAAGGGTGTATCATCCAAGTTCAGATAATGCAGTGGCTTATGTGATAAGACAGGCAACTATCATTAAAACCAGCTTGCAGTATTACAATGGATGAAGGAATCTGAAGAAAGAGGGATTATTAGGGAATGGGAGATGCATAAGAAAAAATTGTTGACAGCAATGACAGGTTGTATACCGTGAAGTGAAGAAGATAAAGCAATTTGGAGTCAAATCAAATGGATAACAAAAGTAATAAAAGTGGAATTGCAGAAGAGATTATAGAAGGCATATAAAGAGAGGTGGAAATGAGAAATATAAAGCTCATGCTAGAAAACTGACTAGTATTGCAAGGAGAGAAAAATTAGAATATGAGAGGAGACTGGCACTGCAATTCAAAGAGAATCCCAAGGAGTTTTTTTTGCTATGTGGTGAGTAGGAGGGAAAAATGATAGTGTATGGATTAGGTTGCTGAGTGGAGATAGGAATGAGGTGAACAAAGCAGATGACATAGTTGAGCTATTTAATGATCACTTAATTGGAGTGTTCCATTCTGGTACTACAGGCTTTATTCCTAGAAGAATAATGAGTGTTATAAGTGAATGATGAGAAAGTATCTCGAATACTGAGTATGCTAAATGTCAATAAATCTACCCTATATATATAAAATGATAAGCCTTCTTATGTAACCTTTTTGTGTCATATTTTTTGTCAAGTTATTTGAAACGTTTTGAAACTCAGGGTCTACCCTGAACGCCGAGTTTTCAAAATTCAAGTCATCAGAATTCAAGGAGAACCGGCCTACCAGTCCGGAACTCGGGGGATTGGGTGCGTAGGTGCCATGGGGGACGGAACCCCCCCCTTCAACTTTTCAAATCATCAGAATTCAAGGAGAACCAGCCTACCAGTCTGGAACACAGGGGGGGTTGAGTGCCGAAGGGCTACTCTGAGTGTTGAGTCTTTGAAATTCTAGTCATCAGAATTCAAGGAGAACCGGCCTACCAGTCCAGAACACGGGAGGGGGGCACACCATAGGTCGGATCCCCCCCTAGTATAGTATATATATAATAATATATGTATTCATAAATCTCACTGCCACATATTCTACCAGGTTACACCTGAAGAGGGAGTCTGAGTAGTAGTATGTGGGAAGCACTGTTGAGGCCACAGAATGGAATGAAAGGAAAAACTGGCCACGCTTTCCTTTCATCTAACAATAAACCAAAAATGAAACAGAAACAATGACAGCAACAACACAATCAAAATAAATCTCTCCCTTTCTCTGGATAACCCCTTACCTTCACTTTCCATCCACTTTGCAAACATCCATGACATAAATTCCAACATACATATCATTCATCACCACTTACAGACATCCAACCCAGACCTCCTGCTCTTAACAGAAATCCAAAACTGCAGCTATATCAACCATAGTTCACCTTCAAGGCCCAAATTATACTCTTCATGATTCATTTCACCACAAGAGTGGCACCTATAGAGTGCAAGATAAAGGGCTGTTGATGTGCAATATATATAGCCTAGAGCAATCAAGTCACCATCTTCACATAGTAGCCTGTTTCCACAAACGAAGCTCTGGTGAATCTGGTGAGCATTGTCCCTGCAAAAGATTCTGCCACTTGCGATCTACATCTGATTCAGCTTTCACTGCCCACCTCTGAACTCAAAACATGCGAAAAATTCAGAGAAACTCGTGTGGCTGCCCTTGACATTTCAAAGGCTTTTAATCAGATTTGCAGATTTGGCACACTTAGCAAACTGCCATTCTATGGTCTTCTTTCCATACTCTGCAACCGTATTGCCAACTTTTTCACACTGGTCGCTCACTATGTGTCATGGTGGATGGCTTTCTCTCCTCAGATTTCTCTGCCAATACAGGAGTACTCAAGTTCCATTCTTACAGCCATCCTCTTCCTGTAAATGACCTGTTTTCACGGTCTTCCAATCCTATTCATAGCTTTTGCTAATTGACAGTACACTCCATTCCTCCTATTCATTTGACAAACCTTATAGTGCTCAAATATTAGAATCCTCAAGATCCGCCGTGACCAATGTTTTGAACTCTGATCTTCTAGCTATATCCCAACAACAACCTTGTATACTTCAATGTCACCAAAACTCAGTCCTGTCTGATCTCAGCTTGTATCCATCCCCCTTACCTTCAGTAATACCCAGATATCCAAACATGATCAATCCCTTCTTGGACTGACCTTTCCTGGCATAAACACATTTCAATTATAACTTCTAAAGCCACAAAAAAACTTTTTTTGAACACGACACTACCTCACACCTTTGCAGCTGCTAATTCTATACAAATCCCAAATCTGCCCAACCATGGAATACTGCTCCCATATTTGGAGTGGTGCACCAAAATCCTCTTTAAGATTGCTCGATTCTATCCAGAAGAGAGAAATCAAGTTAATGATCTCTCTCTCTCTCTCTTTCACACACATACACATCCACTTCAATCTTCTCTCAGCAAGAATTCAGTTTCTGCCTTGTGCCTTTTCTATCGATATTTATGAACAGTGCTGTGCTGAATTGGCCACTACTATTCCTTCACTTCTCTTCCAAAATCATTAGAACAAGTGCCACTGTTAACCAATACCCTTTTACAGTCCATTTTGAAACTCACCAAATCAACTTCGTTGCTTCCTCTTTCATTCCATCTACTGTTCTTTGGAACAGTCTGTCCTCTCACTCTGCCTTTCCCAAAGAATACAACCTTCAGCTGTTCAAAAAAAAAATGTGAACAGTTTCCTCCTCTTCCCCACAGAATACTAAATCTGCTATAGGTCTTGTGATGCTTTGTGTGTGCAAGAGAGAGAAAAAACAATTGTGTTTTGGCAATCTGATAATGTCTGCCAGAGAATAAGTGGCAAATATAGAATCCCCTGCTTTTGACCTCTGGCTCAATGTTTCCATACCCCACTTAGCAACATCCATCTGCTGTTTTCCAAATTACTGATTTCCAAATTCTGAAAACCACTTAAACCTCTTCACCTTCCTCTTTTAGAATCTAACACATGGAATTGAAATTCTAGAAACTTCTATGCAAGGAGGATTGGATTAGGATGAAATCCATAATTATTTTATCAGTTATTTTTGTATTATAACCATTAGAGATGAAACTAGTTCTGATAAATGACAGTTCATTATTTAAAAGAGAATTGGTAGAGCATAGCTTATATGCACAGTGAACTAAAGTTTTAATTGTACCATATTTTTAACATGGGTGATAATGAGAAACAGTATTAATATATTTAACAGTATGAGTTGGTTTTGTGTATACTTACATAGAATAGGAATGTTCAGAAAGGGAGTCAATGGTTATCTTCTACTTCTTTGGTTTACTGAATTAATTTTCCCAAGAAATTCATAAAGTTTAGATGAGAATGAGGTTCCATACAGCAAAAACATCATCAACATATCTAGACCAAATAGATTGCTTAGGAGAAAAACATTGAGGATATGTTGTTCAAAACACTGGAACAAATCTGAAAACACACCAACTCAACATCACCAGAGTTAAAGATCGGTACTATCAACGTAAGAAGCCTGAATGGCAAAGAAATGGAGCTAGCTGAGGAATTAGATAAGTACCAAATTGACATAATAGGGGTGACTGAAACAAAAGAGACAAAAACTGGTGAGATCTTTCTGAGCAATAAATACAAAATGTTATGTTCAGGCAATGACAATCAAGGAAAAGAAGGAGTACCCATAGTATTCAACACTAAATACGAGGCTAATCTTGAATGGCAGGCAGGCTCAAGCAGAGTGATGTGGGCAAATATGAGAATGGGGGAACTGGACAATGAGACTTATTTGCCTATGGTCCCACAGAAGGTTCTACTAAGGTAGAAATGGTGGAATTTTTTGATGCTTTACAGAAAGCAACTGACACAATAAAAAAGGAAAAGTTAGTCCTTGTTGGGGATCTAAATAGCAGAGTAGAAAATGATTGTCAGATATACAAAAATATTTTGGGAAAATTTGGAGAAAGGAGCAAAGCTAATAATAATGGCAAATATCTGTTGGATTTCTGCTCAGGACATGGAAAGGTTATTACCAACACCATGTTCCAACATAAAAATGTGCATAAATTCACATGGAGAGAAGAAGCAAGGAATAAGAAAAGTCTCACTGACTATGTTATTGTTGATAGTGATGTTTTCTCCCTGGTGCAGGACACCAGAGTGTACAGAGGATTTGAAATTGGAAGTGATCACTATTTAGTCTTGAGCAGGATAAAATTGAATTTCATGTTGAAAAGAATAACATGTAAGAAAGTTTTAAAGCAAGTAAAAGTTGAGCAGCTCTCAGAGGTAAACTGTAGACTAAAAATAAAATACACAAATATTATTGAAGAAAAAATGAAAGAATTGAGAACAGCAACCAAACCTTGGAGTCTTAGTGGCAAGCCTTGAAGAAAACACTGAATGATTCAGCCAGAGAGGCATGTGATGAGGTTGTCTACAAGGATAGAAAAATCAGAACTCCCTGGTAGACACAGAAAGTTAAAGAGGCAGTGAAGGAAAAGAAGAAAGCATATCAAAAGTTCCTGGCAAATAAGTCAGCTTGTGTTTTTTAGAGAATACAGAGACAGATGTAAGAAAGCAAAACACTGTGTAAAATTAGCTAAACAAAAGTCATGGGAGGACTTTGCAAGAACATAGAAAATAAATATCAAAAAGGTGGTAAGATATTCTGGAGGTTGTTGAAGAAGCTTAGAAATGGAGAAAAGAGTGCTGTAAAAGGAGTTAGAGATGATAAAGGTCACATGAAAACGGGAGAAAAAGATATTCTTGAAGTATGGAGTAATTACCGTATTTGCCGGCGTATAAGACGCACCCCCTTTTTTGAAACACATTTTTTAGGAAAAAACTTTATCACTGAATGTTATAATGAATTTACAGTATTTCAAATATAAAGTAATAAGTAGGTCTACTTTCAACAAATACCTAATCTAACTAGGAAAGAGTCCCATCTTTTAATCTTCTTCATCAAAACGCAGAAATTCATCTCCAGATTTAAATGAAGAGACACTTGAAACCTCATCTAAATCAGAATCTGAGTCGTCATACAACAAATTGTCCTCTGTACTGTCTAGTGCATCACTAATGCCACACTTCTTAAATAATTAAACCACTGTCTCAGTTTTCATAGTATCCCATGAAGCTTTGAACCACTCACAAACTTGTGAAATGCTAGGCCTCTTCCTGATGACGTGACCTTAAAATCTGAAGACTGCATCCAGCTGTTCCACTTCCCCTTCATAAACCCCTTAAATGGTTTTTTTCATGCAGACATCTAAAGGTTGCAGCTGACTAGTTAGACCTCCTGGAATTACAGCTAACTGAGTTTTTAACATCTTCTGTTCTGTAAGAGCAAAACTGATCCCATACAAACAGGGCAGGCTTTTTCAACAGTCCTACAGGCGCCTAGAATAAATTTTATCTATCCATAACTTCATTTGTCCTCCATCCATCCAGCCTTTTGCGTGAACATGTACAAACAGTCCTTTAAGCAGTTTTTTCCCTTTGGTTAGTGTCTTCCTTTTAAAAATCAATAGTGGCGGCAATTTTGTCCCATCAGCACAGCAGGATAAAACAACCTTGTAGCAGCGAGTTTTTTCGTGCCCAGAAGTTTTAACATTAACACTTTTTGTGCCCTTGGAATCTACAGTTTTGTTTAAGGGCAGATCAAAAGTCAGCGGAACCTCGTCCATATTTCCTATTTGCGCAAGTTCAAAATTTTCTCGTTTCCTTGCATTAATGACGAATCGATGAAATTCAATTTGTAGACCTGAAAGTCCTGCTTTTCTGTGGTCTAAAATCCAAGTATTCAGTTCTGCCTCAAGTTCTGGCAGTTCCACTTTGTAGGTTATGTTTATTTTGAGTTGCTTTTTTTTAGATCCTCTTCCTGATTCCGTCAAGTTCTTATCATTTTCTCAGTTGGGGGTAGCCCGAAATGCCTCTCTGCAGTCCTGTTTCCATGTTCTTTAGCATATACAATCACACGTAACTTGCATGCAATATTGTACCAATACCGACGATTTTCAGCCAAATCGTCGGTATTGGTAAATTTAACGGCACAAATTTATCACCATTCACAATAACCGCAACAACAATTGGAAAGTTTAAGCGAACAGGAACACAGCTGTGATCGTCTATGACAGCGCATGGGCATCCACTCAACTCTATGTAACTGGAATGCTCTCACACACCACAAGGAAGCAAGAAAGAAATTGCATAACTCAGAACAGAGAAAATTTCCAGAAATGAAAGTAATAAAAAACTGAATATCAGCATATAAGACGCACCCTGTTTTTCAGACCTATTTTCAAAGAAAAACAGTGCGTCTTATATACTGGCAAATACGTTACTTCGAAAAATTGCTAAATGAAACAGGCAGTGATAGCACAGTGGTAAAAAACACTCAACAAGCATACAGTCAGGAATACATATCCATACTTGAAGTAGAAAAAGCCATGAAAGGCTTAAAATGTGGAAAGACAGCAGGAGTAGATGATATTCGACCAGAAATGCTGAAGTATGGTAGTTAAAAGCCTTACAGTGGCAGCACTGCATAGTTCAGAAAGCCTGGACAGAGAGACAAATACCCGATGATTGGAGTAGAGCTCTCGTAGTATCCATATATAAAAAAAGGGAAATAAAACTGAATGTGAGAATTACAGAGGCATTTCATTACTGAGTGTTCCTGGTAAGATATATGCAAGTATACTTGAGAAATGGTTGAGAAGAATTGTGGAAGAAAAGCTTGGTGAAGAACAAGCGGGATTGAGGCCAAATAGAGACTGTCAGGATCAGATCTTCACTTTACGACAAATAGTCGAGAAAGCATGGGAATATAACAAAGATCTGTATTTAAGTTTTGTATACCTTTTCTGGAAAAGGCATATGACAAGGTGCCAAGAGAGAAGCTATTATTTGAGTTGTAAGTCAGCAGTTAGAATTGAAGGAAGTACAAGAAGAAGGTTTAATGTTAAATATGGTGTTAGACAAGGATGTACATTATCTGCTCTGTTATTCATTATCTATATGGATCACATTGTGAAGAAAAGTGGTATTAAACATGATATCAGAATTGGAGATGTTAATATCAGCTCTTTGCTTTATGCAGACAATGTTATACTTCTAAATAAGTCCACCACAGGTCTGTAGTGGACTTATTTAGAAGGATTACAGCAGTTATTCAATTTAGCAGGATTCCCTGACTAAATTGAATAGCTGTTGCAATAGATATGGTATGAAGGTCAGCAATAAAAAAGACAAAGACAATGAAAATAGGCAGAATCATTGAAAATGTCAACTGTGTTGTGAATGGAGAACCTGTGGAACAAGTAAAACATTTCAGCTACTTAGGCACGATTTTTACTGAAGATGGTAAATTAAATATGGAAATTGACAACAGAATCAACAAAGCTGGTATGGTAGGAAGTCAATTGAATAAATTCACATGGAATAAGAGAGATGTTAGTCGGAATACTAAATTAGCTGTATACAAGACAGTGTTCAAACCACTTTAACTTATGGATCTGAGAGCTGGGTCAGAAGTAAAACACTTGACCAAAGACTAGAGACTGCAGATATGAGAATCCTGAGAAAGATTAGAGGTATGAACAGATGGCATCAATGGCAATATCATATTAAAAAAACAGGGATATTTGAAAAGAACTTGACATTATCAGCATCCAGGAATTCTTTAGTAGAGCTAATCTCAGGTGGTATGGTCGCTTAAATAGAATGACCAAGGAAATATTAGCGAAACAAGTGTTCTATGCCAGATTGACAGGAAAATGACCCAGAGGAAGACTACGATATAGGTGGATTGATACTGTACAAAGTGCCTTAGACGACAAAAATATAAGATCTGATAATGTTGGAGTCTTGATAAGTAACAGACTGATTTGGAGGAAAATTGTAGACAGGAAGTTAGTAATGATGTGAATTTTTCATGTAGTACTATCATATCCTGTACACCGCTTGAGGGTACATGGCAGAAATTTGATGATATGACAAGAACATGATTTCTTTGGGAAGTTCAATTTAAAGTATAACCAACTTAAAAAAAAACTTTCTACAGTAATCTCAGAGTTTACCAGATACAATGTTAAAAACTTGTGTATCTATCTTAGATGTCATAATTCCTTTCTCATCACCTGCATTAGCTGAACTCCTCACCTGTGGCTATAGCTAGTGAGGGATTATCTGCCATAGCACCTGCACATTCCTGTACTACCACTGACTCAGCAAAACAATGACCAGTATGACTTTGGACCTGGATGGAAGACCAATATTCACAGAAGCTATGGATATGGAAAACAGGTCAGTCAATTCAAAATCTTATGCTAATGTTTTATCTAGTGGAAATATCCTATCATCCTCCAAAACACTGATCTCACACATGAATGCCACATCAGCGAGCAGTAAACCAATTAATGCAAAAATAACTACCACTGTTAACAACATCACTTCCCCAGGAAAATGGAATTGTTATTTTCACCACCAAAGAAAACATTCCACTAGAAGAGTATCTGATGGTGATCGCAAAAATTGTAGCTGCAAAAAATATCACTGACACCTCTTGCAAAGCTGGTACTGTGCAGGTGTATTTCAGCCACATCTCATTGGCACAAACGGTACTCCAAAAAAGGCGTTGATATCGGCATCTGTCACTTTGAAGCAGCCCCAATAGCACTGGCCCAGACAAAAGTAACAGTATCAAACGTTACCCCTGAAATTCCTCATCATATCCATGTTATCAAGATAAAGTTCTGTCACAGGAAAAATACACACATTGTCAGCAGCCACAAAAAAAGCCCGAATTCGCCCATGTCAAAAACTTTTGAAGAACAGGCATTAATGCACTTTCCAAACAACGACGCACTACACAACCTGCCAAAGTTAATCAATATGGACATAAATGGAATCACCTACACTTTCTACTTATCTTTCTCATCACAGTGCTTCTTCTGTCATGAAGAGGGGCACATTAGGAAACACTTCCCCTATATTTCCAACGATTTATCAACAAATATCCCAGTTCAGAATAGCAAACCAGTTGAACAGAACAACATCGTACATGAAGAAAATCAAAGCATAGGAAAAGTAAACTGAAAATCCCCTCCCCATCACAAATTTCAGAGCCAAGAAAATCCCAAAATGGAAAAGACAAGGTTCACATAGCTCTTGAATGCCTGCTGAGTAATGAATAATCCAAAGCTCTGATAATTTTGTTATCAGAGCTTTGGATAATATAACACAGCATGAAATCATGGACCTTCCTAACAGAGATGACCAGAATGAACTAATTATAAGCAAACTCCAGGCACAGCAGCCAGAATCACCAGCCCAGGTTCCCATTAATTCAGAACTTCATTCGATAGAAGAAATTACTCAGAATTGACTTTCATCACCTGCAGATAGCCAAGGAGGAACAGAGTTCCCAAATAATGCAGAAACTGTACTTCTACATGACGACTTGGAAGAGGAAGTAGCTGAGGGGGAACTTCCCCACACCGACAGTCCTCTAACCATGAAGCAGCTGTCAGCCTTCACACAAAAAGTGCAAGGCTCCCCTCACAAATTAACTATAGCCCTTAAATACACAAGAATCCCGGAACTAATATCTCAACTTAAAGATTTACACTCGAAACTGAAAAAGTAAAAGAGAACAGAGCAGAGGTTAACAAAAGCAAGTGAATCTACTACCTAATTAATGGGTACAAACACAATGCCAGGACCAATATTGGATTCACTTTATAATCAAACTTTCATAAATATAATGTCGTTGAGACTTTTTTTCTCAATGCAAGAGGATATGCCTCTGCTTTATGCAATAGAATAGTCCTTGACCAGGTACAGAATTATCATGTAACCCTAATACTTCTGCAGGAAACAAATATCAACTCCTCATCCAATTTATCTAGAAAATGGACAGAGTGGTCATATGAGTTATATCACTCTGCAACACCATGGAGCAGGGGTTAGCATAGGTGTACATCATCGATCTCCCTACAAACTGAAAGTGATTGCAGATATACCAGCATATGCCTTGTATGCTCACATTAAAGCACCCAACCATAACAACCTGCATGTATTCAATATCTACATACCACAGCAGGTTCCTCTGGCATCACAAATCTTGGACTTCATTCAAAACCATCTTTCCAGTATTGACCAAGAACATATAATAGCTGGAGACTAACTGCTCTCTCGACCAAGAAAAAGACGGACTTCAATGTGCTGAACATTACAGCTCATTAATAAAGAAACTTCAAACACTGGTAAACGATAATGAACTCAGTTACATCTTTCGGCATCAAATTCCAGATAAGAGGTCCTACACATGGAGGACAGCAAGCACAGCAACTAATAGGCCTCTCTACCAAACAGACTGGACAGATATTACATTTCCAGACACACTGTTCCTCTAGTTAGAAACATCTCACATATTCCTTCCTAGATCTCAGATCATTGCTTCATCAAGCTGCAACTTTCATTATCTTTGGAAGCATCCAAATCAGGAAGTGCTTATTGGATCTTGAACAATACCCTCCTGAAAGATTCAGATTATATGATAAACACTCAAGCTTTAACTAACCTCACTCACTCAAAGGAATACAAGAACCAATGAAAACATGGTGGCCCCACCCTAAAATCATGAATAAAATCCTTTACACAGATTTACAGTCACCAGAAAAATCAACAGAGGAACATTAGCATCGACAACTCGAAGAACAGCTCCAGTATCTCCCCGAAGAAAGCCTTGAATGTTATTCACCCTCCAAGCTATGCAAAGACACTCAGAATTATCTGCAAAGGGTGCCCTACTTAGATCATGGCATACACAAATAAATCTTTCAGATGTATCCACAAAATATTTTTTCTCTTTGAAAAAAAAAAAAAAAAAACAGGCAGCATCACAGAAGAAAATACTGAAATATACTAAAACAATCTCTGCAAGAGATTGGAACCACTTAGAAAATCCAATCATGAAGTGACAACTGCATGAACATCCTTGCCAAAGAACAAATAGCCTGGTCTTGATGGTCTCAAAACAGTTTTTCCAAGTCTTCTGGAATCAACTCTTAGAGCACTTCTCCTTAAAATACTGCAAGAAGCCTACATTAATGGGCTTCCACAATCTGTCATGACTGTAGCATGATTGATACCAAAGAAGGGAGACCACACACACACATCCAAAACCGTTGGCCAATCTCGCTACTTAATACAGATTGCAAAATTATTTCCAAAGTTATGGCAAACTAACTAAAGCCAGCACTGCCCGAAGTTATTGGTCGACATCAAACTTATTCTGTTCCAGGAAGATCAATACATGATAACCTCACTTAATAAGAGATCTCATCCACATCACAAACAGCCAAAATGAAAACATAGAACTTGTCAGTCTTGATCACGAGAAGGTTTCCAACAGAGTAGAGCACAAGTACCTTTATGAAGTCCTAAAGGCATTTGGCTATGATCCTCTCATTATTGAAACAGTCCAATTACTATACAGAGATGCACTCTTCTGTTTAAAAATCAACAACAGGTTCACCTGCACTTTGCCATACTCTTGAAGGATCAAGCAGGGATGTACTCTCTCTGGACAATTATACACACTGGCCATAGAACCTTTCTTAAAAAGAGTACACGACACCATGATCTCCAAATGAACCAGAATAACAGAATCACATCTAAAAATAAGCATATCAGCATATGCCGATGATGTCACCATAATAATCTATAATGATAAAGAAATGACAGTAACTGATGAAGCACACAGATTATATGCACAAGCCTCAGGGGACAAATTAAACTCTGCAATAACCACTGGCTTGTGGTCAGGCAGATGGAAGGCTACAACCAATTGAATGTACTCTGATTGAATGTACCTAGTCAAATGAAGGACAAACATACTTAGGTGTATGTACACCTTGACAATACAAAAATATATAATACACTGAAGTGGACACAGTTGCACAACCGATTTAAGCAGGTGCTAGGAAAATGGAACAGAATTCATTTAATGTCTTCATTTAGAGAAAGAGTCCTAATAATCAACCAGACGGCTGCGAGTGTGTTATGACATACCCTCAAAGTACTGACACCCCCTGAAGACTTTTTCCATCACATTCAAAAGACAATCAAATGTTTCCTCTTGAACAATACTGGGACAACATCTCTGAACTTTGCAAGCCACTCAATAAGGGAGGTCAAGGCCTAATTTCCCTTGAAAACAAGATTAGATCTTTCAGGATAATCTTTCTAATAAAGATTCTTCAATCCAGTCATACTTATGTAACCACCTTTGATTACATCATGAAATCATCCACCATGTGAATGGCTCTGAATTGCCAGTTCTGCGCCATCATCTCCTAAACCACCTCATTTTTACAGAGATGCTCTACAACGGTGAAAAAATACATAACTTCATCACAAACTGAGAGGATTGACAGAGTCAGCTGTACTTACAGAACCACTGTTTTCGAAAAGAAACATAACAAGTCTCACAACTGGCCAGCCCTTTCTTTTCCCTACATGGAACCGGGCAGGAATAAGAATCATAGGGGATCTCTTGATCCAGACCCTAAAGTGGAAAACATTCACATGCCGACGACTGAAAAAGCGAAAAACTGAAAAGCAATATCAACAGATGCAAGCTGCTATAATAAAAGCCTTTCCAGATATCACTATACCTCAGGGAATCCGTATTCCTTCTAGAAACTGAAGGGAGCAGCCCACGTTTCATTTTGTATCATCTGAAGCCTCACTTCCAATTCTTCCTTCCAACTACAAGAAAATATACCACTTCCTCATGTCAGTGTCACCAACTTAGCCCTTCATATATTCATCCTTAACCTTCTCATCTACAAAGCTGCACAAGCCACCTATGTGCAGCTTTGTAGATGAGAGGATTAAGGTTTTCAGTGGGATCTTTCATATAAATCGAAGTGTGCCAAACCAAATTCTGACATACAGTGGAGGCTATGGCATAACATCTTGCCAACTCCCACTAAGCTCTACAAATTTCAACTTAGAGAATAGGATCTATGTATCTTCTGCAAAGTTTCAGTTACCTTGGAGCATGCATATCTAACCTGTGTCCTGCAAACAAAGCGATGATCATCTATGCTCTGAATACTGCCTCTAGCACCTGTAACTGCACACAGCCAATAAGACTACCAGAATTTAGTCCATACAGAAGATAACAGACAGAGAATATGCAATTTCCTCTTCATCTGCACTAAGGCTGTTATCTACAGTTTCTACCTTAAACACACAAGAAATAATCTGCACCATCCATCACCAAATCAGCACCAACCCTCATGTGTAGCCTAGGTCAGAAACTACAAAGCAGGCTTTCACTGGAACTTGATTATTACAAAGAAACAAGAACTGTCATGAAATTCAAAGAAGAGCGGAATCCAATTGGTATCCTGTTCTGGATTGCCGATGACGATACTCTTCAACTGAAAGGTAACTAAGAGTGATACTGAACTGTAATGTGGACTCTTTTACTAAAAAGACCCATCTTCTTTACCACTCATGTATCTTTTGCCTCCTTTTCTGTTGTATATACAAAAGGAAAAATCCCTTTTTTTTTCTCTGTAATATATATTCTTATAATATGTAAATAGTCCTTTTGTTGCCTATCTTCCAATGTATATTTTATGAAGTTAAATAAAATAAAATAAAATGGGGTGCTTAAGGGTCAAAGCTGTATAACTGAGAGGAGACCTCCACATAGCCTTTAAAGGAATGCGGAGAACCGACCAGAGCTTCTGACCTAATGTCCAATCCTCACCTTCTCGTGGTGCACCCTGTTGGGTATCTACTTGGATACTGAACGGACGAGGTTGGACTAGCAATTTGGGATTTAGCAGACCAAATTGTATTCTTATTGGTTAAACCAAAATATTGAATGATGGTACAATATGACAAAATTTCATGCCGGCTGGGGCGTCGCCCGGTTAAACAAGGCCCCCGTTGTTTTCACCAGGGAACCAGGGCAAACAGCGAAAAGTCAGCTACTGGAACAAATCTGAAAATAAACCCCAACTCAACATCACCAGAGTTAAAGATCGGTACTATCAACGTAAGAAGCCTGAATGGCAAAGAAATGGAGCTAGCTGAGGAATTAGATAAGTACCAGATCGACATAATAGGGGTGACTGAAACAAAAAAGACCAAAACTGGTGAGATCTTTCTGAGCAATAAATACAAAATGTTATGTTCAGGCAATGACAATCAAGGAAAAGAAGGAGTACCCATAGTATTCAACACTAAATACGAGGCTAATCTTGAATGGCAGGCAGGCTCAAGCAGAGTGATGTGGGCAAATATGAGAATGGGGGAACTGGACAATGAGACTTATTTGTCTATGGTCCCACAGAAGGTTCTACTAAGGTAGAAATGGAGGAATTTTTTGAGAGTTTAGAAAAAGCAACTGACACAATGAAAAGTTGGTCCTTGTTGGGGATCTAAATAGCAGAGTAGGAAATGATTGTGAGACATACAAAAATATTTTGGCAAAATTTGGAGAAAAGAGCAAAGCTAATAATAACGGCAAATATCTGTTGGATTTCTGCTCAGGACATGGACTGGTTATTACTAACACCATGTTCCAACATAAAAATGTGCACAAATTCACACGGAGAGAAGAGGCTAGGAATAAGAAAAGTCTCATTGACTATGTTATTGTTGATAGTGATGTTTTCTCCCTGGTGCAGGACACCCGAGTGTACAGAGGATTTGAAATTGGAAGTGATTACTATTTAGTCTTGAGCAGGATAAAATTGAATTTCATATTGAAAAGAATGACATGTAAGAAAGTTTTAAAGCGAATAAAAGTTGAGCAGCTCTCAGATGTGAGCTGTAGACTAAAATACACAAAGATTATTGAAGAAAAAATGAAAGAGTTTGAGAACATGAATCAAACCTTGGAGATTCAGTGGCAAACTCTGAAGAAAACATTGATTGATTCTGCCAGAGAGGCATGTGGTGAGGTTGTGTGCAAGGATAAAAAAATCAGAACTCCCTGGTGGACACAGGAAGTTAAAGAGGCAGTGAAGGAAAAGAAGAAAGCATACCAAAAGTTCCTGTCAAATAAGTCAGCTTGTGCTCTTAGAGAATATAGAGACAAATGCAAGAATGCTAAGCACTGTGTAAAACTAGCTAAACAAAAGTCATGGGAGGACTTTGGCAAGAATATAGAAAATAAATATCAAGAAGGTGGCAAAATATTCTGGAGGTTGTTGAAGAAGCTTAAGAATGGAGGAAACAGTGCTATAAAAGGAATTAGAGATGATAAAGGTGACATGAAAATGGGAGAAAAAGATATCCTTGAAGTATGGAGTAATTACTTTGAAAAACTGCTAAATGAAACAAGCAGTGATGACAGCACAGTGGTAAAAAACACTGACCAGGCATGCAGTCAGGAATACATATCCATACTTGAAGTAGAAAAAGCCATCAAAACTTAAAATGTGGAAAGGCAGCAGGAGTAGATGATATTCGACCAGAAATGCTGAAGTATGGTGGTATGAGAGTCTTACAGTGGCTGCACTGCATAATTCAGAAAGCCTGGACAGAGGGACGAATTCCCGATGATTGGAGTAGAGCTCTCATAGTACCCATATATAAAAAGGGAAATAAAACTGCATGTGAGAATTACAGAGGTATTTCCCTACTGAGTGTTCCTGGCAAGATCTATGCAAGTATACTTGAGAAACGGTTGAGAAGAATTGTGGAAGAAAAGCTTGGTGAAGAACAAGCTGTATTCAGGCCAAATAGAGACTGTCAGGATCAGATCTTCACTTTACGACAAATAGTCGAGAAAGCATGGGAATATAACAAAGATCTGTATTTAAGTTTTGTCGATCTGGAAAAGGCATATGACAAGGTGCCAAGAGAGAAGCTATTCAATACGCTGCAGTTATATGGTGTCAATGGGGCATTCTATCAAGCAATACTTAGTCTTTATTTGAGTTGTAAGTCAGCAGTTAGAATTGAAGGAAGTACAGGAAGATGGTTTAATGTTAAATCTGGTGAGAGACAAGGATGTACATTATCCCATCTGTTATTCATTATCTATATGGATCACATTATGAAGGAAAGTGGTATTAAACATGATATCAAAATTGGAGATGTTAATGTCAGCTATTTGCTTTATGCAGATGATGTTATACTTCTAAATAAATCCACTACAAGTCTGCAAGATTCTCTGACTAAATTGAATAGCTGTTGTAATAGATATGGTATGAAGGTCAGCAATAAAAAGACAAAGACAATGAAAATAGGCAGAATCATTGAAAATGTTAACTGTGTTGTGAATGGAGAACCTGTGGAACAAGTAAAACATTTCAGTTATTTAGGCACGATTTTTACTGAAGATGGTAAATTAAATATAGAAATAGACAACAGAATCAGCAAAGCTGGTATGGTGGGAAGTCAATTGAATAAATTCATATGGAATAAGAGAGAAATTAGTCGAAACACTAAATTAGCTGTATACAAGACAGTGTTCAAACCAGTTTTAACTTATGGATCTGAGAGCTGGGTCAGAAGTAAAACACTTGACCAAAGACTAGAGACCGCAGATATGAGAGTCCTGAGAAAGATTAGAGGCGTGAACAGATGGCATCAATGGCAATATCATATTAAAAACGAGGATATTAGGAAAGAACTTGACATTGTCAGCATCCAGGAATGCGTTAGCAGAGCTAATCTCAGGTGGTATGGTCACTTAAACAGAATGGGCGAGGAAAGATTAGCAAAACAAGTGTTCTCTGCTAGGTTGGCAGCAAAACGACCCAGAGGAAGACCAAGATATAGGTGGATTGATACGGTACAAAGTGCTTTAGACGATAGAAATGTAAGATCTGATAATGTTGGAGTGTTGACAAGTAACAGACTGATTTGGAGGAAAATTGTAGATAGGAAGTTAGTAATGATGTAATTTTTTTTCATGTAGTACTATCATATCCTGTACACTCCTTGAAGGTACATGGCAGGAATTTGATGATGATGATGATGATGAAATAAAATAAAAAATCTATCTACACACACCTGAACTAAAATGCTGAGTGTAACAGTTTATTACTGTCAATATATTTATTTCCTAGATCGAAGAATGACAAACTTCTGAGAAGGACCAAAAAGAAAATATTTTAGGCTTCACAGCCAGGAGGTCATTGCATAATAAGTGTAATATTTTGCAATTTAATTCAATAACAAAGCAATCCATTCTCCACTGGTTCATTAAAAATAAACATTCAGAGGCAAATTTTTTGCTTGTTGTAACATAATTTGTACTTACTGTTTTTTTTTTTTTTTTAAAAAAAAATTGAATGACACATTCAGAACTTTCCAACTCCTGAATCTGAATATAAACGAATATGTACCAATATTCACCAGTGTAAACTCATGATACACATGACTAAAAGAATGTGTGGCAATCAATCTGCTATCAAGTTAACACTGTGAGTGCAAGAGGCGATGAGCATGCAACATATGGTCACTGTTGCAACAAGTTCATTATTAGCAGCCATAGTAAAAACTCAAATGAAAGGGCATGGCCATCACACTGACACTACTCTATGAGTATCTAAACAGCAATTTCATGATTCTGTCACAAAATTCATTTAAAAATCATCCTTAAATAACAGGCCATATAGTAATAATAGATGGCAGGCTGGATTAAGCTAGTGGGCCATAGTTTGCCAACTCCTGGTCTAGATGGCAGTTTAATCCATATCTTTCACCATGAATTCTGTATACTGTCCAAAATTGTGCAAGCAGGCAGAAGTGCAATGGGGTCTCCCATTTCCCCCTACTCCAGCAAATTATTTTATGGAGTGTTTTGAACAACATATCCTCAATGTTTTTCTCCTAAGCAATCTATTTGGTCTAGATATGTTGATGATGTTTTTGCTGTATGGAACCTCATTCTCATCTAAACTTCATAAATTTCTTGGGAAAATTAATTCAGTAAACCAAAGTAGTAGAAGATAACCATTGACTCCCTTTCTGAACATTCCTATTCTATGTAAGTATACACAAAACCAACAAAAGCATACTGTTAAATATATTAATACTGTTTCTCATTATCACCCATGTTAAAAATATGGTACAATTAAAACTTTAGTTCACTGTGCATATAAGCTATGCTCTACCAATTCTCTTTTAAATAATGAACTGTCATTTATCAGAACTAGTTTCATCTCTAATGGTTATAATACAAAAATAACTGATAAAATAATTATGGCTTTCGTCCTAATCCAATCCTCCTTGCAGAGAAGTTTCTAGAATTTCAATTCCATGTGTTAAAGGACTATCAGAGAAAATTGCAAGACCTTCACCAGACTGACTTACAAGTTACTTTCTGTACAGTTTGTAAACTAAATTCCTTCCTAGCCTTCTGAAAAAACAAACCTCCTCTCTCTCTCTCTCTCTCTCTCTCTTATCCTGGAGTTTACAGGATCTGCACCTTTATTATTATGGGCAGACAGGTCATTACACTCAGATTCTTCTAGAAGAACATCAAAGTATACTTTACTTCAAGAATCAGATAAGTCTGGTTTAGCTAGCTATCCTTTATCCAATATGCACAGAATTCATTGGAACAAAACTAAAGTCATACAAAAGTTACTTTCTTGAACAATTATATAAAGTTGTGAAGCTTATATTCACAATCTAGACCTCAACATAAACTATTGCTTTAAAACTTTCCCAATTTTGGAAAGTTATCCAAAGTAACACTTCCCATTCTTCTCTCTGAAAATTGTAATTATTTAAATTTATTTCTTTAAATTTAAATCATTGTAGATGGAGAATTACACCTCAAGTTGATAGTATATACATAAATAGTCATGTAGGATATCTGCTATTTAGCAATATCAGATTATCTTACTTTTTTTTTTTTCATTATTTTATTTAGCAGCAGCTGATTTTGATTAAATAAATAAATAAATAAGAAATTATAACTTTTTAGTTTTATTATTTATCATGTATGTAAACATTTCCAAAATGTATAACAAAAATGCATTATTTCTTGTAATCAGAAATTTCTTTACTAATTACATATAAGAGAAATCTTTGTACAGTTATGACCCATTGCAAATTGTTTTGTAAACTCACTTCTAATTTAGTTTTTTTATTTCTGTAATGCAAACTTGAGAGAAGAAAATACTGCACTTTCCGACATTTTCAAGTAATAAAAGAACTCTAGTCTAGTCTTGTTTAGAACAAGCAACTTTGGTGTCACTACCACGTTATTTGATGCACCAGACAGTAGAACGCTTACACAAAATGTACTTCTGAAGATGAAGTTGAATTAGTGAGAAAGAATAATAGAACAGGAGCTGTGTTGATTAAAATGGAGAACACATTCAAAAAAGTAGGAAGTTTATGGGAAAAATAGAGTTTAAAAGAATTCATCATCATCATCAAATTCCTGACATGTACCCTCAAGGGGTGTTATGTAAATTGTTTCCATAACTTCCTATCAACAACTTTCCTCCAAATCAATCCGTTATCTGTCAAGACTCCAACATTATCAAATCTTATATTTCTTTTTTTCTAAGGCACTTTACTGTATCAATCCACCTATATCTTGGTCTTTCTCTGGGTCTTTTTCCTGCAACCTGGCAGAGAACACTTGTTTTTGCTAATCTTTCTTCTTCCATTCTATTTAAGTGACCATACCACCTGAGATTAGCCACTAACACATTCCTAGGTGCAAATTATATCAAGTTCTTTCTTAATATCCTCATTTTTAATATGTCATTGCCATTAATGCCATCTGTTCACACCCCTACTCTTTCTCAGGACTCTTAAATCTGCAGTCTCTAGTCTTTGGTCAAGTGTTTTATTTCTAACCAAGCTTTCAGATCCATAAGTTAAAATTGGCTTGAAAACTGTGTTGTATACAGCTAATATATTTCCATATTTAATTTACCATCTTCACTAAAAATCATAGCCTTGCAGAAGTCCAACCCCACGTCCGAGGCATTTGACCACGTCCAAGGCAGAAGTGGCAAGAAGTAGAGGTGTACGGTGTGCTTTGTAGGGTGAAGACTCAACATGGCAGCATGAAATTACCTACTCCTATACAAGATGCTGACCAGGCCAGTCCTGATGTATGGCTCACCCACGTGGTCACACAGTGGATTCAAATGCTAAGAAGCTACAGATAATCCAAAACAAATGCTTACAAATAGTGTTCAGCACACCATGGTTCATAAGAAATGTACAGTTTCACTGAGTAGTCAGTATCACTGGGATCAAAACATTCCTATGCGAACAGGCTGCAAAATTCTTTGCAAATGATGCCATCCACCCTAATCCCATCCACAAAGCAGTAGACTATGAGTCTAACCCAGCAAAACAAACATTCAAAAACCATATTGAACTGTTTTATTATTTTTTTTTAATTAAATAAATAACTAACTGCTCAGTATGCCCAAAACGGATGAGCTGAAAGTTCAATAATATTCCAACTGTACTATAGTCTAACACTAGGTGGCTTAGTACAACAAACAAATATCTCAGGAGAAACGGCCAAAAAAATACTAACTGGTAGTCGATATCCCACAATGGGTGAGCCAAGTGCTCAATAATTATCCTTAATCTAGCAATTTCCTTGAAAATCCTAGGGATAGAGGCTCACAGGCCAATCAATCCATCATGCCAGAAAAATTTGTTTACACTGGTATCTTTCTGGATCTGACTCCCACTATTGAGACTTCAATAAAGGTTATATAATAACGTAACATGTAAAAACCACAGTGAAATCTTTAATTAGTAAAAAGACATTTCTATATTTCGTACTAAAAATAATAGTACATCTTCAGTGTCTGTAACAGTAATAGGAATGGAATACAGGCAAACGTTCGGTGGATCACCTATTAAAATACAATTGTTACCGCGTACTAGGAAATAATAGAAATAACAAATTTAATCTATTAAGATAAATGGTTTTTTTACATAAGATAAAAGTCTCCCAGATCTTTGAGAGAGACATACAATCATTTCTATTTAAATTCAGTCGGTGTAAGATAGTTTCACAACTTTCTTTGAATACGCGTTCATATTTGAATCTGCATCTATGGAGGAGAACTGCTTTATCCCACTGGACACTATGAGTAGAGTCAATACTGTGCTGTGTCAGTGTGTTATAATCAATATAATATTGATGTTCTTGTATTAATAGTAATACTGCTCCTAGGAGTTAAGTTCACATTATCGGTAAAATACCAAGAATAGTGATCGGAGCCTGCTCCACCCTTTCTATGAGTTGCCTCAGTTTGCACTACCAAATGGGTCAGGTGCCACTATCCAGGTATTTGCTTATGCTTGGAATCGCCGAACTTTATATAGTTTCTATATTCGGCATGAAACAATATGGGATGCAATATCCCTTAACTCAAATAAGTTCATGTCGCCGAATTGAAGTCTTTGGCTCTTCATATAATTAGTTCTTTTATTCTTTTTTCAAAAAACGGCCAGTTTGTCCAAAATAAGAGACATCGCTTTCGCAAGGTATTTGGTAAATGTCAGCCAAAGATAGAGAAGACAGTTTCCTTTGCAGAAGGTAATAAAGAGGAAATTTTGTTGATAGGAATATATGTTGGAATCAGTTGATACTTTTTCAGAATTCTACCTATAGGTTCTGAGATTCCTGAAATGTACAGAATAGGAACTCTGCGGACTGTTGAAGAAACTGTAGATGTTGGAACATAAGAGTCAAGTATCTGTTGGATTTGATTGGAGTTGTAATCATTTGATAATCAATAATCAAATCATTTTAATTACACTTATGCATATACTGCTGACACATCAAATGTAAATTTGATATGTCAGCAGTATTGACACAGTATTGACAATTAATGACAGCCAAGATTGTAAATAAAGAGAAAATATGAATTAATGTACCAGGAAAAAAATGTAATTCCTGGCTTATACAACCTAGAATTAGTACTATAAAGAGCTACTCAAATATTTATAAAGATTATAAGAGTAAACATCATTTTTAAATTATTTACAAAAAATCAAATATAAGTACCTATTGGTTCTAGACTGAAAACATGAGTCTTGTTTATTTAAAGGTGGTGCTGCATCTTCCACTGTTTCTAATGTTCCAGCTTTATGAGAATTCATTTCTTGTTTTAAATTTAGTAACTGTATAGTATCAGCCTCACATATATTTACTGAGTCTTCTATTACTTCAACTACTGATTCCTCCTTATTTCTGTCCTCTAGTTCTTGTTTGCCATCATCTTCTTTGCTATCATCACTCTGTTGGGCATTAACCATTGAAGGATGTACTACAAACATTTCTTCATCAAAACCAGAACCATTTCCCTTAAATTCATGTGATGAATGCACATCTGATGGATCTAAGGTATCATTTTCACAAAAACCTTCACTACTGAAAGAGCTACGATTGCTCTCATTTTTTGGCTCTTGATAGCCATGAGTACAATGATGATGACTACTAGAAACTACATGAGTAAATGTAGTTTTTTTTTCTGCAACTGAGCAATGTTCAGAAGGTTGACTGATATCAACAGACCGGCCTCTCCTACCACCAAGATTTCCTTGAAGAGACGTTATGTGATCTGAACCATTACTATGTTCTAATGATCGTGCATGAGCATAAGGCAAGCACCATTTCCTACTTCCTCCTTCAGTATATGTTACACCAGGAATTGGATAATCACTCCAGTCTAAAAGGCAAGCTTCAATAGCTGGTTTAAAGCCTGGAAAAACTTCAGTGTCCACTCTTTTAAAATTATTAACAGCGCTTCCACCACTACTTGTTTTCATTCGAGCAACTCTGTCTAACGTTCTTGTGTGCCACTCACGAAGCTGAAAAACAAAGAGGAAAAATTTAATTTGTAAGCAATATAAATTTAAATCTTTAATGAAATAAGAAGAAATAACAGCTGAGCTAATAAAAGATTCATACTATGTTCTATTTACATGAGCATCTCAGTTACTCATACATCACATAAACAGAGGAGTCACTGAATTTATGAGGTGGATCTGGGAGCTTTTGAGACATTTGCCTTTTCCTACAAATGATATATTTCTCTTTGATGTTTCATGGTTGCTATTTGAAGGGAAGGTGAAATTGGGACATAGGATATGCAGTCATAAACAAGAAACATTTAGCTCAACTTTTCTACACATCATGTCTATGCAGTGTGCTCTCCAACCTCCATATCCTTCTTTGAACTCTTCTAGGAGCATACTTGGCAGAAAACAGTGCCAGCAAAATTATTCATCTGCTGAATGGAATCTTTCTAAAGCATCACCATTAAGCCTGAATAATCAGTATATTATGTAACACCTAGTTTGTGAAATAAATTCCTCGAAAAAATGAAATGAGGATGATGTTTCACAATGTCCAACATAAGTCGGAGACATCACTGACACTGCACAGTGAGAAGAAAGGGGGAAGGGGGATAGAGTAAATGGGAATTTTGCTCTGGAGTCCAGATATCAATTTTGGCCACTTCAAGCAAACAGGCAAAACTACACCTGGTGAAACTTGGCTCTCACCCAGTAGTGAGAGCCTAATATCACAGAGGCTTGGCCTTTTCTATGAAAGCTGTCTGACCTTTATCCTCTAGTCACATGATTTAGTACCTGCTAATTGGTAAGCTCGGGATATAAACAGATAATCTGGTTGATGAAGAATAACCAATTTTAAAGTTCAAAACTGCTGCTCAAGCCAAACTACTGTGGTTTGAGTAGCAATTTGTTTATTGTTTTAGATTATCATAACAATTTATCAATATTACTGTTATATTTTAATTTATTTATATTAGGTTATCTAATTATACAAAATGCACAAAATGTCATTCATGAAATTTTAACAAGTTTAAAAACAATATGCTTTGAATAATGTTTGAGTCTGGCTTGACACAAAAGGGGAGAGGGATAAAGATTCGATAAATACAGCCACAGGAAAGAAAATGTTCATTACATTACTAATAGGAATGTGAAAATTACCTGATGAAAGAAAGCTTGTCTATCCTGAGGTAAAATAGCAGGGTTTAGGGCAGCTAGTCGCCATAACATTACTATTTCATCACAGAGACTGCTACATGCATGTTGTGATGCCTGGGTATTATTGTTTACACCTCCCCTTCCTCCATGACCACCATAACCTGTATGAAGGGACATCTTGGTACTGAACCACCATACTAGAATCTAAAAATAAATCAATAAACAATCTGTATATAAATAAATATATTTAATTAAAGTTTAGTCAGAACACAAGAATACGCTGATAACACACACACTATACAGATGACTCTTGAAGAAACGTGGGTTTGAACTGCGTGCATCCACTTATATGTGGCTTTTTTTTTTGAGTAAATATACTGAAAAAATTTTTGGATATTTGCAACTCTTTGAAAAAACTCATGGACAAACCACATAGCTTAGAAATATCGAAAAAATTAAGAAAAAGTTAGCTTTGTCATGAATGCATAAAAAATATGTACATACCAGTTTATTTTATCATTTATTACCATAAAATATACACAAATCTATAATAAGAAGTTAAAATTTATCAATGCTTATACGCACACAAACACAGACCATACATGGTGACATTTGCAGTTGAGAGAAACATAAACAAATGTAAAGATGCGGTATTAAATCATAACTGCATAAAATTAACCGTTGAACTGGAATTTTATATTGGCTTTATTAGTTGACCAGATATTTGTAAAATATATAAGAGTTGTCTACAAGTTTCACCAGCATTGCTGTCTGGCTTCTTCAGGACATATGTAATGGTATATGGAACTAACATTTACTAGCAAAAAAGAGGAATGGAGTAACACAGTCAAATAAATTAAAACGGTGCGTAACATCATAAGCATGAGACGTGGTGTATCAGTCATTGTTTATTGAGTGCGTTATATAGTTTTTGGCGAAATGAAATTCTGGTAAGCTGAGCGAACTTACTAGGCTTTTCCAGATGTCTTTCAGAATTATTCCTTGATTTCTATTTAGATTTTCTCCAGAGCCGAGTACCACAGCAGCAACTTTGAAGTTTCTACATAGAAAATTCTCTTCAATATAGGGCATAGAGCTTTTATCAGAATTGATGGTGTGGTTAGAGATTGAGAAGTGATGGGCTAATCCTGAAGTATCTGTTCTGTTGTTGTTCACATCTCTTATGGGTTCTTTTATTCAAATTTCCAGGCTTCTCGATGTTTGCCCTATGTAATTTAATCCACATGAACATGGAATGTTGTATACACTTGCGTATTTTGAAGAAGGCATTAATGTCCTTTGGTGATCTTAAAATATGATGTATTGTCTTGACGACTCTGATGTTGAAAGACTTAAGGAGTATGACAATTTTTGTTGACACTGAGCCTGCATAAGGGATGATGATGGATGATGTATATTACATGACAGAAGGTTGCTGTTGTACAGGGTTTCTATGAAGAATCTTTGTGATTATATTTCTCAGGTAGTAACAGTTGTTTACTAGAGTCTGAGATATGAGAGCGAGTTCATCAAGGAGATCTTTTTCTTCTGAGATAATGTTGGTCGCTCTATTCTTAAGCATATGTATTATGCTGAGTTTCTGTGCAATATGGTGAGTCGATTTGAAGTGCAGGTAACGTCCAGTGTGCATTGCTTTTCGACTTGTGAGTTGGATTTGTCCATCCTTTTGTTTCTTGATTAGTGTATCTAGGAAATTGGTTATTCTTTTCAAGCTCTAAAGTGAACTGTATTTTTTGGTGAAAGCAATTTATTTTTGTAAGAAATTCAAATAAGGTTGTTTCTGTGCCTCTCCAAATTATGAAAACATCATCTACATACCACCACCAAACTGGCTTTGGGTTTAATTTGGAAGAAGAGAGTGAGGAATTCTATGAAAACTTACAAACTGTTTTGGACTGCCTACCAAGTAGAGACGCTGTACATCTTAGGGGACTTAGATGCAAAATTGGGAAAGAGTATGAGAGTCAGGCCAGAGGTGGTATGTTTGGTCTGGGTGAATGTAACACCCGTGGTGAAGGACTGTTGGAATTTGCACGTGCTAACAGATTAGTTATTACCAATACCTGCTTCCAGAAACATCCACGACGGACCTATACTTGGACATCTAACATTGATAGGTCAAGGCACCAGATTGATTACATCCTGGCTCTCCAGCGGTGGAAGACAGGCATTTCTGATGTGCATACTTGTCCTGGAACAGATTGTGGTACAGACTATCAGCTAGTAAGAGCCAAAGTAAGACTAAAACTCAGAAACCTCCAGGTCAGGCACATCCCACTAGATTGGATGTTAGGGTAATTCCTAGTGGATTCACAGAAGAAACATCAACTCAGTTGGATGATTTTTTGGAGACCAATGCCGAAAACTCACCAGTAATGCTTTGGGAAGGAGTCAAGGTGATAATACAGCATACAGCGAAGAAGTATCTCGGCCCAATAAGAAAACCAAGAGACCCATGGATATCAGATTCAACATGGGAACTAATCAAAAGAAGGCAGTTGGAAAAACAAAGAGACACAGAGACTGAAGAATATAAGAGATTACATAGAGAAGTCAGAAGAATCATCTTCTGACTTCTCTATGTAAGTAGTAGGACAAGGAAAAGTTCTATACTAATAAATGTTGAAAGTTTATTTTTCACTTGGTTAGAATATAATAAATTTAGTTTAATCCTTTATCCAAGTGTGAGCAAACAAAGTTTGCGCCTGAAAGTATCTTCAGGACTGGGGTAAGGTGGTGCAACACTAGGACGACTCCTTGCAAAGGTGGAGCAAGCTACTAACACTCCTATCTCTGTATCTCCATAATGCAAAACACATCTCCTTGCAGATATGTCCAATGTTATGCATTAAGAGAAGGGCCACTACCCAGACTAGTTTCGACCTTTATTGAGGTCTTTTCAGTGGGAGCCAGGCCCAAGTGGAGATACCAGCAAACTTTGTTTGCTCACACTTGGATAAAGGATTAAACTAAATTTATTATATTCTAACCAAGTGAAAAATAAACTTTCAACATCTTTCTCTAAATCCAGAGTAATTTATTAAAAAGGTGGCACACCATTTGGCAACTCCTATATAGGTAGAGATGACCTTGCTAATACTTCTGGCTGGTATCTCGACTTGGGCCTGGCTCCCACTGAAGAGACCTCAATAAAGATCGAAACTAGTCTGGGTAGTGGCTCTTCCCTTAATGCATAACATTAGACATATTCGCAAGGAGATGTGTTTTGCATTATGGAGATACAGAGATAGGAGTGTTAGTAGCTTGCTCCACCTTTGCAAGGAGTCGTCCTGGTGTTGCACCACCTTCCCCCAGTCCTGAAGATACTTTCAGGCGCAAACTTTGTTTGCTCACACTTGGATAAAGGATTAAACTAAATTTATTATACTAATAAATGTGAAGAAATAGAGTTCCAGATGAGAAGGCATAATTATAAAAGGATGTTTTCTTTAGTTTGTGACTTAAAGCACAAGTTTAAGCTGGCGTAAATTGAATGTCATCAAAGACAGGTATGGATCATTACTAACAGAAGAGTTGGAAATAAAAAACAGATGGAAAGCATACTGTGAGGAACTGTATAGCAGAGTGGATAAAGAAAATGTGGAGTCCTCCTACCAAGAAAATTTTGATTTGGAACCTCCTCCACTTAAGCATGAAGTTGAAAGAGCAGTTAAGCAGCTCAACAGCAATAAGGCCCCCAGGTGCAGATGAAATCCCAGCAGAGCTAATTAAGGCCACAGGGGATGGAGGTATAAGAGTGTTTCATAGATTGATTACAAGGATATGGGAGACAGGATCATGGCCTAGAGATGGTATGAAAACTTCCAGTCAGTTTTCATACCACTATATAAGAAAGGTGATATGAAGGCATGCAAGAATTATAGAACTATTAGTTTGATATCTCATGCAAGCAAAATTTTATTAAAGATCATGCTAAATAGGATTGAGGCTAAAGTTGAGGCAAAGATGCACGAGGAACAAGAAGGTTTTCGGAAAGGTCACCAGAGATCAGGTCCTTTGCCTTAGACAGATTATAGAAAAATATAAAGAATTTAGACTCCCTCTGGTAACGTGTTTCTTAGACTACTCTAAAGCTTCTGACTGTGTTGAGCATGTGAAACTGTGGGAAGTAATGAAAAGAATGGGTTTTCCTCAATACACTATCAGGTTGATAGCCAACTTGTATAAGGAGCCACGGTAAGAACAGGTGTTGGATTGACTGACTGGCTTCAAGTTGGAAAAGGAGTTAGGCAAGGATGTTTACTTTCTCCTCACTTGTTTAGTATATATGCAGAGGACATCATGCGTGAAGCATTGGATGAGCTCAGGACAGGAATTACGATAGGAGGTAGATTGATCAGTAATCTGAGGTATGCTGATGATACAGTACTCCTTTGTAATGACATAGAAGAACCAGGATTAATTCTTGAGAAAGTTAACAAGATCAGTAATAACAGAGGACTTCAACTCAATCCTAGCAAGACAAAGATCATGGTTCTCAAAGGAAAAACAAACAGAGAAGCTCTTGAGAAACAAGTGTACCTTAATGGAGAAAGAATTGAGGAAGTCAGCAAGTTTGAGTACCTGGGATCCATTATTAATGTGAAGAATTGCTGTGCAGAAGATGTCAGAAAAAGGTTAGGAATGGCTAAAACAATAGTCAGAGACCTGTCTAAAATCTGGAAGGATGGATCTATCTCCATGGGAACAAAGTTGAGGATTTTGGATGCAGTTGTTTTTCGAACAGCGACTTATGGATGCGAGACTTGGAACCTAAAGAAGTCAGATAAGAAATGGATATCTACTTTTGAGATGTGGTATTACAGAAGGCTGTTGAGGATACCATATACTGAAAGGAGTACAAATGAATGGGTTTTAGAAAAGATCAGTAGAACTTTAAGGCTCCTTGAGGATATTGACAGAAGAAAATTAAAATATTTTGTACACATAAAAAGGATGGAAGGAAGACTTCTCAGAACAGTAATAGAAGGTAAAGTTCCTGGAAAAAGACGCAGGGGTAGACCATCAATGAGATGGATGGATGGCATGTGTGAAGTGACTGATCTCCAGAGAGTTGAGGCCGCCAGAAAAGCAAACAACAGGACTACATGGAGAGGCCTGGTGTGGAACATTACCGAGCATCGGAGTGACCATACGGCATCTGTAGATGCCCAGTGAACATAGTAGTAGTAGTAGTCAGTGGCGCACTCAGGATTTAATCTTGGAGGAGGGCCGAGTACTCATAACTTAATCTTGAGGAGGGGTGAAATGAGTAGACGATTTGAGAATACACACTACGCATTGCATACGACCTATGACTAAGCATCTGCAATGATAGCCAATACATGATACCATGATCTCTGGCGCAGCTCAGGCAAACAAAGTATCGCCCGAGCATTACTTTGTTTGCTTAGCGTTAACAATGGCCGTGATTCCCGAGAGCCAGAGGGTATTTGCACCTTATGCAACCGCTAATTCATTAGTAGTAGTATAGAAATAGACGACACGAAACAAAAGAAATAAAAACAATAATAATAATAATAAATTTCATTAGGAAAAGATTTTTGGAAAATTTTCTAGTCTTTTTTTTTTCTTTTGGGGGGAACCAGGGCTTGTTAGCCCCCCCCCCCCTCCCTGGGTGCACCAATGGTAGTAGTCAGCTTCTAGTTTTTCCATGAACAGATCAGTGCAGGGAGGTGATAAGCGACTGCCCATGGTTAAGCCAAAAAAACAGATATCCTTGCAAGCTTAGACGTTGTTTCTTTATTTACCAACATAACCTGTTGAAGAAGTTATTAATATCCTAGATAATCTCTATCCACATGACACAGCTGTTTTTTCATCACTGCCTCAAATCTAATTTTTTCAAAGTGAATGACACATTATATGAACAACTTGATGGCTTAGCCATGGGCAGCCCCTTATCACCTCCCTGCGCTGATCTGTTCATGGAAAACTAGAAGCTGACATCCTTTCCAAATTAACCCAAAGCCGTTGGTTTGGTGGAGATATGTAGATTATGTTTTCATAATTTGGAGAGGCACAGAAACAACCTTATTTGAATTTCTTAAAAAATAAATTCCTTCCACCAAAAAATACAGTTCACTTTAGAGCTTGAAAAGAATAGCCAATTGCCTTTTCTAGATTCACTAATCAAGAAACAAGAGGATAAACAAATCCAGCTCAAATCTATCGAAAACCAACACACACTGGATGTTACCTGCACTTCAAATCGACTCACCATATTGCACAGAAACTCAGCATAATGCATATGCTTAAGAATAGAGCGACCAACATTATCTCAGAAGAAAAAGATCTTGATGAACTCACTCTCATATCTCAGCCCAAGTAATCAACAGTTACCTAAGAAATATAATCAAAAAGATTCCTCATAGAAACCCTCAACAACAGCAACTTTCTGTCCTGCAATATACATCGTCCATCGTCATCCCTTATGCAGGCTTAATGTCAATAAAAATTGCCAAACTCCTTAAGTCTTTCAACATCAGAGTTGTCAAGACAATACACCATATTTTGAGATCAACCAAAGGACATTAATGCCTTCTTCAAAATATGCTGTTGTATATTCCATGTTCCTGTGGATTAAATTACATAGGGCAAACATTGAGAAGCCTGGAAATTTGAATAAAAGAACACGTAGGAGACGTGAACAACAACAGAACAGATACTTCAGGATTAGCCCATCACTTCTCAATCTCTAACCACACCATCGATTGGGATAAAAGCTCCATGCCCTATATTGAAGAGAATTTTCTATGTAGAAACTTCAAAGAAGCCACTGTGGTACTCTGCTCTGGAGAAAATCTAAACAGAAATCAAGGAATGATTCTGTAAGACATCTGGAAAAGCCTAATAAGTTCATTCAGCTTACCAGAATTTCATTTCGTCAAAACTATATAACGCACTCAATAAACAATGACTGATATACCACGTCCCATGCTTATAATGTTACGCATATGTTTATATATATATATTTATATATACAGTTGACCCTTGAACAACGTGGGGATTAGGGGCGCCGACCGCCCGTGTTGTTTGAAAATCCGCATATAACTTTTGACTGTGTTACTCCATTCTTTTTTGGTAGTAAACGTTAGTTCCATGTACCGTTACACATGTCCTGAAGAAGCCAGACAGTACTGCTACAAATATATCTGGTCAACTAATAAAGCCAATATAAAATTTCAGTTCAATATTTAAGAAGTGACCAAATACAACACAGAAATGAAAAAATTAACTATTATTACTTAGTTAAATTCATTAATTAGCATAAAATAAATTTTTTATAACGATTCATTCATTAGTGCATATGCTAAGCTACTGCAAAGCAATCATATCAATTGCGCTAGGCTACCATAGAGCAATCATACCTGTAAATAAATATGAATAATTTATTTTTCATATTATCTTGTCATTTTTGATGTCTAGTGTTCGAATTATGTATAACATCTACAGTGTTTTGTATCATATAAGACAATAATGATGATGTAGGTACTGACAGATATACATAACGATTTGTCTTGTAGTCAGATGATGTAAACTTACGGTATCAATAAATACAGTGTATTACTGTAAATATACTTTCTCTTCCTTATGATTTTCTTTACTAACATTGTCTTTTCTCTATCTTACTGTATTGTAAAAATATAGTATATAATACATACATACCATACAAAATACGTGTTAATCAACTGTTTATGTTATCGGTAAGGCTTCCAGTCAACAGTAACTAGTAGTTAAATTTTTCAGGAGTCAAAAGTTATATGCGGATTTTCAAACAACACATAAATATATATATATTACCATTTATATTTATTTATATATCATCATCAAATTCCTGGCATGTACCACTGAGAGATGCACAGGATATTATGATAGTACTAGAGATGAAAACGTTACATCATTACTAACTTCGGAGCAACAATTGTTCCTTCAAATTACCATATAATCAGATCTGATATTTCTGTCTTCTAAGGGCACTTTTTACTGTATTAATCAATCTAGATCTTGGTCTTTCTGTGGGTTCTTTTGTCCTGCCATTTTGGCAAAGAACACTTGTTTTGCTAATCTTTCCTCTTCCATTCTATTTAAGTGACCATAACACTTGAAATTAGTTCTGTAACATATTCCTGAATGCTAGCAATGTCAAGTTCTTTCTTGATATCCTCATTTTTAATATACTTATATACTGTTTAACTATAATTCGAAGAATAAATAGAATAGGAGTCAAATGGATGTGCAAGTTTATCAAGCAAAAGATTCAGAAGAAAAGGATGATGCAGAAAGAATGCTGTGTACATAAGGATGATGTCCATTATGAAAATTATAAACAGCAGGCCAGAAGAGCCAACTGTTGTACAGAAAGCTAAATCTCAGTATGATAAGAAACTGGCTCTGCAAGCTAAAGCAAACCCCAAAAAATTTTATCATTATACTGCAAGTAAAAGAAAGAATGAATATGAAAGAATAACTTTAATGAATGCAGATGGTGTGAGGGGTGACAGATGAAGATGTTGTCCAAAGATGTTAATTACCGGCCAATCAGTATCTCAGGATAATGAGTGCCCATTTTGCTAAATGCTATCAACCTGATATAAGCAACAATGAGCTCACTGCTACCGCTTCACTGGATGAAGAAACTCAGGAAAAGGAGGTATTAGAGGTTACACAAACTGAATAAGAATTCAGCAATAGGGACCAATGGGATATCAGCATGAATGCTAAAAGAGTGTTCAGCTGAACTAACTATTCCTTTGACCAGGCTATATAATTTTAGCCTCAGAACAGGGAAGATTCTGCAGGAATGGAAAGAATGTATGGTAATCTCATTGCACAAAGGCAGTGCAAAGACTGGTGTATCTAACTATTTACCAATCAGTAGCTCAGGAGTGGTGGTGAAGATAGGACTAACTTACATTCAGAAATGGATTGACAGAGAATCTCTAATTTGCAATGAACAGTGTGGGTTTACTAAGGGAAGGTCATGTTTTAGCAACTTGCTCACATTCTATAATAATGTTACCATTGAGCTAGACAAGAGGAATGGATACACTATGATATTTTTGGATTTTGTTAAGGCTTTTAACAGACTAAGCATGTCTGTCACTATGGGGACTGGATTATAAAATATTAGCTTGAATAAGAGGATGGCTGAATGACATATCATTCAGCCATCCTCTTATTCAAGCTAATATATTCCTAATATCGCCAGTGATAATAGGAAAATGAGTCTGTAAGATTTAAGGTAACCAGTGATGTACTACAAGGATCAGTCCTTGGTCCGCTGCTATTCAACATTAATGACATTGGGAAGGATTTGAATTTGACAGGCAATATACAGCTATTTGCTGATGATGCAAAGATAGGTAGGGTAATCAGAAATGTAACTTATATGCAGTAGTTGCAGAATGATTTGAATAGGCTGGAATTATGTATGGGAAAATGGATGTTAGTTCAATGTCAGCAAATGTAGTCATGCTCTTTGGCATGATTAAATGTCTAATGTTGCATAATATTGGTGGGATTATGCTAAAAGAAACTGATCAGACTAAGGATTTTGGATTGTTAGTAGATAGGAAGTTGAAGTTCAGGGGCCATGCAGTAAAGATTGCAAATTGGTCTTGTAAGGAGGCAAACTGACATCCTTATCTTTACATGTCAAAGTTTGTTTCAGATAATTGCAATACTGAAACAAAGTTTGAATGTAAAGATAAGGATGTCATTTAACCTCAAAGGCCTTGATAGGATCTCACTTGGACTACTGTGAGCAGGTCTGGTCTCCTGGTTTCAGTTGTGATTCTGATATAGTGGAGAGAGTGCAAAGGAGTGATTATGGCAAACTCAGGAGGTAGCTTGAAGTAATATCATGGAATGAGGAATTGCATGGGAAGGAAATCACTGCTGCTTGGTGTCCACTCAGAAATTATCTGCCAGAGGCAATGACTGAGTGGATTCCAAAGGTCAGGAGATTGAATAAGGTAGGTGTAAAATGGATGACTGAAGAGGTGAAGCATGCAATCTGCAAGAAAAAGGCATTGTGTAGGCGGCACAAGATGAACGGATAATTAGTTACACAAGTACAGAGAGCAAACAAGGAAGGCACTTAATAAAGGTAGCAAAAGCGCAGTATGAGCAGCAGCAGTTATAAAATGACACTAAAAGAAATCCTCAGGAGTTTTTTTGATATGTGGCCAGTAGAAGGAAGAATGATTATGGGAGGCTGATGTTGGTCAGTGATAATAGGAAAATGATAAACACTGAAGAGGATATAGTAGAGGTGTTAAATGAGCAGTTCATTAAAGTATTCCATCCTTGTGAATGTAACATAATGAATAACTTGAGAGTAGTGGAAATGGAGAGGGAATCACTTATGATCAGTGAGCAGTAAATATATGAATAATTGAGTAAACTTGATGCCAAATCACCACGTGTTTTGAGGGAATGTTCCAGGAAGTTAACAGCTTTAACATACATTTTTAACATGAGTCTTAGATTAGTCCAGGTCCTAAATTAATGGAAAGATGGCAAAATTGTTCTGCTTCATAAAGTAGGTGATAAGACTAAAGCTTTGAATTATAGGCCAATCTGCTTACCTTGAGTTATGGTCAAAGTATTGGAGAAGCTAATGAGGACAAGGATTTAGAATTAGAAGAATAGCAGTAGAATTCTCTTTAGTGGACAGCATGGGTTTGCTAAAGGAAGATTTTGTTATAGCAATCTACTTACTTATTATAACAAGGTGACAAATACACTGGACTAGGGGAATGCACATACAGCAGTATTTTTAGATTTTCCAAAGGCTTTCGATAGATTGCCACATGACAAGCTAGTCATTAAATTGGATCAGATGGGGTTGGGTAGTAGATTGGTGTGTTAGATTGGAGAGAGAATGGCTGTCTGATAGGTATCGACAGGTTGTGTATAGGGGAATGATATTCCAGAAGAAGAAAATCACTAGTGGCATGCCCCAGGAGTTTGTTTTGGGGGCATTGTTTGCAAAGCTGGGAGGAGTTATGAGAAGTAGAGTAGATATAGCTTTGCAAGAGGACCCAAATAGACTGTCTGAATGGATGAGTGTGTGGGGATGTCAGTTTAATACTGCAAAGTGTAAAGTGAACATTTTGCTAAAATTGTGAGGACAACACTCGGATTATGGGAATGATGCAGAGAACACTGACATGTAGAAGTAAGGATGTTTTGATTTCATTGCACAAGACTGATCACACTGCATATGGATTACTGTCACAGATTTGGTCACCAGATTTTCAAAAGGATGATGAGATGTTGGAGAGGGTACAGAGACAATTAATTAGGTTGGTTTCTGGTCTCTGGAATATGAGGACAGATTGAGAGAATGCAAATTACGAAGCCAATCGGATAGAAGGAAGAGGGGGAGACATGATTAAAACGTATAAGTTGGTAAGGGGTAATTATAATTACCAGATTAGCATGTATGAGATTTTTCATAGAATATCAAGAGACGAGGGAGATTGAGAGGCCATCCCTGGAAGCTGTATAAGGTGGGTGTGAGCAAGGAGAAGTTTTTTGCATGGAGAGTGGTGGGTGATTGGAATCAGTGGTGAGCTATGGAAATTTTAACAAATGTCTTGCATCGTCGAGCAAAAAAAAAAAAAAAAAAAGGCCTAACTTAGGCCTTATAATTATAATGTTATAATCGCAATATAAAAATTATATTGCGACTTTGTAGAGCTTCTGACAGATATGGTAATTCCTATGGGATATCAATCATTAATGCCAGATCTTTTAAAAATTCCAAATTGAGAAGTCAGTTTAAAAAGCCCTTATATTTATTGTTCGATGCAAAATGCTTGCATAAAGCTGGGTAATTTCTCCACAAAGCAAGAGTTCATAAACTGCAAGCTGTCCATCATGGTCCAAACACATGGCCGATCTTTAAAATTTCGATACCAAGGTGTTTTGCAATCGTATTTAATTCTCGTTGATTTTTTGGTAATTGATGATAAAAAGCATATAATTTATCCATAAATATTTCAACATGATTTATTTCCTTAATGTTTTTTTATTGAATTGTCTAATGCTTAGTGTAAACGATGAGTGCAATGCCAAGTCACGTTGGGAAATTTTTGTAGAAGTTTGATTGCAACACCTGATTTGTTTCCTAACATTACACTAGCTCCATCAGAACAAAATGCAATGAAATGATTTTTTATATAGTTATCAGAAAATCCATATGAATTTAAAGCAGAAATTATATTTAATGTATACATTCCACGGTGATATTTTCTAGTTCTACAAGATTATTAAACAAGAACGAGTTCAAGGCAAGGTATGATAGATACTGTGAGAATGTTGAACAGCTGTGTGAACATGATGTTTAGGGCCTCCCTCGATGAGTCTAAGGACTCCTGGAGTAGCCCGTGGTAATAATAATAATAAGAAGAAGAAGAAGAAGAAGAACAAGGGGCTCACAATTTGAGAAAAATTTAACAAAGGGCTCGCAATAGCCCCTTACAGCTCACCACTGATTGGAATGCACTGCCTGAGAGTGTGGTGAGTGCAGCAACAGTGAATGCTTTTAAGTCAAGGTATGATGAGCTTTACATGTGAGCGTGGGACCTCTCACGATAAGTCTCTTGACTCTTTGGAGGTCTGTTGATAATAATAATAATAAAAATTATATCAAGATTTGGGAATACTAATTATGAAGAGAGGTTGAGAATTGGTAGACTGCAGACGATGGCAAAAATAAGTAAGAGGGGTGATATGATTGAGACACAAACTTCTGAAAGGGTCATACATGATTTCAGTTAATGGAATTTTTCATTTTATGGAGGGTGAAGAGACAGGAGGGCATCCTTGGAAGATGAGAACGAATGCCATAATGAAGGGGGTGCGATCTAGATTTTTCTCTCATAGAGCAGTACATGAATGGAATGGATTGTCATTGGATGTGAATGTTGTGTGTGTAAGTAGTGTGAATGAATTCAAGATCAAGTTTGACTGTGTGTGGCCTCCCTCGATGTGTCCCTGACTCCCTGGAGGTGTCTCTTAATAATAATATTTCAGCGTGTGAGTATGGTAATTATAAAAATAAATTTCACATTCCCATCTCAGCAATTAAAAAAAAAACAAAATAAACAACAAAAAATAATAATAAATGTTCACTCCTATAAACCAGAGATGCAAAATCAGGGGAAAAAAAACTACTAAGCTAGGACATAACAGTGAGTGTAGAAAGTCAACATCTTAATAACTCAATTTTTCAAAGTGAGTGATTTGGCCTAATAACTCACTATTCTCCTGTTCCTACAGCTAATAGTTTTCCTTCCAGTAATTTCCATGAATAGAGACTTTAAGGTGATGCTCACACCTATAAAAGACTTAAATCTATAACAAAACAGCACGATGGGTGAGGTAAGAACGCAAAAATCTGGAGAAATCCTGCATGAGGTCCTAACATGATACTTTTCCAATTCATGTATGAGAGTATTACATTATTTTCATCAGGTACCCACCCATGCAAACTGGTGTGGTCCTGGTTCAGCTGCCAGTAAATGATACCTTTGGTGAAGCATGCATTTGGTGATCCTGATTCTCTCTCCAATCAGGTGATCTAGAATGAAGTAATACTGAATTACTTACTTATCCTCTTCATGCCCATGGCACATAAGGCCAAGGTTTCTTCCAGATAATACCTTGTCTTATACCACTAATTCTGCTTCTCTTCAGTTCTCAAACCAGCCAGTCTTCTAAGTAAACTGAAATATTTTGCTTTAGCAATTTTAACATTTTTAAGTGCTTTTATAATGGAAATGGCTCAATTGTTTGTATAAGGAATATTTCATCTGGAAAATAAACAGAATGTAATGTCCAGAATAGATTTATGCATGACATATAAATTTCCTTCGGTTCAATGTATATCAGATAGATATAAAAATTGCTAAATGTAATTGACATTTTGTAGTAAATGAATGCTCTGACATATGAATGATTCCCAGAAATATTAGAAATGAATTATAATTCGTATTCCATGAAGTATGTGCAGAGAGACAGAGAAAGAGGAGATGAAAAATAAAAAGTCAAACAATGAAACCATCATTTTTTTTTATCTTTGTTTTTTAAACTTGATACTCACGTTCAAAATTATTAAACAAAGCCTTATTAAGGCTTACCAAGGCAATCCTATTTACAGACAATGACAAACTTCCAGGATTCACATTGGTGCTTCTATTGGATCAGTTGACAAATAGAAGAAGGGAGCAGGGTCACACACTGACATATATTCTATTTTATTTGATATTTTAACAAGGTAAACAACTTTTTTTTTTCAAATATTTTTCATACACAACACTTCAAAATTATTTATATTCAACTGAAAACAATTCAAACAAAATTTTATGTAGAACTTATTTTTGTCATTACCATAACAATCAAAACAGTTTCATGCTCTGATTTGTTATTAGGAGAAGTGATAACTGTCTCACTGATCCTGCCTCTGCTGAGGCAAGTGATATTTTCACCAGGATTGAGCACAAGCTGCTCAAAAACCTTTTGAAAAGCAGAGTCAAATTACACATTTTCTGAATTTTTGACCCACCAAGCCTAAAAGTTTTGTCATCACTGATCTAGACCAAACGTGGAACTCTTTATAAAGTTCCTTTAAGCCAAGAGTAAGTGGAGTGGTGGATTCACACCAGGCAATGAAATTCATCTACTGATTGATTCAAATCCATAAGGGGAAGTCAACAAGCTGATAAATTAATTTCTGGCTTCAACATTGTTTATTTCCTTTAACGAAAAAGTAATGCTATTATATTTTGAAACTAACTTACTTATCATCTTCATGCCCCATAGCATATAAGGCCAAGGTTTCTTTCAGATACCTAATTCTGCTAATTCCACTAATTCTGCTTCTCTCCAGCTTTCCCAACCAGCTTCTTCCTTTGCTTTCTTTCATTCTGTGTGAAGTTAATTTAGACCACCCCTTTTCCTTCTAGAATCCATGTGAAAGCTATTCTTGGAATCTCTCTCTCTCTCTGCTTTCCACTCTCAATACATGTCTAATGTATTTCCATATCTGATTATTAATTTTACTGTCATAATTTTTTTTTTTTGCTCAGTCAGTTTATATAAGTCATTGTTTGTTATACATTAGGGCTAAAATATTTTTAATATTTTAAGCAGACACTTTGTTTGAAAATTATTTAATTTAGCTTCCTGTTTTTTGGTCAATTTCTGTCTTTGATCCAATATGATAAGGCTTTAACACTGCTACTGCAATCTTTATTTTGGTATTGTTATAATATTTGGATGATTTCCATATATTTTCAATTTTCTGTTACCAGTATTTGCACTGCATGTAGCTTGCTTTAATTTTTTTGTGGCACTTGTTGTTCAATTTAAGATATAAAATATGAATTAAACAAAAACCCTTGTTTAAATCATATTTAAGATCAACCTTTTCAGCTATATTATATAATGATTTCAATTTTCCTTGTATGTTGGTTTATTTTGATGATATCAAAACTATGTAAATATTTTAATTTAATATTATACCTGCATTTTTGTTGATTTAATGAAAGAAAATTATCATTCCATATTATTCTATGATCCTCTTCTATTATTCCTTAGCATGTCACAAGCAACATTCCAAAGAAATCAATTCTAAATACCTGGAATATTTACTTTGAAAGAAGGTTAAAATGAAACAAGCAGTGAGGCAATAATGGTAGAAAAACTCAAGAGGAATACAATCAGGATATATATATATATCAATACTTGAAGTAGAAAAAAAAAAGCTACCAAAACCCTAAAATGTGGAAAGACAACTGAAATAGATGATATTCAACTAGCAATGTTCAAATAAGGAAATATAAAAGTTTTATAGTGGTCACGCTGCATAATTCAGAAGGCATAGTCAGATTCCAGATGATTGAAGTAGAGCTCCCATGGTATTCATGTAGCCTTGTAAAATCTCTCATGATAAGTGACTTCGTAACTTATCATGTTCGGTTTTACATTTTTTTTTATTTAGGAGAATGTACTCAGAAAATCGTTAAATTTTGACTGAAATAATCTTTTCTGTAATACTATTGTATTGAGCCCTTGTTAAAATAATGTGGAAGTAATGTTAAATCAGTAAGTCTAATGCTAAAGTTAGTGAAGATTTCTGAGAATTGCCATAAATGGAAAATTCCAAAGACTTGCAAGGAATGAAGTCATCATATCCAGAGGTCAATACGTGACTATAGTTGCCATGGATGAAGAATGACATCAGCATGTCTGAAGGTGAATATGTGACCAGTTTCAAGATGAGCTCAACGGAGGTCCAGGTCTACATAAGGCACCTTGCCGGAAAGGAAATTTGTCTTAGGATTTTCTAGGCCTTCTCTTACCTGAGATGATCAACATCATGCAAAATTTCATTGTCAGGAATTGAAAGAGAAGTATCGTTTGTCCTCTACCTGGATCGCAGCCATGTGAGAAATATTGTGTTGAGTCATCATGAAAGGAAGGAGCTGTACATCGCCGCCATGTTAAGGATCGAATAAGAAAAGGCACAGTTGACTAATCGAACAACGAAGAAATTATCGGGAAAACAGGAACGAGTCAGTAAGTGGAAAAAAAGACAAGAAGAAGACTTAAGTATTAAAAAAAAAAAAGGTAATGTGCAGGACTGTATGCTGAAATGAAATTGTAAGTAATTGTAATACTGAACATGAATGTATGTAAAGTGCCCATGTTTGTGAGATATTGTATATTATTAGTAAATTAGGCTTAACCTAGATATGCCTTATATTCAGTTAATGTTATGCTAGATTGTGAGATAACTAAGGTTAGATTAGAAAGAATTGTAATGACATTGTGTATATATGTGAATCGCTCTGTAAATATTCTGTTTGACTTAATTAAATAGTTTGTAAACCAAAAAAAAAAAATCAAACCTGCATAAGACAGAAGTTTATATGCATTATATTTAAGCTATGACTAGTTTAAGGTAAGAATAATGTAAGCAAGGGATATAAACGATATCAGCCTAGTCTTTGATTTAAGATCTTCTAATTTCATACTCAATATAGAGGGTGCAGTCACCAGTTAAACTCTACCAGTTAAACAAATAAATTTATTAGACTATAGAGCATGAGAAATAAGATATAGTAGAAATAGATAAATGGCTGCAGTTGATAGTTAAGGCAGTCGACCATTCTCGAATATTAAATAAAGAAAGCAAAGACAAAGCAGGGTAATATAAACGCAGACTTAATTATTAGAAATGGTGCAGTCCACTCTGCATTATAACAGCCTCTATGACTCTTCTCAAGTAAGCAACCATACTTGAGAAGAAGCAAACAAAAACTTTGGAAGAGAAACCTAGAGATGATCAAGTTCAGGCCCAACAGGAGTTGTCAGGATCAGATTTTTATTTCATGACAAATATCTTGGGAATATAACTATCATCTGTACTTAAGTTTTGTATATCTGGAAAAAAACACAGACCCGGTGCCAATGTAAAAGCTTTTCAGAATGTTGCAATTATGTGGGGTAAATGGAACATATACAGAGCTTATATTTAAGTTGTAATATCAGCAATAAAAACCAAAAGTACAGAGAGGTAGTTGGATTTAAAATCAGGTGTAAGACATGCATTCTATTTCCACTCATCATCATCTGTCTTGAAAGAAAGTGGCATTACACCTGATATCAGAATCGAAAATATAAAACTTAGCTCTTTACTTCAGGAAGATGATATACTGCTAAAAAAATCCAGTACAAGTCTCCAGGATTCTTTAACTGAATAACAGTCTTATCAAATTTGGCATGAAAATTAGCAATAAAAATACCAAAACTATGACTAATGAGATAGAGGTGAATAGAATCAAATACTTGGTGGGATGTTGTTATAGACCTGGTAATGTGGATGGTGGTGATAGTGAAATGTATAGTCAAATAAGCCAAGCAAATAAGAAAAGGGTGATCATTATGGGATCTGATTTTAATTATGGCAATATAGACTGGAATGAAGAGATAGCAACTGGAAGTAAAGAAAATGAGTTTCTTGAGTTTTTGAGGGATAACTACCTCAGACAGTATGTAACAGAGGGCACAAGAGGATTAAGGGTCTTGGATTTCGTCATCTCATCGGAGGATGTAATTATCAATGAGGTATCAAATCATCCACCAATTGGTGAAAGTGACCATGAGGTGATTACTTGGGTGGTTGCCAGCAGTGCAAGGACCCCTGTGAAAAAAGGGTATATGTGGAACTACAAGGGGGGTGATTATGAAGAGCTCAGGAGACAGCTTGCAGGTGTAGCATGGAATGAGGAGTTAGCTGGAAAAGAGATCAATGCAGCTTGGGGGATTTTCAAAAAATATTTAGTGGATGAAATGTCTAACTGTATACCACGGTTGAGAAGGTTAAATAAGTTAGGTGTGAGATGGATGAATAAAGAGATTAAGCATGCAATACAGAGAAAAAGGGCATTGTGGAGGCAGCATAAGAGAAGTGGAAGTAACCAATTTCATGAGTTCTACAAAGACCAGGCAAGGAGAGTGACTTGGTTGGTGAGAGTAGCTAAAGAGAGGTATGAACAGCAGTTAGCTAATGAAGCTAAAAAGAATCCTAGGGAGTTCTTTCGATATGTAGCCAGCAAAAGAAAGAATGATTATGGAAGGATGACATTGATTGGAGGAAATGGTATAAAGACAGCTGTTGCAGAATGTGTGGTGGAGATACTTAATGAGCAGTTCATAAAGATCTTTCAATCTTGTGAATGTGACTTCACGGAGAGATTAAGAGCAGTTGATGATGGGGAGGAGAGACTGACTGTAAGTGAGCAAGAGGTGTTTGGGGGAGTTGAGTAAATTAGATGTAAATAAGGCTGTGGGACTTGATAATATATCACCGCGTATTCTGAAGGAATGTGCCAGAGAGTTGACACCTGCCTTGACATATTTTTTTAATACGAGTCTTGCACTTGGTCAAGTCCCTAAAGAGTGGAAGGAGGGCAAGATTGTGCCACTTCATAAAGGAGGTGATCGAACTCAAGCATCAAACTATAGGCCTATCTGTGTGTCAGGTGTTGTGGTTAAGTTGTTGGAGAAGCTTGTGAGAACTAGGATCCAGAGTTGGGTTGACAACAATGGTATAATCTTTGATGGACAGCATGGATTTTCTAAAGGGAGGTCGTGTTTTAGTAATCTACTTACTTATTACAATAAAGTGACTGCTTCCTTGGACAGAGGAGAAGGATACACAGTAATATACTTGGATTTTGCAAAAGCTTTTGATAGAGTACCTCATGATAAGTTAACAGTCAAACTAGAGCAGATGGGGTTGGATATTAGATTAGTGCATTGGATTGGAGACTGGCTATCTGATAGGTATCAACAAGTTGTGTATGGGGGTGCAATATCCAGGAAAAGGAAAGTCACTAGTGGAGTGCCTCAGGGATCTGTTTTAGGGCCATTACTATTTAACTTGTATATTAATGATATTGGCAAAGATTTGGATGGAGATATTCAGTTGTTTGCAGATGATGCAAAGTTGGGATGAACCATAAAGAGTAGTGAAGATGTTGTGGCCTTGCAAGAAGACTTGAATAAATTGAGTGATTGGGCAAGCAAATGGGGATGTGAGTTCAATGTTGCAAAATGTAAGGTTTTAAAATTTGGAAAACAAAGATGGGATGCAGAATTTATGCTTGGTGAGAATATATTGTTGGAAGTAGAGGAAATAAGAGATCTGGGAGTGCTAGTGGATAAGGATCTAAAATTTAGGGGACACATCGCCAAAATTGTGAAGACAACACAAAGACTTCTGGGAATGATGAGGAGGACACTGACGTGTAGAAGTAGGGAGATTCTTGTTCCATTGTATAAGGCTTTGATTAGGCCACACATGGACTATTGTGCCCAGATTTGGTCACCTGGTTTTCAGAAGGATGAAGAGATGTTGGAAAGGGTCCAAAGGCGACTGACTAAGGTAGTTTCTGACCTCTGGAATGTCGAGTATGAGGAAAGATTGAAAAGATGTAATTTGCAGAGTCTAGTTGAGAGAAGGAAGAGGGGAGATATGATAGAGACCTACAAGTTGGTAAGGGGTTGTTATAGGATCAATGGTGGAGAAGTTCTACAGAGAATAGTGGGAGATCAGGGGAGAACCAGAGGTCATACCTGGAAACTGTATAAAGAGGGTGTGAGTAGGGGAGTGAGAGGCAGGTTTTTTTCGTGCAGAGTTGTGAATGATTGGAATGCCTTGCCTGAGAGTGTGGTGTCTGCAAGGAGTTTGAATGTGTTTAAGACCCGGTATGATGAGATGTGTGTGAGATAAAAGGACCTCCTAGATGAGTCTTTGACTCCATGAGGTCTTGTTTAATAATAATAATAACAATATGAAAACAGGTTGCAACATTTAAAATTCCAATTGCATTTCCAATGGTGAAACTGTAGAATAAGTAAAATATTTCAGATATTTAGACACAATTTTTAGTGAAGATGGCAAAATTCAATATGGAAATAGACAACAGAATAAGCTTATTAGTATCAAGACTAATGAGTATTTTTCTGATGTCCTTCTAAAGAAAGATTAAGAGGCATATTAAGGATGGTTTGTAAAATAGCAGGAGAGGATTTAACCTGTCCTCTAAACAACGGTTGGAAGAGAAGACTGATGCTAAGAAGTCTGCCTTTTGTTAGCACTGTTACATCTTGAGAAAGAAAGTGAAGTGGAAAGATAGCAGGTCAGATGTTGTGTCCAACAGCTTTGGAAGGGAACTGGAAGACTCAACTGCCCTTTGAGCAGGATACAAACTTAGTACATTTGGCTATCACAAAGTCTGATTTAGATTTTTTTTTTTTTTTTTTTTTTTGCAGTTGTTATGGGCTGTAGGGCAAGCTAAGTAAGAGACTGGGATTTTTTAACTTGAGCCAATGAGTGCATGCTGCATTTTTAGCTTGGACTACTTTGGCATATTTTTTAAAACACCAAAGCTTGTGTAGGGATCAGGGATTTTTGAGTAGAATGGGAAGTAAAGACACTCATCCCAGAAAGATGAATTTCAGTTATTAGATAAGAGCAAGTGCTTGGATCAGAAGAGCGAAAGCAATAATCAGACCATGGAAAAGAGAAACAGAAATCCCAAAGTTCATCCGAAGCACTACAGTGATGCTTGGGATGAACTTTAGAAGTCAGGCCAGTAGTTGACTAAATCAATGTAACTTTAGCATACCATGTAGACTGTAGTGCAGCTTGTTTCTTTGTATATATGTGTATACTCTAGATCAGTGCTTCCCAAACTGTGGACCGCGGCCCCCTTGGGGGCGTAGGTTTTGTTGAGGGGGGGGGCGTAATTTAATGAAAACAAATTTAAAATGTTTTAAGACTAAGTAGATTTTTTTTTATTTTAAAAGAAACGTATTTAACTTTTATTATTTCTTTTTTCTTATTTTTTATATTTTAATGGAAAAAATCATACATTGGTGTTGGTTCACAAACTTTGCTTCCTGCGTATTTCGGCACTTAATGAATATTAGTAAATATTGCTTATTCATATGTTTCATTTCAAAGCAGTGGTTAATTTCATTTACTTCGAATGCTCTCCAGGGAAGCTCCAACTCTTCCTGTCCCTTTCATCACGTGTCCGTAATCATGGACTGTTGATATTGACTTTATATACATATCAAAACTCGTTTTATATTATCACTGTCATCCGAGCTAGTTTTCTGTTACCAATAAAGGTTTCGCATATACTTCACACATGAAAAAAAGCTTAAACAAGTTCATGTGGGGAGATAGTAACTCGCTTTGAGTGGTAAACAACATGCCCTCCCTAACAGCCACTATACTGCAGAGGCAATAAAAACAAGTACTTTTATTATGCCAGTGAATAAGGTATGAGGAGTCTGTGTAATATATTTCTCAACAAATAGTGCAATTAGAGACAACTGGGATAAAAACACACTAATTAATGAATCACATATCCCCTCATGCAGAAACTATGCTGTATAGACTGAAACAAAACCATATGTTGCATGGGCAAACATAGTATCTAACTAAAAACTATTGTTATTAATTAGATGTGTGTGAGTTCAATTTCCCAAGGCAGCAATAAAATTCAACCGAATGTGTTAAAATTCGTAAAAGTGTTAAAACTAAGTAATATATATATATATAATGAATGTTATGGAAGTTTCACATATGGAATTCGGTTGAAGAGAGTTAGCATTTCAACTCAATTGTCAGCTATGCTTTAATCTTTCAGTTGCGCGATCTTTTGTTAATACCGCACCAATCATATGCACGTTTTAATAACTTGCCTTTGCTGTCTGTTTCGCGTTAGGCTTAATTACCGTAAAGGGAGAAAAGTCACAAAAGAGAAAAATGTTCCTGATCCAGGGATTCCCTTATTCAGGTAATATTCACTAATTTCACGTTATCAGTCTGTGGTGTGCCAGTATCGGTAAGTGGTGATATTATTTGATCTATTCTACATTAAAAAATTTAACCCTGAGATGGATAAGTGGCTGATAAAAAAAATTAAAAAAAAAAATCCTGCAAACAATCAGAAGAAGCAGAAACAGACTCAAAAAAAAAAAAGACAGTATTTCATATTTTACCAGAACAGCCTGTATCGTCTTCAGAACCAAACGGTAAGAGGCAAAAAATGTAATATATGCATTTGATTTTTGCAATATTCGCTGTGTATGTTTTGTATTGAATATAAATACAAAATATTATAATAATATATCTCTCTATTACGATTTTTTTTTGAGGGGGGGGCCGTGAAATATTTTAATATTTGCAAAGGGGGCCCTGACATCCAGAAGTTTGGGAAGCACTGCTCTAGATGATGATGACCTTAATGTGAAGGCCGAAACATTGAGTAATTATTTTGGTTTATATTAAACTGAAGTTTTAAACACAGTAGTTGTTTCCATCATTTTTATGATGAACTTTAGTTGATTTGGAATGAGACTGGCTGGGAAAAAAATGATCAGTAGAAATAGAAACATAGACAAGTTTATGGTCAGAGCTGCCAGGAGGAGAAGTAGCATTAACAGTATAACTGGAGAGAGGGCTGGATAAGAAAAGGTCTAGTGGTGTTGGGAGAATGATGATTATCTGAAATTCTGGTAGACAGGTTAACAATTTGCATTACATCATTACTAACAGCAAACAATTCCACTTCTCTTTCAGCTTGGTGTATAAAGTTGGAATAGAGGGTGCCAGTCAGAATTGTGGTCAATGAAATCTTCAAAGCTCCTTCTGCTGTTTGAGAGAAGACTGTATGTGATAAACTTTCAAAAGAAGATAATAAAAAAAAAAGATCAGTATAGTCACCTGAAGTAAGAAAGCATTACAGGCAACAAATGAGGCAAGGAAATAATTGAGCAAAAACATAATATATATATATATATATATATATATATTTATAAACATAATAATATATATATATATATATATATATATATAAAGGAGATTCCAGGTTTTGATAACCTTTGGCATGGGATACCAGACATGGAAAACGTGTTCCTCTCTTCATGCAGAAAGCATTAAGCATGACGCACTGCAGAAAGTTGAGATGAGCTGTGGTTATAAAGGATGCTAAAAACAGACGTCCAAAGCTAATAATAAACTAAATTTATTTAGCTACTTCGATTACTAAGCCATATATCACCTTGGTCACAAAGACATCTTCATGGGCACAAAGAAATATATTGAGCATGTGAACACAGGCACACCAGTGGAAGCCAAGCACATACTGATTGTAAAAGATGGGCTCCTACAGTCATACTTGGAACCCTCTATGGGTACAGTGATGAACACTTACTAAAGGTGTTAAAATGATAACTCCTAGATTTTTGGAAATGTGATGCAGCTGAAATTGCTTAAGTTTGGGGAGTGCTGTAGTAGATTCCAGAAATAGTCTCTCCAATTTAAATCTGTTTCTGTATAGGAGGGAGGCTTCCTCCCTACTGGATTCAGTGATCTGTATCCATGACACGGGTGCCACCTCAAAACAACTGTAGGGTAGATGGATATATTTTTTGTGTTCTAAATGGATATTTGTAGTTGTTCCCATCTGTCTGATGTATTTAAGCTTACAAGAGTAAGGGATACAGCACAGACTCCAGGATGGTACAGTGGAGAGGAACTTTGGGTGAGTGGATAAGAGTAGCTAAAAATACAGGTCTGAAAGAGGTCTGTATGTTATACTTTTTAAGAATGCATTTTAGGTTCTCGATTTGGGACAGAGAGCTTCGTTAATATATTAAGAGGGAGGTTACTGCCTAAAAATGTGTCCCAACGCAACTGATTTCAGTGAAGAAACTAATGTGGTCTGAGCAGATGGTTCTAGCTCTGTTTAAGCTAAGGTTTTGATAACACCATACTGCTGGGAGGGGGTGGATGTACCCACCACAACCAAGAAAACAAAAAATGTCCTTTATCTATATTACAGTCGTTCTAGAGTGGTAGAATGTGCAATAGATACAGATCACAGATTCTATTGGAAAAAACCTCCATCTTAGAAACAGATTTAAATCAGAGAGAGAGAGAGAGACTATTTCTGGAATCTGCCATAGCACTACATTCCAACAAATTTGCCTAACATCACATTGCCAAAAATCAGGGAGACCACCATTTTGAGATATTCAGCAAAGTTTCCAGCTTTACACCCAATGATGTCTTGTTAGGACTTTAGGTGAAATTAAGTGATGAATAACATACTGGATTTGGATATGCCAGTAGTGGTATACACCAGTTATGTTCAACATATTGGGATATAAGAAATATAAACATGTTAGCACACGAAATATTTTAATATTTGCAAATTTTTCAGTCTGAAATTAACAGACTATCCTCAAGTGGATTGATAGGAACAGTTTTCACAAGGTGGAATACAAACAATTGATCATTCAAAAGTAGAACAAGTCATGTGATGTTACATTGCTAAGCACTAAAGAGAGGTAAATTTCAGAGTGATGAATAAATTACAGGTATTAATTCACAATTTCATATAATAATCTTAATTTATAAATTCAATTAAAGATAACATTAGGCCAATGTAGGAATTAGATCTCAATTAAAAAAAAATAAAAGTGGGATACAAGTGGCTGTTTAATTTAACAGCCACTTATATCCCTATTAACAAAATATCTGTCCATGCGGTTAGCCTAGTGGCTATGCGCTTTGCAACCATACCTGGGGAAGTAGTGTCCTAGGTTCAATTCCCATCAACAAAGTGAGGAGCTTAAGGGGATCTTCCTCAGCCATAGCCAAGTTAGTCAATCTTGGGTGTGGAACAGCAGGGTTTTTTCCCCCCATTTATCTGGGGGTTTTATCATCCAGCAGCAGGCAAACCGGCCCCACGAACGCATATGGATACAGTCAGGAATACTCAAGACAATCCCACCAGACATAGGTCTGAATTGTCAGCTATGCTGGTCCTGAGCAAGGATAAAAATAGGGGGATTGAGGTGGTGCCGTACCTCCCCGTAAAAGGGGCTCACGGCCATTGAATCACCATACAAAATGAATGAATGAATAAAATATCCACATATTTCCCATCTTTTAAAGATAAACACTCAACTATGTTGCTGCCTGGTGTATATCAAGTTCCTTGTAACTGTAATCTGTCGTACTTTGGACAAACCGGATGCTCTATAGAAAAAAGAACACAAAAACATCAATCGTAAATTTTTCAGAACAAATCCGATAAATCTGGATTGAAGCAGCACAGGATAGAGACAAGCCACAAAATTCTCTGGTCCGGGACTCACCTTCTACACAGATGTCACTATAAATTCGAATGCCTATTCAAAGAGAGTGCTGAGGCCTTACTTCAATGCCCTAACTTGAATCGAAATGATTGCCTATTCTTGTCAAAAATATGAGAAAGTTTAAATCCGGATAACACACTAGGGTTTTTTTTATTTATTTTTTTTTATTTTTAACTGAGACCTTCTAATTCCTACATAAGTTTAATGTTATTTATCTTTAATTGAATTTATAAATTAAGATTATTATATGAAATTGTGAATTAATACCTATAATTTATTCATCACTTTGATGAAATTTACCTCTCTTTAGTGCTTAGCAATGTAACATTACGTGGCACGTTCTACTTTTGAATGATCAATTGTTTGTATTCCACCTTGTAAAAACTGTTCCTATCAACCCACTGAGGATAGTTTGTTAATTTCAGACTGAAATATTTGGCAAATATTAAAATATTCTCGTGCTAGCATGTTTATATTTCTTAATTTAATGTCACCAGTATCTCTCAAGAACAGAATAATATTGGGATATATATATATATACACAGGGAGGCCCATAAGTCACAAAGGGATTTAAGATATGAACAACTTTTTTTCATGATTAATTTTTCATTTTATTTTTTTCAGGTATTCTAAAGAACATTTGGGAACTTAATCATGAAAAAGTTCACAACCTAACAATAAACCAAAATCATGCAAGTTTATTTTGAAAATTAGCATTCAGTTATTCTAAATATCGCCACCAATTAACTGGCCATTACGCTCTCCAGATCTGATGGCTCCCGACATCTTCCTGTGGGGTTACTTGAAGGAAAAGTCTATGTGAACAAGCCACAGACAATCCAACAGCTGAGGGAGATCATTCATGCAGAAATTAGGGTGTTGCAACCAGAATCATTAACAGCTAGGATCTGTCTTTGTGAAGCCAAAACTGGAAGGTATTTATGTGATGTGGTTTTTCATAATTAATAAAAAACTTATCAAATGTTTAAACCCTTTCATGATTTATGGAACACCCTCTGTGTGTGATTTTTCTGTTGTATTTTTGATCTTTTTATTTAATTTTTTGTTCATTTCTGTGGGAGATTTTAAAGCTGTTTTACTGCTGTTCCCTCATTTGGAAGAGAGGGCTGTTTCCCTAGCTCAATAATTATAGTAGGAGAGCATGCCAAGCAATGCCACCATTCCCATTGTATGCAAACAGCAATAGAAGAGAAAGAATGCTAATTCTGAGGGTGAAATATCAACAAATTTTATTTTTAAGCCAAAACATTACCATACCAAAAACAGAACAGCATTACTTTTAACATTAAAAGAAATAGAAAATACGCATACCATGCTTTGGAACTTTATAATAGAAGTGCTCCAATCATAATTTAATTGGAGCACTTCTATGTGAGTGGTTTGAAAAGTTCTCGGCCTTGGCCATAGATGGCAACACTATTAGAGAGTTTTTTTTTTTTTTTTCTAAGTTGGTACATCTGTCATAAGCATCCATGTGAAATTGCAAGTCATTCTATCAAGTAGTTTGCTTTATACAGCTATCGTAAGCAAAAGTGTTGTCTGTATCCCTGGAAATGGATAAAATTGAGTATCGTGCAGTTATAAAATTCTTTGTAAAAGAAGATTTAACACCAAAAGAAATTAATTTGAAGTTCATAAAAGTTTATGGGCACTCTTCTCATTCATTTGACAATTAAGAAATGGGCTGCCGAGTTTAAACATCGCTGTACCAGCCTTGAAGATGATCCATGTGAAGGACGTCCAAAAAGTGTAACAACATCAGCAAGTCAAAGTGCATGAAATTGCTGAGACTATAGGCATTTCAAAAGAACGTGTAGGATATATTTTGCATGAAGAATTGCATATGAAAAAGCTTTCTGCAAGATGGCTGCTGCGGTTGCTCACAGCAGATAAAAAAACGCACTTGCATGAAAATCTCTGAACAGTGCTTGGAGCATTTTAATAAGAATAAAACTGATTTTGTGCATCGATTTATTACTATGGATGAGACTTGGATTCACCATTACACATCAGAATCCAAACAGCAGTCAAAACAGTGGACAGAAGCTGGTTGTTCAGTGCCAAAGAAGATGCCAAAGTCTGTTCCATCAGCAGGAAAGGTCATGGCATCAGTATTTTGGGATGCTAAAGGCATTTTGTTTATTAATTATCTTGAAAAGGGTAAATCATTAACCAGGGAATATTCTTCTGATCTTTTAACCAGACTAGACGAAGAAATTTGTGAGAAAAGACCCGGTTTGCAGAAGAAAAATCATCTTTCATCAGGACAATGCACCTGCCCACAAAGGTTTTTGGCAATGGGAAAATTAAGGGATCTGCACTATGAATTGTTGGAACATCCACCCTATTCCCCAGATTTGGCTCTCTCTGACTTCTATCTCTTCCCAAAACTAAAACTCTTCCTCGCTGGTCAGCGTTTTTCTTCTATTCAAGAGATGATTGCAGCTGTAGAGGGGTATTTTGCAGATCTTATTGAGAACCACTACAAGGACAGGATAATGGCACTGGAGCATCGCTGGAATAAAAGTATTAGTCTTAAGGGAGATGAGATTATGTTGAAAAATAAAAATAATTTTGAAATTATAAATTTGTTTTTTCATTGTTGGGCTGAGAACTTTTCAGACCACCCTCATAAAACAAAGTGAAGTTGAAGTAATCAAATTGTGCTTAAACGGCACCATAAAATAAATGAAAAGGCTGACTATCAACAACCAATGTCAGAAATATCGGATCTCTAGTGGCAAAACAGAGCTATAGTAGCAAACAAATTAATTTGACCACTCATATTTTAAAGAAAAATTAATTTTCAGGAAAATAAGTACAAAAATTAAACTCCAACACTTTACCTAATAATTTATATGTGCCCCTCTGTACTTAATAAGTTCATGAATTCGCTTAGGTATGAACTCTACCAACGTAGAACACATTTTCCTTATTTGTGCATCTTAAAGCCATACTTTTATAATGGTTGTATTAAGTAACAAAGTTTCTATTGGGTTAATATCAGAAGAGTTACGTGGAAACTCAAGCAATTGGATGTTGTGAAATTTTGAGTAACTCTTTCACTTTTTTTGAAGTGTGGCATGGAGTGAGATCCTGTTGGAAAATGAGTTCTTTGTCTTTCTGGATCTGTGGGACCACTCTTTTCTCCAATATTTTTATATATTGGTACTTTTCATCATACTGGCAAAACTGACCTTGGACCATCATGTGTAAAACAACCCAAGAAACATATTCTTTAGCTGGGTGTTCAGGAGTTTATTGAAGGTGGGAGGGAGAAGCCTTCTCAGTAGGGTACTTGCTCTCCTTCGACAAAGAAATGGCTCTCGTCTAAGAATATGACTTTCTTCCACTTCTCAACAGTCCAATCTTTGTACACTTTTGCCCATCGGAGCCTCTTTTTCTGCATAGCCTTTGTCAAAAGTTGTTTCTGTTTGGGTCTGTGGACAGTCCTTCCTGCTTCCAACAATCTTCGACAGACTGTCGTGTCAGAAACATTAATCCTACTAGCTACTGTCTCTATTTAAGTACATAGCAGACAATCTTGGATTCATTTTGCTTTTCCTAACTAGTAAACGATCTCAAGTGTAGTTTTCCTTTTTCACCCACATTTTTCTTTTCTGTCAGAAGAAAAGGTATCTGTCCCCATAAACCTCTTAAAAAAACACATTAACAGTACCCAGACCAACACCACACTCATTGGCAATTTGTCTATGAGTCATGGATGTGTGCTGAGAAAGAGTACATATTTTTGAACACTTTCTTGGTGAGGTTGAGGGATAAATAAAGGAGGGTACAGAGTGAGATAGGTCGTTTATAGAAGATGTCGTTTAGAGAAGATAAGGTTGTCGAAAGTAAGAAGGAAGATGCCATTATTAGAGGAGTTGAAGAAAAATTATTGCAGTGGAAGGGTGAAAAGTGATGTGATGTATGAGGACTCTCTGGTGAAAGATATCAAAATGGAACAAGTGTAAAAGGTATGATTGAAAGGAGTGATCATAGGAAGAGTGGCAGAGGCTGAGAGGAGAAAAGAAAGTAAAAAAGAATTCATTACCACGTTAGGAACAAATGATTTGCATGGATGTGTAAATCAGGAAGCAAGGGATTTGTAAGTGTTAGAGTGAAGTAGAAGAGGGAGAACTATTGCCAAGGTTTGACAGTAGAGAAAAGAGTGATGATTACAAATAACATGAGAGAACACAACAAGAGAATATCCTGGAAGAAAACTGGCAATCCAATAACAAAGAATGGAAGGCAGAGCTCTCAATGTCAAACTATCAAAATGGCTTGGAAACATCAAGTGCAGCAGAACAGATTTCTCTAAACTTTTCAGTGCACCAGTGGTGGCTCATAAGAATTTGTAGTGGTGGGGCTGTAGCAATAAAAAAAAATAAAAATAAAAAAAATAAAAAAAAATAAAAAGTCAATATGCATTGAAAAAATTATATCATTTACTTGCTAAGTCAAGTTATACACATAAATGCAACTGAATGCTAAAAGAAAAAAAAAGGTCAATAGATAATTATCTATTTATATCGAAATTCCATTCTACATTCTGAAATACACTCTGCTAAGTCTTCAGAATTTTGTGACTTTGGATTAAAAAATCCTCAGAATCTTTCATACACTATACCTGCTAGTTCATTTATGAATAGCCAGACGGCTATGATTTATATTTATTAATTCTCTTGTTTAAACTTTAAGTTATACTATTTATCCCCTGAAGATGTAAATCCTACGATTTACGAAACTTGTCGGGAACTATTATTTCAGTGTTTTATATAACTGAATAATAAAAAAATGTGGTGTAATAACCGAAATATATCTTTTGAACCAATTAGCCACAGAAGTCTACGCCTGCAATGACAACGATGTTAATTTGTGTTGTTTGTGTGCATATAGTAGCAATGTATCTTGGGCTGCAATGCTACCAGCCCAAACTGCACGTAAATCACACATTACCCACACTAGGTAGCGGTTTGGTGCAGTCTGCATTGAGTATACTAGCCAGTACTGTATTGCAAAATATAACTATTGCTACAAAATGAATTATATAAAATACTATCATGTGGTATTGTATTACAAACAAGAAAATAACGATTTTTAGATACTGCTCAAAAGAATTAGGGGATATTCTTGTTGTTATTCCTGTTAAAATTATTTCATGCTAAAATGAATGATCTGTTAAATTTGTAATAAATATCGATTATTTAAACAATATTTCATCAATTACACCCTATCAATAAGTAAGAAATGTTTATTCATGTATAAAGTACCCAACAGTTATAATTATTTGCAGAAATTTATAATCACCCGACAGAAACTAAAATATCCCCTAACTGTTTTGAGCAGCATATAAAAATTTAAGAACAGTGATAGTAAAACAGGAACTTTCATTTTATTCTAGAGGGGCTGCATCCCTGTAGCCTTTATGGACAAGCTGCCACTGCAGTGCACATATCCAGAGGTGGGTGGGTGGATGTAAGTCAGAAATATGCTGTGGATCTTGACTGGTAGAATCCATATTAGTGGTCAAAGATGAGACGACAATTCTCCATATTGAAGAAGTTTACTGTTGGTGAACTTCTCCATTAATTCAGCTAACATTGATGTGAGAGAGCAATGGGTTCTTTTTTATTTTTATTTTGAATTGGCTCTATATGGGCTTGCTTCCATGCTGTGTGGTGTATGTGGGAAATGGCAGCTGAATATAATATAACGTAGAGAAGATAAAATACAGGAGTCAGTTCGGGAACACATCGCGAGCACAATTTGTGGAATACTATCATGACCAAAAGGTTTTATTTTATTTCTTTTCTTTTTTTTTTTTTTTGTATCTAGATTGTTCAAGATTCTGGAAGGCAACAGGAAGCACATGACGAAATGCTCCAGGTAAAGAAGTGATTTGCTTTGGACATCAGTGCAGGAGTTGAAAAGAAAAGAATGACATTGACAGCAGGAGGTCGGCTTTATCTTTATGTCATATTGCAATACTGCCATCTAGGTGAGAGAAAGAAAGAAAGGTAGGAGCATAGACGGGCAAAAATTGCACCAAACTGCTTCTGAAAGACACATAAGGTACAACTGCCATTGGAACAGAGACAAGTTTTCTATATTTAGCCCTTTTAAAGTCAGATTTAGCTCTGTTAATGGTTGTTTTGCAAGTGTTACTGACTTCGGTGTAGGCTGTGAATGAAGCTTGAGTTCGTCTCAAGCCACTTCGACTATTCTTCTCCCTCAGTGAATACTTTGCCACAATTCTTGGAAAACTATAGCTAGGATAATAAGCAGAAAATATGAATAAAGTGGGAAATGAAAGCCTTCATTCTAACATGGATAATTTTTATAGCACAAGTGCCTAATTAGAAGTTCTGATTACAACAAGTACCTGGAAACAACATTCTGATCATGGAAAGGAGTATTAAAATTCTGGAGATCTTCTCAAGACATTGTACAAAATTGTGCACATTTTTTGGCTTGTATTGTGACTGTTGATGAAACATGGCTTTGTCACTATGACCTGGAGACCAAACAGCCAATGGAGTGGAGACACAAAGGTTCTCTACAGCCAAAGAAGTTCTGAACCCAAAAGTCAGCAGGGAAGGTTCTTGCCATTGTCTTTTGGGATATGGATGGCATAATCCTTACCAAGTACCTCAAAAAAGGTGAAGCTGGTACAGCAGCAGTTTATTGAACAGCTCAGAAGGAAGTACTGAAGGAAAAACACCACAGGGAAACTGAGCAGAGATGTGTTGCTTTTGAAGGACAACGCACCTGCTTATGCTGCTCTTGAAACCCAACACACAACTTTCAATGTCTGCCTCACCCATCCTATTGGCCAGACCTGGTCCCATCTAACCATTTCCTATTCCCAAATTTAAAGAAACACTTGAAAGAAACAAAATTTATCACAGATGATCAAGTCATATCTGCAGCTGAGGACTGGTTTTTCCATTGTTTTTCCATCTGCAGCTGAGGACTGGTTTTTCCATTGTTGCAATGGAAAAGTCTTTCCATTGCAACAATGGAAAGACTTTTTTCTCAGAGAATTGCAAATGATGCAGCAGCATTGTAACAAGTATATAATGCTTCGTGGGTAATAATTATGTAGAAAAATGTGTCAGTTACATGGTTCTACCTCACTTCCTTCATGGTGATTATCACAACTTTTCAGTACATCCTTGTATTACCATTTATAAACAGCAATTTCACACAAGAATCATAATGCAATATTAAATATACACTACAGGAATACTGTAAAATTTCATTTCTTGTTCTTATGAAAACAAAGAATGCTAACCTGATCACAGGCTAGAACTTCTTCAGTAAGTATTTCTAACAAGGCAATAGCATTCCGATCATTACGGCGGAACATTTCACGTACAATAGACAATAAGTTCCACATTCCTTCTGGTTCTCTGCCCCGTAAAGGTCGCAATAAACTTGACCATTCTGCAGCAGCTGGTGGAGCTGTAGTAGATAAGTAATTCACATCACTAAATACCATTGGAGATGGGACACAAAGCTTAATGAGAATTTTGTGAATGTTCTCATGAAGAGTCGATTCATCTAAACACCAAGTTGTTTGTTCATGGACTGAAGCACCAGCTGTAGGATCTGAAATAACATGAAAAATTCAAAAGAATTCATTATTTTCATATTTCTGCATGCAGTGTGCTATAATTTTGATAAAAAACATTTTCATCTTGCTTAAATTCATCTTATTTTCCCTCTAATATTGAATAAGAAATACAGCTAAAATAGAAACTGATCACATTCTAAAAATTACTAACATACTGGATATATAAATAAGAGGAAAAACATGTGATATAAACTATTATTACTGCATTAGCATCTCTATAGAGTATTGTAGAACGTCAACACTAACTCTATCTCAGGTTTTATTCTAATTTCCCCAATGCACAGGTTTCCAAAACTCCAAGTCAGACTATGATGTACATTGTAACTAGAAGCTGTATGTTCAAGCTATGCACACTGCTGCACTTGTGAATACAAGCTTCGACATGAATCAAAAGTTGTGTGCACAAATAAAACAGAAATGATCAAATTTTGAGGGGTATTTTATAGTAATTGTGATTTAGTCATTCAGTATAAAATTCCCATTTGTAAATTTTTTCCCTCAACTGCACATTAGAATGAAGGCTGTTCTATTCACTCAATACCTACTATACTTAGTTTTGAATGCATTTCCAACAAAGCACTCGCAACAGATTCTAGCAACACTTCTCTCTAAGCAAAAATATCTAGTCCAGATGCTCTTGCAAACTACATCCAACTCAATATCCAGGAATGCTCCCTTGTTCTGTCCCCTCTAGTAAGCACTGAAAAATTTCCTTTGCATCAATCCTATAAAATCATTTTAATAATTTATGTTTCTATTATATTCCATCTTTTTCACCCTATCGACCAATATTTGCAATCCGCATACTCTTAATCTCATCATGAAAATTATTTTCATATTGTATTTTCTTGAAGTAAATAATTTTCAGTACCCTGGTTTCTACATCAATACTCTAACTGACATAGTGAAAAGAAAGCACAAAGCTCTTCAATTTCATAAAAGTTTAACTAATATCTGGAAATCCAATCTCACTACAAATATCAAAATTCATCTGTACAAAACCATCAGTCAAGCTATATTTACATAAGATGCCCAGACATGAACCATCACTACTCAACAACCAGTTAATATCATCAATAGCTTTTATGAAATTTGGGACAACATGCCTTCAAACAATACTAGGAAATATATGGCAAGATTTCATTCTTAATACTGTCATTCTCGAAGAAAGTCAGTAGAGATCCCTAACATTACCAATTCAAAGAAAGTCAACTGAGATGGTTGGGACACCAACTTAGACATCCATCTTCACCTACGTTAGTGTTCTTTTTGTTTTTCAGTGTTTTTATTGCGAAAACTATTTCTAAGGAAATAGCTTTTGCAATACATGAAAATTTTGTTTTTTTTTGAAGATGAGGCTCATGAACCATCTAACATTTGGTGCAAAACAAATCAATCTGGTTCACTTTCATCTAACTGACTTTAGCTCCATGAGTTTTTACTATATGAATATTTCTGTATATAATTCCCTATTTGTACATCAATAAATGATGATTGCATTTTCACTTCAGTGTCAACGTGTGATGTCTTTCACGATCATTTCATTAGTCAATTTATTTTAAAGTTGTCCTACAGATGACATTTACTGTATTGATGTAATCATGATGAAAATTATTTTCCATACTGGTATGAAGATTGGTCCTTGGGGTAGTGAACTGCAATGACATCATCATGAATAAATTGAACTTTATCACAGAACAATATGTGTATGTCGGCCTGGTTGGTCGAGTGGATGGTGTATCCACTCTCCAGCCAAAAGGCTGTGGGTTCAAATCCTGCACGGGCATGGATGTTTGTGAATGTCTGTGGAAATACCTGTGGTGGTCAGCAGTAGATGGCATTGGCGTAGTTGGGTCAGTTGGTAATGGAATAGAATGGTTTGACTATAATGAGCAAGCAACTTTTAGTGTTTCAAACACGAGCATACTAAGAATGGTATTTCTGAAGTCTGAAGAATGGCATGTGTGCAAATTAATCATAAAATTCTTGATATATCTGCTGATTCTTATTTTCCTACCATTAAAAAATTCTACAACCATATTTTTAAAACATTCAAACAGCTATATCTCCATAACAGCTCAGTACTCATGTTCAAATGAAGTTACTCAAAAAAGTATTGCTATGAGTTCCCAAAGTTATTCACATTCCTCTCGGTTCAATCTCTCACCACTCACACACACATACACATAAAACACCATCCTTTCCTTTAATGTTACATGGTGATCAGCATTCATTTCAGACAAATTATGGAGACTACAACAACCATGTTAGAATTAATTACTTTAATTTCCTAACATTTCAACCTTCTTATTAAGGTCATCATCTGGAGTATACACATATATACACAGAGACAAGCTATATTATATTTCAAACAGTATGCCAAAGAAACAATGATTTGATCACCTGCTATTCTACTGGCCTGATCTGTAGTGAAAAAAAAAAGGAAAAAAAACTACATCAAAGCTATATTCTATTTCTAACATCATCAGAGAACAAATTCATATAGATAGTTTTATTATAGCAAAAGTGGTGTCCTGGAGTTAAGATCCCGGATTACTTAGTCCTATTTATACCTAACTCTTAGACGAAAAGGTTATGCGGATAGAAAATGTGTCTTCCATATTCTTTGGATTTTTAGACCATCATTACTGTTAAGATTAGGGTGGTTGATAAAATTTTCATTTCATTTTAAATGGGATCTTCCCACTTAAAAACAAAAATTAACTTTGTTTTTAAGTGGTAAGATCCCACTTAAAAACAAAGTTCTGCTGGCCTACCCCAGAGTATACCATATTCAGTGCACCTGTAATTTGCCATATACAGGTGAAACAGGATGCACAATTCCTATCGAAAAAAGGAACATAAATGGCACATTAAATATAATAACTATCGTAAATCTGGCCTTTCTGATCATGCCCTGAATACTCTACATAGAATTGACTGGAAAGACACCTATTGTTTACATCACACCAAAATGTAGTATGAACGTAAATTTAAGGAGGCCTGTGAAATTTTTATCAACCACCCTAATCTTAACAATAATGATGGTCTAAAAGTCCCAAGTATATGGAAGGCACATATTCTACCCACATAATCTTTTCGTCTAAGAGTTAAGTATAAATAGGACTACATGAATTAAAGATACCAAGAAATTATATACTTGGATAAAGAATTAAACCAAGTATATAATTTCTTGGTATCTTTAATTTATAGTATAACCAAGTGAAAAAAACTTCCAAGGACTACATGAATTTATTCTCTGATGATGTTATAAATAGAATATAACTTTGATATAGTTTTTTTTCCCACTAGAGGTCAGGCCAATAGAATAATGATTGATCAAATCACTATGATGATGACCTTAATATGAAGGTCGAAATGTCAGGAAATTAAAGTAATTAATTCTAACATGATTGTAGTCTTCATAATTTGTCTGAAATGAGCACACAACACTCTTCTTCTTGAGTATTCTGCAATTGAGCAGGCTCTTCTTTTAGGACCAAAAACTTTTCTTCCACTCTCTTCTGTTCTGAGCCTTCTCTTTCAAGGTTGTGTACCTGTCTCCATTCGACATCGTTTTCCTTGCTCTTCCTCTGGGTCTTTTTCCATCTATTTTTCCTTCGATGGCATCTCTGATGATTCCATTCCCTCTTAGAATATGTCCGATCCAGTTTCCCTTTCTTCTTTTGATCCTTCTTAACAGACTTCTTTCTTCTTCTACTCTTTTTTTAAGCCCTCTTCATTAGTTATTTTATCTGCCCATTTGATTTTTTCCATCCTTCTCCAAATCCACATCACAAAGCTTTCCAAAATCTTAATTTCTTCAATGTCCAAGTTTCAGCTGCATAGAGAGCAACACATCACACATAACACTTTATTAGTATTTTCTTTAGGTTTCTATCCATTTTGCTTCTGAATAAATTCCATTTTCTATTAAAGGCATCTCTTCCCATCGCTATTCTTGCTTTTATGTCACACAACAATAAATCTTCAAAAATCAATAGGACAAATGCAGATAAGAAGCCGTTTCCTAACTGACAGAAATTAATAGCATTTTGTCATCCCTTTGTGCATAATAACTTTTTTAATACCTCATGACAAACTTTTTATTAATTTTTGATTTAAAAAAAAAAAAAAATTAGTGGTACTATGCTCAACTCCTTTTCCTTTAAACATTAGTAAGTTCCATTATTGGCCCTCTTCATTACATTAGTAATGAAGAGGGCCAATAATGCCATGCCCTAATTTTGCATTCCAATTCATCACAGGGTTATTCTTTCAGGTTCAGCTTGGGGTTGTATGCTGGCATGCCATTATTCTCTTCAAACCAAGTGTTTACGATCACTGCTTTGTGATAGGTGATATTATCATAGGGGACAGTGTAAGGGATGGCACCATAAAATTTCCAAAATACAGGACATGCATACTTGAGCAAAACCTCAATGTGAAACATGAACAACTAACACAGGGCACAGCCGTTGTGATTCTGTGCTACTAGAAACAAAGCTAAATCATTACACTGCTACTTCCAAACTTCACCTTTGACAACATGTATTCAATGTTGTTGATAAATATTTCTAATGTGAGCAGCAACTACTAATGAAAATTCATGGCATGAAAACATTTATGAGATTGCTTGTGGTTCTAAAGTCTGATGACAAGATGAGATAACCAGCTTTCTCAAGAAACATCGACTCCTGTCAGTTAAAATTTTAGGCCATCTAGTTATAACACTGAACTCAGTGCCACCTGCAGATTTCCTTTTTTTTTTTTTTTCAGCACCCTGCCAACTGTGAACATAAGAATGTCCAAATGCTATGCAATAGATGTACAGATATTTTCCTCAAATAACATCTATTATTTCCTTTAAACCATTTCAGCTCTTTCAGTACTAAGCACAAAAAATTGAAATAACTTCCAAGTAAATGATAACTCCTTTTATGCTAATATAGTTTGGATACAATCATACATATTGTACCATCACATCCATTTTCTGCAAATAGAGGGACATGCCATGATTTTGCTAGAATAGTGTGTGAATGTGTATTTCATTTATTATTCATACTTCTTTAAATGCTATACATGAATATAAATTACTTTTTAACAGCACTTGTGACAAAGTAATGATTTTTAGAAATAGTATTCACAAGAATTAAACATAATTTTATTACTGCAAATATTTCAGCCTTAAACTAACAGGCCATTATCAGTGCACTAGTACATTCACAAGAAGAAGCAAGAACAATGAAATGTTATCCCTTTTTACAGAACTGAGTAACATGTTGGAGTGCCACCTAACAACGGGTAGTTACAAAATTAAATGAAATTAAAATAAATAAATACAGTAAAACTAACAATAAGAAAAATAAATAAAAATAATATGTATAAAAAATAAAATAAAAATGAATAAAAAATTATATAATTATAACATGAAAAAATAAGTAAAAAAAAAAAAAAAAACGACAAGGTGGAGTGGGAAGTTACTGCTTGCCATTTATCAGGATGAACTCTCCCCAATCTTTGCAATGGATAGACAAACAATTCAATTTAAATTTGGGCAGTGCAGAATACCTATTCAAATTTAAACTGATACCAAAGTGACAGGTATGTATGTGTGTGTGTGTGTGAGAGAGAGAGAGAGACCAGAGGATATTGTGATCATTGAAGTGGACACTGATCACAATATCCTCTTTATATGCCATATTTTACAGGCTTATTGTAGGTAATGTATGACTGGTGTTCCAGCTGTCATTTTTCAAATAAACACTGAAATCACCTACCATACGCCTGAAAAATCTGGTCTGGCATCCATTGTAAGGTGGCACTCCAACATGGGGCTCAAATCTGCAAAAAGGAATAACATTCCATTGTTCCTGCTTCACCTTGTGAATGTGCTTGTGCAGTGATGATGGTATGTTAATTTCAGACCAATTACATATACAATAATAAACGTATTAATTCACAAGACAAGTACGGGTAACCCTCGTATAATGCGGATGTTATGTTCCATAGAAATGTCGTGTTATATAAATTGTGTTATGCGAGACTTAGATAACATAGAAAAAGTAGGGTTAGGTTCCGAAATCGTTTTTTTTTTTTTTTAAATTATATAAACAACAATGACATATCCAACCAAAATATATTTTTATTTAATTCAGGTAATTCATGTAAGTTAAGAAAACAAACTATGAAACAAATACATGGTATAAAATTATAAAAATTACAAATTATACATAAACTTCAATGCACACAATGCATAAATGTTTTAGACACAATAAAATAAAGCACATATTTTAATCATCATTACTGTCTTCAGAAATAACATTTCGTAGATGTTCTTTATTTATGAGTGGCCAGATGTCGTCTACACTTGAAATCTCTTGGACATTATTTGTATAATTCTCATTGCATACTTTGGCTGGTTTAGTCATCAAGAAGTCAGTAATAAGACTTTGCTTTCCACTATGTTGCAATTTTTTTATTAAGTTCATAATATGGTGCTAAACAAATATCCAATTGTCTCATGAATTTTCCTGAGCACTCCAATGAGGGATCATTATCTAAATTAACTTCCTAACTTTCTTGCCAATCCTGCTAATTTTTTTAAACTGAATTCTTTAACGGATTCATCCCAATCAGAATCTTTGGCAGAACTTTCCCCGCCATCTATTAATTGTACCAGTTCCTCCTCTTTTAAATCTGTTTCTCCATTAATTAATTCACTAATTTCGTTTTCAACCATATCGCAAAAGCCCTCTCCACCAAAAATGTGTGTGTGACGTTTATTAAGCGACATAGCTCGGCATCCACTGGAGGTACGAAATTTTGTTCCATTACAGCTTCAGGCCATTTTTTTTTTCCAGCAAGCATTCAGCATAGAGGGTTGTAATTCCTTAATGGACAGAGAAATAATTTTTACACAATTCAATATTGAAAACTCTTTACATGTATGAGGCAGTGTCATGTTTGGATTAGATTCCATTTTTTTCAAAATTAATTGAAATGTTCGCCGAATATAATATGACTTAAATGTTGATATTATTCCTTGGTCGAGTGGTTGAATAAGTGAAGTAGTATTAGGTGGCAAAAAAAGTTATTTTAATATTCGGATGGTTTAAATTTGTTGGGTGGCCTGGTGCGTTATCTAAAATTAGTAGAATTTTGAAGTCCATATTCTTTTTCTTTGTGAAACTTTCTACATCGGGTACAAAACACTTGAAAAACCAATTTTCAACCATGCTAGCTGTAACCCATGCCTTTTTGTTGGCCCGCCAATAAACAGGCAGGATGGACTTGTCGAGCCCTTTTATTGCACAAGGATTTGCAGATCAGTTGATAAACATTGGTTTTTGTCATGTAATCACCTCATGCATTACTACAAAACAGTAGAGTAATTCTATCTCTGGAAACTTTGAATCCAGGAGCTGATCTTTAATTTTTCGAAATATAGGTGCATTTTGGCATTTTTTTCCAATATAACCCAGATTCATCAGCATTGAACACCTGGTCTGCACTGTAACCCCCTTCTTTAATGATTTTTAAAAGTTGCTGGGTATTTCCAGGCAGCTTCAACATCTGCTGATGCTGATTCTCCCTGGATTTTAAGATTATACAAAGAAAACCGCTTTTTAAAGTTTTCGAATCAACCCCTACTGGCAGAAAATCCATGCTGAGAGATTTCTTCTGAAGAGTCTTGATCAAGTTCTTTTAAATGTTTATAAACTTTGAGAGCTTTTTGCTTAATAAGGCGTACATCCAAAGGAATTTTCTTTTGAGTGCAATCTTCTATCCAAAATCATTAGAAATTTCTCCATTTTTTCTATTAGAATATCGCAAACACGAGCAACACACTTTGCACTTACCATTGACCCAGCAATAACACTTTCTCGGATTTTATGTTCATTTTGTTTGATTGTTTGAATTATTGATTCATTTAAATTCAGAGTCCTTGCAACAACTCCTGGTTTTTCTCCAATTTTCAACCGATCCAAGATTTTAATTTTTTCTTCGAGAGAAATGAATTTCCTCTTCAATGTTGGTTTTTTCCCTTTCGTTGCAGTTTCAGTAGCCATAATGCAATAAAAATAAATTTTTACATTAAAAAAAAAGCATTACATATGTATATAACTCATCAGAAAATAAACTGCTCAGCCTGAGAATAACACACTTATGATTTTAAACGTGCTTTCTGGCAGAAGACAATTTTCAACAATAAACACTTTATACAGTAAACCCTAGATGGCGAACCTATGGCACTCATGCCAGAGGTGGCACGTCTAAGAATTTTGCTGACATGTCAATGATTTACAGGTGATATCCTTTTATACACTTAGAAATTATTAAAATTTTTTTTAATTGTTACAATACGTACAAGCTGAATTTTGTTTTACACAAGACAGCAGCTATAAAGACGTTTTGGTGCGGTATTAACAAAAGATCGCGCAACCCAACGACAAAAGCAACCGACAAGTGTCGAGTTGAAATGCTAATTCTCTTTAATCGAATTCCATAACATCTGAAACTGTCATAACAACAGTTTTAGCACATTCACAACAGGGTGTCATCTATCGTTCCGATGGAACTTCTCATTATTGACTGGCTCAACTCACACAAACGTTTCAACCCTTGGTTGAATTTTATGGCTTCTTGTTTGCATTTGAGGTGGCAGGTGAACTCACACATTCAATATATGGCATGTTTCAATTCTTGGTAGTCTTTTATTTTAAGTTAGCCTTTGTGATCTGTCATAATGACATCGAGAATTTCAAATGCAATAAAAAAACACTTATTTCATAATTGAAAAATCGGACAATAGTTTTTAGTTAGATACTGTGTTTCGGTGCAAAATATGGTTTTGCTTATACAGCGTAGTTTCTGTGAGAGGGGAGATGTGATTTATTAGTTAGCACCGTTTTTTTATTCTGTCTCTAATTGCACTATTTGTTGAGAATGACACAGACTGCAAAAGACCTCTGTAGTACCTTATTCAGTGATACAATAAAACTAAATTTGATACTTATAACTACTTGCACGATATGGGCAGACACAAATTTAACAAAGATAAAATTTGATTTTTAAGTTCCCCCGGGTAAAAATTATGAAAAAATAAAATTAAATTAAAAAAATAAAGAGTTACTAGAAATTGTAGACTGCGTTGAACAAGGGATACCCACAATTTGTAGACCGCGTTGTATAAGTACCGCGTTAAAACGAGGGTTACCTGTATTATATTTATTTTATTTCATTTACTGATTTTTAGTTTTAATTTTATCCCATTTTGACCACCCATTATAAGATAGCATTCCAACATTTACGCCACATGCTAGATAGCATTCTAGCATGTGGCGTAAATATGTAAAAAGGAATGATATTCCATTGTTCTTGTTTGACTTTGTGAATGTATTTGCACTGATGATAAATAATTGTCAGTTTCAGGCAAATATTTGCAGTAATAAGATTAGTATTAATTCTTGTAAATATGTGTTTCTAATAATGAATATAAATGACTAAAATGAATTTTCGTCTAAAGCTGTCTCATACACCATTAATCATGAAAATAATGGCATTGTTTTCTCTTTACAATGGATGAAAGATCTCTCTCTCTCTCTCTCTTTCGTTCATATGTAACAAACGAATCTGAGCCTATGAAATAACTGGTGTGCATTTATTGAAGAAATGCTTTAATAGTTGAAAAGATCACTTAATCTCTTTAATTTATTTTTTATTTTATTTTATTTTTTACAGCTCTAAGAACACTCTTTCTAAACTTGACCACAATAGTGTGAACTGAATAACAGTATATTTCTACTGCTTTCCTTAAAAGAGCATAAAATGTTTTCAGACTGAGCACAAAAGTATGAATAAAAACTTAATGTCGGATTATCTGTTCAATGAATAGGCAAGTTTCTGTGGTTTAGCAGTTCTGTAGAAAGCTTCCGGTATTAAGACCACGTTTTAGATAAATAATAACTTAATAAAAAATAAACAAATATAACCCTACAAGTTTTGTGACTCATCAAGACTTACATCAAGAGTATTAGCAAAAGTTGTACAAAAAAAAGTTACGTACCAATTGTGAAGTTCCAATAACATCTGTAATTAATTGTTTCTATTCTTTTTTGTATAACATTTGCTAATACTTCTTATGACAGAAGCCTGACCACTTATGAAATGTGCATGGTTATATTTTTTTTTATTTTCATTAAGCATCTTTATCTAAAAACATGTGGTCTCAATACCAAAGCTTTTTACAGAGCAATTCCTGAAAAACTACCAGATGCCACAGCATACCAAAACAAATTGTTTTTTATTTTTTTTTTTTTAATGAACAGATAGTTACTAGCTTTCTTATATACATTTTACACCACTTTTAGATTTTTTTTTCTTTTTATGCTCATGACTACAAGTTTATTATTATTTTTTTATTATTCATGACACCTCCAAGGAGTCCGAAGACTCATTGCAAGAGGACACCTACTCTACAACTCTGTCTCCACCACTACACCAAACCTCTACTACCAATCAACCACATCAGGGCCCACCAAATCTAGTATTTTTTGTCTGTAAATTGCGTGGGTCTTTCTAAAGGGTCGATTTGTCTGTATGCAGGATGAAAAACCCGAGTTTCCACAAGAAAAAATCCTGCTACCTCCGTGTGAGATCGGCTAACTCACCTTCATTTGAAAAAGTCCATATAAAGATTCCTCCCATCACGACGGGAATCAAACTTAGACATTTTCTAATCGAAGGGAGCAACATACTGTCGTTCTTCCAATTGCACTACGGAGGCGTTTAAAAAATTAGCTAACACTTTTTGTTCCCATGCAGGAATTAGGCGAGACCATTTTAGACCTATCTAACTTTTGGAGACTGAGTGGGCAGTTCAATCTCCACTGGTAGCCAATCATAGAAAGCTGGCCCAAGGCTATCACTAATTAATCGGTAGTGAAGAAGGTGGCTAATAAGTGCTGCCATCTCGTGACCCCTAACTCTAACACAATATTTTGAATGTCTGAAAATAGTGTGGGTTCGACAGCTGATTTTCTTGAGTTTCTGGGACAAAAAATATAAGTTTCTGGGAGAAAAAACCCGCTTGCGCATGCCAGAGATCAACTACCTCGGGAATCAGTCAAAAAAAGGCTTAGAAAATGTTCCTCCAGTAGGCGGCTAGATTCGAACTTATGTCTTTTTTTCATGTGGTCAAGTGCCATAGAGTGCAAACGGCACTTCTACTGAGCTACAAAGGCGGCTAAGTTACATTTCACCACTTTTTTTTCAACCTATTTTTGCCTATATATAACATCCTCCTATTCTACATTGTTTCACTTGATAATTTTTGTTTTACATAAATCACCTTTGATTATTACAACTATTATGATTTAACACATGAACTTAATAACAGTTCATGAATTAAAAAGTAATAAGTTCAAGATAGTTAATTACATTACTAATGTATAAATAGGTTTAATAACTATAAGTTATGTGAATAAGATTTATCTCATCTCATCTTCCTTATACCCTCTTTTACCTTGCGGTGTCGAGGGTCCATTGATCATCGGACCTCCCTCCGTTTACAGGATAAGGTGGTCAGCCTTATGCCCCGGTGTATCCTATGGCCTGTAGTGTTGAGTTCTCAAGGCCAGTTTGCCTGCTTTGTGGGATGAAAAACCCCAGAATAAACTGGGGAAAAAACCCTGCTGTCCACGCCAAGACTGGCTAACTTGGCTATGGCTGAGGAAGATCCTTCAGCTCCTCACATCACCGATGGGAATCGAACCTAGGACACTCCTTCCCCAGGCATATGGGTGCGAAGCGCATAGCCACTAGTAGCTCAGTAGATTACTTTCATCCTCTTCACTAGGCCACATGAAGACAGATTTAAGTTCTAGTTTAGTCACCAATTGGAGGAACTTATTTTAAGCCTTTCTTCAGCTAGTTCAGTTAATCAATCTCTGGCATGGGTAAGAGGGGTTTTTTCCCACCAGAAATTCAGGTTTTTCATCCCTTAAGCTCGAGAAAATTGACCGCAGAACCCATATTATTTCACATATCCTGTTAGGGTTAGGTACCAAGAGATGGCAGCACTTGTTTGCCTGTCTCTTCATCGGTTGCTGCTAAAAATTAGTAATAGTCTTGGGCCAGCTATCTCTGATTGGCTACTGGTGGAAATTGAACTGCCTATTTAGTCTCCAAAAGCTAGATAAAAGCTTTTGGGGACTAAGTTAAAAGGCCTCACCCACTTCCTATAAGGGAAGGAATAAAAGGTGTTAGCTGATAGCTGATTAAAAAACAGTTGTCAACATAATACACACACACCAGCTTAATCAAAGTTATATCAACAATTTCTTTTTAATTATTAAGCATAGAAGCATGCTTTTTCAAAGAACTGTGATTAAATTCAAATTATTTTGACTGCAAGGAGGGAATTTGGCCCTTTCAGTCTTTTTTTTTTTTTTTAAATAAAACAGATGTTGCAAGCTGTCTAAGTTGAAACTAGGGCTTTGGTCTCACACTACTTGCAATATTCCAAAATTTTTTCTTGGAATGTTTTGGCATACTTATGGGAGAAACAAGGCTTGAGTAGTAGTTTTCAATTTTAAGCAAACTAGGAGGATGATGAAGGATTGCATTGCAGAAAGGATTATATTTAATCTAAACAGGTGTTTGAACTAGTAAGACAGAAACAGTAATCAGACTGTAGAAAGGAAGAGTACAAATCAGAGGTCACCTCATTTGGTACCACTGCAGTTTCAAATTCCATGGAATTGAAAATGGTTGGGTGAAGGTCATTCCACATTAAAGGAAAGATTATGGTCTGAAAGATAAGGCTATGGCCTAATTTATCAAGGAGAGTGTATATTATCTGGTATTCTGATGGATGGTCTATTAATAGCAAATGCTTCAACAGAAAAACAATTTCAGGTTCTTTACCAGTGTTAGAGAAGCCAGTATAAGTTGTGAACATTGAAGTCCCAGTTGAGATGACTAATTATATGAGTATTTAGATTACAGAAAGTCAAGCTTCAGGAATAAAGAATGAAAAAGGTCAATCAGTGATTATCACAGTTTAGAGAGCAATAAAAATAGTCAATGAATGCAACAAACATAATAGACCATCGATGCTAATCACTGCAGTGAGATAATTGTTGCTACCAATATATTGTTAAAAAGTCAAGGATATCATTGGTCAAAATAGTGTGCCCTCCAGCAATGAATTCTTGAAATCCTCAGAGGTTTCATGTAATAATAAGTTAGTTAGTTTCATCCAAACAATGTCTTGGAAGATTATATTTTGAGTTAATAGATATTTTTTATTGAACTAAATGAAAGTACAGTATCTATACATTCTATCGATACTCAACGATACTGCTTCATCCTTGATCTTCATTCAAAATAAGCATACATTTTTAATTAATGTGGGGAAGGCAATCTTCAGATGTTTTCCCAAAATATATGCATGTGTGTGTGTGTGTGTGTGTGTGTGTGTGTGTGCGCGTTTACTATTTTCAGCGAATAAGAATTGTACACTATCATTAAAAGAAGCATTCTATTTAATAAACTTGCATTTTTAAGCTTAAAGATGAAAGAAAGGTCAATGTTTTGAAATTTTACTGTACACGATTATTTCAGCCAATAGTGATCAGTTTATTCTTCAGGAAAAATCACAGGAAAAGAAAGAACAGTGAAAGAGAGAATTCTTCAAGCCAACAGAGAGGATATCTCATATAAAAAAAAAAGGAAAGAAGCTGGTTCTTTTTGGCGAGCTGAATAGCAGATTAAGAAAGTAACCATAACATATAGAAATGCCCCCCCCCCCAACTCCATGCAGACTTTTAGGTGCCATCAATCATTGTCTCCCCTGAGTTTGTGGGATCAGCCCATAAGATTAGCAAGCCATGTTTTATATGCCTTGAATAAGTTTAGGTGAATGGTCCTACTGAAGTTAAATCAAGAATGATTTAACTTCATTTTCATGAAAGCAATCAAAAGAACCTGAAAATATATATACAGATGAAAAAACAGAGAATCTAGACTAAAGAATGGATGAAAAATGTGGCTGAAGAATAAACAGAGAATCACTTATATCACTATATGGATCCAACTGGCAAAGAAAGCACAGTAATATGATGAAGCTACTAGTTATTTATAATCTCTAACAGTCAAAGCAGTTATATTAGCTATGAGATCAGTGTATCATATCTGTTTAGTGGATGTCTTCTGGCTGGTTTGAAGTCTTATACATAACTATATAAGACCAACTAACTCACCTCCAACTGAAACTCCCTTCTAAATGTTCCTCATATCATAGACAGGATTCAAACCAGGTTTCTTCAAGTGAAAAGCAAATATCATAATGTCCTTGAGACTAAAAGATGCAATAGCTCATTCTGGGGAAAAAAAAAAAGAAGAAAAAAAAGATTATGTTTCCCTAGTAAAATGACTAGGGAAATGTAGGAGAATTCATATCCTATCTTTCCTTTTTAGTTAAATTCAATAACCTGCCACAGCCACATAGCTTGGAGATAAACTTATACATTGGTTGCACATGACTTTAAATTTTTCAGGAAATGACAATGTATACTAAAATATTTTTAATCGATTAATTAAAAAACTTTAATTGATACCCTCCTATGTTTTGACAATGTTACATGGCCATCTTCTGGGAACATAAAACTATAATATGTGCATGCAGGCACTAATAATCAGAATATCTGAACACAGACTACATCCGGTTTCACCATTACAGCCACTCAGGAACCATGCACTACATATCCAGAATACATACACGGAATATGATGGAAGAAAGCCACTTTACCACACCACAGCAAATATAAATATGAAAGATTATTCCTGAAATCAGCTTCAGCTCTAAAAAAACTTCCCAAATCTCAACAATTTTGGGTGCATGAGACTGTGCCAAATTTGGGAAGCTTGCATCCTAAGAACATCAGCCCAACAGCCAAGACAAACCAACTTAGCCTACTGGGGAAGGGGGGGGGGGGGGGAGCCACACCTTTAGGACCAACTTCAGTTGCCTTCTTCAGCCTCGTTTGCTCGTTGTTAGTGCCTGCATGCACATATCATAGTTTTAAGTTCCTAGAAGATGGCAATGTAACATTGCCGAAATATACGAAGGTATTGATTAAAGTTTTTTAATTAATATTTTAGTATACGTTGTCATCTCCTGAAAAATTTAAAGTCAGCCACATAGCTTCTTGCTTACTACTTAGTTTCCAGGAAGGGAAAATCCTGCCACCTCCATATGAGATTGGTTAACTCACCTTTAGTTGAAAAGCTTTAATAACGGTTCTTTGCATTTCAGATAGGATTCCAACCCAGGTCTTATCAACAGAAGGGGGATTATTGATATTGACTGAGCTAAGGAGGCTCAGGGGAAAAATATACATATATATATTACACATCAACAGATTTAGAAACAATTCTTTACCTGGAGCCCCACAGACTGTATTAATCTTGGTTTGTTGACTGGACAGTAGCTCATCCAACAATCGTTGGGCTGTTGGAAGTATCTGAAACAAATTGTAAGTATTTAAAAAAAAAACATTATTCTCTAAATAATTATTTTTTTTAAAATAACAAATGAAAACTTAATTTCATCTCAACAGTGGTTAATAAACTGGTTTAATGATTAAGAAAAAAAATAATAAAAGGCAATATATAAAGTATGTTTGTAAAAACTGACATTTTTATCCTTTCATTCAAACTTGAAAAGACTTCATCAGTTCAAGTTACAGTGCAGACCAGCCATATGAACAATCCAAAATCCATATGAAGTGAGATGAATAACCACTCGAGTATTTTATCAACTAACTGTGTGGAATAATAGAAATGTATGGCAAGCATCATATTACAGCTGAGTTGGATAAAAGGGATGGATACATTATGACCCTGTTGGAATTTCTTAAGGAATTTGAAAGGATACTACATGAAAAGTTGTTACATAAACTAGAAAATATGGAACTGGAATAATTGGAATATAAATTATTGACTTGGATCAGGTGGTACATGGGGGATGTGAATCTGGCAGATTATTTAAGGTGACCAGTGGTATGCTCCACAGATCAATCCTTGGACCATTGTTGTGTAATCTATACTTTAATGATACTGGAAAGGGGCTGACAGGAGATCTTCGGTTGTTTGCTCATGAGGCAAAGATAGGAAGGGCAGAGATGCAAATAATATACTGCATTTACAGGATGATTTAAATAGTTGAATAATTAAAAAGTTGAAGTCGAAAGATCACTTAACAAAAATTACAAATAAAACTCAGAGGATAACTGCAATACAAAAACTGGTGAGATCTTTCTGAGCAATAAATACAAAATGTTATATTCAGGAAATGACAATGAAGAAAAAGAAGGAGTAGCCATAGTATTCAACACAAAATACGAGGCTAATCTTCTTGAATGGCAGGCAGTCTCAAAAAGAGTGATGTGGGCAAATATGAGAATGGGGAACTGGACAATGAGACTTATTTATGCCTATGGTCCCACAGAAGGTTCTACTAAAGTAGAAGTGGAGGAATTTTTTGATGCTTTAGAAAAAGCAACTGACACAATGAAAAAGGAAAAGTTGGTCCTTGTTGGGGATCTAAATAGCAGAGTAGAAAATGATTGTCAGACATACAAAAATATTTTGGGAAAATTTGGAGAAAAGAGCAAAGCTAATAATAATGGCAAATATCTGTTGGATTTCTGCACAGGACATGGACTGGTTATTACTAACACCATGTTCCAACATAAAAATGTGCATAAATTCACATGGAGAGAAGAGACAAGGAATAAGAAAAATCTCATTCACTATGTTATTGTTAATAGTGATGTTTTTTTCCTGGTGCAGATCACCAGAATACAGAGGATTTGAAATTGGAAGCGATCACTATTTAGTCTTGAGCAGGATAAAATTTAATTTCATATTGAAAAGAATAACATGTAAGAAACTTTTAAAGTGAATAAAAGTTGAGCAGCTCTCAGATGTGAACTGTTTGATGTGAAATTTCACATCTGATGCAGCTCTCAGATGTGAAAGAGTTTGAGAACAGGAACCAAACCTTGGAGATTCAGTAGCAAGCCTTGAAGAAAACCCTAACTAATTCAGCCAGAGAGGCATGTGGTGAGGTTTTTCTGTAAGGATAGAAAAATCAGAACTCCATGGTGGACACAGGAAGTTAAAGAGGCAGTGAAGGAAAAGAAGAAAGCATATCAAAAGTTCCTGGCAAATAAATCAGCTTTTGCTCTTAGAGAAAACAGAGACAAATGTAAGACAGCTAAACACTTCGTAAAACTAGCTAAACAAAAGTGATGGGAGGATTTGGCAAGAATATAGAAAATAAATATCAAGAAGGTGACAAAATATTCTGGAGGTTGTTGAAGAAGCTTAGGAATGGGGGAAAGAGTGCTGTAAAAGAAGTTAGAGATGATAAAGGTGACATGAAAACAGGAGAAAATGATATTCTTGAAGTATGGAGTAATTACTTTGAAAAACTGCTAAATGAAACAAGCAGTGATGACAGCAGTGGTAAAAAAACACTGACTAGGAATGCAGTCAGGAATACATATCCATACTTGAAGTAGAAAAAGCCATCAAAGGCTTGAAATGCGGAAAGGCAGCAGGAGTAGATGATATTCGACCTGAAATGCTGTAGTATAGTGGTATAAGAGTCTTACAGTGGCTGCACTGCACAGTTCAGAAAGCCTGGACAGAGGGACGAATTCCCGATGATTGGAGTAGAGCTCTCATAGTACCCATATATAAAAAGGGAAATAAAACTGAATGTGAGAATTACAGAGGTATTTCCCTGCTGAGTGTTCCTGGCAAGATCTATGCAAGTATACTTGAGAAACGGTTGAGAAGAATTGTGGAAGAAAAGCTGTGAAGAATAAGCTGGATTCAGGCCAAATAGAGGCTGTCAGGATCAGATCTTCACTTTACGACAAATAGTCGAGAAAGCATGGGAATATAACAAAGATCTGTATTTAAGTTTTGTCGATCTGGAAAAGGCATATGACAAGGTGCCAAGAGAGAAGCTATTCAATACGCTGCAGTTATATGGTGTCAATGGGGCACATTCTATCAAGCAATACTTAGTTTTTATTTGAGTTGTAAATCAGCAGTTAGAATTGAAAGAAGTACAGGAAGATTGTTTAATGTTAAGTCTGGTGTGAGACAAGGATGTACATTATCCCCTCTGTTATTCATTATCTATATGGATCACGTTATGAAGGAAAGTAGTAGTATTAATCATGATATCAGAATTGGAGATGTTAATATCAGCTCTTTGCTTTATGTGGACAATGTTATACTTCTAAATAAAACCGCTACAAGTTTGCAAGATTCCCTGACTAAATTGAATAACTGTTGTAATAGATATGGTATGAAGGTCAGCATTAAAAAGTCAAAGTTAATGAAAATAGGTAGAATTGTTGAAAATGTCAACTGTGTTGTGAATGGGGAACCTGTGGAACAAGTAAAACATTTTAGTTACTTAGGCACGATTTTTACTGAAGATGGCAAATTAAATATGGAAATAGACAACAGAATCAACAAAGTCAGTATGGTAGGCAGTCAATTGAATAAATTCATATGGAATAAGAGAGAAATTAGTCGGAACACTAAATTAGCTGTATACAAGACAGTGTTCAAACCAGTTTTAACCTATTGATCTGAGAGCTGGGTCAGAAGTAAAACACTTGTCCAAAGACTGCAGATATGAAAGTCCTGAGAAAGATTATAGGCATGAACAGATGGCATCAATGGCAATATCATATTAAAAACGAAGATATTAGAAAAGAACTTGACATTGTCAGCATCTAGGAATATGTTAGTAGAGCTAATCTCAGGTGGTATGGTCACTTAAACAGAATGGGCAAGGAAAGATTAGCAAAACAAGTGTTCTCGGCCAGACTGGCAGGAAAACGACCCAGAAGAAGACCAAGATATAGGTGGATTGATACGGTACAAAGTGCCTTAGATGATAGAAATATAAGATCTGATGATGTTGGAGTCTTGACAAGTAACAGACTGATTTGGAGGAAAATTGTAGATAGGAAGTTAGTAATGATGTAAATTTTTTATGTAGTACTATCATATCCTGTACATCCATTGAGGGTACATGTCAGGAATTTGATGATGATGATGAAGATGGATAACTGTCCATCTTCATCCATAGTCCAGGTGGGACATATAAGGATAAGGAAGTCATTTTGCCTCTTTACAAGCCCTGATATGACCACACCTGGACTATTGTGTACAGATTTGGTCTTTTGGGTTCCAAAGGAATAAAAAAAAAACTGTCGAAATGCTGCAAAGATGAGTTATAAAGATGATAAGTGGGATTATGAAATCTAGATTATGATGATGATGAATTCAGATTATGTGTTTCTAAACTTTTTAGAGGGCATTATAGGAAATCGGTTGATAAAATTTTTCATTATATGGAAGGTGGGAAGAGGACAAGGGGGACAAATGTGAATTAAACTTGTGTGTAGTTAAGAAAGGGATAAGAGCTAGATTTTTCTCTCATAGAACTGTGAGGGAGTGGAACAGTTTGCCTGTTGAAGTAGCAAGTGTATTATCTAGTGCGAATGAGTTCAAGAGAAGGTATGACAGCTGGTGTAGGTAATGTATAGCCTCCCTTGATGAGTCTTTGACTACCTGGAGATCTAATGATGATGATAATAATAATGACTTACTAAAATTTCCCCATTATAGCTTCAAAGAAAGGGTAAATGGCTCTGAGCTTGCTACAAACCTTATTAATAGAGAACCACTTCAGAGTGTCTGCTGAAAAAGGATCGGGGAATAACGGCCCACAATGTGAATAACAACTGCTTTCAATTCTCAAAATATTATGCAATCGGTTCTATGGAGTTCAAAAAACTTATCACAAGAGGCCCACACTAACCTATCATACCTCTCCTTAAACATTTGAAACCAAGAGAACACTCATGACTCTCTGGCAACCCATTCTAATCATTCACTCTGCCCACAAAAAATTCTCAAAATATTATGCAGGCAGTTCTATAGAGTTCAAAAAACTTATCACAAGTGGCCCACACTAACCTATCATACCTCTCCTTAAACATTTGAAACCAAGAGAATACTCATGACTCTCTGGCAACCCATTCTAACCATTCACTCTGCCCACAAAAAAATTTAGTTCACAGGCCCTTGTTAACCACACCCTCATATGACCTCATGGCATGATCCCTTGTTCTCTCTTCCATTCAATCATGTAATGAAAAATGTCTTTAGTATCTACTGTATAAAATCATTTTAGTTAACTTATATGTTTCTATCAGATCCCCTCTTTTTCTGCTTATCAGCTAAACATAACTTACAAACCTTCAATCTTCTCTTATAGGGAGCAAGCACTCTACACATACAAATAACAATTTTGGTTATTTGCCTCTGAATCCTCTCCACCACCTCAACATCTCCAAGAAATCAACCCAAGCAGGCGTAGGTGACTGAGTAGTTAGCATGTCTATTCTCCAACCAACAGGCTGTGAGTTCAAATCCTGCAGAGAGCATGGATATTTCTGTTTGTTTTAGGTTGGAGATGATCATTGCTCAGTGTGAGACCACTGCCCTGCTTATTGGAGGCATAAAGTGTCTTAAAAAATTTCCATATTTGGCTGTAGAGCAGGATTTCCAGACTACATAAAAAAGTAAACATGCAAAAATAAAATAAAATTAATAAAAATTGGGGGAAAATACTTAGCCCACCCACAGTATGAACATACTATAGGTTTATAATAATCTTCTGTGGGTGGGAACAATGGAATAAAAGGATAATTTGAATATTAAGAAAAAACATTGGAAAATTATGAAAAAATACACTACCAAATAGAGATGATGGGAATGAAAAGAGTAGTCATAATGGAAGACTATAATTATCCAAATATTGATTGGGTAGCAATAAAATCTTATGGGAGAGAATGAAACTGAATTTAACGAGCTGTTGCAGGACAACTTCCTCAAGCAGCATGTGACAGAAAGAACTCGAGGTCAAAGAGTGTTAGATTTGATTATAGGGTCAGAGGGGGTTTCAATTAAAGATGTAACTATCCTGCATCTGACTGGTGACAGTGATCATGAGGTACTCGCTTGGGAAGTGACTAAGTTTATGAACATTCCATTCAGAAAATGTTACATGCTAAACTACACAGCAGGAAATTATGACCAACTAAGGAATATACTGAGTTCAGCAGAATGGTATCGTTACTGGATGGGAAGCATTTAAAAAATACTTAAATGATGCGATATCAGAATGTGTCCGAGAGTTCGAAGAATAAATAGGGTAGGAAACAAATGGATGTGTAATCTTAGTAAGCAAGAGATTTGTAAGAAATGGATGATGTGAAAGAAGTAGTGTCTACATAAGGATGATATCTGTTATGAAAATTATAAGCAGCAGACCAGAAGAGTCAGAACTATTATACAGAAAGTCAAGTTTGAGTATGAAAAGAAACTGGCTCTACTAGCTAAAGACAACCCAAAAGAATTCTATTGATATGCTGCAAGTAAAAGAAAGAATGAATATGAAAGAATAACTCTTCCGAATGTAGACGCTGTGAGGGTGATAGATGCAGAAGAAGTTGTTCAAATAATTAGTCACTATTGAGTTCACTACCTCTTCTGGAGAAACTCAGGTGTATGAAGAGGGGGGTATTAGAGCTGTGGCACAAACTGAATAGGAATAAAGCAATAGGGATTGATGGGATATCAGCACGGCTGCTAAAAGAGTGTTCGACTGAACTGGCTATTTCTTTGACCAGGCTATATAATTTGAGTCTCAGAACAGGGACGATTCTGCAGGAATGGAAAGAATGTATGGTAATCCCATTGCACAAGGGTGGTGCAAAGACCAATGTATCCAACTATCGACCAATCAGTATCTCAGAAGTGGTGGTGAAGATTTTGAAAAAATTGGTCAGGGCTTGCATTCAAAAATGTTTACAGTGAATCTCTACTTTGTAATGAACAGCATGGGTTTATTAAGGGAAGGTCATGTTTTAGCAACTTCCTCAAATTCTATAATAGACAAGGGGAATGGATACACCATGATACTTTTGGATTTTGTTAAGGCTTTTAACAGAATGCAGCATGGTAGACTGTTGCAATTGGAGAATATGGGTTTGGATTATAAATTATCAGCATGGATAAGAGGATGACAGATATCAAAAAGTGGTATATGGGGGATTTAAGGTTAACTAGTGGTGTACCAGAAGGATCAGTCCTTGGCCCACTGTTATTCAATCTGTACATTAATAATATAAGGAAGGATTTGATAAGCAACGTACAGTTATTTGTTGATGATTTGCATCATATAGATAGGTAAGGTAATCAGAATGCTGCTGATATGCAGTACTTGCAGAATGATTTGAATAGGCTGGAATTGTCAATTCAATGTGAGTAAATGTAAAGTTATGCACTTTAGCATGATTAGATATCTAATGTCGTATTATATTGGTGGGATTATGCTAGAAGAAACTGATCAGGCTAGGGATCTTGGAATATTAGCAGACAGCAAGTTGAAGTTCAGGGACTATAATGCAAAGATTGCAAATACAACTCAAAAGATAAAATGCAATGCTGAAACGAACTTTAGCATGTAAAGATAAGGATGTCGTTTTGTCTCTTTACAAGGCCTTGATAAGACCTCTCTTGGATTACTGTGTGCAAGTCTGGTCTCTTGGTTTCTGTTGAAATTCTAATACAGTTGAGAGAGCATAAAGATCAGCATTAAAAATGATATCAGGATTGTGGAATACTAATTATGAAGACAGATTGAGAATTTGTAGACTGCAGAGACACTAGCTATCAGGAGAAAGAGGGGGTGATATGATTGATCCTCTATGACTGAAAGGGTCATAAAAGATTAAGTTGATGGAATTTTTCATTTTAAGGAGGGTGGAGACAAGAGGGCATCCTTGGAAGCTGAGAATGAATTCTGCTAAGAAGGAGGGGGTGAGGCCACATTTTTCTCTCATAGAGTGGTGTGTGTGTGTGTGTGTGTGTGTGTGTGTGTGTGTGTGTGTGTGTGTGTGTGTGTGTGTGTGTGTGTGTGTGTGTGTGTGATTGGAATGGATTGCCATTGGATGTGGTATGTGCAAGCAGTGTGAATGAATTCAAGAATAAGTATGATAGCTGGTGTGTGTGTGTGTGTGTGTAGTATGTGGCCTCCCTCAATGAGTCCCTGACTCCCTGGAGGTCTCTCTTAATAATAATAATAAAGCAGATATCAAAGTTGTTTTGTCCAGTTCTGCAATATGTCCTCTGAATTTCAATGCCTTATCCACCATCACCCACAGATCCCAAGCCTCATTAACTTTCCAAAGTCTAATCCTATCAATAAATACACAGGATGCAATCTCCTCAGCAAAAGGTGTATAGCTTACAACTTACCGCATTAAATTAGCAATATTTGTCATTTTCCCACACTGTCATTCTATTCAAATCATCCTGCAAGACCTCTAACATCATCTTTATTAATGATCACTCTCCCCAGTTTAGCAAACATTTGGATGTTTCTTCCCAAATCATTCCCAATATCATTAATATATAAATTGAACAGGAGTGGTCTAAGTACAGAATGCTGTGGTCTAGTTAATGCCTTCACCATATGCTACTCTCTCCAAAGGCCATCCATCAGATGCCCTCATATATATATATATATATATATATATCACCAGATTTATATCTATCTGCCATTTGCTCCAACTTAAACTATAGAATTTCATGCAGAATCTGAATGACTTCCCCTACAAAGTCTAGTAAATATTACAGTGTATGCATTATTTCCCTTATTCAACTTAACTGTCACTTTATTGTAGAAAGTGAGTTACTAAGATAAGACATCTTATCCAGCAGAGATTATCATATTCCTGTTTACCTGTTCCTAAATTCTGTCCTTAATCACCACTCGAAAGATACCAAGAGGTCTATAATTAATTTGCTATATCCATCCTAGAGTCTCCTCTCTCTTAATGGGCATCTTTCCATTGCTTCAGAGGCCTAAAGAAATTACTGCTGATATTCTGCAAGTGATCTTTAATAATGTGCTTGAATTGAAAACATACCTAGACAATGGATAGAAGCAATTGAATTAATAATTCCGGGGAAGAGAGATCTCAATAGATAGGAAAAATTAGAGGAGACTTAGTCTAATGTAAATTCCTGCAAAAATTTTCTATAAAATTTTAATAAATAGAAATAAAAGTGAAATAGAAAAGATACCTAATTTATAAACAAGTGGGTTTTAGAAAAAGTGGGAGTACTATACGATGCATTTTTATCTTAAGGAATATCACTGAACAAAGTACAGATTGTAGAGGCTCATTATACCTAAGTTTTAAAGATTTTGCCAAAGCATTTGATAATACTGATAAAGACATTTCACTTACTTATCTGTGTAAAAGTTCTGTTATTGCACAGCACCATCAGAATGGGTTGAGATAAGGACTGGTGTGAGACAGTGTTGTGTCAGCCATTGACTGGATTATAAGAAAATTTACAGGTCCAAATTTTCACATCATTATGCAGATAATAGTTTTGATAAAAACAAAATACACTGATATTCAAGCAAAATCAGCACTGTTTGTAAAAAAGATGAAAGATGTTCGTTATAAGAAGAAATATATTGAGTTTATTTGGCCATATTAATACAATTAAATAAACCAACTAGTTTCTATACTGCTTGGAAAGAAGTCAACAGTCACCATAGTGTGAGAAACAAATAGCCATGATGCCCAAATTAATAAATGCAGAACCTACTTTCACTGCAATAACTGTAGCAATACTGTACGCTCACAAATGCAAGACCCTTCGACACTTCTGCGCATGTCAGAAGAAGGCGAATCTATTCCGATAATAAGGTAATCAATCCGTCTTGTGGGATGAGTTGTTTATTATTACATGTCAGAAAATTAACTTTTCTTTTATTAATATTGTAGTTTTTAAAGTAGTAACTATTTTGCTTATATAACAGTTGTAAAACTTTATGTATAAACACATGATTTCGTGTGTTGTGACCATTTATACATCCTTTATTTCTTTCTCCCCTGAAGCATGAATTAAACTTGGCAATCTGCCAGCCTTGGTTCTATGAACTGTGGGCATACTTTCCACAAGTGTATGACAGTGATCAATGGGAATTTTGGAACATTCCTCCTGAAGGCATGTAAAGAGGTCAAGGGTGGAAGTCCCTTGACCTCACCTGATGATACAGTTCATCCCACAAATTTTCAACAGGACTGAGATCAAGGCTCAGCGGAGGCCCGTCAAGTGTGGTGATGTACATGTCCACAATACATGCTGCAGTTACAGCAGCAGCGTAATCGCATGGTCCATTGTCTTGCTGAAAAAAGACAATGGTCAGTTTCATAGAAATGCCACAAAGTAGGAAGAAGCATTGCAATGTCCAGCATGTTCAGATACCTCTCAGAGTTCAATGTTCGTGGCCAAATCAGGAAAAACAGGATCATATGACATATCATAGCATTACATCGCGACATCAGAATTTAATAGTTGGCTTTACATACTCTACTAAGATACATTCACCAGGCATTCGCCATACCTATCCATCTGCTCGATAGACAGTGTAGCATAACATAATTCATCACTCCATAACACAACTTTCCAAGCGTCTATGTCCCACTGTACATGCTCTTTGCACCACTGAACTGCATGTTGGTTTGAGTAATGTGGGACTTGCATATTGTGGTCCTATCATGGAAACCCATGTTATGAGCCTCGTTTCTGAATGTTTTGTGCAGATTCATGTTCCAGTCAATACCAGAACTCAGCATTCCATGTGTCAGTGAACAAATGGTGGGTTTTACATATTATCCAGTAGACTCCCTGCACTTCCATCTCAGTAGGGTATCAATGATTGTTGACGTGGGGGTGGCCTAATTTGTCAACAATTTGCTGAACAGATAGGCATGCAACATGATATCCTATCATAATGCTTCTTTCAAACTCTGTCAGTTCCCTTCTTGCAACCATTTCACCCGGACACAGTTGCACTGGCTTGGGAGCATCATATTCCTCTAATTTATACTCTGTATGACTCTTTACATGGCACGATGTACCTTGTTCGTGGGGGAAAGAAGTGGAAAGCAGTGGAAAGAAGTCAACTCGTGGCTTCTTCTGGGTTAGAATGAAGATGAACAAAAAAATTACAATAAAGGGCTGATATGAACCATAACACTACTAAAATACTGAAACATGTAGGGACCATTACAATAAGTTAAAAGCAGGAAACACATAGAGCAGGGAAGCTTGCATGACAGTTAGCTGAAAAGTTTAAGTCTGATGTGTGAAAAGATCTACTGAGCGATTTCCAAATATCACATAGAATTATTCCTTAGTTTCCATTGAGTGTATCTTGTGAGATGATCATAGCAGATTCTTTTAAATTGTAGGCAGTGAAGTTGTCCTCTATGTAATGGCATGGAGCTCATCCCATTCAATGTTATAATGTGTGTAGGAAATATGAAAAGCTAAGCCAGAGCTGTCTTTTTTTGTCTGATTTCCAAGCTTCTACATGTCTGCCCTATGTAAAAAGGCCACAAGAACATGGAATATAATAAAACTCAGGATGTTTCTTTGAAGGGACTGTGGTCTTTAGATGAACATAATAAATCCTGTATAGTCAAAATGGGCTTGAAAGTCACTCTTATGTCATGAGATTTGAGGAGGCTAGTAATCGTGAATGAATGTCTACCAATATAATTGATGGAATCATTTCTATAGAGAATGTCAGGATTGTGGAGCAGGAGTAGAGCATGTAATTCTTCCTTCAGGTTGTCTTCATCTCTTATAATAGAGATCATCATTTAGTTGAGCATATGCATACCTAGTTTTTAATAAATTTAGTTTAATCCTTTATCCAAGTGTACGCAAACAAAGTTTGCGCCTGAAGTATCTTCAGGACTGAGGCAACTCGTGGTAAAGGTGGACCAAGCTCTCATCGCGTTTCTTAGTATCTCCCATAATGCAAATTGTAATTACACTTGGATAAAGGAAAAACTAAATTTATTAGTCTAACCAAGTGAAAAAAACTTCCAACATCTTTCTCTAAATCCAGAGTAATCTAATAATAAGGTGACACACCTCTTGGCAACTCGTATAGGTAAATATGACTTCTCCATTACTTCCACCTTATTATCACCACCTCTGGGTCTGGCTCCCATGGATGAGACCTCAATAAAGGTCGAAGCCGGTCTGGGTGGTAGTCCTTCCCTTAATGCATAGCATTATACATGTCTGCAAGGAGATGTGCTTTGTGTTATGGGAGATACTAAGAAAAGTGATGAGAGCTTGGTCAACGAGTTGCCTCAGTCCTGAAGATACTTCAGGTGCAAACTTTTTGCTTACACTTGGATAAAGGATTAAATTAAATTTATTATAGTCTAACCAAGTGAAAAAACCTTCCAATACCAAGTTTTTGTGATATATGATGCAAAGAGGATGAATGTAGCTAATGAACTGTATGAGTGGGCTTGCAGTACATGCTAAGAGAGAAGCATCCTTCAGCTTTTTTTGAAATCAAAACATCTAAAAAAGTTAATTTTTCTTACTTTTCAAGTTTCAAAGGAAATTTTATTTATGGTGGAAGGAGTTGATAAACTAAAGAAAATTGTGCAGCTCAGTAACATTGTATTTTCAGATGATAAAGAAGTCATCTACATATGTCCACTTTCCAAAAAAAAAAGTTTGTTGTGAAAGTTACTCTAGCCAATGAAGTGTTAGTAAACATCTGAAATCATAATTTCACAATAGCAGAAGCTAGCATTTAAAGAAAGGTTTCAACTTTGTTGCCATTCCAGAACACAGTCCTAAAATATATTTTGTTTGCAACATAGAAAAGGCCCTTTATTTTTGCCACACCTGTTGCAAATGACATCAGACTAAAGACTGTGATCCTTCTCTATTGAGCATACCTTGTGAGTGTACCAAACAGCATCAATCCCTCAGAAAAAAAAAAAAAAAGAGTACTTTCTAGTTTAAAAAAGAACAAGGATATTATAATATTTAAAGGTACAAAGGTAATTCAGCTGTCATCATGAATACAACTGATTATATGTTTAAGATTTCTCTCTTACTGTCAGATTCCTCAACTTATACTCCATTTGACTATGACACTAATTGGACAAATCATGAAGAGACTAATAATCTGTTATGCAACACGTTCATAAGACCTATAGATCCAAGGAAAATGTTGAAATCTATGAACTCCTTAACTCCATGCCTATGTGTAGCACCTAAGGTACACAAGAATGGATTCCCACTTTGACCTATTGTAGATGGCATTAGTTCACCTACTTATCTGTTATCAAAATATCTTGTTAATCTTCTAAAAAAACATGAGACATACAGACTCTTACATCAAAACTCGCAACACTTTGTACAAAAACTATGGAAATTTTCAATCATGCCATCAGATATTCTAGCAAATCTAAATATTATATCTTTGTTCACCAATGTTCAATGTGGACAAAATTAGGGAACTTATAAACGATCTGTTCCCTCCTGACACCACTCAACTTTTTAGGCATTGTCTTCACTCCATTATTTCAGATAGAATGGGAAAATTTACAAGCAACTATCCAGCCTTACAATGGGAAGTTCCTTGTCTCCTCCATGTGCCAACTTATTCATGGAAAACTTGGAAAAACATTTTGTCACATCTTCAAACAAAAAGCCTTCGATATGGTGAAGATACATAGATGATATGTTTACTGTCTGGAAATAGTGTTACTGAGCTGCATGATTTTCTTTCATCTATCAACCCCTTCACCATAAAATAAAATTCACTTTAAATTGTGAAAAGGAAGGAAAACTACCTTTCTAAGATGTTCTGATTTCAAAAAAAGCCAAAGGAAGCTTCTCACATAGTGTATATTGCAATCCCACTCATGCCGGTCATTACCAACATTCATCCTCTTTGCACCATATATCACAAAAACTACGCATTAAACACGTGGGCAGTGAGGTAGTCCTCTAACAGAAAAACAGAAACTCAATGATTCAAGACCTATAAGTTGAAACAGGGAGAGTCGGGAGATACAGCACATGGAAAGCAGATGTGTATCGGGATAATCAGCATAGGAATAGAATGGATCAGAGTATGTGAGGGAAGAGGGAAGTAGTTGAGACAGAGGAGATATATGGGGTAGTGATAAAGCTGATTTGGCAGTATGGTGTGAGGTGTGGTGAGGATATACTAACAGGCAGTTTGGAGAGGAATGATTATAGACTAAAAGCAAACTGCTGTGTTTATTTACAGCTGCCAGGAACCTGATTATCTGCCCAACAATTGTTGGAATAAGTAAAACATGGTTGAATGAGGATGATATCCTGACAGGAACAGAAATGGAAGGGTACAATGTTTTTCATGAGGATGGAAAGAAGGGAAGGTAGTGTTGCTGATGATAGCGGGAGAATTATGTCTAGATAAGGTAGAGATGCGAGAAGGAAATAGTAGCACTGGTTTTGAGGCAGTATGATATGAGGTGAAGGCTGATGAGAAGAGATATTTGGTTGGATGTTACTATAGGATGGAATGTAGAAGGTGGTAATGAATAAATGTATAAGCAACTTGGATTAGTGAAAGGGAAGGGTGATTGTGAGTGAGGTTTGCACTTCCTTCTAGTTGGTGAGAATGATCATTAAGTGATTACCTGGATTGGGGCTAGCCATATAAAGACTTCTATGAGGAAAGGATATATGTGGAATTACAAAGCTGGTGATTATGAAAATCTTAGAAGCATGGAGCTATAGCATGGAATAAGGCGTTTAAACAGGAAGCAGATAAATGCTGCTTGGGCATTGCCCGAGAAATATGTAACAGCAGTTTGTGAATGCATTCTAAAGATCAAAATGCTGAAGGGGTTAAATAGATGAATGAGGAAGATTAAGCATGAAATCTGGAAGAAGGCACTTTGGAAGCAGCATAAGATGAATAATGGTAATAATCAGTTGAACGAAGGGTATAAAGAGTAGGCTAGGAAGGTAACTCAATTGGACAGCAAAAGTGCAGTACAAGCAGAAATTAGCAAATCAAGCCAAGAAAAATCCCAGAGTTTTTCAATATAGAGCAAGTAGAAAGAAGAATAATTATGCTTTCATTTCAGACACCTTTCCTTTAGTATTACATGGTGATCAGCATTCATTTCGGACAAATTCCGCTTTAGAAATAATTAATTTAATTACTGGATGAAAGTGGTAGATTAGTAACTGCTGGAGAAGAAACAGTCAAGGTATTCATGTGAGCAGTCCATCAGGGTATTTCATCCTTGGTGTGAAATCAGAAGCAAAGTGTAGAGAATGAAATGAGGAAAGACTTACAGTGAACAAGCAAGCAAGAGGCATACAAGGAGTGAAGTAAGTTAGATGTTAATAAGGCAATAAGACTTAGTGACATATCACGATGTCTTAAGGGAATTTTCTAGATAGAGTCAGACTTAACCTACTTGTTTAACAAGAGTCCTGGAACAGCATAAGTCTCAAAAAAGTGGATGGAAGGTAAAATTATTCCGCTTTCCAAAGGTGGTATTAAGACTGAGACTACAAATTACAGGATAATCAGTGTATCTGGAGTTTGTTAAAGTACTGGAAAGGTTGGTGATAGTTAGAATACAAAAGTGGATTGATAACAGCCATATTCTCTCTGATTGTCAGCATGGGTTTGTTAAAGGGAGGTCATTTTTTATCAACTAACTTATGTACTATAAGGAATAATAATAAGGAATCAAGCAAATATTGACCTTAATGGAGGACTTGAACAGTATGTGAGGGGAAGCAAAGTGAGGAAATTGGAGAGACAAGAAGAGACCTTGGAGCAGTGGTGGTGGTGGACAAGGATCAGAAGTTGAGAGGCCACACTGCACAAGTTGCTATAATTGGTAATTGACTTAAGGAATTTACAACACATAAAACAGATATTAAAGGAAACTTTAATGAATACCTTCAATATTTCGACAACGTCACGTTGCCATCTTCAGGAACATACAAATATGGTATGTGCATGCAGGCACTAACAAAAGCAAATGAGGAAAAAGGCAAGAAACTAATATTGTTCCTAAAGACTCCCACTCAAGGAAACCCTAGAGCTCATCCAAGCCAAATTTCCGCCTGATATCTCAGCCCTATTTCAGTTCACAATGAACTCAGGCTATTTCGTTTGGCAAGGAAAATTCTACAAACAGATAGAGGGGACGTCCATGGGTTCATCACTTCCCCCACCCTTGGCCAACTTCTTTATGGAGACCTTTGAAGAGAAAGCCTTAAACTCTGCCCCACAAAAACCCACTATTTGGCTTCGATATGTGGATGATGTGTTTGCTATATGGCCACATGGCTCAGATACACTCCACTCTGTCCTAACACACTTAAACAACCAACACCCCAGGATCCAGTTCACCTTGGAAAAAGAGAAAAACAATGCCATCGCCTTCCTAGACACTCTAATCACTCACCAGCCTGATGGATCTTTGGTTTTCTCTGTTTATAGAAAACCCACCCATACAGGCAGATACATTCACCAACAATCCCACCACCACCCCTCACAACAATAGGGGGTTATAAAAACACTATATAACAGAGCAAAATTAATCTGCTCAGATGACGATGCCCTAACCACTGAACTAAACCAATCCTCAACACTTTCTTAGCCAATGGCTACAATCCCCCAAAAAATACTAAAACCAGTAAACCACAACCCCCCCCCCACCCTCTCCAATAAAGATTGCACTAAATCTATCACCATCCCCTACATCCGGGGCACCTCTGAGAAAATAACCAACATCCTCAAGAAATATGACCTAACTTTAGACCATATAAAAAGTTGGCATCCCTTATCCGCTCTATCAAAGACCAACCACTTTCCCTAGACCTACTTTGGTGTATACCAGGACCCTTGCAGCTGTAAACTGTCCCACTTTGGCCAAACAGGCAGGACAGCGAATATCAGAATTTCAGAACACAAAGACTACATCCGGTTTCACCAGTACAGCCACTCTGGGCTTGCCATAGAATTTGTTGGAAGAAAACTAAAATAATACACCACAGCAAGCTGAAGTACGAAAGATTATTCATGGAATCATCAGCAGCTCTAAAAAACGTTCCAAACCTCAATAAATTTGGGTGCATGAGACTGCCCCAAATCTGGGAGACTTACATCATGAGAACTTCAGCCCAACGGCCAAGACAACCCAATTAGCCTGCTAGGAGGCACCATTAGGACTTTAGGAACAATATTAGTTTCTTGCCTTCTTCCTCATTTGCTTTTGTTAGTGCCTGTGTACACATACCATATTTGTATGTTCCTGAAGATGGCAACGTGATGTTGCCGAAATACTGAAGGTATTCTTTAAAGTTTCCTTTAATTAATATCCGTTTTATGCATTGTAAATTCCTTAAGTCAATTACTAGTTATGTTTGACCAATGTATAAGTCTTGCTACAAGAAGTTGTTATAATCTGATGTGAAATCATCACATCAGATCATACATAGCAATGATGTGGAGGACCTTAACATGCAGAAATAAAGAGGTTATAGTTCCATTGTATAAGGCCTTAATCAGTCCTTATACGAATTATTGTGCACATATTTGGTATCCTGGTTTTCATGGTGATGAGGACATATTAGAAAGAGTCCAGAGAAGACTGACTAAGGTGATAACTGGTCTTTAGAATGTGGAATATGGTGACAGATTGAAGGAACAATATGCAAAGACTTATGAATAGGAAAGAGAGAGGATATGATCAAGACATTTAAGTTGGTAAGGGGTTGTTACTGGGTTATAGTGGAAGAAACTTTTTCACAGAATAGGAAAATGGGACAGAATGATGGGACATCTCTGGAAACTATACAAGGAGAGTGTGAGCAAAGGCATCCCACTCACCAACCACTCATGAAGAATGGTTGGTGAGTGGAATACATTACCTGACAGTGTCAGGTAATGTATTCCACTTGGTTAATGTGGATACACTGAATGAGTTTAAAGTTGGTTTAATAAGCTTTGTGTGTAACAGTGTGTGGGTGGGTGTGCCTTCCAAGATGAGTCTTAACTGTGTGGAGGTGTGGTGTTAATATTATTAATAAGCAAGTTTTGATGTTACTTCTGCATTTACAAATATCCTGCTTAAAGGAATATTAAGCAGGCACTCTAATAATAAAATTTTCAAGTAAATTTTATTATGCCATATGCAATATCCTGACTGTATCATACAATGAAACAGGAGAGTACATTTTTTTAAAAAATGTACTCTCCTGATATCTGAACATTAATCCACAATACTATATTGCGCAAATATATGGCATAATAAAAACATTATTCCCGCATAGTTAGAGCTCTTTGCATTAATGATGTTTTACTCCAAACACAATAAGATAACACTTAACAATTCCACTATGATTACAATCCTAAAAAATACAGGTTGTTAAAAACTACACCTAATAGGAAATTAATAGAGCCATATTAGATCACTCGAAACAGTAGTGGTTCCTTATATTAAAGGATTATCTGAAAAAAAAATTAAAAAAAAAAAAAATACCAATTACAAGCTTCCAATAAACCAATATTACAACTAGCTTCCATTAACTGTCTCCAAAGGATGAAGATTCCCATCACTGATACTAGCAGTATATAGGCTATAGTGCCAGCAAAAACTCATGTATTATGGAAAGTCTGACAGTTCAATATAGAAACAGAAACACGAACAACAGAAAATTATATAATTATGAACTGATATGGACAAAGTGGATTAGGAGACCATGTGCTCAACGTCTTACAAGTGATTAAATGGAGAACTTTTAGTATAAAAAGATGATTTAAAATTGACATTATTTTGGGAATCTGCATATGCTTTACATAACACTACTAACCAAAAAAAGCATGAATGAAAAAAAAATAAAAAAATAAAATATTTGGGTGACTAATTCTATGTTTAACTTAAAAATTGGTCATCTTTGACTATGCCCAGTAGGAACACTCAAAATATGTGAGTGCTGATTTGAATGATTTGGAACTTAATCAACTAAATTGAACTCTGTTAGCTGATATCAAAAATATGAAGGATAACTATCATGCATTGCAAAAAAGTATGATGTACCATAATTTTTCTTTTTTCATTAGCAATCAAAAAAATTTGCCAGCATTTAACAAATATGAAGATTAAAACTTTTTCAATATATCCAACAGTATATGCAGTCATCATCATCAAATTCCTGACATGTACCCTTAAGGGGTGTACAGGATATGATAGTATTACATGAAAAATTTACATCATTACTAATTTCCTATCTACAATTTCCCTCCAAATCAGTCTATTACTTGTCAAGACTCAAATATTATCATTATCAGATCTTATATTTCTATCGTCTAAGGCACATTGTACCGTATCAATCCACCTACATCTTGGTTTTCCTATGGGTCATTTTCCTGGCAACCTGGCAGAGAACTTGTTTTGCTAATCTTTCCTTGCCCATTCTGTTTAAGTGACATACCACCTGAGATTGGCTCTGCTAATGCATTCCTGGATGCTGACAATGTCAAGTTCTTTTCTAATATCCTCGTTTTTAATATGATATTGCCATTAATGCCATCTGTTCACGTCTATAATCTTTCTCAGGACTCTCATATCTGCGGCCTCTAGTCATTGGTCAAGTGTTTTACTTCTGACCCAACTCTCAGATCCATAAGTTAAAACGGGTTTGAACACTGTCTTGTATACAGCTAATTTAGTGTTCTGACTAATTTCTCTCTTGTTCCATATGAATTTATTCAATTGACTGCCTACCATACCAGCTTTGTTGATTCTGTTGTCTATTTTCATATTTAATTTACCATCTTCAGTAAAAATCATGCCTAAGTAGCTGAAATGTTTTACTCGTTTCACAGGTTCCCCGTTCACAACACAGTTGACATTTTCAACAATTCTACCTATTTTCATTAACTTTGACTTTTTAATGCTGACCTTCATACCATATCTATTACAACAATTATTCAATTTAGTCAGGGAATCTTGCAAACTTGTAGCAGATTTATTCAGAAGTATAACATCGTCTGCATAAAGCAAAGAGCTGACATTAACATCTCCAATTCTCATATCATGTTTAATACCACTTTCCTTCATAATGTGATCCATATAGATAATGAATAACAGAGGGGATAATATACATCCTTGTCTCACACCAGATTTAACATTAAACCATCTTCCTGTACTTCCTTCAATTCTAACTGCTGACTTACAACTCAAATAAAGACCAAGTATTGCTTGATATAATGCCCTATTGACACCATATAACTGCAGCATATTGAATAGCTTCTCTCTTGGCACCTTGTCATATACAAAACTTAAATACAGATCTTTGTTATATTCCCATGCTTTCTCGACTATTTGTCGTAAAGTGAAGATCTGATCCAGACAGTCTCTATTTGGCCTGAATCCAACTTGTTCTTCGCCAAGCTTTATTTCTACAATTCTTCTCAACCGTTTCTCAAGTATACTTGCATAGATCTTGCCAGGAACACTCAGTAGGGAAATACCTCTGTAATTCTCACATTGTTTTATTTCCCTTTTTATATATGGGCACTATTAGAGCTCTACTCCAATTATCGGGAATTCGTCCCTCTGTCCAGGCTTTCTGAACTGTGCAGTGCAGCCACTGTAAGACTTAATACCACATACTTCAGCATTTCTGGTTGAATATCATCTGCTCCTGCTGCCTTTCCACATTTCAAGCCTTTGATGGCTTTTTCTACTTCAAGTATGGATATGTATTCTGACAGTATGCGTGCTGAATGTTTTTTTATCACTGTGCTATCACTGCTTGTTTCATTTAGCAATTTTTCAAAGTAATTAACTCCATACTTCAAGGATATCTTTTTCTCCTGTTTTCATGTCACCTTTATCATCTCTAACTCCTTTTACACTCTTTCCTCCATTTCTAAGCTTCTTCAACAACCTTCAGAATATCTTATCACCTTCTTGATATTTATTTTCTATGTTCTTGCCAAAGTCCTCCCATGACTTTTGTTTAGCTAGTTTTACACAGTGTTTCACTTTCTTACATTTGTCTCTGTATTCTCTAAGAGCACAAGCTGACTTATTTGCCAGAAACTTTTGATATGATTTCTTCTTTTCCTTCACTGCCTCTTTAACTTCCTGTGTCCACCATGGAGTCCTGATTTTCTATCCTTGCAGAAAAACCTCACCACATACCTCTCTGGCTGAATCAATCAGGGTTTTCTTCAAGACTTGCCACTGAATCTCCAAGGTTTGATTCCTGTTCTCAATCTCTTTCATTTTTTCTTCAATAATCTTTGTGTATGTTAGTCTACAGTTCACATCTGAGAGCTGCTCAACTTTTATTCACTTTAAAACTTTCTTACATGTTATTCTTTTCAATATGAAATTCAATTTTATCCTGCTCAAGACTAAATAGTGATCGCTTCCAATTTCAAATCCTCTGTACACTCTGGTGTCCTGCACCAGGAAGAAAACATCACTATCAACAATAACATAGTCAATGAGACTTTTCTTATTCTTTGCCTCTTCTCTCCATGTGAATTTGTGCACATTTTTATGTTATTAACATGGTGTTAGTGATAACCAGTCCATGTCCTGAACAGAAATCCAATAGGTATTTGCTGTTATTATTAGCTTTCTCTTTTCCCCAAATTTTCCCAATATATTTTTGCATGTCTGACAATCATTTCCTACTCTGCTTTTCAGATCCCCAACAAGGACCAACTTTTCCTTTTTCATTGTGTCAGTTGCTTTTTCTAAAGCATCAAAAAATTCCTTCACTTCTACCTTAGTAGAACCTTCTGTGGGACCATAGGCACAAATAAGTCTCATTGTCCAATTCCCCATTCTCATATTTGCCCACATTACTCTACTTGAGACTGCCTGCCATTCAAGAAGATTAGCCTCGTATTTTGTGTTGAATACTATGGCTACTCCTTTTCCTTGATTGTCATTGCCTGAATATAACATTTTATATATGCAGTTTAAATTATTAATACCCACTTCCAAAAAACAGGATATAAATAATGGTTTATTATTGGATACCCATGATTGCTCATTACAAAGACAACTGAAATAAATTAAAAAGAGAAAAAATCATTCTTGTGGAACGCAGAACAAAAGAATAGGAAACTAATCTTTAACTTAGATTTTACACAAATCTGGGGAACAGGAGAAAGTTAGCACTATTTAATAATTAATTACAGATAGTAAAATTCATAAAATTTGCTAAATTTCTACCCGATAAACCATTCATTTTTCTTTCAACATAAAGATGTGTATAAATTTATGAGATGAGGGGTGAGTGCAAGAAAGCACAAGAAATCTTAGTGATTACATTATTATGATAGTAAGATCTTTAGACTGATCCAGGAAAATGTAAAAGAGATGGTAATTACCATTCAGTTAGAGATAAATATGAATATCACACTGAAAATAAAAATGTGCATGCAAATTTTAAAAATTGTCAAATGTAATTATTGAATCTGATATTATCATTTAAGATTTTCTTTTTATACTGAAATTGTGCATTGGATTTGGCACACCGCAGGTGAGTTGGATAGGGATCCTTGGAGGAGCTGAATTTTGTGTATATGGAGGATGGGAATATAGGATTACTCCTTTTACTACATGGTTTATGAATGTTTGCTGATTTTTTTGACTCACACAAGAGAGGTCCCAAAACCTATGACACAATAGTGCTGTATGTGAATAAGTGGTTAGATGGAAGAGAGTAATTTGTTGATATGTTTTTTGAAAACCTGAAGGTTGTAGTCATTGAGGAAGATAGTATGGGAAAAGACTCTTCCAAAGAGCAGAGGTGTAAGAAATGAAAGCAAAGAATGAGAAGTTGGTTCGTTAAGTTTGGAGTTGAACTGTAAATGGGTGTTGATAGGCAGCTGATCATATTTGTATGAGTACAAGAAAGTGGAGGAAGGAATTTTAGCAGCCAGTTCAGAGGAACATTGTCCATGAAAATATGTATAGAAGAAACATAATGTAGCAACAGAATGCCTATGAGAAAGTGGCTAGGGAGGTGGTGTGTGGTATCAATTAATCAAATTTTTTACTTCTCTTCAATCAAGCATTCTGAGGGAAGTTTTAGGTGCACCATCCCAAATGTGGGAACAGCATTCTAGGATTGGATGGATTTGAGATTTATAAAGTGTCAGGAGTTGAGCAGGAGAGAAGTACTGTTTGGAAAAGAATAGCAAGCTTTTTTGGAGGCCTGAAGAAGCTATGGATTTGATGTGTTTAGGTCAGGATAGCTTGATATATAGTACATGGAATGATAGGATGAGTTCGGTCTTAGTCGTCTATGCAAGAATTGGAGGGAAAAACTGATACTAAGAGGTCTACCTTTTCTTTGGGAGATGTTTTTTCACGTCTATCCTTCTCTCACATCGTTTCCACCTCTCACATCTCACTCATATAATGAGTGACATGTGTGAGAGAGGTGGAAACGTGGAAGGACAGAAGCTGTGTATCCCACAGTGTTGGTAAGCAGTCATAAGACACGAATGCCATTAAGACAGAAGACAAGCTTAATGCATTCAGCCCATACAAAGTCTGCTTTGGATTTATTTATTTATTTTTTTTTTTTGTAGTTGTTATGAGCTGTAATGTAAGCTGAATGAGAGTTCTGGATTAGAGCCACTGGACATATGTTTAATTTTTGGTTTGGGCTGCTTTGGCACAGTTGTTGGAGAACCGGGGTTTAGATAAAGGTTGAAGATTTTGTGTGGAGTGGGGAATAAAAGCACTCATCCCAGTGAGAATAATTTCTATTATATTATTATTACCCAAGATCACATGGAGTCAAAGACTCATCTGGGAGTTCCTTTCCACTCAAATTCTCTGCAGACACCACACTCTAAGGCAAGTTATTCCAATCATTCACAACTCTGCTTGAAAAAAACCTGCTTCTCACTCCCCTACTCACACCCTCTTTATACAGTTTCCAGGGATGACCTCTGGTTCTCCACTGATCTCCCACTATTTTCTGTAGAATCTCTCCAGCATTGATCCTATAACAACCCCTTACTAACTTGTAGGTTAGTATTATATCTCACCTCTTCCTCCTGTCCACCAGCCTCTGCAAGTTGCATCTTCTCAATCTTTCCTCATACTCGACATTCCAGAGGTTAGACACTCCAAGATCTCTTTGTCCTTCTGAAAACCAGGTGACCAAATCAGGGCACAATAGTCCATGTGTGACTAATCAAAGTCTTATACAATGGACCAAGAATCTCCCTACTTCTACAGGTCAGTGTCCTCCGCATCATTCCCAGAAGCCTTTGTGTTGTCTTCACAATTTTGGCTGTGTCCCTAAATTTCAGATCTTTATCCACTATCACCTCCAGATCTCTTATTTCCTCCACCTCCGACAATATATCCTCACCAAGTATAAATTCTGCATCTCATCTTTGTTTTCCAAATTTTAAAAACTTACATTTTGCAACAATGCACTCACATTCCCAATCACTCAATTTATTCATGTCTTCTTGTAAGGCCACAACATCTTCTCTACTCTTCATGGTTCGTCTCAACTTTGCATCATCTGCAAACAACTGAAAATCTCTATATAATAACTACAGATCAAAGATATCAGAGTAGATGCTAGGATCAGAAGATTGGAAGCAATAATCCGACCATGGAAATGATGCATAAAAGTCCTGAAGGTGATCCCAGTTGGTACTGTTGTAATGCCACAGGATATGAGGCTGTGAATAGCTAGAAGGCTGATCTGTAACAAAATAGATATGGACAAAGTTATGGTGAGATTTGCCAAGAGGGAATCTAACATTAACAGTATATCTGGAAGAAAAGCTAGTTAAGAATAATTGATGATGATACACAATTAACCCATATAATTTCTGTTTCAAGAAAACATTACCTCTTTATTTATGTAACAGGACCTGAGGTCAACTAGTCACAAACAAACTAAAATGAACTGAGAATTTACGTTTATTGGAGACACATACACACATATTCACAAAAATAAAATAATTTTATTACTACAAATATTTTGACCAGAAACTAACTGTTCATCATCAGTGCATCAGCATAATCACAAGGTGAAGCTAGAAAAAAGAATGTGAATCCTATTTACAGAGCTGAGCCAAGTACCGGATGTCACCTAGTGGGCGGTAAAATTAAGTGATTTGAAATAAAATAAATTTAATTAGATAATGAAATAACACAGCAGTATATTTTTAAAAAATTAATTCTGGAGTTGGGGGATTGCTGGAATTCATTAGTATGCTGGTATGAGTTGCAATACAGCTTCCTTTTGAGTTAGGCCATTGAGCCTAACTCAAAAGGAAAAAAGATAAAGTTAAAACAATTTTTAACAAAACATTTATATTCTGTAACTTCAGATTAGCATACGTCTGATCTACTTAGGTCAAGGACTGCTTGTATATGTTCAAGTTCATCATCTGTCCAGAAGACAGAAAAACTTGAATGATGGTCAGACCATCAAATAATTACTTTAGCTACTGTTAAATTAAAATCATTATCTCTATAATCTGGCCGTAATGAAAGCATTCACTGTAATCTTCACTTTATACAATGGCACTATCTTACTCTTCTTCCACTTTTCAGGAACACTCCTGCTTACCGACCACAGAAGGAAGAGCCGTCGTTGGCAGACTGCCAAGAAGAGTCGATTCATGTTGAAAGGGAGAAAGAAATAAGGCCATGTACGAATTGGTCACCAATATGCAATATCACGTGTTTATACGTAAAATTTTCCAACTGTTATACAAGCAAAATAGTTACCACTTTTAAAAACTACACTGATCATAAAAGAGAAGTTAATTTTCTGACGTGTAATAATAAACAACTCATCCCACAATATGGATTGATTACCCTATTATCGGAATGGATTCTCCTTCTTTTGACATGTGCAGAAGTGTCGAAGGGTCTCACATCTGTGGGCGTACAGTATTATTTCAGTAACGTCTGTGGAGTCAACAGATTCATTGTGGGAGGCCTACTCAACCATTGACATGTCTATCATAATGAATTTTGAAGTTATTTACACTCCATACATTCACAATGCACTCCAGTAATGCATCCCATTCACTAACTCTCCACATAAAATATCTACTCCTCACATCCTCCTTCACCACATCTCTATACAACTTCCACTCTTTTTATAATTCCTTCTGTATTAATCTGGCCTCATCATATCTGCTCTTTTCCTCCTCTCCACCTAGCTCTGTAACCATATTCCCTCACATTTTAAATCACTTTGGTGATATCAAATTCTGATATCACCAAAGTGATATCAGAATCCTGATATCACTTTGGTCATTTGTCTTTGGACTCTCTCTCTCTCTCTAGTGTTTTCACAACACAAAATGAAAGTTAGGCAACCAAATTTGAGACCAACAGACCAATACCACTCCCTTATCCCTACATGTCAATGTACTTTTTTTTTTATCATAGCAACAATACAATGTGGAGTCTTTGCAACACTTGCAATGTGTCCTTGGAACTTGAGTCCACTGTCTACCATCACCCCAAGATCCCGAATCTCATCGAATTCCTGAAGTACAGATCCACCAATACAGTACGTAATCTTATATCTCTGTAGCCCAAAATGCAACACCTTGCATTTATTAATATTAAAACTACAACCCCACTCATCTGTCCAAGATAAAAGTTTTCCTGATAATTCAACTAATTTTGCATCGTCAGCAAACATCTGAAAATTCCCAGTCAATCAACATGAAATATCATTAACAAATAAGTTAAACAGTAGGGCCAAGAAGAAGAGAACCCTGAAGCATGCCACTGGCTATCTTCCTTTTTTGAGAGACTGCACCATAATACACAACTTGCTGGTTTCTTTCAGAAAGCCAATCTTCAATCCATCTAACCAATTATCCAATTATCTAATCCCATCTTCTGAAGCTTATACCCCAAACACTATGTTTGAGACAGAAAACTTTCAGTCATCTAACTTCCTCCATTGTGCTCAGTGGCATTTCCCTTAACTCCAACAAAAAAAAAAAAAAAATGCACTGACAAAATATTTGTTATTATTAAGAGAGACCTCCAAGGAGTTAGGAACACATTGAGGGAGGCCACACTATTCACACCAGCTGTCATATCTGTTCCTGAATTCATTCATACTACTTGCACCCACAACATCCAATGGCAATCCATTCCAATCACCAACCACTCTAGGAGAGAAAAATCTAGCCCCTGCCCCCATCGTGACTGCATTCATTCTCAACATCCAAGGATGACCTCACATCCTTTCTCCACCTCCATAAAATGAAAATTTCCATCTACTGAAATTCTGTATAACCCTTTCAGAAATTGGTAACTCTCAATCATATCACCCCTCATCCTGTTTGCTAGTGTCTGCATCCTACAAATTCTCAATCTGTCTTCATAATCAGTATTCCACAATCCTGATATAATTTTCGACACTCTCCTTTCACTCTTGGTACCATATCAGAATCATCATGGAAACCAGTATAACAGACCTGCACACACTTGATAAGACCAAGTGTGGTCTTATGAAGGCCTTGTAAAGAGACAAAATGACTTCCTTATCTTTATATGCCAAGGTTTGTTTCAGAATTGCAATTATTCTCTGAGCTGCATTTACAATTTTTACCATATGATCCTTGAACTTCAACTTCCTGTCTACTAAAACTCCAAGATCCTGATTTATATTTATAGACAGATATAGATATTTACATATTAAACATTTCCATTATATCTTCTGCTGCATCAACCACGGTCATTCTCCTATACTCAAATACTAAAAAAATAACTGCTCAAATAACTAAAAATCCTCTTAGGATTGCACTACCTTATTTTTCAGCTGGCTTTTTCACTCCATTATCTCCTTCTTTCCTAATCATGTGTCACTTTTCTTAACTATACTCAACAATTACTTTTTCCTCTGCAGTTCCTATCTGATCTCATCCTATTACTCATCCACTTCACAACTGCTGACCTGCCTAACCATTTCCCAACTATTTCAAACATGAAATTTTATATAGTTCCAACGTTTATCTTGAATCCTAAGTCTCATCAAAAATGTATAATCCATATTTTTGACAAATTCTGTAATGGTATAACTAAGAAATTATCACAGATATAATAAAATGAGTCTGGACTACTTTATAAGCTCCTGATGACAATGCATAACTAAAAAATAATTCAAAAAAGTAACATGATGTGTCAAGCAGAAAACAATATTCGTTTTTGATATTCTGAAAATTTATACACTTAAACCATCTATGATTTTTTATTTCTCATTATGTCTAGAATGCTTTTTCTATTTAGAACATTCTACTTAAATAACACATGGGTCTTTCTATTGTGATACGAATATTATTTTAACAAAATAATATTAGTGTCACAATGTTCAAAGATAAGAGTTTAGAATATTTTGAGAACAATCTTTACACAAGAAGAAAAAAATTATAATTTTTGTGCTTAGCATACTGAATTACTAAATGGCAACCAAATTTTTCAGACTTCCCCACTCCATAAACAATGTAACATACAATTTAATAAAATATTTTATAAAGTTTAGCTTTCATATGGGCACTGGTTTACTTTGAGGAAGCATGTGATAAAAGTAAATGCTTAGTTGTGTAAATTATTGTACTTAAAATAATGTTAATAGTGCAAATCCATGTTCAATATTTCCATAACAATCAAATGAACAGTTAGGTGGATACAGGAAAATTAAATATTCATTTAGTATTTGCAACAAACATTTAAATCAGCTTATAAACTCATCCCCTCCAACAACCACTAAAAAAAAACTTATGCTGCTTATCACAAAACACCTATTCAAATTTTAATTGTGTTTTTCTAGTTGAACAGTTCTAATGAAAAATTTCATTCATAGGATGTTTTACTAAATATGACCTTTATTTTAATCATTTAAGCAGTGAATAATGAAATGAATGAAAATAAAAATGATCTATGACATTCAATAAATAATATTTTCCAAATGTGTACTATAGGATTTCGGTTCTGAATGCCTGCATGGTAAATTGTGTAGGTCTACTCATTGAGCATAAATTAGGATAGGATTAATTATCATTATGCAACTATAAAACAAGAATTTTCTCTGACCTGTTGGGGAAGCTCACTGATCAAATACTGAGCAAACTTTTGCAGTTGGTCTTTGCGAAGTCGTGAAAGGGACTCAGATACTGGTGCTCTGAGACAAACTTGATTTGGCTAGAAAGAAATGTTCATGCACATTTTTAAAGTAATGTTTCAAAGAATTACAACTTTCAGCAAAAAAAAAAAATAAAAAATAAATAAATATATTAAAATGCATACGAAAACTGTGAAATTGCTGTTTTTAGATACCAGAACACAGACATTTTATTATTATTATTACATGGCAACTCCAAGGAATCCTACCATCATGAAAATGGAGAAACTATATAGAAATTATTAAAGTAAATTTCACGGCTTAACAAAAATTATATAGAATTTATGATGAATTATGTTGGATGAAAGATGAATTTCATCCAACATAATGTTGGATGAAATTCATCTTCTGAATGTAGTTAATGATCTATTTCCCTGATGAGGTCCATATAAAATTGGATGAAATATATTACAGTTTTTGAATAAATTCTATATAATCTTTGTTACACATGTAAGCCATGAAACTTGTGTTAATATGTCTAATGCACATGTTCTATTAAAGCTCTTATACAGAAATTAGAGATATAGACTTGGATAAGCCGAAACATACCGAATTAAATTTTATAAAGAAACATTAGGGGGAGGGGGATACACTCATTAAAAATAGATACAAATTTTTAGTGAGTAATCTAGGTCAGGTTTCTTCATAAATATTTCTGGCTTCTAAAAAAATGTTCAATGAATACATTAGTGGCAAAAGGAATTTTCTGTAAGAAATTGTACTGCAAATAAGTTTACTTATTAGTCTTGGAAATATTTCTTTTTTGAGAATTCATTTCAGCCACAGCATAATGCAAAGATTTTGCCTATTTGTCATCTGCATCCTATTTATTATTATTTCATTTATTTTTTTTTTTTTAGATTTTGTGGTTTGATATTTCAATTTCATTGTTTTGTTTTAGAAATTCATTGCAATGCTTGCATTTTTACAGGATTAATCAGAGATATGTACTTTTTTTTTTGTGTATCTCTCAGATATTTTTCTGTTTGCATATTTTACATTCTGCAAATTCAAATGTTGCAGAATGTAAAATTAAACAGTGGCGGATGGATGCTATTGATGATAGAGAAAGAGTTATGTCCATACAAAGCAGAGAATGAGGGAAATAGTGCCAGTGGTCTTGAGGCAGTATGGTGTGAGATAGAGGTGAATAGAATGAAATACTTGGTTGGATGTTGTTATAGACCTGGTAATGTGGATAGCAGTGACTGTGAAATTTATAATCAAATTAGCCAAGCAAATAAGAAAAATGTGATCATTATGGACAATTTTAATTATGAAAATATAGACTGGGATGATGAGATAACAACTGGAAGTAATGTAAATAAGTTTGAGTTTTTGAGGGATAACTACCTCAGACAGTATGTAACAGAGGGCACACGAGGATTGAGGATCTTGGATTTGATCTTCTCATCAGAGGATGTAATTATAAATGAGGTGTCCAACCACCCTCCAATTGGTGAGAGTGACCATGAAATGATTACCTGGGTGGTTGCCAGCAGTGTGAGGACCTCTGTGAGAAAAGGGTATATGTGGAACAACAAGGGTGGTGATTATGAAGAGCTCAAGAGACAGCTTGCAGGTGTAGCATGGAGAAGTTAGCTGGAAAAGAGAAGTGATAATAACCAATTCCATGAGGATTACAAAGACCAGGCAAGGCGGGTGACTTGGTTGGTAAGGGTAGCAAAAGTTCAGTATGAGCAGCAGTTAGCTAATGAAACCAAAAAGAATCCTAGGGAGTTATTTTTGATATGTAGCAAGCAAAAAAAAAAAAATGATTATGGAAGAATGACAATGATTGAAGAAAATTGCATAAAGATAGCTGTTTTTGCAAAAGATATAGTGGAGATACCTAACGAGCAGTTCATAAGGATTTTTCATTCTTATAAATGTGACTTCATTGAGGGAATGAGAGCAGTTGATGATGGGAAAGAGAGACTGAGTGTAAGTGAGCAAGAGGTGTATGGGGAGTTGAGCAAACTTAATGTTAATAAAACTGTGGGACTTGGTAATATATCACCACATATTCTGAAGGAATGTGCCAAGGAGTTGATATCTGCCTTGATATATTTTTTTAATATGAGTGTCTTGCACTGGGTTGAGTTCCAAAGGAGTGGAAGGAGGGCAAGATTGTACTGCTACATAAGGAAGGTGATAGAACACAGGCATTAAATTATAGGCCTATCTGTGGGTTAAGTGTTGTGGTTAAGTTGTCGGAGAAGCTTGTGAGAACTAGGATCCAGAACTGGGTTGACAACAATGGTATTATCTTTGATGGGTAGCATAGATTTGCTAAAGGGAGGTCATGTTTTAGTAATCTACTTACTTATTACAATAAGGTGACGGTTTTCATGGACAGAGGAGAGGGATACACAGTAATATACTTAGATTTCGCAAAGGCTTTTGATAGATTACTGCATGATAAGTTGATAGTCAAACTAGAGCGGATGGGGTTGGATATTAGATTGGTGCAATGGATGGGAGATTGGCTATCTGATAGGTATCAGCAAGTTGTGTATGGGGAGGGGGGGGGAGCAATATCCCAGAAGAGGAAAGTCACTAGTGGTGTACCTCAGGGTTGTTTTAAGACCATTACACTGTTTAACTTGTATGTTAATGATATTGGCAAAGATTTAGATGGAGATATTCAGTTGTTTGCAGATGATGCAAAGTCGGGATAAACTATGAAGAGTAGAGAAGATGTTGTGGCCTTACAAGAAGACTTGAATAAACTGAGTGAATGGGGATGCGAGTTCAATGTTGCAAAATGTAAGATTTTAAAATTTGGGAAACAAAGATGGGATGTAGAATTTATGTTTGGTGGGGTAATATTGTCAGAGGTGGAAGAAATAAGAGACCTTAGGGTGATAGTGAATAAGGATCTGAAATTTAGGGGACATTGCCAAAATTGTGAGGACAACACAAAGGCCTCTGGGATGGTGTGGAGGACAGTGACTTGTAGAAGTAGGGAGATTCTTGTTCCATTGTATACGGCTTTGATTAGGCCACACATAGACTACTGTGCACAAAGAGAAGAGAAGTTTGAAAGGGTCCAGAGGAGATTAAGGTAGATTCTGACCTCTGGAATGTTGAATATGAGGAAAGGTTGAGAAGATGCAATTTACAGAGTCTAGTGGATAAGAGGAGGAGATATGATAGAGAACTACAAGTTAGTAAGGGGTTGTTATAGGATCAATGTTGGAGAGGTTCTACAGAAAACAGTCAGAGATCAGGGAAGAACCAGGGGTCATCCCTAGAAGCTGTATCTCATTACTGTTGTACAGTAATGAGACACTTTCCTAATTTTAACAAGTATGGATACATAAATTTATCCAATATTTATAAGACCATAATGCAAAGACTACAGTGTAACTCAATGGCCATATACTTTCTATGGTTCCAGAAGGTGTTTGTTAGTATTTCCTTAAAATTTTGAACTGTTTTCGCTGTATACTTGTTGAAGGGTCTCCTGTGTTTGTAATCGTACGTTTTTGTATAAAATAAACTGATGTTGCAAACTTAATAAATTTCGTTTGTTCTGTTTTGATTTGGTGTTATAAATACTGTTAAAAGTCTTTAAAAAAAAATTAAAGATTATCTCCTACAAATAAAACATCATATAAAGTTTGCCTGAGTCACTTATTTTGGTCTTGACCTGGAAGATGGCTAAGCATGTGTAATATTCACCTAAGAAGAGAACTAGATGGAACTATATGGAATTAAAAAAACTGATAATTATTGACAGACCAAGGAGACAGCTTGAAACAATGTCATGGCTTGAGAAACTTCAAGAAACTAGTGGGAAATGATCAAAGTGTCTGAGCATCTCCAATGCATTAATAATATCTTTCTCTTGCAGTTTTCATTCAAAATGATAAATCAGGTTGGAGTTAAATAATGTGTAGCCTCATTAAGTAAGGGGCTATAAAAAATGTTGTGAGGTATATAAAGAGAAAGATAATCAGCAGGCTAATGAGCAAGTGCAAAGTACAAACAAAAAAATTGTGAAAAAAAGAAACAAAACACATGGTGAGTAAAAGGAAGAATTATTAAGAAACTAATGAATGCTGATTGTAATAATAGATGAATTATTGAGTGATCACTTTGCTTATCCAGGTGAAGATAATACAGTGAGTGATGTAACACGAATCAATATGGAAACAGAAATAGAACTAATGAAGGTATTTGGGATATTAAGAAATCTCAATGTGAAAATACAGCTACAAAACTAAATGATATTGTAAAATTTCATGCAATAAATTAATTTAATTAATTTATCAAACTCAATTTTACAGGGTTTTTAGGCCAAAATGATGTAGAAAAAAGAATGTAAGACTCCTTTTGTCTGAATGTAAATTAGCTGTATTGAAAATTGTGTTAAATAATTCATGTTTAAAATATTGTACTTAAAATTAGAGAAATGGATATTAACATTGTAAGTAAGCAATAAGAATCATGTAACAGAAAAGTTTGCAACAACTTACGAACAAATTAATCGGCTAAAGTGCCTTCAGCAAGACCAGAGTTACGTCATCGTGCTGCTGGATAATTACGGACAAAGAGCAAAGAGTGTATTTAAGGGTACTATGATGGGCTACCAAGATTGGGGGGGGGGGAGAGACCTGGACCCTTTGCTACTGCTGCTGCAGGTGTTTTGGTTCCCGATCACTGAGTGGAGGAAGGAAGAAAAAAGCAATGGCATGGATTACGCAACCGGGGTTTAGAGTTCATTGTCAGAGCTGCTTCAGTGGCAATTCCTCTAAAATATTACAGGAGGGTTCCAAGGCACAACCAACAATATACATCCCATCGGATAGCTGGCTGCGATTCCTGCAAAAGGGTTGATGTCAGGACAATGGATTAGCCAATGGTGGAATAAAAGAAATGGAGTATAGAAATGTCTGAGTCAGGAATGTGTCCTGTATAACGGAAAGAATTCAAGATTTCTCGACTGAGGTACAGTTCACGAGAAAGGACTGTAAGCTTACTGAAAGAATTGTGAGTAAACAAAAGATATTGCTATTATTTTTCTTGTAACTAAGTTAAGTAAGAATTGTATGCAAGTGTGGCAAAAGGGTCGGTGGTATAGTTTTGTAAGGTACTGTATAGTAACAAAGTAGAATTAGTGTATATGTATTGCTGGTGAAAGGAATATTTCCTGAACATAGTTGCATTGGAGGGAACAGTTATCCTGTACCTGTACCTATTGTAAAAAATGTATGTTTCATAGTGCTAAGTTGAGTGAGAATGTTAAATGAACGTAAAAATGTATATACTTCAATGACATAATAATTTTGCTGAAGTTAGACATGTTAAGAGAGTTATTCATTCCCACCGTGGGAATGAATAACTCTCTTAATTTAATGAATAACTCTCTTAGAATAATTTGTTTAAGCAAAAATTGATCTGATCATTTGCCAATACACTATCTCAAATAAAATTCGTACCTGAATTTTATTTGAGATAGTGTATTGTATCTTTATTTATTTGAGATAGTGTATCTTAAATCTACTCATGCCTGTGTGCATGAGTAGATTTAAGATAGCCATAACTTGCCATATAGTTAGGAGGTTTTTAGCCGAGACCTTACCTTTGTTCATATTCTTATTATTCTTAGCCTATATTAATTTTTCTAGACTGGTACAGTTCTTAATAAAAATAAATTTGTCTAGAAGAAGGGTCTGAGAAAATAAGTACACAGAAATCATTTAGCCAGCGATAGTTAAATTCAGAGGGAGCTTAGCAAGTGGTGGGAGCAAAGAGCAGGGGTAAGAAAGAAAGGGAAGGGAATAAAAGCTTTAAGACAGGAGGGCTTAGCTAACAAAGAAAGTAAGGAAGGTTAAGGATTAATGAGAATAGGCAAAACCTTGCGAGTAGTATAAATTTTACACAAGGTGCAGCCCGACAAGGATTGAAATTAAAATATGTAATAAGCTTAGTAAATAACGCCCCATATTGTTTCTTAGCTGAATAAGAAATCAAAGAGTTTCATGCCGAATATAAAAACTATATAAAGTTCGGCGATTCCAAGCATAAGCAAATACCTAGATAGTGTAGCACCTGACCCATTTGGTAGTGCAAACTGAGGCAACTCATAGAAAGGGTGGAGCAAGCTCCGATCACTATTCTTGGTATTTACCCATAATGTGAACTTAGCTCCTAGGAGCTGTATTACTGTTCTACATTATGAGAGAAGGTCACTACCCAGACCGGTTTCAACCTTTATTGAGGTCTCATCAGTGAGTAGGTAGACCTAGTTAATACCAAGTTTGTAGTGAATAGAACTTACATCCCTTCTATGATCCAGGTATTTGCTTCCGTTTGGAATCGCCGAACTTTATATAGTTTCTGTATTTGGCATGAAACTCTTTGAGTTTCTTATTCGGCTAAGAAACAATATGGGATGCAATATCCCATAACTTAAATAAGTTCATGTCACCAAATTGAAGCCTTTGGCTCTTCATATAATTAGTAATTTATTAGGACACCTTCTTGGCAATTCTCATAGAAAGGATGTAAGTTCTGTTCGCTACAAACTTGGTATTAACTAGGTCTACCTACTCACTGATGAGACCTCAATAAAGGTTGAAACCGGTCTGGGTAGTGACCTTCTCTCATAATGTAGAACAGTAATACAGCTCCTAGGAGCTAAGTTCACATTATGGGTAAATACCAAGAATAGTGATCGGAGTTTGCTCCACCCTTTCTATGAGTTGCCTCAGTTTGCACTACCAAATGGGTCAGGTGCTACACTATCCAGGTATTTGCTTACTCTTGGAATCGCCGAACTTTATATAGTTTCTATATTCAGCATGAAACTCTGAGTTTCTTATTCAGCTAAGAAACAATATGGGATGCAATATCCCTTAACTTAAATAAGTTCATGTTGCCAAATTGAAGCCTTTGGTTCTTCATATAATTAGTAAACAACATATTTTTACAATTTGCTGGAAAGTGCAAGATAAACAGTCATCTAATTAGGTTGTTTAGTTTAATTCTTATTACATAACAATATAATTATATACCAGTTAATGTCTGAAGAGTGGTGGTTATGGTATTAGATGGTTTAGTTAAACGAATTCAGACAGAATTCAGAAATGGGTCTGCAAGACAGCACAGCTTTGTGAATGGAAGAATTTGTCTTAACTTATTCACTTTCTATGATAAAGTGACAGTTGAGCTAAATAAGGAAAATAATGGCTACACTATATTAACAGACTTTGCAAAAGCATTTAGTAGGATCCTACATGAAAAATCTATTACTTAAGTTGGAGCAAATGGGATGGATGTGAATCTGGTGACATGCATAAAAGGGTATATAATGAAGCTGAATGAAACAGAAGACAAACCAGTAGCAAGCCACAGATAGCCGTTGTTGTTCTATTTGTGCATCAATGATATAGGAAATGATTTAAAGAGAAATATCCAACTGTTTGTTGATGATGCTAAATTAAGGAGGGCAATAATTAATAAAGATATACAGAGGTCCTGCAGGATGATTTGAATAGATTTGCAGTGTAGCCAAAGAATAACAGTTGCTAGCTTAATGTGGCAAAGTATAAAGTTACCCACTTTAGGCTGAAGAGAGCGCAAGCTGTATATTGCTGATGAGAAAAACCAATGAGTTCAAAGATTTTAGGGTAATGGTGGAAAGGGCATTGAAGTTGAGAAGACATATGACAAAAGTGGGTAAAACTGGTTCAAAGAATCACTTGGATGTGGCAAGCAGAGGTAAGGAGGTTATTATCCATCTTATAAAATTTTGATATGATCACATTTGGACTAACCTTCACAAATTTGATCGCTTAGGTTTCTTTCTTAAAGATGTGAAAATGGCAGAAAGGATTCAGAGGCAAGTGACCAAATTGGTGATTAGTATGGTAACAAAACCAAATTCAGGCAGAATTCAGAACTGGGTCTGGGAAATGGCATAGCTTTGTGAATAGAACTTGTCTTAATAACTTATTTACTTTTTATGATAGCGACATTTGAGCTTAATAAGGGAATAATGTCTGCATGTGATATTACTAGACTTTGCAAAAGCATTCTTGTTTTCACACAGAGCATTCATGAGTTCTGTATCAGCAAGTTTAAAGAGAGGTAGACAGGTTGGAAACCAAAAATTATGTGGCTATACCACATCATGCTCACCAAAAAACAGGTGAGGATTGAGCAAAGAGTTAACAACCCATCTTCATAAAAAAGCTTTGTGATGGAAACCAGGACCACAAAAAATCTGACCAAAAAGTAACTCTAAATGACGAAAAATTGTTGAAAACGAATCCCTTAGAGCTCTTATGGAGAAACTAGGGAATTGAAGAATACCACAAAAAATTCAGACAAGACTCAATAACCAAAATTATTTGATTGAGCCTTTATTTGTACAAATTATTTGTAGAAAAAAATATATAAATTGGATGCTGAGATGCGAGTATGCTGTAAGAAACATCAAAAGCAAATACAGCTAAAGAAATGAAAGGCTACAAATGAAGTACTGGGAAACCACGATAAGATGGAGTGGATAGGAATTGATCCAACTGATTTCAGGAGAAATACTAATAAACTCTAGAAACAAAGAGAATGATAGTGAACACACAAAAGGTGTGGCAATAATGATGTCCAGTAAAGCAAGAGCAGCAGCAACGAAATGGGAAGAACCAATTACAGAAAGATGCCTAAGAGCAAGCTTTAACTCAAGATTCTAAAAAGTCAAAATTATTAATGTATATGACCCAACTAATAATGCATATGAAAAAGAAAAATATGAATTTTATGATATATTACAAAAAACAATAGATGAGAAATCCTAGAGATATACTGTAATTATAGTAATTCTAGTAGCAAGGCTTATACATTGGTCATACATAACTGGTAATTAATTTACGGAATTAACAACGCATATAAAGTACATTAATTAAAGGTAACTTTAATAAATAACTTTTATATTTCGGCAACGTCACATTGCCATCTTCAGGAACATAAAGATATGGTATGTGCACGCAGGCACTAACAAAAGCAAATGAGGAAGAAAGCAAGAAACTAATATTGTTCCTAAAGTCCTAATGGTGCTCTCTGGTGGGATAATTTGGTTGACTTGGCAGTTGGGCTGAAGTTCTCAAAATATAAGTCTCCCAAATTTGGGGTAGTTTCATGCACCCAAATCTGTTGAGGTTAGGAACGTTTTTTAGAGCTGCTGAAGATTCCTTGAATAATCTCTTGTATTTAAACTTGCTGCAGTGTATTATTTTTGTTTTCTTCCAACGAATTCTATGGTGGGTATCTCAGGCATGGTCTGCCAGCCCAGAGCGGCTGTACTGGTGAAATCGGATGTAGTCTTTGTGTTCTGAAATCCTGATATTTGTTGTTCTGCCTGTTTGGCCAAAGTAGGACAATTTGCAGCTGCAAGGGACCTGATATACACCAGGTAGGTCTAGGGGAAGTGGTTGGTCTTTGGTGGAGCGGATAAGGGATTAATATTATTAATTAATATACTTTATATGCGTTGTTAATTCTGTAAACTAATTACCAGTTATGTAATTATAGTAATAGGAAATTTAAATGCTAAAACAGGAAATAAGAGTAGAGAAATAATAATGGGAAAAGAAGGTACAGGAAATATGAGAATGGAGAGAGATGTCAATGGATTTTTATATAGCAAATGAACTAGTAATAGGAAGATCCATCCTTAAGCATAAAAATATCCATTAATATAGACAGCACCAAGTTATGTTGTTCCATTAACATGGAAAAACATAACCAAATTGATCATTATAATGGCACAAATAAAATAGAGTGAATCTCTTTTGAAAATGAGATCAATAAAAGAAGCAAATGTTTATACAGGTTATTTTTTAATAATAGGAGAAATTAAAATAAGATTAATGACCATAACGAAAGTAATGGGTAAAGATATAATGTATAACATAAACAAAAAAATATGAAAACTAAAAGAAAATATGCAATAGAGATTAAAAAAAGATATGAAGTGCTTACTCAGATATGATAGAGGGAGCATGAAGAATCCAGAAGCACTGCAGAAATGTGAACAGATATTAAAAACATGCACCATGAAACCACAGAAAAAATACCAGGAATGCAAAAAAAAAAGAAGACAAGACAAAGAATGAGTATCTTCAACATAAAACTCAAAACTGATGAAAGAAAAGAAATAAAGAAAAAATAATAATACAAGATAAGAGTAACATCAATTTATAATATAAAAAAATACATCGAGATTAAGAAAAATGCAAGAAAATATAAGAGGGAGTTTATAGAAAACCTATTGAATGAGACAGAAACTGCAGCTAACAGAGGTGATACTAAAGCATATAATGAGAACAATGACAAGCTAGAAAAGAAGAAATGTTATTAAAGATAAACAAAGAAATAAAATAAACGATAATAAAAATATAAAGAAATAGATTGAATACTACTTCTTCTCTTCAAGGATTAAGCATTTGCCTGTTCCAGCTTCACTGGTCTTCCTCTCTCTCTCTCGCTCTCTTTCCCTTTGGTCTATATCTATCCACTTCTTTTGGTGACCTATATCTTTCCATCTTAAATAGACGTTCTTTCCATTTCTCTCTATATTCCTTGATCTTTTCATTTACATTGTAAATATCTAGTTCTTTTCTAATGTCTTCATTTCTTATATGGTCCAATTTTGTGCATCCTTTAATTGCTCTTAAAAATCTCAACTCTGTAGCTTGTATTTTGCTTTCATCTTTCTTTTTAACCATCCATGTTTCTGAACTATATAGTAGAGCAGGACTGACCATTACTTGATAAAATTTTAGTCGAGTTTCTCATCTTGTTTTTTATTCAGTGTCCTTTTAATTGTTCTACATATTTTCTGAAATTTCTTTATTTTTTTCATCTATCTTTAAGATATGTTATTATGCAGTCTAAATAATTAAACTCTGTCATCTGTTCTATTATTTTATTTTCTACAACTATTTTTTATCTAATATGATCTCAACCTTTAAATGCCATGACTTTGGTTTTCTTTTGTGAAATTTTTGAACTGTATTGTTGGCTTATTTTGTTTAATTCATAAACTGATTTTTGAAGGTCATCTTCATTGTCTTGTGATATAATCTGATCATCTACATACAGCATTGTATTGATAACAGCTCTTCTGATTAACTAGATACCTTGTTTTATTGTTGTTTTCCATATTTTAATAATCTGATCAATATAATATGAGGTAGGTTCCAAAAGTTTCCGGCATGACATACAAAATTCATGCCAATTTTAAAATGCCGTGTGCGACAGATAGCACCATCTATGGAGCTTATCGGGAGCTTAGCGTGCCAGTTTCAACTCTCTACCTGCATCAATCAGTTGGAGGCACTTGTTTGACTAACATGTGGCATGCTAAGTGGTTGTAATGTTAAAAATTGAGTACCACACTGTGATAAAGTTTTTCACCAAAGAAGACCTTTCTCCAAGTGCTATCAAGCAATTGGATGGTGTTTATGGGGGATGCTTCTTCATATTCCACCATGAAGGAATGGGCTAAACAGTTTCACCTAGGAAGAGAAAGCAACGAGGACGGTCCTCATGATGGTTAGCCTGTGGAAGTGATGACTGAGGAAAATGTCTCTTGTTGAGGAGGAACTGCTCAGATGGCTGAAACTCAAAGAAATCTCAGCAAAGTTGGGGGTTTTCTATAACAACTGTCTTTTGCATCATTCATGAGAAGTTTCACATGACAAAGATCAGTGCAAGTAGGTGCCCCGACTTCTCTCTTCAATTCAGGAGTGTCGTGTGACCTGTTCCTGCAAGTTTTTCGAGCTTTGCCAAGGGAATCGGAGAGAAGTGCTGGATGATCCTCTTTCCAAAAAGGAATCCATGGAGTGGCACAAACTAGGTGAAGCGCTGCTGAGAAAAGACAAGGTCATACAATCCACCAAGAAGATCATTGCAACAATCTTTTGGAATGACAGGGGATTGACTTCAAGGAAATGCCACTATGAATGCAGAATATTATGCCTCACTCCTGCACAAATTGTGTGATCCATAAAGGAGAAGAGATGAGGAATGCTGAGTCATGGTGTTTGCCTGCTTCACAATGCTCCAGTCCATACAGCTAATGTTGCTAAGGCTGCAGTGAAGGGCTGTGGCTTCCAGGAGACTGAACACCCATCCTACGACCCAGATCTAGCACCCAATGAATACTACCTATTCTCGATACTGAAGAAAAAACTTTGAGGAATAAAATTTGCAGATGACAATGAGGTGAAAGATGCAGTTTTAGGTCATTCTGCAGCAAAAGTACAGACTATTTTTTTCAAGGGCACAGAAATGTTAATTCAAAGATATGAAAAGTGTGGTGAAGTAAAGGGCAATTATGTTGAAAAGTGACACAGTTGTTTTCTATCTATCATCTCTAAAAGTTAGTCAGGACAGAAACTATGGAACCATCCTCGTATATAATGAATAGAGTTGGAGATAAGCTACATCCCTGTATGACTCCCTGATTTATTTCAATCTCTTCTGTTAATTTATTACCTAAGTGTATTTTTATATCTTTATATAAACTTTGTATAGCTTGTACCAAATGTAATGGATATCCTTGTTTTTTCATTATATTTCAGTTTTTCTCTGTGTATTTTATCAAACTCTCTCATAATCAGTAAAGGCCATATGAGTCTCTAAATTAAAGTCTCATCTTTTTTCAATAATTTATTTTAACATATAAATATTGTCTATACATGATCTTCCATGTCTGAAACCAATTTGTTCATCTGAGATTAGATTGTTTGCAATATTTCTAAGTCTGTTATTCAAGATTTTACTGTAAAATTTGTAACCTGTATTTAACAAATTTATTCCTCTGTAATTTCCACAATCATCTGTCTCCTTTCTTAATTATAGATATAACCTTAGCCTTTAACCACTCTGATGGAACCTCATATTTCCTCCAATAGTTATTTATTAATTTTAAGAATCTGTAATGTAAATATTCACCATATTTCCAAAGCTCTGTAAAATGCTATCTAATTCGGTTGATTTTCTATTTTTGATACCTTTATTGATTCTTTTAGTTCTTTCAATTTTACTGATTCTATATCAGTACTGATTTCTTCATTATTATTTTGTTATTAAATGAGTCATACCATAAATTCCTATAATGTTCTATCCATTGTTTCTCTTGTATAATGTTAATTTGTGCTGTATCTCTTTCTTCGTTGTTTAATTTCCTTAATATTTCTTAGGCTATATTTTGTCTTCCATGTGTGACTTCTATTTTTTTTTGTCATTTTAGTGAACTCATCTTGGTGAGTTTTCTGTACTATGGTTAGTACAGAATTTGCCATTTGTTTTTCATTTATTGCATTTTCTATATCTGTGTTCCATATTTTTAATGATTTACTTTTTAATATTTTATTTTTCTTTCTGAGGACTTCAGAGGCTGCTTGATTGTTGCTATTTGATCTATACGTGATTTGTTGGTTCTAAATCCTACTTATGTTTCCTCTTAGTTTTTTCTCTTTTTTTTTATTATTATTATTTGATATATTGTTAGAATTTCACTTGTTATATTATATACAGGTCCGCGCGGTTAGCCTAGTGGCTTTGCGCTTCGCAACCATATGCCTGGGGAAGGAGTGTCCTAGGTTCGATTCCCATCCACGACGTGAGGAGCTTAAGGATCTTCCTCAGCCATAGCCAAGTTAGCCGGTCTTGGGCGTGGGCAGCAGGGTTTTTTCTGCCAGTTTATCTGGGGTTTTTCATCCCGCAAGCAGGCAAACCGGCCCCGTGAACACACAGGTTACAGTCATAAATACTTACGGCAAGGAAGGCAACGGGAAACCACCTTGCTCATAATCATCTCTCCCTAGAATAGTAGCATATAGCTACCCTCCCGCGGCCGTATGGCAGATGGGAACCAGAAGAATATTATATACAAGAGGGTTGAATATTTAAAAGCGATAACAGATAAAGAAAAACGTGAAAAAGAAATTTATTTAAAAAATACTAAAAACAGACACCATCATTTGGTGTCTGTTTAGTTTAGTTAATAGTAAAACACTTGACAAAAGACTAGAGACCACAGATATGAGAATCCTGAGAAAGATTAGAGGCGTGAACAGATGGCATCAATGGCAATATCATATTAAAAACGAGGATATTAGGAAAGAACTTGGCATTGGCGGCATCCAGTTGGGTCATTTAAATCTCAGGTGGTATGGTCATTTAAACAGAATGGGCAAGGAAAGATTGGCAAAACAAGTATTCTCTGCCAAGTTGGCAGGAAAACGACCAAGAGGAAGACCAAGATATAGGTGGACTGATATGGTACAAAGAGCCTTAGAGGACAGAAATATAAGATCTGATAGTATTGGAGTCTTGACAAGTAACAGACTGATCTGGAGGAAAATTGTAGATAGGAAGTTAGTAATGATATAAATTTTTCATGTAGTATACTATCATATCCTGTACATCCCTTGAAGGCACATGGCAGGAATTTGATGATGATAAAAACAAACACCAAAAAAATTTAAAAAAATAAAATACAAAAAGCACCAAAAAAAAAAATAGCTAGTAGAGAGAATATACTAAATAAACTATTAAAAGCAGATATAGAAGATGTAACAGTGAATATACTCTACCCATTTATTTAACCAAATATGGATGCAGGGAGAATGACCAGATGAATGGATATTGGAATACTAATTAAATTATCAAAGAGAAAGAGAGAGAAGAGAGAGAGATTTAACTGATTGAATAACTAGAGAAGAATATCATTATTAAATATAACAAGTGAAATTCTAACAAGAACATCAGAAAGAATTAAAAAAAAAAAAAAGCAAGATTTAGAACCAACAAATCATACATTCTCTCCCCAACAATATTTTTTTATTATTGTAGACTAGATTATGAGAAATACCATGAAAAGCAAAAGAGGAATACAGTAGAGTCTAATGGAACAGTTACATGACAGATATTGCAGATATCTAAATGAAGAAACCTTGACTGCCAGATTAAGAAAAATAAAATGAAAATAAATAAACAAGAAAGAAGAAAAGTACTGGACAGTCAAATTTTAGAAATGAAAAGTTTTCTAAGAAAAATTTCCTCCACATTAATCTGGTAACAACTTAACCTCACTAACTTATATGTCTCGATCATATCCCCTCTTCTTCTATTCACAAGGCTCTAAGCTGAATTCCCTCAATCTCTCCTCATATCTGATATTCTACAGACCTGACACTAACTTAATAAGCCTTCTTTGGATCCTCTCCAATACATTCTCATCCCCCTGAAAACCAGGTGACCAAATCTGTGCACTGTAGTCCATATGGGACTTGATCAAAGTCTTATAGAAGGGATCCATAACCTTTTTGCTTCTGCACGTCAATATCCTCTTCATTATCGCCATAATCCATTGGGATGTTATTACATTTTAGCAATGTGATACCTAAACTTCAAGGTCTCTGTCCAACATCACACTCACAGATCTCTCATCTACTCTGTGTCCTTCAAAATGTCTCCACTAATTGTATACTCTATATCCAACCTTGCCTACCAGATTTCAAGGTATTAGTGAAATCTTCAAAGAAAAAAGAAAAGAGGTAGACCAAAGATGAACTGGTAGAGAGGAACAAAACAAGAAATTGAAAAGAACTGGACATGGATAAAGAGAGAGGGACAAAACAAAGTCAAACAGAGATCTGTGGGTGAGCTCCTATGCTCCCAATGGAGTGAAAAGTAATAAGTATGACATGTTGGTGTGAGTGTTCAGACTCTGTGGAGATGCCCATGTAATAATAATATATGTAATATATCATTATTTTATCATGATAAAATCACTTATGTGGTCTTAAAAAATACTAATCTTTTCAAGGTGACTAAGAATAAATAAAGCAAGCATAAAGGTTTACAACCTTTCCAGGGTGGCAGTGACATAAAATATTATTTACTAATTAGGACATCATATATAATTAATATTTTTATGTGACTGCCAACCTGGAAAGGTTGTAAACCTATAGTAACATTAGTAGTTTAGGTTAAGGATTTTTCTCTTTTTTATTTATTTTTTTTACATAATCTGGAACCTAATCTTTTACATAATCTGGACAAAATAGTAATGGAATTAACATGCAGTAAAACTTGGTTTATATCCAGGTTGTTAAGGATTTCTCTCTCTCTCTCTCTCTCTCTCTTTTTTTTTTTTTTTATTTACATAATCTGGAACCTTGCTCTAGAGACCAAACACAGAACTTTTTCAGGCCACTCTGGACCTTGAATAAGCAGGGCGGTGGTCTTACACCAGGTGATAAAATTCATCTCCCACCAAAAGACAATCACAAACATCTGTGCCTACAATGAAATTTGAACACACAGCCAGTTAACTGGAGAATAGATAAGCTAAACATTCAGTCAACAACACTAACAACTGAAATGACCAATGATTTCCATTTCTGGCATTTAACATTATTCAAACAAAGACTAACAAACATCCATAATTTCTTATATAAGGAAGACAAGGAATGTTTGTATTAGGAAACTAAAAGCAGTATTTCCTCTCCAAAGAATAATATATTCCAATCCAGACATTCCTGTAATATGCTATTAATCAACTTTTCCAATAGCTTAATCACCACTTCTGAGATATTTGCTGATCTATAATTTGTTATCTCAATTACAGAAACCTCTTTTGTAAAGGAACTATCTTGCCAATGTAAAGGAGTAAAAATCATCAAGGTCATATCAACTGGTATTACTTGTCAAATGTCTTAGATCTCTGTCACTACAAGAGGAAATAAGGACATGATTAAAGCATAAGTTAACAAGAGATGAACTGACATCTCCAGTATATGGAAGGAGAGCTGGTAATCCTACCATGAGCATGGATGTTTGTGATTGTCTTTAGGTGGGAAATGTGTGATCATCCAGTATGGGACCACTGCCCTGCTTACTAGAGGCCTGAAAATGTTTGGTCTCTAGAGCAAGGTTTCTGGAAAACGTAAAAACTAAATTTTTTAAAAAAATACAAAAAATGCATAAAAGTGATAAAAATAAATTTTAAAAAATCCATAGCCCACCCATGATACAAATGCACCCATAATCTTTTGTGGGTGGAAACCACATAAATAGCAAATATTTTGGCATTTATTTCAGCCCAATCAGAGAAAGGAAACTAATCTGAGTTGTAAGCAATTCCAAAGAAAATGGTCTCATTATGTAATTAGACTGTAAAAAATCAATCTGAACACACTGCCAGTTAACTGGAGAATGGATAAGATAAACATTCTGCTAACAACTGATGAAATAATCAAAGAAGTCAGAACTGCTATCAGAATTTGGAGAATGATAAAAACAACAAATGAATGCACCAAAATGAGAAAGGAAATTCTGAGCTCAGCAGATCAAAAAAAAATTCTAATTTGGCTTCTCTGATGAAGAATGTCAGATCTAACAAATGCTTATGAATCATCCTATAAGAACTTTACTTAAATATAAAGCCAATAGGCTTTATATTTAAGTAAAGTTCTTACAGGATGTTAAATAAGTTAAATAAAAAAAAAGCCAATAGGCTTCATTTTGGCGATTTAAACACATTTCCTAGGAAATGTGTTTTTACATTATGGAAAATACCAAGAATAGCGATCAGAACTTTACCACCTTTGCTGCGAGTTGCCCGAGATTGTACTATGTACTAGGACTACTTGCATTAGCTCACACTAGTAATCGCCAATACTTTTATAGTTTACTATATTCGGCATGAAACTCTCTGATTCCAATCTTTGAGTTTCTTATTTGGTTTTAAAACAATGTGGGATTTAATATCCCCTTAATTTAAATAATCCTATAAGAAGAAATTATAAATATTATTTTTCAGGAAATAACAAGTTATACTAAAATATTAATTATAATAATTTCAACAAATACTTGACTATATTTTGTCAATGTTACACTGCCATCATCAGGGATCACAAAAACAATTATATCTGCATGCAGGCACTAATACTGGACAAATAAAACTGAAGAAAGGCAACCAAAGTTGGGAGTAGACTCCTAAATGCTGCTCCCTGGTGGGCTAGACTGGGTGATCTTGGCCATTACACTGAAAATCTGAGGATGAGTACTTCCCAAATTTGAGACAGTTCTCATGCACTCAAATTTGTTGAGGCTTGGAAATTTTTCAAGGCTGAGGCAGAGTCAAGAAATAGCATCTTATATTTGTATTTGATGCAGCGTAATAGAGTGGCCTTTTTCCAGCATATCCTGTGGTGAGCGTCCAAAGCATAGTGCCAACAAGTCCTAAGCAGCTGTAATGGTGGAACCAGACATAGTCCCTGTGTTAAGAAATTCTGATATTGGCTGTCCTACCAGTTTGGTCAGAGTAGGCAGTTTGCAACTGCAAGGGCTAGTAGAAACCTGGTAGGTCTAGGGAATGTGGCTGGTCTTTTGTGGAGCAGATAAAGGATGCCAATTTTATATGTGGTCTGTAAGTGGTTGTAAGGTTGTATGGTTGTATTTACTTAGGATTTTTGTCAATTTTCAGATATACCCCCGATATATGGAATGGTGGTAGATCTCAAGCAATCCTGCTCTGAATGGGGGGGGGGGGGGAAGGGATTGTAGTTACAAGGTTGTGATTTTTTTTTTTTTGTCATTTTTGAGGATTGTAGCCACTGGCTAAGAAAGTGTTGAGAATATGGTAGTTGAGCAGTTCAAGTTCATGCCCCGTTATATAATTCTCTATTGTTGGGGAAGGGGGAGCTCTAAGAGGATATTCCTCTTAGCCAATGGCTATAATCCCCAAAGTCAGGAAAAAAAAAGCAATTAGGATGGATGCAGACAGGTGTGTGTGTGTGTGTGTGTGTGTGTGTGTGTGTGTGTGTGTGTGTGGTGAGGCATCCATGAAGAAAATGAGTGTGTGAATGAACAAAAAATGCAGAATCTAGTCTCTCGGGCAACAATATCAAGTGGGACAGTCAATTCAGAATGTAAAATTGGTTAGGGCTAAAGGCATGCTACAGTTTCTATATACTAATGCTAGAATATTTTTTGTATTAGTATAAGATTAGTAAAAGACAGAAGAGTTGACATTGTTTTGGCATCTTGCCAAAAGTTATAGGCATTAGTGAGACTTGGCTAACAGCAAATGACAGTCACAGAGATAGAATGTGATGGATTTAGTATTTTAAGGGAGGACAGAGGTAGACAGGATGGGAGGGGAGGGGTACTGCTGATGTTAGCAGATGAATTGCAGCCAACAAGTTTAGCAGTTGGTCTAGTAGATTTCAGTTCTTTTGAGTCAATCTAATGTGAGATTGAGGCCAACAGAACAAATAATTGGTTGCTGCTATAGGCCAGGGGTTGCCAGGGATGATATGAAAGATATCCATCAACAGATTAGTATGAATGCAAGTCAAATAATTATTATGAGGGACCTAAACTGGAAGGAGGAAACATCGCATAGCAAGATGGAAGGATATGGAATTTATATACTGAGAGATAGTTACTTGAAGCAGAATGTGACAGAGGGGACTCAGCATATGAGAGTGTTATAGGGTCAAAAGACCTGTCCATAACTAAGGTGGCTTCACTGCCTCCAATTGGGGAAAGTAATCATGTGGTCTTGATTTAGGAGGTTGATGAATTAGAGGTACTTAGGATACTGCAGAATCTGAATGTGAATACAGCTCTGGGATTATATGGGATATCGACTTGCAGCTTAAAAGAATGTTCAGGAGAGCTGGCGATGCCTCTGATTAGGCTGTTTAAGTCTCAGCTCTTGCAAAGTCTAAGGAGAGTGGAAGGAAGGTAAAATTATTCCTTTGCATAAAGGAAGATCTAAGTCTGTCACAGCAAATTATAGACCAATCAGTATTTCAGCAGTGGTAGTAAAATTACTAGAAAAGTTGGTGAAAATGAGAATTCAGGAAGGAGTGGATAACAATATGATTCTCTATGAGGGGCAGGATTGCTTCGTGAAATGCAAGTCATAACTTAGTAATCCATTAACTTTTTATAAGCGTGACAGCTGAGTCACCCTTATAAAAAGGGAGTGGTTACACGATGATACTCCTGGATTTTGCAATGCAATTTGACAGGATACCACATGGAACTCTGTTATGCAAACTGCAATAAACAGGGATGAATATTAAACTGGCGATGTGGATAAAAGGGTGGGTGATGGGCATATACAGAGAAGCAAAATCAAGGAAAAAGCAGGTGACTATTGGTGTGCTGCAGCACTCTGTACTTGGAGCACTGCTGTTCAATTTGTACATAAATGATATAGGAAATAACGTAAAGGAGAAAATTCAGTTGTTTATTGATGATGCAAAATTGGTAGGGTAATAGTTTATCAAGATGATGTAGAGAGCTTGCAGGATGATTTGAATAGGCTGATAGTATGGGCAAAACATAATGGATGTCAATTTAATGTGGACAAATATAAAGTTATGCATTTTGGGATACAAAGATTACAAGCTGTGTACCACACTGAAGGAACTGTACTCAAGGAAACTGATGAAGCTAGGAATTTAGAGAGTTGAAATTTAGAGGGTATATTGCTAAAGTAGCCAGGGTAGCTCCCAGTATTACTTGATTATTGAAGGACACACTAATAAGCAGATAAGGGAGTTATCATTCCTCCTTATAAAGCCTTAATATAGCTAGATTTGGATTGCTGTGTTCAGGTCTAGTCACTTGGGTTTCTTTGGAATGAGGAAATGGTGGAGATGATCCAGAGACAAGTGATCAAGATGATGGTGAGTGGTCCGCAGAATGCTTCTTATGAGGATGGTTTGAGGGTTTGTGGATTGCAAAGTTGGTTGATAGGCAAAAAAGGGAAGATATGATAAAAACATTTAAGTTACCTAAAGGATTTTATAACATTAATGCTGGGGAAATGTTTATACACTTTGCTAGAAGGAATAGAACAGGAGGTGAACCCTGGAAGTTGGGTAAGAGTGCGGTTAACAAGGACATGAGAAATAGATTTTTTACTTGGAGAGTGAAATTAATGGAATGGGTTGCCTGAGTCAGTTGTAAGTGCTTTGTCTGTTAACAGTTTCAAGGAGAGGTACAACAGATATTGTGTTGATTGTTTGGACCTCCCGTGATGAGTCTTAAGACTCCAAGGCCCCAATAATAATAATTGTGCAAGAGCGTGGTTAACAAGGGCATTAAGGCTAGATTTCTTGCTTGGAGGGTAGTGAATGGGTGGAATGGATTGCCAGAAGTGGTTGCGAGTGCTTCTTCGGTGAATGAGTTTAAGAAGTACAAGTATTGTATGAAATTGCAATGAGTCTTCTAACCACATATATCTGCATAATAATACTACTTTGGAACATGTTTTAGTAATGACTAGTCCATATCCTTGGTCTCTTTCAACTAAAGGTGAGTTTACCAGTCTAACACAAAGGTGGAGGTTTTTTTCTCCCAGAAACTCAGGTTTTTCATCCCTCAGAACAGGAATACCAGCCCCCACACTTCTACAGACAAAAAATACCTCTCCACTTCAACATCAGGCTCTGCAACAAGTTGGTTGGGATCATGCATGTAAAGTCACATCACGTAAAAGGCTGACTCCAAATAGCTGGGATAAGGCACACGAGGAAGAAGAGGACTAGTCCATATCCTGAGAAAAAAAATTCAGCTGGCATAATTGATACTGGTAAATGTCCCAAATTATTTCAAATGCTCAATACTCAATTCTCCTCTTTCCTTTTGTCAGAAAGAGATCACAAGAATACTGTCAAAATTAGATACTAAGAAGTATTTGTTGAATTTATGCTCAGGCCACTTAAATAGAATGTGTGAGGAAAGGTTAGCGAAAAAGGTGTTTGACACCAAGATGGCAGAAAAGAGACCCAGTGGAAGACCAACTTCAGGTGGATTGATTCAGTCAGAATCAGAAGTGCCTTAGAAACATGAAACATTAGATATGACAATACTGGAGTTCTCACAAGTAATAGTCTAATGCAGAGAAAGATTGCTGATAGGAGATTAATAATAATGTAGATCTAATCATGTAGTGCTATCATAGTAGCCTGCCACCCCTTGAGGGTACATATCAGGACACTGATGATTAATAATTAAACAAATTATTAAGAATGAGATATGCCAGTGACATAATTACAAAAAAAAAAAAAAAAAAATGAAGAAACAAAGATTACTTAATATATTCAAATAATGCACCAAGAATTTTCATATTTGAAAAAAATCCAACAATTATGACAGTTGTTAGAGATCCCACTAAATGTCAGTCAGAAATCAAAATGCTTCATTTTATGTACTGCAATAATTATTCTGTTATTATTATAATAAATTTAGTTTAATCCTTTATCCAAGTGTAAGCAAACAAAGTTTCCACCTGAAGTATCTTCAGCACTGAGCCAACTCATAGTAAAGGTGGATCAAGCTCTCAATCACTCTTTGTCTCAGTATCTCCATTAATGCAAAATACATCTACTTGCCGACATGTATAATGCTATGCATTATGGGAGATACTGAGACAAGTAGTGATGAGAGCTTGGTCCACCTTTACTATGAGTTGCCTCAGTCCTGAAGATACTTCAGGTGCAAAATTTGTTTGCTTACACTTGGATAAAGGATTAAACTAAATTTATTATAGTCTAACCAAGTGGGAAAAACTTCCATCATCTTTCTCTAAATCCAGAGTAATTTAATAATAAGGTGGTACACCTTTTGGCACACCTAATAATAATAATAAAATACACGAATAAAGAAATAAAAGAAAAGATAAAAATCCAAACAATAGATTTAGAAAAATGGGTGACCTATTTCCAAAATCTCAGGACAGATGAGAACAATGAATTAAAATTTTATATAAGACAAAGAATGACCTAATAGAAAATATCACAATGTTAGAACTGAAAAATATAATAAAGAAGATGAAAAATAGGAAAACCCCAGGAGAAGACAATATAAATATAGAACTCTACAAAAGTGCAGGTGAAAAATTTAATGAAAGACTTTTGAAATTTTTTAATATGGTTTGGATGTCCGGAAAAATCCCTAACTCTTGGAAAAAAGCACTGGTCATCCCAAGCTATAAAAAAGGAAATAAAGACAATTGCAATAATTATAGGGGAATTAGCCTGCTGAATACAGGATATAAAATATATGCAGGAATATTAAAAGAGAAACTAAGCAGCACTGTAGACAACAAATTACTAGAAGAACAAAATGGCTTCCAAAAAGGCCGATCCTGCATAGAACCAATTTTTACTTTAAAATTATTAATAGAAAAGAGAAGAGAATTTCAAAAAGAAACACATGTGGCGTTTATTGATTATGAAAAAGCTTTTGACAAAAATTGTTTAAAATATTAACCAATTTAAACATACCAAACCAACTTTTACAATCTATTCAAGAAATATATACAGGAAATAAAATAGCAGTTAAATTAGAACACACCTTAGAATGGAAAGATATATCAAGAGGAGTACGACAATGATGTACCCTCTCACCTCTGCTTTTCAATATATATATAAATGAAATATTAACAATCTGGAAACAGCATAACCCATTTGGTATACAAATGACCCCGCAAATGAAGATAGATACACTACTATTTGCAGATGATCAAATAGTATTAGCTACATCAGAAGATGACTTACAAAGATCATTAAAATCATTAAATGATATCTCAAAGCAATATAATATGACAATATCCAAAGAAAAAACAAAAATAATGGCATTCAAAGGAGAAAACCCAATAAGAAGTAAAATAGTGATAGATAATAAAATACTAGAACAAGTAAACACTTTCAGATACTTGGGATGTGATCTATCATACGAAGAAGAAAAAGACATAGACACTAAAATATCAAACTTTGTCAAAGTAAATGGCATAATAAACAGTATATTTAAGCCATCCCTGGTACAAAAACACACAGAATCCAGACTATATAATGTCTTGTCAAAACCAACTCTACTATACGGAAGCGAAACATGGACTGAAAAGGAAAGATGAAAAACGAATTCAAACAGCAGAAATGAAGTTCCTCAGAAAAACAGCTGGATATACCAAGTGGGACCACAAAACAAATGAAGAAATCTTACAATCCCTAAAAATCAAACCAATTAATTACTACATAAGACAGTATAAACAAAAATGGCTACAACATTTAAATCGAATGGACAACAGCAGACTACCAAAAATATTATACAGATACAAAATAAGTGGAAAAAGAAGAATCGGAAGACCAAGAAAGAGATGGCATGAGACCGGAACAGGCCACATGGCCTATATTCCATGTTAGGAAGAAGAAGACACCTTTTGGCAACTCATATAGGTAAATATGACCTCTCCATTGCTTCTGCCTTAGTATCACTGTTAAATATGAATGAAAGGTTCAATTTGTTATTGAGCATTTCATTCAGGATTTTACTAGGATTTAAAAACTCTATAAAAAGGAAATGCTTGTATACATAAGTGTAAGTGAAAACTTTAATGTATTAATATTTTATTAATGGAATTTTGTAAGTGATAAATTGTAAACTGTCTTAGAAATAATATACCAGAGTCTAAGAGGTCTTAGTGAAAGTTACTTTAGAAGGAGAAAATTTATGGCAAGTCCACTTTAGCCTAATCAGCTTTTCAACATAACCCCGGGGCATCGCAATGCGAAGTACGAGACACACGTACGGCACCCACGTGATGGGGTGCATTTCAGGGACAAGTGTAGGGGAGTGTGTTTGCGAAAAAAAAGAGTTAGGTGTCGTGAGCAACCAGTGACGTAGCTGGGAGAGCGAACTAGGGGATATATAAGGATTTGCCAGCGAATATAGCACTCTTCCTCAAAAGTGGGTTCCGATGGAAGCAGTTCGTGGTGACGACTAGAAGGAAGGTCAACGATGGCTACAAAGCCAGTTAGCGATCCGCCGCTTCAAGCATAGCAACGGCATAGCCATGCAGCCAGCGGAGATCGCAGCCTTATGCAGAGTCGTACGTGCCTATCTGTCAAAGCGGTGTCGTTAAAGTTATAGGAATAGCTGTTATTCGTGATCGTAATCATAGGTGGTAAGAAGTGATAGGAAATTATAGATAGCAGACCTAGAAACCTAACCGAAAGGAATCAGCAAAGATTGATGTTATGCCCATGTGGTCAATAAAGTAGAAACTTTTATTGTCTTTTGTACTGAGAGCAGGACTAGAGCGAATGAAAGTGCTAACCATGTATGTGATAGGACCATTTTATGACTGTCTGGACTATAGTGTTTTACTTTGTAGCTAGATGTTGTATTTCCAGAAGTTCATTGTTACTAAGTTATGCCAAATAGAATTTTGGTATATTGTAGTCTAATCTGGGAAGTTGAAGGATTGTTCATTTATATAACTGTGATAAGTTAACGAGAATTAGATTAATTGATCTGTTGAAAATATATTAAGTGACTACTTAGTTATAATTAGATGGATTGTCTGAGAAATTTTGAGATATCCTTTTATGAACAAATTATTATATGTCTGAAGCAAAATTTTGATCTCTGTGTACAATACCTTAGTGTAAAATAAATGTTTTTGTTTTCTATATCTAAGAAACTTGCCTGATTTCTCACACCAATGTACTGCTTGCTAAAATTAGAACCTGTGTAAATTCAAGTGCGGGGGGGGGGGGGGGATTTGGTTACGACTGCTGATTAAGGAATAAACTAATAGGGTATAAATAAACAATAGATTCTAAGGTCACATGATTATCTGCATGTTAACTCTCTGATAGGAATATCCTTCTTGTATAGGAATCAAGATGGCACAGCTGTATTAACAAATAAATTTTTCTTGATTCCGAAAAGGAGTGAATTCCAGATCAACAACAATAGAAGAATTTGGCTCTTGCCCGGAGCATTCTCTTTGTCTGCAAGAATAGTACACGTGATCCATTAGAAAGAACGGTGTCTGATAGAAACCAGCTCTAATTAAGACTAAGCATTGTATATTAGTGGCTGGAACAGGGACAGCAGAACAATTGGTAGAAAGACTAAAGAACCATAAGATTTAATAAAGCAAAATATAACAAAATAACAACAATATAACAATTAAGAAAAAAGATATAACAATGGTGCAGCAGGTAGGATTTAATTCATGCAATTAATTAATCAAAACTGTGAATTAAGGTGAGCAGGTTTTGGCTTGAGATCAGGCAGTTTTTCTTAGTAACAAATTTAGAATTAGTAGTACTTGTGTGTGAAATTAAGATAGTAAATTTGTAAATTTATATACAAGCATGAATCAACCTTCAAGCTCAGGGATGGAGATGGAGGATTGCGAGTTTTTCAGGACCATCAACCCTCAACAGGTTATTCCGCAGTTTTCTGGAGAGGAGAATGACGACGTTTTAAGCTTTTTTAGCTACGTCGAGGAGTTGAGGAAGGCAGGGAGGTGGACGGACTTCCAACTTTTGATCTTGTTGCGTAGTAAGTTGGTTGGGAAGGCTAAGAATTTCCTCTATTCTTCCCCACACTTAAGGAAACACTAGACTATGCAAAATTCAAGGAAGTCCTCATCTCTCAGTTTTCTAGGTTAAGAAGCCTTGGTCCAAACTTAAGGAAATTACAGAGAATGGCGCAAAAAGACCGTGAGAACGTGATTGACTTTTATCACAGGTTATTGAGCCTCACTCACACCCTGCAAGTAACTAATGAGGATAAGCCTCACCTGGAATGGGCGATCTTTCACCAATTCAGGCTGGGAGTGAAGCAAGAGCTCAGAGAAACAGCCTACAAAAAGAAAGTAACTAACTTAGAGGAGTGCCTAAATGCAGTGAGAGATAAAGAGCAAATGCTTGGTGACCTTGGTCCTGCATCTGCTACTGGCTATGTAAACCTAAATAATAAGGAAGGGAATTCTAATAAAAACTCCAAGCCAGAGAAAGAATCTCATGAGAAAAGGGAGAAGAATAAGAATTTAGATAGACATGAGGGAGATAGAACTGATTCCGTCAACACAAATCAAATAACAAGTGGAGTGTTGGATATAAAAGAGGTCCAATCGATAATTCAGAGAGAGGTCGAATGCTTACAACAATCAGTCATGGATCGCCTTGACGCTGTTTTAACCCAGTTGGCGGCAGTATCCACAAAAACCTCTGAACTCCCCGCCCCCAAAGTCGATCGAACTGCTGAGATAGTAAGGTCAGAGGTTGAAAAACTGCAACAACCCTTGTTTGACCGGCTGAATACAGTAATGAAGAAACTGGCTGAAGTGACTAATCAGAATGCACCAAACTCTCCTATGAGACTCGAAAGAGAAGGAGAAGACAGAGGAGAACCTCCAAAATGCTTCAGTTGCAGCAAGCTTGGGCATTTTGCTCGCAATTGCTTCAATAGCAAGCGAAGATCCAGTAGAGGTTATGATGGGAGATCAAATTCCCACATGTATGCTAACAGAGCTTGGAAAGAGGGTCAGAGGAACCACTACCAGTCCCCAGAGTTGACAGTAAAGGGAATTATCTGTGGTTAAGCACTGTAAAGCACTTCTAGACACCGGTTCCCAGGCCTCTATTATTACAGCGGATTATTTTGAGAGGATAAGGCCCTATGTGAGGGATAACATCTTTTATTTTAGAAGGCCTATATGGTTATCCGGAGTGTCGACGTCTACTGTCCGTGTATCAAAATCAATATTCTTGAGGGTATATTTACCAGAGTTTAATGTGTGTGTTAGGCATGAGTTGTTGGTCCTACCTAGGACATCTCACCCACACGTTCATGTAATTTTTGGAAATGACTTTCTAGAAAAATACAAGTTTTCATGTGACTACTCACGAAATGAGATATTTCTTATAGGAAGAAAATGATTTGGTAGAAGGAGTCAAAATTTTCATTGCAGAGATAAAAATGAAGACGCACATGGAGAAGGAATGCAATGTGAAAGTAACGTAGTGCAGAATAACGGAGCTAGTGAGGGTTCCACTAACAATCAGATTAATTCCGAAAAGGCTTCTACAACCAATGAGAATGATCAATATGAGACATCCCAAATATCAAGCATTAAGTTGGTAATTGATCAAGGTGATGCAGAACAACAGTTAGAAGGTCACCCAAGAACAATCGGAGTAAACTATATCAAGATAATAAAAGGATCTAAAAGTTTTCATAACAGACAGAGCAGAATCGGGCACAGAAGACAACAAGTTGAGGTACAAACTCAGCATCAACTTGATTATGCAAACTTCCTCTGTTTTCTTTTTATGCTTAGGAAGGCTATAGGTGGTCTGTTGTGTTGGGATTTGGTACAAAAGCTGCACATTTACTAACAGATTGTGCAAGTTCTTTGAACAAATCTAATGAAGAATTATTTAGGTCCAAAACATTAAAAGATAGCTATGAAATTAGGTGTAATCATGAGAATAAGGTTCAGTTTAAAATGAGGTACAATTTAGGTTCAAGAGAAGTTTCGGGAAGGCGAGAGTATAAGCTGAAGTCTAAAATCTTCTCCAGAAATATTGAAGGAGAAAGGTCAAGAAAAATTTTCCAATGAGAAAAATTTTTTTGTGAAAGGGGAAACCTTTGTTAAATCTGGAATGAAAGGTTCAATTTGTTATTGAGCATTTCATTCAGGATTTTACTAAGATCTAAGAACTCTATAAAAAGGAAATGCTTGTATACATAGGTGTAAGTGAAAACTTTAATGTATTAATATTTTATTAACGGAATTTTGTAAGTGATAAATTGTGTTATATGATATGTAAGTGATAATATTTCTGGTAGAAATAATATACCAGAGTCTAAAAGGTCTTAGTGAAAGTTACTTTAGAAGGAGAAAATTTATGGCAAGTCCACTTTAGCCTAATCGGCTTTTCAACATAACCCCGGGGCATCTCAATGCGAAGTCCGAGACACGTGTACAGCACCCACGCGATGGAGTGCATTTCGGGGAGAAGCGTAGGGGAGTGTGCAAAAAGAAAGAGTTAGGTGTCGTGAGCAACCAGTGACATAGTTGGGAGAGCGAACAAGGGGATATATAAGGATTTGCGAGTGAATATAGTGCTCTCTTAGTCCTCTGTTCTTCGTGGTGTCTCTCTCCCTCAAAAGTGGGTTCCGATGAGAGCAGTTCGTGGCGACGACTAGAAGGAAGGTCAACGACGGCTACAAAGTCAGGTAGCGATCCGCTTCAAGCGTAGCAACGGCATAGCCATGCAGCCAGCGGAGATCGCAGCCTTATGCAGAGTTGTACGTGCCTATCTGTCAAAGCGGTGTCGTTAAAGTTATAGGAATAGCGGCGATTCATGATTGTAATCACAGGTGGTAAGAAGTCAGAGGAAATTATAGATAACAGACCTAGGAACCTAACCGAAAGGAATCAGCAAAGATTGATGTTATGCCCATGTGGTCAATAAAGTAGAAACTTTTATTGTCTTTTGTACTGAGAGCAGGACTAGAGCGAATGAAAGTGCTAACCATGTATGTGATAGGACCTTTTTATGACTGTCTGGACTATAGTGTTTTACTTTGTAGCTAGATGTTGTATTTCCAGAAGTTCATTGTTACTAAGTTATGCCCAAATAGAATTTTGGTATATTGTAGTCTAATCTGGGAAGTTGAAGGATTGTTCATTTATATAACTGTGATAAGTTAATGAGAATTAGATTTATTGATCTGCTGGAAATATATCAAGTGACTACTTAGTTATAATTAGATGGATTGTCTGAGAAATTTTGAGATATCCTTTTATGAACAAGTTATTATATGTCTGAAGCAAAATTTTGATCTCTGTGTACAATACCTTAGTGTAAAATAAATGTTTTTGTTTTCTATATCTAAGAAACTTGCCTGATTTCTCACAGCAATGTACAGCTTGCTAAAATTAGAATCTGTGTAAATTTAAGTGGGGGGGGGGAAGAAAATTTGGTTACTACTGCTGATTAAGGAATAAACTAATAGGGTATAAATAAACAATAGATTCTAAGGTCACGTGATTATCTGCATGTTAACTCTCTGATAGGAATATCCTTCTTGTATAGGAATCAAGATGGCACAGCTGTATTAACAAATAAATTTTTCTTGATTCCGAAAAGGAGCGAATTCCAGATCAACAACAATAGAAGAATTTGGCTCTTGCCCGGAGCATTCTCTTTGTCTGCAAGAATAGTACACGTGATCCATTAGAAAGAACGGTGTCTGATAGAAACCAGCTCTAATTAAGACTAAGCATTGTATATTAGTGGCTGGAACAGGAACAGCAGAACAATTGGTAGAAAGACTAAAGAACCATCATCATCATCATCAAATTCCTGCTATGTACCCTCAAGGGGTGTACAGGATATGACAGTACTACATGAAAAAATTACATCAATACTAACTTCCTATCTACAATTTTCCTCCAAATCAGTCTGTTACTTGTCAAGATTCCAACATTATCAGATCTTATATTTCTATCATCTAAGGCACTTTGTACCGTATCAATCCACCTATATCTTGGTCTTCCTCTGGGTCGTTTTCCTGCCAACCTGGCAAAGAACACTTGTTTTGCTAATCTTTCCTCTCCCATTCTATTTAAGTGACCATACCACCTGAGATTAGCTCTGCTAATGCATTCCTGGATGCTGACAATGTCAAGTTCTTTCCTAATATCCTCATTCTTAATATGATATTGCCATTGATGCCATCTGTTCACACCTATAATCTTTCTCAGGACTCTCATATATGCGGTCTCTAGTCTTTGGTCAAGTGTTTTACTTCTGACCCAGCTGTCAGATCCATAAGTTAAAACTGGTTTGAACACTGTCTTGTATACAGCTAATTTAGTGTTGCGACTAATTTCTCTCTTATTCCATATGAATTTATTCAATTGACTTCCCACCATACCAGCTTTGCTGATTCTGTTGTCCATTTCTATATTTAATTTACCATCTTCAGTAAAAATTGTGCCTAAGCAGCTGAAATGTTTTACTTGTTCCACAGGTTCTCCATTCACAACACAGTTGACATTTTCAATGATTCTGCCTATTTTCATTCTCTTTGTCTTTTTATTGCTGACCTTCATACCATATCTATTACAACAGCTATTCAATTTAGTCAGAGAATCTTGCAGACTTGTAGCGGATTTATTTAGAAGTATAACATCATCCGCATAAAGCAAAGAGCTGACATTAACATCTCCAATTTTGATATCAGGTTTAATACCACTTTCCTTCATAATGTGATCCATATAGATAATGAATAACAGAGGGGATAATGTACATCCTTGTCTCACACCAGGTTTAACATTAAACCATCTTCCTGTACTTCCTTCAATTCTAACTGCTGACTTACAACTCAAATAAAGACTAAGTATTGCTTGATATAATGCCCCATTGACATCATATAACTGCAGCGTATTGAATAGCTTCTCTCTTGGCACCTTGTCACATGCCTTTTCCAAATCGACAAAACTTAGATACAGATCTTTGTTATATTCCCATGCTTTCTCGACTATTTGTTGTAAAGTGAAGATCTGATCCTGACAGCCTCTATTTGGCCTGAATCCAGCTTGTTCTTCACCAAGCTTTTCTTCCACAATTCTTCTCAACCATTTCTCAATTATACTGGCATAGATCTTGCCAGGAACACTCAGTAAGGAAATACCTCTGTAATTCTCACATTCAGTTTTATTTCCCTTTTTATATATGGGTACTATGAGAGCTCGACTCCAATCATCGGGAATTCGTTCCTCAGTCCAGGCTTTCTGAACTATGCAGTGCAGCCACTGTAAGACTTTTATACCACCATACTTCAGCATTTCTGGTCGAATATCATCTACTCCTGCTGCCTTTCCACATTTCAAGCCTTTGATGGCTTTTTCTACTTCAAGTATGGATATGCATTCCTGACTGCATGCCTGGTCAGTGTTTTTTATCACTGTGCTGTCATCACTGCTTGTTTCATTTAGCAGTTTTTCAAAGTAATTACTCCATAATTCAAGGATATCTTTTTCTCCCTTTTTCGTGTCACCTTTATCATCTCTAACTCCTTTTACAGCACTCTTTCCTCCATTCCTAAGCTTCTTCAACAACCTCCAGAATATTTTGCCACCTTCTTGATATTTATTTTCTATATTCTTGCCAAAGTCCTCCATTACTTTTGTTTAGCTAGTTTTATACACTGTTTAGTTTTCTTACATTTGTCTCTGTATTCTGTAAGAGTAAAAGCTGACTTATTTGCCAGGAACTTTTGATATGCTTTCTTCTTTTCCTTCACTGCTTCTTTAACTTCCTGTGTCCACCAGGGAGTTCTGATTTTTTTATCCTTGCACACAACCTCACCATATGCCTCTCTGGCAGAATCAATCAATGTTTTCTTCAGAGTTTGCCACTGAATCTCCAAGGTTTGATTTCTGTTCTCAAACTCTTTCATTTTCTTTTCAATAATCTTTCTGTATTTTAGTCTACAGTTCACATCTGAGAGCTGCTCAACTTTTATTCGCTTTAAAACTTTCTTACATGTTATTCTTTTCAATATGAAATTCAATTTTATCCTGCTCAAGAATAAATAGTGATCACTTCCAATTTCAAATCCTCTGTACACTCTGGTGTCCTGCACCAGGGAGAAGACATCACTATCAACAATAACATAGTCAATAAGACTTTTCTTATTCCTAGCCTTTTCTCTCCATGTGAATTTGTGCACATTTTTATGTTGGAACAACATCATCATCATCATCAAATTCCTGCCATGTACCCTCAAGGGGTGTACAGGATATGACAGTACTACATGAAAAAACTACATCATTACTAACTTCCTATCTACAATTTTCCTCCAAATCAGTCTGTTACTTGTCAAGACTCCAACACTATCAGATCTTATATTTCTATCGTCTAAGGCACTTTGTACCGTATCAATCCACCTATATCTTGGTCTTCCTCTGGGTCGTTTTCCTGCCAACCTGGCAGAGAACACTTGTTTTGCTAATCTTTCCTCTCCCATTCTATTTAAGTGACCATACCACCTGAGATTAGCTCTGCTAATGCATTCCTGGATGCTGACAGTGTCAAGTTCTTTCCTAATATCCTCATTTTTAATATGATATTGCCATTGATGCCATCTGTTCATGCCTATAATCTTTCTCAGGACTCTCATATCTGCGGTCTCTAGTCTCTGGTCAAGTGTTTTACTTCTGACCCAGCTCTCAGATCCATAAGTTAAAATTGGTTTGAACACAGTCTTGTATACAGCTAATTTAGTGTTCCGACTAATTTCTTTCTTATTCCATATGAATTTATTCAATTGACTTCCCACGATACCAGCTTTGCTGATTCTGTTGTCTATTTCTATATTTAGTTTACTATCTTCAGTAAAAATTGTGCCTAAGTAGCTGAAATGTTTTACTTGTTCCACAGGTTCTCCATTCACAACACAGTTGACATTTTCAATGATTCTGCCTATTTTCATTGTCTTTGTCTTTTTATTGCTGACCTTCATACCATATCTATTACAACAGTTATTCAATTTAGTCAGAGAATCTTGCAGACTTGTAGTGGATTTATTTAGAAGTATAACATCATCCGCATAAAGCAAAGAGCTGACATTAACATCTCCAATTTTGATATCAGGTTTAATACCACATTCCTTCATAATGTGATCCATATAGATAATGAATAACAGAGGGGATAATGTACATCCTTGTCTCACCCCAGATTTAACATTAAACCATCTTCCTGTACTTCCTTCAATTCTAACTGCTGACTCACAACTCAAATAAAGACTAAGTATTGAGTAAAGACTAAATAAAGACTAAGTATTGAGTAAAGACTAAATAAAGACTAAAGAACCATAGATTTGATTTAATAAAGCAAAATATAACAAAATAACAATTTTAAAAAAAAGAATATAACATCACCGCTTCTAGGTCTGTCTCGCACTGACGAGGCCTCAATAAAGGTCAAAACCGGTCTGGGTAGTGGCCCTTTCCTTAATGCATAGCATTATACATGTCCGCAAGATGTGTTTTACATTATGGTAGATACTGAGACAAGGAGTGATAAGTGCTTGGTCCACCTTTACTATGAGTTGCCTCAGTCCTGAAGATATCTCAGGCACAAACTTTGTTTGCTTACACTTGGATAAAGGATTAAACTAAATTTATTACAGTCTAACCAAGTGGAAAATAAACCTCCAACATCGTTCTCTAAATCCAGAGTAATTTTATAATAAGGTGGTACACCTTTTGGCAACTCGTATAAGTAAATATGACCTCTCCATTGCTTCTGTCTTAGTATCGCGGCTCTGCTCAGTGGTGGGGTGAGCCAGTCATGGTGTAGAGCCAACCATTTCTGAGAGTTCTTCTCAGTGGCAGGATGAGCCTGTTACTGAGGGAAACAATGCTGAGTTTTTGGAGTTTGACCGGTACTTGAACATTCAATAAAGGTTGAAACCGGTCTGGGTAGTGGCCCTCCCTTAATGCATAGCATTATACATGTCCGCAAGAAGATGTGCTTTGCATTATGGGAGATAAGAATCTGACAAGGAGTGATGAGATCTTGGTCCACCTTTACTACAACTTGCCTCAGTCCTGAAGATACTTCAGGTGCAAACTTTGTTTGCTTACACTTGGATAAAGGATTAAACTAAATTTATTATAGTCTAACCAAGTGGAAAATAAACCTCTAACATCTTTCAGTTATTATTATATTTCTAAATATTTACTAACTTGTTCAATTATTTTTCCCTTTGCTTCCTAATTTACATTTTACGGGATCTCTAGCAACAGTAATGATTTTTATTTCTGTTGTTGTCATCATATTTTTCTAAATATAAAACTAGTAGTAAAAGCTAGTAAACTATCATAATGTCATAAGTCTTATCTGGAAGAATAACCAAAAAAAAAATATAATAATAATCTACTAGGAATTGCTAGATCAGCACTAATATATGCAGTAAAAAGATGTGCAGAAACTACAAAATTACACAATAAATGAAATTAACAAATGAAATCATTAAGAAAAATTGCAGGCATAACAATAATAAACAAAATTATGAACACACAAATCAGAAAAAAAAAAAAAAAAAACTTAAAATACAGCTAATAAATGACTGGATTCAAAAATGAAAAGAAGAATGGAAAAAATCATATACAAGTATAAAGAATGCAAGCTAACAATGATCAAAAAAAAAAAAGTCAAGTAGTAAACTGCCCAGATAAGAGAGAAATTAGCCAAACTAGCCATACACAAGACAGTGTTCAAAACAGTTTTAAGCTATGGATTTGAAAGATTATGCAAGAACATTTATAAAAGATGGAAGAGGAGATGGGGAAGTGTGAATTAAACTTGAAGTTAGAAAATATACATACAGTACACTGAGTTAGGTAAAGTAGTTTGATAAAGATCTTAAATTCATTTTAAGATCCTCTTAAAATGAATGGAAAAGTGCTATTGAATATACAGACTTGAATATCATGATGGATAAGGAATTTAGATGCCGTAATAATATTGGTAAGAGAGCTAGTGCTCTAATTAAAAGAACCTTCACTTGCAGGAGGAAGTAAGTTAGGATCCTCTTAAATAACTCTGGTCTATTGGATTATGGTTCTCAGCTTTGGTCACCCACATTTGTAAAATACTTTCAATGAGCTGAAGTTATATACAGAGGAGATTCTAGTATGTTGAGGGATTAAGTTAGGAAAGTTATGAGAATCAGCTGGTGAGCCTAACTAACAAAGAGAGGAAACTTAATTTGATAAGGCATTCATTTTTTATAGTCAGGGTTGGTTGAAAATTTATGGAATAGTCTACTAAGTGTTATGGAAGAAAGCAGTGTGAATAAGAGTGAAAGAGATAAATGTTATAGGCGAAAGGTAAAAAATATCTGGTAAAATATATTTACATTTTTTAAAAAGAAATAATAAAATAAAGTAAGTGTGTACATATCCACACAACTAATGATTATACATTTTTAATCATATTGGGACTAAAGAGTACAGTTTTCTCCTAGTGTGTTGTTAAACAGATAGTAGAAAATCTGCAAGATTTAAGGTGGTGTGCCCCAGGGATCAATCCTTGGACCACTGATGATGCAACAATAGGTAGGGCAATCAGAGATACTGCTGATTATATTATAGATGGTAATTATCATTATGGTTTATTGCATTTTGATCATCAATTAGGTATTCAGATAATTAATCAGGTATATGATATGGATATATTATTATTGTACAGTAATTATAATATGCAATTCAAATGGACATTAAGAAAAATTGTGATTTGATAAGACATTTGATGAAATTACCTAATTAGTGCCACTGAACACTTGACTGTTGTTTTTATTGTATATGTACAACATATAATAATATATAATCTGGTGCATATAGCATAGTGCTACCACTACATTGGCTGAAGAGATAGTGGATGGAGACACATCATAACCTGAATAAGAATCTGACAACAGGGACAGATGGAATATCAGCACATGTGTTAAAGGAATGTTCAATCAATCGAACTGGCTGGGCCTTGACATATTTGTATAAGTCTTAGCTCAGGAAAGATCCCACAGGAATGGAAAGAATACATAATAATCCCATTGCACAATAGTGGTACAAAGGATGATGTGTCTCTAATGGCCTATCGGTATCTCTGAAGTGATTGCAAAGATTTTAGAGAAGCTGGTAAGAACTCTAATACAGATATGAATCTGTACAAAAAGGCTATTTGCAAGCAAAAGTGTGTACATATAAATAATACAGGGAGGTGAAGTCTGAGCAATTTGCTCATATTTTATAATGCTATGGATGAGTTGGATAAAGGATATGGATACACTACAATACCGCTGGACTTAGCTAAGGCATTTGATAAGATATCACATGAAAGGATATTGTAAAGTGGAGAATATAAGATTGGAATATAAACTATTGGCTTGGATAAGTGAGTGGCTGACAGACAGGTGTTGAAAAGTGAGGGGTGAGGAAATCTGCAAGATTTAAAGTGACCAGTGGTGTGGTCACTTTAAATCAATCCTTGGACCACTGATGATGTAACAATAGGCAAGGCAATCAGAGATACTGCTGATATCCAACATTTACAAGGTGATTTGAATAGGCTGGAAGTGTGGGTAAATGATAATGGCCATCAATTCAGTGTTAGTAAGGGTAAAGTTGCAGTACGGCATGATGAGATATCCAACGGATATCTCATCATGTATATTATATTGGCTGATTATGCTTGGAGTTATGGTGGAGAGGAAGCGGACATTCAAGGATCACATAGCAAAATTGCAAATATAACTCAGAGGATAATGGCAATGCTGAAACAAACATTGATATGCAAGTCATCCTGCCATTTTACGAGATGTTATGACTACAATTAGACTACTATGCACAGATTTGGTCTTCTGGATTCAAAAGGGATTAAGAAGCTGTGGAAAATCTGCAAAGAAGAATTACAAAGATGATAACAGGATCATAGGATGCAGATTATGAAGACAGATTGAGAGTATGTGGATTGCAAACACTGGTAGACAGAAGAAACTTCTCAGAGGACATTATAGGATATCAGTTGATAAAAATTTTCATTATGTGGAAGGAAGACAGAAAACAAAGAGAAATCCATGGAAGTTAAGTTTATATGCAGTTAAGTAAGGCATGAGAGCTAGATTTTTCTCTCACAGAATCATTAGTGTGTGGAACAGTTTGCCTGTGTATACTAGCATGAATGAGTTTAAGAGAGGGTATGACAGCTGGTGTGGGTGATGTACAGCCTCCCCTTGAGTCCTTGACTTCCTGGGGAAAGGGGTCTAATAATAAGGAATTCAAGAGAAACATTTTGAATGTAAGGAAGTATAAGCCATCCTCTTCAAGGATTGAAAATATAAGAAGATCAATATATATTTTTGTTGTTGTCAAAGAGCTGTCCAGTTTTTCCCTCAAAGACCATGAAGTGGAAGGCAGAAATAATAATTATATTCTTCTTCTGTCACATATTTTTTCCAACCCTTATTGGAATCAATGTGTTCAGTGGTGGTACCAATATTAATCTATCCATTGATAATTATATTCTCCCATCTTCATTATTTAAGCCTAAATATATAACAAATCAATTTCACTTATCATTAAGAAGAAAATATTAAGACCAAAAGAAAAACAGAACCAGTGTAAGAATCTATCATGTAGGTTCATTCTTTGAAGGTTTCATTTTATAATGTTTCCTGATTTCAATAAATGCTGATAATACCATGATGATCTGATAGTAAAAATATTGTAATGACATGATTATGGTTTAGATAAAAATGTTTCCTAATACTGCAATCAAGAATAATGTAAAATAACATGGGTTTTAATTTGTTTTAATTACTATTACCTGATGAATACGATGCAAGCAGACAGCAACAACATGTGAGCACCAAGAAGCAATGCTAGTACAAGTACAGTTGCAGGAAGTGATACGGCATCGATCAAATGTAACAGCTACATTATAAGATCCTTTAGCTACAGAGAGACTCTGAGGAGGAACAACACTGGCACTCAGGTGAAAACCTATTTAATAACATTGAAAGCTTATATAAAAGCACATAAGCAATTATGAACAATGAGTTATTAACCTCAGATTAAATATGGAAGTCATCTTAAAGCTTGATAGATTATATTAAAATTAAGATTTCATTCCCATCAACTTTCGTGGGTGTGAGTAACAAACTGTTTCCAGGGTACCTCTTTAGCCCTGTGAAAATTATGTTAGCTTCCAATTCTAGTTGCAGGCTAGAAAAACTTGTTCTAGACCCCCCCCCCCCCAGGCAGTCCCAAATTCAGACAATCTTTGGCATGGAAAGGAAAGAGTTTTCCCATCCATAAATTCAGGTTTCATACAAAGAACCTTCTCCTCTGTTCACACTCTCCTTATATGGGTTCCAGGAATGGCCTCTTGTTCCATCCTCCCCACCTCTTCCATTCTATGAAAAATTTCTTTCATGTCAACCTGATAACAATCCCTGATTAACTTACATGTCTCAAACATATATTTCCTCTGCCTTCTATTCATGAGGCATTGCAATTTATATTCTTTCTATCTGTCTTCACACTGCAAAGACTACCTTTGTGAATCTTCTCTGGACCCTTTTTTAACATATCCTTGTCATCATGACACCTGATGGAATCATAACCTCTTTATTTCTGCATATCAAAGTCCTCTGCACCATGTGAGACTTCACAACTTGTGCATTGTGGTCCCTGAATTTCAGGTCCTTGTCCACAACCACTCTCAGATCACTTATCTCCTCTACCTCCTTGAAAGTTTCCCCACCAAGTGTATATTTTGCATCCCATTGTTGCTTACCAAATTTCAAAACCTTACACTTTGCAATACTGAACTGACAGTTCCACTTACCTGCCTATTCATGCAATCTATTCAAGTCCTCCTGTAGGGCAATAACATCTGCTTGACTCTGCATTGCTCTCCCCAATTTCGCATCATCTACAAAACAGCTACATATCATGAGTCAAACCATCCCAATATCATTAATATACAAACTGAACAACAATGGTCCCAAAACTGATGCCTGTGATACACCACTAGTGATCTTCCTCTTTCAGGATACTGCACCCCCATATACAACTTTCTGATACCTATCTGACAGCCAGTCACTGATTCAACTCAGAAGTCTGTTATCCAATCTCATCTGTTTCAATTTATTTAACAGCTTGTCGTGTTGCAGTCTATCAAAAGCTTTTGCAAAATCTATGTACACCACTGTATATACATCTCCCTTGTCCAAGACATTTGTCACCTTGTTATAGTACATAAGTAAATTATTAAAATATGATCTCCCTTTAACAATCCTATGCTAATAAGTACAAGAGAATATTGCTGTTATCAACCCATTTCTGTATCCTAGTTCTCACCAATCTCTCCATGAGATTCCAGTAACTTAACGACAACTCCAGATATACAGATCAGCTATAATTTGTAGCCACAGCCATATCACCACCTTTATGCAATGGAACAATTTTACTTTGTTTCCACTCTCTTAGAACCTATGCTGTTGTAAGACCCTTATTAAACAGGTTTGTCAATGCTACTGTCAATTCCCTGGAACACTCTCTTAAAGACACATGGTGATATAACATAGACACAATTAAGCCATCCTTTCCTATGTCCTCTACACTTGAGTTGTTCATGATTTCACCCTGATGAGGATGAAACACCCTTATGAATTGTTCACTGCATACCTCAATGATGTCTTCTGCAGCAGTTATCATTCTTTCCTTTTCATCTATTAACATCATCTTGCCATAATCATTTTTTCTTCTACTTGCCATATATCTGAAAAAAACTCTCTAAGTTTTTCTTGGCCTGATTTGCAAATTTCTGCACTTACCATAATTTTATCACCACTGTTCTTACCAACTGAGTCACCTTCCTGGCCTGCTTTTTATACTCCTCATGCAACTGATTGCTACCTTTATTCATCTTGTGCTGCTTCCACAGTATCCTCTTCTTCCAAATTTCATGCTTAATCCCTTTATTCATCCAACTGACACCTACTTTATTCTTCCGAATACATTCACACATCGATGTTGTTAAATATCACAGAAGTCTTCATATGGATAGCCACAAATGATCACTTCATGATCACGCTCACCAACTGGAGAGAAGTGCGAAACTTCACTCACAACCACATCCTCTGATGAAATTATCAGATTTAACTCACAATCCTCGTGCGCCCTTCTTTACATGATGCCTGAAATAGTTGTTTCTCAAGAAATTCATTTTCCTTATTCCCAAATACTATATCTTCCTTCCAATCTATATTGCCACAATTAAAATCAGCCATAATAATCATCCTTCCCTTGTTCACTAATCAAAGTTGCTTATACATTTGTTCATCATCGCCCTCTACTTTCCACGTTCTATAGCAGCATCCAACTAAATATTCAATCAGAAATGCTCAAATATATAGAAGTATAAAATTTTTACAGTGGCTGAGCTTATAATTCAGAAGGCTTAGTCAAAGGATCAAATTATGGATAACTGGAGTAGTGTTCTCACAGTACCATCTATAAAAAAGGGAAATAAATCTGAATGTGAGAATTACAGACAAATTTCCCTACCTCCACAATTTTTCTTAGCCTTTCTTCAAGTATACTTGAGAAAAGGCTAAGAAAAATTGTGGAAGCCTGGACAAGAACAAGCTGTGCTCAGATCAAATACAATTTTTCAGGATCAGATTTTCACTTTAACACAAACAGGTAACAAAACATGGGAATACAACCAGAATCTGTATTTAAGTTTTGTGATCTCAAAACAGGCATATGACAAGTTACCAAGAGCAAAGCTGTTCAAAATGTTGTAGTTACACAGTATAAATTAGATATTATATAGAGCAATACGCTCTATATTTGAGTTGTAAGTCTGCAGTTAGAAATGAAAGAGATACAGAAAGATGGTGTGATGCTAAATTAGGCGTGAGACAAGGATACATGTTATCTCCACTTTTATTCATTATCTTTATGGATTGCATTATGAAAGAAAGTGGTATTAAGCCTGATATCAAAATTGGAAATATTGGTCTCAGCTCTTTATACAGATGATGTTATACTCTTAAGTAAATTCAGTACAAGTCTTCAGGATTTTCTAAATTAATTGAATAACTGCTGTAATAAATTTGGTATGAAAATCTGCAATAATAAGACAAAGACAATGAACTTAAAAGGCAGACCAATTAAAACATCAACTGCATCTTAAATGGAGAACCTATAAAATGAGCAAAACATTGCAGCTATTCAAACAATTTTAATGAAGATGGAAAATTAAACATGGAAACAGACAGCACAATTAGCAAAGATGGATCCTTTCCTTCATGCTTACACTGTGATCAGAATACATCATGAAAATTATGGAAACAACTACTGTGTTAGAGTAAAACTTTAGTTTAATATAAACCAAAGATGGATGGAAAGATGGAAAGTGTAGGCAAAGATGGATGGATGGAAGTCAACTGAATAAATTTATATGAAATAAATAAGAAGTCAAAACACTAAACTAGCTTATACAAGATGATGTTCAAACCAATTTAAACTTAAATGGATCTGAGATCATGATTTAAAATAAAACACTATGTATATTACTACATTCAAGACATGTTCTACAAATCAGCAAGGCCATAATAATGGTACTGAATGTGTTTTTTTGTGTTCTCACATCCTGATGTTAGCTATTCCTCCTGTTCTCTAAAGTATGCCAACTTGCAAGTACAGAGAACTTTATACATTTCAAGAAAGTCCAGAGGTAGAAGTGGGTCTGTATGAGAATTCATTATGTGGTTTATGCTGTATGAGCATTGTGTTTTTAAAAACTACTTTTTTCAAACACACCCCTATTCAACAGACCCATAGCTCTCTCTCATCAGGTGTCACTTAGGACTCTAGCATTTTGTAACCAATAGCTTGTTCACTAGACAAAGCACCTACATGCACAATGCCTCCATGGTAAATGTATTCTTTGATAAAACCCAGTGAAAAAAAGCCAAATATGAGGATTAAATTATCTTCAATCGCTCATTATTTATATTTCATTCCATCTCTTACTTCACATATCAGACCTTAATGCCCATTACGGATGAGTAATGCTGCTTGTTATATGCCTAACTTTTGTGATGTAGAAAGTTTTTCCAACTGGTTAGAAATTAAATTCCTGTTATCAAAGTGTGTACTGTGTATATATATATATATATATATATATATACTTGAGGTATTTCCATGGATAGGTTACCTATATATAGAGGCTCATGAGGCACCTTCCTACAAAACGTGAACTGATATCCCATGTAATCCCACAGCTGTATTTATCTTCAATCACTTATTGTCAATTTAATTTGTAACCAGGTGGAAAAAATTTCTACGACTATCTCTGATCCAAAGTATTTTAATAATAATTCGATACACCTTTGCATTTCTTGTATAAGGAAAATAAATGACTTCTGCATTAATTCAACCTTGGTATCTCTTCTGAGTTTTGGACTCACTGGTGACCTAAATAAAGGCCAAAATCTATCTGGGTAGTGACTCTTCCTATAATGCATGAACAATATACACTTCTGAAAGGAAATGTACTTTGCATTATGGGATACCAAGGCAAATGATATGAAGTTTCAGCCTATGTATACATGTAGCCTAGTCATGAAGATACTTCATGCACAAACTTGTTTGATTACACTTGGATAAAGGACTAAATAAGAATATAATTTCTTGGCAAGTTTAATAACGTTGGTGATAAAATGGTTAATTTAATCTTTTCTTCATTAGTTCACTACAGTTTTCTATGGCTATCAATCAACTGTTATGTTCTCTGGTTATTATGTCAGTTTTGCAGATGAAAAAAAGCCAAGTTTCCTCTGTTTTTTTTTTTTTTTCAATACAAGACTCAGCTTCATATGAAAATCTATTATAAATGCTTCTCATGTCTTAGATATGATAAAAAGGGCTGAAAGGCAATGTCACTACTGACTATGGCTCAGAAGTGCTCCACTGTTTTATGGCATAAGATAATGTTCTTTCATGAGAAAGAGGGAGATGAAAAGAAGCAAGAAGTTAATGTATTAAAAGTGTGAATAAAGTTGATGTCTATCTCAAATTTATTATTTTTTTTAAAGTGACTCCCACTCATTTGTAAATTTATAGTGCATTACTGAGAGGAGACCTCCACATAGTCTTTAAAGGAATACAGAGAACCGACCAGGGCTTCTGACCTAATGTCCAATCCTCACCTTCTAGTGGTGCACCCTGTTGGGTATCCACTTGGATACTGAACGAACACCATTTAGCCAACCAAATATTGTATTCTTATTGGTTAAATCAAAATAAAAAATAATGGTACAACATGACAAAATTTCATGCCAGCTGTGGGGTCGCCCGGTTAAACAAGGCCCCCGTTGTTTTCACAAGGGAACCAGGGCGAACAGCGAAAAGTCAGCTACTGGAACAAATCTGAAAACACACCCCAACTCAACATCACCAGAGTTAAAGATTGGACTATCAACATAAGAAGCCTGAATGGCAAAGAAATGGAGCTAGCTGAGGAATTAGATAAGTACCAGATCAACATTATAGGGGTGACTGAAACAAAAAAGACAAAAACTGGTGAGATCTTTCTGAGCAATAAATACAAAATGTTATATTCAGGCAATGACAATCAAGGAAAAGAAGGAGTAGCCATAGTATTCAACAGAAAATACAAGGCTAATCTTCTTGAATGGCAGTCAGTCTCAAGAAGAGTAATGTGGGCAAATATGAGAATGGGGGAACTGGACAATGAGACATTTGTGCCTATGGTCCCACAGAAGGTTCTACTAAGGTAGAAGTGGAGGAATTTTTTGAGGCTTTAGAAAAAGTAACTGACACAATGAAAAAGGAAAAGTTGGTCCTTGTTGGGGATATAAATAGGAAATGATTGTGAGACATACAAAAATATTTTGGGAAAATTTGGAGAAAAGAGCAAAGCTAATAATAATGGCAAATATCTGTTGGATTTTTGCTCAGGACATGGAATGGTTATTACTAACACCATGTTCCAACATAAAAATGTGCACAAATTCACATGGAGAGAAGAGACAAGGAATAAGAAAAGTCTCATTGACTATGTTATTGTTGATAGTGATGTTTTCTCCCTGGTGCAGGACACCAGAGTATACAGAGGATTTGAAATTGGAAGTGATCACTATTTAGTCTTGAGCAGGATAAAATTGAATTTCATATTGAAAAGAATAACATGTAAGAAAGTTTTAAAGCAAATAAAAGTTGAGCAGCTCTCAGATGTGAACTGTAGACTAAAATACACAAAGATTATTGAAGAAAAAATTAAAGTGTTTGAGAACAGGAATCAAACCTTGGAGATTCAGTGGCAAGCCTTGAAGAAATTTTGCCCTGATTGATTCAGCTAGAGAGGCATGTGGTGAAGTTGTCTGCAAGGATAGAAAAATTAGAACTCCATGGTGGACATAGGAAGTTAAAGAGGCAGTGAAGGAAAAGAAGAAAGCATATTAAAAGTTCCTGGCAAATAAGTCAGTTTGTGCTCTTAGAGAATACAGAGACAAATGCAAGAATGCTAAACACTGTGTAAAACTAGCTAAACAAAAGTCATGGGAGGACTTTGGCAAGAATATAGAAAATAAATACCAAGAAGGTGGCAAAATATACTGGAGGCTGTTGAAGAAGCTTAGGAATGGAGGAAAGAGTGCTGTAAAAGAAGTTAGAGATGATAAAGGTGAGATGAAAATGGGAGAAAAAGATATCCTTGAAGTATGGAGTAATTACTTCGAAAAACTGCTAAATGAAACAAGCAGTGATGACAGCACAGTGGTTAAAACACTGACCAGACATGCAGTTAGGAATACATATCCATACTTGAAGTAGAAAAAGACACTCAAAGGCTTGAAACGTGGAAAGGAAGCAGGAGTAGATGATATTCGACCAGAAATGCTCAAGTATGGTGGTATAAGAGTCTTGCAGTGGCTGCACTGCACAGTTCAGAAAGCCTGGACAGTAGGATGAATTCCCGATGATTGGAGTAGAGCTCTCATAGTACCCATATATAAAAAGGGAAATAAAACAATGTGAGAATTACAGAGGTATTTCCCTACTGAGTATTCCTGGCAAGATGTATGCAAGTATACTTGAAAAACGGTTGAGAAGAATTGTGGAAGAAAAGCTGGGTGAAGAACAAGCTGGATTCAGGCCAAATAGAGGCTGTTAGGATCAGATCTTCACTTTACGACAAATAGTCGAGAAAGCATGGGAATATAACAAAGATTTGTATTTAAGTTTTGTCGATTTGGAAAAGGCATATGACAAGGTATCAAGAGAGAAGCTATTCAATACGCTACAGTAATATGGTGTCAATGGAGCATTATATCAAGCACTACTTAGTCTTTATTTGAGTTGTAAATCAGCAGTTAGAATTGAAGGAAGTACAGGAAGATGGTTTAATGTTGAATCTGGTGTGAGACAAGATGTACATTATCCCCTCTGTTATTCATAATCTATATGGATCACATTATGAAGGAAAGTGGTATTAAACATGATATCAAAATTGGAGATGTTTATGTCAGCTCTTTGCTTTATGCGGATGTTATACTTCTAAATAAATCTGCTTCAAGTCTGCAAGATTCTCTGACTAAATTGAATAACTGTTGTAATAGATATGGTATGAAGGTCAGCAATAAAAAGACAAAGACAATGAAAATAGGCAGAATTATTGAAAATGTGAACTGTGTTGTGAATGGAGAACCTGAGGAATAAGAAAAATATTTCAGCTACTTAGGCACGGTTTGTAGTGAAGATGGTAAATTAAATATAGAAACAGACAACAGAATCAGCAAAGCTGGCATGGTGGGAAGTCAATTGAATAAATTCATACGGAATAAGAGAGAAATTAGTTGGAACACTAAATTAGCTGTATACAAGACAGTGTACAAACCAGTTTTAACCTATGGATCTGAGAGCTGGGTCAGAAGTAAAATACTTGACCAAAGACTAGAGACCGCAGATATGAGAGTCCTGAGAAAGATTACAGGCATGAACAGATGGCATCAATGGCAATATCATATTAAAAACAAGGATATTAGGAAAGAACTTGACATTGTCAGCATCCAGGAATGCATTAGCAGAGCCAATCTCAGGTGGTATGGTCACTTAAACAGAATGGGCAAGGAAAGATTAGCAAAACAAGTGTTCTCGGCCAGATTGGCAAGAAAATGACCCAGAGGAAGACCAAGATATAGGTGGATTGATACGGTACAAAGTGACTTAGACGATAGAAATATAAGACCTGATAATGTTGGAGTCTTGACAAGTAACAGACTGATTTGGAGGAAAATTGTAGATAGGAAGTTAGTAATGATGTAATTTTTTTCATGTAGTACTATCATATCCTGTACACCCCTTGAGGGTATATGGCAGGAATTTGATGATGATGATGGAACAGTGAATGACCTAAGGTTAATTTTATATATATATATATACACACACACATGGTGTTTCAAAAGGGGGGTATATAACTTTGAATGACAACAGAAGGTAAATACCGATAGATGAACAATTATTACCGTGCAAATATAGCATAACATTTGAAGTTTCAACACAGTAATTCTGCAGACGTCTCATCTGTAACCAATTTCCTGCAACTCGCGGCAGAGCACATCTGGCATAACTTCAGCAATGGTGACAGTAATTCAGGAACACAGCTCATCCAAATTGGCTGGTAGTTGTGGTACAAACACCCGATCTTTCACAAAGCCCCACAAAAAAAAAAAATCTAATGGTGTAAGGTCGAGGGAATGCAGTGGCCATGCTAGAGATGCCCCTTTTACCAATCCATCTGCCTGGAAAACGGGTGTCGAGGTATCACCTTACATCTGTCAGACAATGAGGAGGTGTTCCGTTTTGCTGGAAATGCAAGCGTTTGTTGTGGTCATCATTGTCTAATTATGGAATTAAGTACCCAAGCAGCATGTCCAGATATACACCAACAGCACAGCAAACTCTGAAAAAATAAGGGACTATACAGTTTCTTCTTGCTTATGGTGCAAAGAACATTAGCCTTTGGGGTGTCACAAACATGTTCTTCATTGCCGTGTGAATTTTTGTTTCCCCAAATTCTGCAGTTGTGAGTGTTTACTTGCCCATTCACATGAAAAGTGCACTTGTCATTGAAAACGATCTTGTCCAAAAAGTCCTCATTTTGTTCTATCACTTGAAGTGATAGAACTACTAATCATTTCCATACAGAAATCCTGGCACATCTTCTTATAGTCTTTCTTTAAATGTTGTACGAGGGTAAATTTGTAGGGCCTTAAAATGTAGATGCTGTCTAAAACATGCCACACGGTTACATGTGGAATTCCAATTTGACAAGATGCCTGTCTGTTCGACTTTCCAGAGCTTCTTTAGAAACTTTCCAGAGCTTCTTTAGAAACTTTCCCAAACTTCTTCCACAATAGCATCGGTAGCACATAGCCTTCCTGTTGACCTTGGATGATGCACAGAACAGCCTGTTTCCACAAAATTCTTATGCCACATGAGGTTCTTTACAGGCAATTAAAGCTGCAACAGGAGACAAGGCAATTTTATTGTCAGAATTCCAGAAAAAATGATAAGAATTATGAGAATATTCATGATTCATGGCATGAAGTGATATCAAGCAAAATGAAAATGGACGGAAAACATCTCTTGCTGCATTGTGCAAATGATTTTGTTCATCTCCCAAAGCAAGGGGATAATGTTACTGTAATGAAGAAGTAATTAATGTTGGTGGAGAAGTTGGGTTAAATGAACTGGACACTGTGAATGTCAGCAAATTACTTGAAATGCATGTAGAAGAACTTAGGTGAGCCCTTTTAACTTAGATGAACAGCAAACATACAAAGATGTCAATGTCAAAGATTGTGAACTGGATGAAAATGTGAAGGCAAAAGATAAGAATTATGTAATGTTTCTCGCTTTAGAAGCACTCAAACATCAACTTATGGATGCTGATCCTATCATCGAGTGAAGTATGCAAAGTCCACTGAAACTTTAAGAATGGTTTTTACCTACCACTGTTATATGTATGCAAACAAGAAAAAAAAAAAAGATAGTTCAAACTACCCTTGCAGAAATATTTCTCAATGTAGTTTTCTATTGTAAGTAATGAACTTTTAATTATTATACTTATTGTTATCCTCCTTCACAGATGCAATTAAGAACAGCAAAAAAAAAAAAAAGTGGTTTAAAAATTTAACAAATATTTTTAAAGTTTCATGGATCAATCATCATTTTTTGTGCTAAATATCATTTCTGATTAGTACAGTGGCAAGATGATTATCTCCAGATGTGATAATCAAGGGATTACAGTATATGTATGTGTGTTTACTTTTCATGTAATCCAGAAACCCTGCTAGACCAAACATGGAACTTTTTTCAATAAGTAATGAAATTTAACTTCCACCAATCACAAATATCTATGTTCGACCATGGGATAACAAAACTTGCAGCCTATTGGCGCTGGAGAGCAAATACACTAACCACTCAGCCAAACAGGCTGGCATTTAGTCTGCACTTTCAACATTACTATTCTCCATCCCTGTCATACGTGGACTATATTTTGGAATGCTTGAGAGTAAGGTGTCACTATCACAGCTAGCATTTTTTCCTTCTTCAAACTTGTAATATTTTTATTTAATGATGAATCCTCTCTCCATCTTTGTGATAAGTGTGAACACAAAGTCTAGTATGAAGTGTCAAATCTAACAGAAAATTATATATTAATATTCTTAAAACTGAATTGAAGAAAAAAAAATTTAAAAACAAACTTCACCCACTACTATGACTTTTAAATTCTCATAATGTAAATGAATACACAATTCAAGGAACCTTCAGAATCTTACCTATCTGTAAAAGATCTTTAACTGCTCTTGTTTTAAATAGATGTTCTCCTCTCTGAAATTCATCTGAACTGCCAGTGGCAAGACAAGAATATAACCTACATAATGTAGAAAAATTTTTAAAATTGTAATGATAAAGTAATTAGTAATGACATATAAAGGATAGCAGAATACAACATATGCTATGCTACAAGTTATACAGGCACCTTAGTTGTTCAAATACTGTTTCACAAACCTAAATATAACACACATTGCCTATACCTTTGGCTAAATATTACTATGCAAAAAATGCAGTAATACATGAGTTGGGTAAGTCAGTTTTGTCTTTGACTGTTGATCCAATTCTTCTTGAAGATACTCAACTTTATGAATTCAGATGGACTCTGTACTGAGCAATCTAATCTTAGTGCTATTTCCTGAAACCAACTCACAGTCCATAGTACATTATCATATGAATAGTCAACTGGGATAGTTACTGCCAAGAGGTATTGCAATATGATAAACAATTTTTTTGCAACACAGCTAAAGCAGCACCTTTGCATGGATTCAGTCATTTTCATGCAGGATGGGGCCCCCTCCACACACTGGTTGATCTGTACAGGAGGTTCTTTGAGATCATTCCACAGAAGCCGAGTGATCAGCTGTGCATTTTCTAATGCATGGCTACCTTGTTCATCTGATCTGACCCCTACCCCGTGACTTCTGGCTCTGGGGATTTCTCAGACAGGGCTTATCAGGATCATCCTGATAACTTGCCAGCAGTGAAAGACAGCATAATGCAGCATGTGCGCAACATCAATTCTAACCAGCTGTGTCCTGCCATTGAACACACTGTGTAAAGGATGCAGTTTGTGGCATGCTGGGAAAGGTAGTAGCACATTGAAGAGTAAAGCCCATTAACACATAATGGAAGTGAATAAAAATGTGCTATTCATGTTTGTGTTGTTTTCTCCTTCTTACACACATAGAAAAATTACATCTACATTCGACAGATCATACAGTGTCATTGGTGGTGAATTTTGGAACTACTTTTTCCCCTCAGATATTGCTTCTGCATGATGCACAATGTATTTCTGCAAAATTTTGCAGGATTTGGATTAAGGTAGTGGTAAGAGTTAACATGTATATACTGACCAGTGTGTGTGTGTGTGTAGACTTATGGTAGACAATGAAGGATAGACTGTCTCTATACCTTCACAGAGAAAGCAATACTTAGGGAGCAAATTTAAACTGCCTGCAAAAACCTAGCACTGGCCTCTCCACTTAATCAACTCTCTACTTATATTAATCCTGATATTTGGAATGTGCTTGAAAGGATCACTAATAACTCAGATAAACATATTCTCAAAAGATTAGAAAAAAGGCCTAAGTTCGATTATTGTTGTGATGGGAGGAATCTTTATATGGACTTTTTTTTTTTTCAAACGAAGGTGAATTAGCTGATCTCATACGGAGGTAACAGGGATTTTTCTCCCAGAAACTCTGGTTTTTCATCCAGCATACAAACAAATCATCCCTTCAGAACACATGCAATTTACTCACAAAAAATACTAGTTGTGATGGTGGTGGGCAATAGATGGCGTTGATGTAGATGACTGGTAGTAGAGGTTTGGTGTAGTGGTGGAGACAGAGAGTTGTACAGTAGGTGTCCTTCCGTGATGAGTCTCCAGAATCCTTGGAGGTGTCACCAATAATAATAAAGTAACACAGAAAAATTTATAACTAAATTTCATATATTAAAATAACAGCAAAATTTGAATGGCAATCATACAAATTTAACCAGTAAGGATTTCTCTCTTCTGACATGTCACTCTAGCAGCAGCCAATCACAAACAAGAGAGATGAGGAACAACCAACCTCATGTAAGTAATGGCTGTGTGATCAACCTATCTATCTAGTCACACCCTAAATAATGGTGAACTTTTGCTACTTAATAAATGCATAATCTTCTCAGTAGCACCTAGAACTGTTAATGAACTGGATTATATACCACATTTGAAAGAAGCATCAAATTTCTTCCATACAACATAGATGATAAAATCTGTTTAGAAACCAGTAATGTTTTGAATAATATGAACACCATATACGACAATGTCACCAAACCAGAACTAGCAGCTGTAAGTCATTAAAAGTTAATAAAGATATAATTATAACAATATAAATATTAAAAGTTTATATAACTTTTAACATTTAAAATTTAATATTTAAAAATTTATATAACAATATAAATAATAAATATTAAACATTATAGATATAATTATGGACTATTGTTCTCAGATTTGGTCCCCAGGATTTGAAGGGGATAAATTAACTGTGGAAAGGATACAAAGACGGATGACAAAGATGGTTTCAGGACTGTACAAGGATAGTTATGAGGATCGGCTGAGAGAATGTGGACTGCAGAGTTTGGTGGATAGAAGAAGGAGAGGTGATATGATTGAGACTTTTAAACTGTTGAGAGGTGGTTACAGGGTTGACACTGGGGAGTTCTTTCACTTGGTTGATCAGCGGGAAGGAGTGATGACAAGAGGCCATCCCTGGAAGTTACGAAAGGAAACTGTGAGCAAGAGGGTAAGGAGTGGTTTCTTTGTGTGGAGGGTGGTTGAGCCGTGGAATGCATTGCCTGATGGAGTGGTGGGAGCGAGAACGGTCAGTGGGTTTAAGGAGTGGTATGATAAACTTTGTGTTTCTCAGGGGGGGACCTCCCCTCGATGAGTCTTGACAGACTTTATGTCTTAGAAAGGACCTCCCTCAATGAGTCTTTTGACTCCTTGGAGGCCTGAATAATAATAATAATAATAATAATAACAAAGTCTGACAAAGCTAATGCTATGGTTGACTTAAACAGATCTACTTACTTTCATCAAATGAATCAATTAGTCTCTGATAGCAGCACTTATCAACTTGTGAACTATAATCCAATAGTTCACAAGTTGATAAGTGAACTATTGGATTATAGTTCCCTTATCAACAAACAGGATTAAGCAGAAAAATGCCAAATTACATAATTCTATCAGTTCTTGGCCATCAGACACTATTAATTACCATATTACACTTGCTCTCCCAGAATTTATATGGTTCCCCCAAAGTTAACATTCAGATTCATGCTGATGGTTGAAGATAGCCCTAATTATTACCATGAAATCAGCATCGACATTAAAGGAGTCGGTAAGTCATTCCTCCTCCTATAGAAAGAATATACAATTCATAAACAAAATTAAAAACATAACGCTCAGCAAAAGATGATTTATATTAGTCAGTATCTGCTTTTTTCACAAAAGTCCCAATGAGTGACAATTTTTTTCTTACAGAACCAATTTCTGCCTGATATTATGGCTCTCTCGCCAACGTACAACATTCGGTTACTTTGTATAGCAAAATAATTTTTACCTACAAAAAAAAAAAAAAAAAAAAAAAAAAATGTAGCCATGGATTTGCCACTATCCCCAACTCCACCCAACTGAACATTTTTCAGTTTTTACTCACAAGTTACTCAGCCAACTGAACAAACAACATGAGCGCATACAATTTACCATTGAAATTCAAAACTCACTTCCTTTCCTGGATACATGGGTCACACATCTTCCTTCAGGCAATCTATTCTTCACTGTCTACCATAAGGCTATGCATCTTGGCCTATGCTAACTCTTACCACCACCATTCACAAAAACTTGGAGTCATTAAGCTAGAATAATCTGCTTTAAATGAACAAGCTCTTAAACAAGAATTATAATTTATTAGCAACACATTTATAAGGAATGGCTATAGCAAAAATACCATCAATAAAATTCTTCATAAAATTTCACCAAAAAATGCAAATAATACACAGGATGATCAAAATTAAAGTATCCCTGTTTAAAGGCCTTGTGGAGCACAAGTGATCCAAATGCTGCAAAACTTTGCAGAAATGCATTGTGCATCATGTGGAAGCAATATCTGAGGGAAGAAAAGTAGTTCCAAACATCACCACCAGCAGACACTATGATCTAGAGAATGTAGGTGTAGTAATTTTTCTGTGTGTGTGTGTGTGTGTGTGTGTGTGTGTGTGTGTGTGTGTGTGTGTGTAAGAAGGAGAAAACAACACAAACATGAATAGTACATTTTTATTTACTTCCATTATGTGCTGCTGCCCTTCCCGGCATGCCACAAACTGCATCCTTTGTGCACAGCGGGTTGAATGGCAGGACACAGCTGGTCAGGATTAATGTTGTGCACATGCTGCGTTACACTGTCTTTTAGTGCTGACAAGTTATCAGAATGATCCTGATAAACTGAGAAATCCTCAGAGCCAGAAGTAACAGGGGATCAGATCGGGTAAACGAGGCAGCTGCAGTGAGAAATGCATGGCTGATCACTCTGGTTTCTGTGGAATGATCTCGAAGAACCTTCTGTATGGATCAATCAATGTGTGGAGAGGCCCCATCCTGAAAATTACTGAATCCATGCACAGGTGTTGTTGTAGTTGTGGTGCAAGAAAATTGTTTTTGATATTGTGATACCTCTCCACAGTAACTGAGCAGGTCACAGGACTGACAGGTGAATGTCCTCAAAGAAGAGTGGTCCAATGATAAACAAAGTTGTAAATGCACACCAGACAGTAATTTTGGGTGAATGCAAAGGAATTTGTTGGATTGCATGCAGATTTTGTGTAGCCTATACCTGGTAATTTGGGTATTCGTAACCTCGTTCAGGTAGAAGTGAGCTGCATCTCATTAATACCTGTAGCAGTATTAACAACCAGAATGAAAGAAAATCACTTCCGTACGATGCACAATGTATTACTGCAAAGTTTCACAGCATTTAGATCATTAGAAAGGCACTCAACAAGACCTTAAAACAGGAATACTTTCATTTTGATCATCCTGTAGATTAGAGTAAAACCACAGCTATGAGATACATTAAAGGGTTATCAGATAAAATAAATAGTATTTTATACTATTACAATCTTAATGCTACTTTTAAACCATCTATAAAATTAAAAAACATATTCAACTATTCCAAGGATTTCAACCCCCCCCCCCCGGGCCCACTCTGTGGTATAAGAAATTCACTGTACTGTAACTTATCTTATATTGGTGAAATTGAATAAACAGTTCCAATCTGTAAAAATGAACACAATGACAAATTTAACAATTTTGGTAAAGCTGGCCTCTCGGACCATGATCTTAAACACCTTACACCAAACTGATTGGAAAGGTGCCTGTTCTTTAGATCATACAAAAACCTGGTCTGAACACAAATTCAAGAAAGTGAGTGAAATTTTGATCAACCATCCTAATCTAAACAATAATAGTAGCATAAAAATTCCAAGAACTTGGAATGCACACATTCGGCAGAGCAAACCCTCATTTTAAGACTCTAAGCAATAATTTCACCCTCACTGAGCTTAATATAACCAAATAAGAGGACTCTAGCATTGATATAGTAAGTTTTTTTTTTTTTTCCACCAAACATCAGGCCAGTAGTGTTAACAGTTATGTATATATTGTATTTACTCGAATATAACTCTCCCTTGCACATAAACTCGCACACCTGATTTTATTTTACAAAAAAAGAAATTAAGAAGTTTCACATATACCTTGCACACAAAAAAAGTTTAAACACATTTATGTCGGGGCGAGTAACTCACTTCCTGATGTAAACAACACGCCCTCCCCAACAGCAGCTGTACTGCAGATGCAAGAAAAACAAGTACTTTTACTGTATCACTGAATAAGGTACAGAGACATTTACAGTCTGTGTGATATATCTGTCACCAAATAGCACAATTAGAGACAACTGAGATAAAAACGGCACTAACTGATGAATCACATGCCCTCCCCCCCCAAGAAACTATGCTGCATAGACTCAAGCAAAATCCATATGTTGTAATGCCAAACACAGTATCTAACTAAAAACTATTGTCCAAATTTTCAATTATGTGAAATAAATATTTGTTCGATTGCATTTGAAATTTTCGATGTCATTAAGACTTCAAATAAAATTCTACTGACAATTGAAACTAACATGCCGTTAATGTGTGTGTGAGTCCACCTGCCAGCCCGATGAGGAAGCAGCACGCAAAAAACCAGCAATAAAATTCAACTGAAGGGTTGAAACTTTGTGTGAGCTGAGCCTGCCCACATGATGCAGAAGCGATATACACAAACAGTAATGAGAAGTCCTGTCGGAACAATAAACAGACAAACACCACACCAACATGAACATGCTAAAACTAAGAAATATACAGTGAACATTGTTATGGCAGTTTCAGATATTATGAAATTTGGCTGAAGAGAATCGGTATTTCAACTTGACAACTGTTGGCCTGTCTTTGTCATTGAGTCACGTGATCTTTTGTTAATACTGCACCAATCATATGCACGTCTTCATAGCTGCTCTATCTCTACTGGCTTACCATTGCTGTCTGTTTCGTGCTCTGCTTTCACTTCTCATTAGTCATTAGTGAAGGACTGTTCATTATGTATCTCAAGTCATGAAAATTACTGGTTATTTTTGCTTGAAATATGGAGTAATGTTCAAGTTACAATGCTGGTTTTAAACTCAAAGTTATGGATTTTGCAAAAAAACATGGCAATCAAGCAGCAGGCCATGAATTTACAGTAACTGAGTTTAATGTGAGATATTGATGTAAACAGAAACTTGCATTAGAAAGCACCGATAAATCAAGAAAAGCATTCAGAGGACTTAAAAGCAGAAAGTTTCCTGAACTGGAGGAAGAATTACTTGAATATGTGCTAGATTTGCATAAAGATGGTTTCTGTGTTTCACACAAAACGTAATATTTTAAAGCATGTGAGTTAGCTACAAAATGAGGCATCAATTGCACAGATCTGAAAGTTAGCCCAGATTGGATAACAAGATTCATAAAGAAGAATCGTCTTTCCCTTCGTAGAAAGACATCCATTTGCCAAAGAATGCCGTAAGATTTCGAGGATAGATTGATGGATTTTCATTATGTGATTCAACTTAGGAAGAGCAATAACTATATGTTATCACAAATAGCCAATCAAACACCCCTCAATTTCAACATGCCACACCAACAACAATAGAAAACGGTGAAAAAAGTGAAAATACGCACAACTGGAAGTGAAAAACAGTGATTCATGATCATGCTCGCAATTACTGCAGATAGATGGAAGAAAGTTGCCTCCATATGTAATATTCAAAAGAAAACAATGCCGAAGGGGAAATTTCCTCCTGGAAGTCACGTAAGAGTCCAAGAAAAAGGATGGATGGATGGATGGATAGGTTCGAGATTGGATCAGAACAGTTTGTGGCAAACAGCGAGGGGCCTTATTTCAATGCCCTACTCTCCTCGTGTAGAATAGATTCCATGGACACTTAGGACCTGAAATAATAAAACAACTTTCAAATATGAGGGCCGATGTGGCCATTATTCCTGGTGGTCTTACACCTTGTCTATGGTCCTTGGATATATCGGTCAACAAACCATTCAAGGACTACATACGAACATTGTACACAGAATGGATGGTAGCCGGAGGGAAGATTAAGAGACCATCATTAGAACTGTTGTGCAACTAATTTTGAGATCTTTGGAAATGATTGTCAGAAATGCCCTGGATGGGAGAGAAGATGATGCTATTTGGGTAGATGACTTTGACAAGGAAACAGCTATCAAGGTTGGAAGTAGCAATAGCAAATAGGAGATTCTTGGTAAGTCATTTCCATTTTCGGTTTTTTTCCTGAAAACTTTAGTTTTCGAAAATCCCTGCATATATCTCGCACCACAATTTTTTAATAACTTGCACTTTAAATTTTTAATTTTAACTCACACTTTTTTCCCAAAAGGGAAAAAGTGCGAGTTATATTCGAGTAAATACAGTATGTACAGGTAATGGACAAAAAAATGGAGAGTGACACATTTTGATTAATATGGTTTTGGTCTACTGTGGTCATCTAATACAGCATGTATTCTTTCAGGGAGAGACACTATCAGTGTTTGGAACCAAACAGGAGGAATTTTACACCATTCATTGACAGAAACTGAATGAATTCGTCTTTGTTCTTTGGAGGTCAGAAACGTTGGGAGCTCACTCCAAAATGTAACATACGATTTAAGTCTGGTAATTGGGATGGCCATAGCAGACAGGACACCTCACTGTCATTTTCCGCAAGCCACTGGGTGACCATATTTGCTCAATGAATGGAAGCATTATCCTATTGAAATGTGGCTGGCTGCATAGACAAAGAGTGTGTCAACATAGCATGAAAATGATCACTTATGACTGAATGATGACATGAAGCATCCACTTTATCTTCCAATACAACAACTGGACCCATGCCATGAGAATGTGCCCCAGACCATTACAGAACCACCAAAACCTTTCACAGTTGAAAATAAGCATTATGGCTGGTAAGCTTCCTTCGGATGACATCACACACATATATTTGTCAGTTGCAGCAAAAAGTGTAAATGTGGATTCATCAGACTATATCACATCCCTCCGCTGTTGTGTAGTCCATTGTCTGTGATCTTTGCAACGTGCAGCGACAGGAGTGATCAAAGGCTTGTGCAAGGCAATCCAACTGTGATATCTAACTCTGTGTAGTTTCTGGTGCAGAGTTTTTGTTAAAATGAGTTTCTCACAACAGGTTTTGAATTTTTCACAGAACTGCTCAGCAGAATCCTGTCTATTTTTGTAGTACAGTGCACTAATGTTTGAACATCCCTCTATTGCAGTAAGCACTTTCGTCCACTATTGCATTTCACTGATGTTTGCATTGTTGACTGCCATGCTGACAACCTTAGAGACTTCCTCAACTAATATGTGTAATTTCAGCTTTTCTGGTACTGATACACCTGCCAGCATGGCTCCAACAATCACACCCCTTTCAAAGTCACTGAGGTCCTCTCTTGGTTCATAAAAATCTTGGTCCATTTGCATTTATACACACATCCTTAGAAATATCAGGAGTGCATTTACATATCAACTGTATCTGTGTTTGGTGCATCGTAGATGTGCAACTACCAATAACTCAATCCGATAGCTTAATGTTTCCATTTTTTTTTTTTTTTTTTTTTTTTGTTCCATTACCTGTTGATTGTAATGTAGCTTGTTCCTTTGTATATACACTGGCTTTTTTTTTGTTTTTATATATTTTTTTAAAATGTTAGGCCCATATACGAGAGGTTGGCTGATCAACGTATAGTATAACCCATAGTTCAACCACAAACACTGAACTCCAATGCAATGCTTCCTACTTTGTGGCGTTTCTATGGAACTGACCTTTGTCTCATATATAAGTAATGCATATATGGGAAAGAAGTCAACAGACACCACCATGGACAAGATGCATCATGCCATGTAACAAGTCAGATGTTTGTAGCTGGTATAAATTGATATAATATGATGCTACCAAGTCAGTGCAAGCAGAGCTGGCACTAGGGTCTTTGCTGCCTGCATGCAATTTCTATCTAAGCGACCCTGTAACGATCTGGGAGTGTGTGTGGTTCTTTTACGATAATAAAAATTTAAATTATTTGAAATTTCTTAAATAAATTTGGACAGAACAGCCACACGTTGGTTCGCTAAATGTAACGAACCTGGGGTGTTGACTAGGCAGGATATTCGTTAAAAACCCGTATATTCAAAAAATTCTCAAAAGTTAAAGCAAATTTTGATAAAGCCACTTCACTTTAATCGTTAAATATAATGATACAGGGATTATAGCCTTATCAACGACCCGAATCACTAACAAAATTAAAATGAATTTTAATTAAAGTTAAAATTTATTTGAACTAAAGTTTAAAAAATTCTTGCATTTTACAAGTTACTAAATTCTTAGTAACTTGTAAAAATTTTTTAATAATTTTTATATAAGTGGAACTATCTTTTAGGAAAATAAAAGAAACTCAAGATAGATGAGAAAATAAGAAAAGAATTCAGAAATAATTAGAACATTTAATATAAGTATTCAAAACATAATATCTTTAAGGAATAACAGAAAATAAATTAAATTACATAAATATACTTGAAATTTTTTATTAAATAAAAAATTTCAAGAAATTTATGAAATAGGTTTTAACCAATTTCAACTTGGAAAAGGGATGTTCACCGCTTGCTACACTAACAGATAAGGTTAATAGTTTTCTTAAAGCAATTGAAAAGTTAGGGAAAGATAAATTATTGGACACAATAAAATTAAGAATATCGAAAGGGGCTTTTGAATATTTAAATTATCCTTCCGAAAAACATCCCGGAAAGCACATAACTCGTCATATAGTTCTATTGCATTACGTCTTTATTGTCACAGTCCTTCAAGAGAATCTCTAAATCGTCACAATTTTTTCGTAAATCTTCGTTATTAATTTGTAGTAATCTACACTAGAAATTGAAATTATATGTTTTTAGTTGTTCAAAACGTTCTATTAACGAACACATTGCAACGTCTAGAAGTGTATAAAACACATTCACTTTAAATTTATCTTCTAGCGTTTCGTCATGATGCTCATAGTCAAATTGTCGTGTCTTCTTTCGTCGTCGAACTTCCGTAACAGATTTAAATTCTTGTTCTCCATCCACCTCTTCACTCAGTTATTTTGCCACTTTTAGAACTTCTTTAAAATTTGTATCTGATCGATACTCCTGTAAGAATATTTTTAAGTTTTCGATAGATTCTAAAGCAAGCGTAACGTTCATATTTTTGTCTTGAAGCATTTTACTCACAGGGTTTATTCTGTTAAGTAAATCATGCCAAGTTATAAGAGAGCAAATAAATTTGTAGTCCTTTATTTTAGCACATAATGTTTGTGCTTCATGCTGAGTTTCATTATTAAAATTTTCATTATTTAAAATTTCAAAAAGTGCATCATAAATTTTTCCTAACTGATATCGTAGAAGGCGGATTGCATTAATTTTTCTTTCCCATCGCGTTTCTGATGGCTGTTTCAATGTTAATTTTTTTTATGAACTTTAAAAGGATTGCCCAATGTTTGTAAGAGAAAGAAAAGAAATTGTATATTTCTTGAATAATTGCAAAGAAACTAACTAACTGTATCTGCATTCATTTTGGATGCATCGTTAATGATTAAATTTAGAGTATGAGCAGCACATGGCACGTAAAAAACTCAAGGATTTTTGTTCAAAAGCAAATTTTGGAGTCCATATTTTTTTCCCCTTTCATATTTGCCCCATTGTCATACATATGACCTCACGTCTTCAATGGGAATGTTCCATTTTTCCAGTCGTTCCATTATTGCTGCACATAAACCACGTCCTGTGGAATCTGATATATCTGCAAAACCTAAAAAGCTTTCCCTGATCTTGACAATTCCATTTTCACAGGAAACAAAGTGAATTGTTTCCTGTGAAACAATTCACTTTGTTTCACAGGAAACGTTTGTTCTGTTTTACTTGCATCAGGTGTGCAGTCTAAAATTATGGAATAATATGTTTAGATTTTCAAATTGATAATAAAATTGTATCCCTGATTGCATTACTTAAAGTTTCCAATATTTCATTTTGACTGTCTTTATTCAAATAGTGTACTCTATTGTTTCGTTGTAGGGCTCTTTCAACATGATTTTCCATAACGGGATCAAACTTCGCAAACAGTTCGACTAATTTTAAAAAATAGAGTTTATCAGATGATCTGCGAAAAGCTAAATTTTGGCTACCAAGGAATTTTAATTTTAATCAAGCGTTCTAAAACACTCGTCCAATGTTTCTTTTCCATTTCATACATGCTTTGAGTCTGGCAATCAATAGTAGTTTTGTTTTTTAAATTTTTATTCCATTTTAAGAAATTTTTCATGTGAGTTATACTAGTCTCATGTCTATGCAAAGTTGTACTTACATTTCTCCAATCAGTATAACTTTCTACAAGACTGCTTGATTCAGTAGGTGTGAAAGGTTTGCATCAAAAGTCAAAAACAGAATTTAAAAGTTTCGGAATAAATGAGCCATGTTCTTGGCACGAGCTCCCCGTTTTCCATTTTTCTATTATAATACGTGTCGCCAAATTTATGACCATATGTATCTCTGGGATATATTATATTTTTCTTTTGAACAGGCCCCATTTCAATTAAAACACCTCGTAATTTTTCATCAATATTTCTCCATTCACCTGGATCTTCCAAATTTACAGAGACTAACAATGTGTTAGTTTCGTGGTTAACTACAACTAAATCTTCTCCTAACTGTTTTTTCACTTAAATCATGCATCTTGTTATCTTGTTCAATGTACTTTCATGCAAACTGGATGATGTGCATAGTTCTTCAACTCTGATTTCTGATGTATCAAGTTAGTTACAATCTGCATCAGAATGTTTTAATATTTTAACAAATTTATTAAGAGCCCCAGTTTGTTTCTTAATATCTGCTTCTTTCGCAGCATAATGCTTATGATTTTGTGCACCAGATAACTTTTTTTTTTAATTTTTGATTCCATTTCTATTTTATACCCACAAGAAATTATTACACAACACGACACAGAGACGAAATAATAGTCCCCACTGCACTACTGTCAGTAGCCTACTGAGATGCATGTCATATGACTGGTTAACTAGCAACAAATGTTTTGTACGAGAATTTGTTTCCGCACATAAAAACTGTTCACCGTTTCACTTTAGATAGACTGCAGTAGACACAACATTCTGCAGGCAAGCATTTAGCCTGCTCTCACTGCAAAATTGTAAACAGCCCCGGCTAATCAAAGAGGCTGAAATATACATTTTTTTTTTTTAATTTTTATTCGGTGTATCTGGCCTTATTTATTCTAATATTGATCATTCAAAGACTTTTTTGTTTTTATGATAAAAATTAGTTTCTTAAAAATGAACTTATGAACCATGCTCCGGCGGTGGTGCCCCCTTCGTAGTGGCACCTGCATGCACCGCATACCCGTCTCCGCCGGCCCTGAGTGCAACTGTACCCAGGTGAAATGGCTGTGTGAAGGAAACTGATGGAGTTTGAAAGAGGCATTGTGATAGGATGCCATATTACAGGCTTATCTGTTTAGCAAACTGTTGACAAATTGGGCCAACCCAGGTCAACAATCAATAACACCATACTGACATGGAAGTGCACAGAGTCAACTGCACGTGCTACCCACAGTGGACGACCCGCCACGCTCACCGAGACTGTAGGATGCTATGAAGGACGATATGTAAAAATTGCCATTCAGCCAACATGTTAAATGCAGAGTTCTGAGCATTGACTCGAACACAAATCTGCACAAAAGCATTCAGAACCAAGGCTCACAACATGAGTTTCCATGGTAGGACCACAATATGCCAGCCCCCATATTACTCAAACCAACATGCAGAGTTGTCTTGAGTGGTAGTGGTGCAAAGAGCATGTACAGTGGGATGTGATGGAGCCATGAATCATGCTAAACCCGCTATTGTTCAGATGGACAGGTGTGGCGGAGACCCGTTGGACATCTCTTACTAGAGTACGTAACTCCATCTATGAAATTTGGTGGTGGCATTGTGATTGTATGGTCCTGTTTGTCCTCAGACCATGATGTCACAAACACTGAACTCCAAGAAGTATCTGAACATTCTGGACAATACAATACTTCCTACTTTGTGGCGTTTCTATGGAACTGACCTTTGTCTCTTTCCGCAAGACAACATATCATCTCATAAGGATGCTGCTGTAACTGCGTGCTTTGTGGACATAAATGTCACCACCTTTGATGCCTCCACAGAGCCCTAATTTCAACGCTACTGAACATATGTCAGATAAACTGGAACATTGGGTGTGGTCAAGGGACATTCACCCCCAAAATTCCCACTGATCGCTATTCTACGTAGGTGGAGAATATGCCCAGTAGGATTGCTGCAGTCATCACAGTGAAGTAGGTCCTACATCTTATTAAGGTGGGCACCATGGCTGTTGTTCTTCACACTATGGTATCCACTGACTTCTTTCCAAGCAGTGTATGTGTATGCTCTAGATGATAACCTTAATATGAAGGCAAAACATCCGGTGATTATTTTGGTTTATATTAAACTGAAGTTTTTCTATAACATGAAAGTTATTTCCATAATTTTTTAATAATGAATGCTGATCACCATGTAACTATGACAGAATAGAACTCTAAACCATGTCTCATTTCCAATGACGTATAAAATTACAGTCAGCCATTTGACATAAAAGTAATAAATCCTGCTAATTCATGTAGTTTGCCACTGATGCACAATATTTGAAAATGATGTACATATAATTTTTGCACACTGTATTTATCTTCAACAAATACTCTTAGGCATGATATATCTTTAAATAAGAAATTGCTTTTAAAAAAAATAAGTAGAATCAAAAGTAACAGAAACTTCATAGTATACTGAAGCTGGGAATTTATTTTCTCATACTACACAATAAAAAACCCTTTATGGATTGGAGGTTTAGATGTAGCAGCAACCAAGATAGCTCTCCTGAAATGGAAGCTTTGTCATTATGGCTAAAAGAGGTTTTTTACATTTATCATTGTAGCTAGTAATAAAATAAAATGTAATTATAATAGTCTAGAAACTCAAATACCATATTCATCTTTTTTTTTCTTTTTTTAATAAACAAAATTTAAATAAATCTAAATTTGTAAATTTTCATCTGCAAATTCTACTTTATAGATGAAATAGTGACAAGGACTTCAGGTAATACATGCTGGAAGGATCTACAAACATTAACATGTTCAGCCATTTAATATTATATTTGATCCTGAATGATTGTGTTTTTTGTATTTATTCGATTGAATTTATTTGTTTATTCAAACTGTATTAGTATGAGATAAGCCTCTGACCTCTCTTTCTCTCACTGCTGTGGAAGGTCTCTTCCCCTACTTCTCCCATGGTGACACAGTCCATCTTGGTATGCTGTATATTATATCTGTATGTATGAATATGTATGAATGAATGAAGAACATCACAAACATCCATGCCCATGACAGGATTCGAATCTGCACCCTTATGGCTCGAGAGCATATCTGTTCTCCACCCAAGGGTGCAGATCGACCACCTGACCAACCAGGTTCGCATTCAAACTGGATGATTCCAATTTAATTAAACTAAATATTTCTATTTACTGGATAACAAACCAGGCCACTTAACAGTCAAAGCCAAATGACTGGGAGGAGACTTCCACATCACTTTTAAGGAATTGCAGAGAAATAACTATGGTTTCTGACCTCATGTCCAGTCCTCACTTTCACATGGTGTAACACGTCAGTTATCAACGGGGTAGTGAACAAACAAGGATGGACTGACAACTTGGGACACAGCCAACCAAATAATAGTCCCTATTGGCTTAAACCACAAATATATATGATGGTACGACATGATAAGATTTCATGCCAGATGGGCCAGTTAAACAAGGCCCCCACTGTTTTCGTCCGGGAACGAAGCTTGAACCTTGAGTTTGTTCAAGAACAAACTCAAATTCAGCATCTAGAAGATGTTTAGTTAATAGGTGGAAAAAGAGAGACACAATAGAAACTTATAAGTGATTATGGATTGCTGGAATGAGTTGTGAGTGCCCTGACAGTGAACGAGTTTAAGGAGAAGAAGGATAGATACTGTGTGTATAAAGATTAGTGTTGGTCTCTGACGATGAGTGTTCCAACTCCATAGAGATACCCTTGTAATAATAACTGGAAGAGAGCTTGTATAGTTTCTTTCCTTATCATTAAAAAGGAAAATAAAACAATGTTTTATTCTATTTTTTTTTATATATGGGGAAGATTGATGCAATCATACTTGAAAAGAGACTGAGAAAAACTGTGGAGGAAAAACAAGCTTGGTGCAACCCATATAGGGGTTGCTTGGTTAAGATTTTTACTTTAAGACAAATTGCTGAAATCATGGGAATGCAACCGAGATCTGTATAGTTTTGTAGATCTGTATAGTTTTGCAGATCTGAAAAAATCTTTTTAAAATGCTAAAACTATATGAGAGGTGGCTTATAGGCCAAAGACAGATAAGATAATTTAGAGGAGACCTCCATGTAGCCTTTTAAGGAATGCAGAGGGATGATCGGCACTGCTGATATAACATAACATGTTATATTCAGGAAATAATGATTAGGAAAGAGATGTAACTATGGCATTTAACACCAAATACAAGGATAATCATGAATTGCAAGCAATATCAAGCAGAGTAATGGAGGCAAATAACAGAATGGGGAATTAGACAATGGGATTTATTTGTGCTGGTCCACAGAAGGTTCTGCTAAGGAAGAAGTGGAGGATTAGGTTAGGTTACGTTAGAAAAAAGAAAAAGGAAAAATTGGTCCTTGTTGGAGATCTAAATAGCAGAGTAGTAAATGATTACAAAAAAAAAAAAAAAAAAGAAAGATTTCAGAAAAATTGAGAGAAAAGAGCAAAGCTAATAATAATGGTAAGTACCTGATGGATATGGAGGACATGGAGTAGTCATTACTAATACCAACAAACAGCAATAACTTCATGCACACAGAGAATTTAAAATAGGAAATGATCATTTAGTTTTGAGGTAAGATAAAATTGAATATCATACTGAAAAGTGTGTAGAAAAGTTTCAAAAGAAACAAAGTGACTACACTACAAAAATTCAGAAGATTTGATCAGATGGCCAAACTTCAGATGATTGCAGTAAAGTTAATATTATCCATCTATATAAAAAGGGAAATGAAACTGAATGTGAGTATTACAGAAAAGAAGAATTTCCCTACTAACTGTTCCTAGTAAGATTTATGCAAGCATACTTAAGAAAAAGGTTAAGGAAAATTGTGGAAGGAAAACTAGAATAAGAAGAACCTGGCTTCACGCCAAACAGATTGTCAAGATCAGATTTTTACTTTAAGACAAATAGTTAAGAATTCATATGAATATAACAAGGATCTATTTTATCTTTTGTACATCTGGAAAATGAATATGAGAAAGTACAAAGAGAAAAGCTTTTCAAAACACTGCAATTATATGGTGTAAATAGAACTTTTAGCAAACAGTACAACAGTACATAGTCAATATTTGAGTTGTAAGTCAGCAGTCAGAACTCAAGGAAGTGCAGGAAGATGTTTCATGTTGCATCAGGCATGAGGCAAGAGTACACATTACCTCCACTACTATTCATCATCACGTTATGAAATAAAGTGGTATTAAACTTGATAACAAAATTGGAGATGTTAATCTTTATGTAAATGTTATACTCTTAAATAAATTTCAAGTCTGCAGGATTCTTGAACTAAACTGAATACCTGCTGTAATAAATACAATATCAAAATCAGGAATAAAAAAAATATGAAAATTGGCAAGGAACATAAGAATATCAACAGAATCCTTAATGGAGAATCAACAGAAATAAAACAGTTCTGTCATTAGGCAACAGTGTGCAGTGAAGATGGCAAATTAAATACGGAAATAAACAAAATTTGCAAAGCTAGTATAGTAGAAGGTCAACTGAATAAATTTATACGGAATAGGAGAGAAATTAGTCAAAACACTCAATTAGCAGTATACAAGACTGTGTTCATATCAATTTTAGCTTATATAGTTCCGAGAGTTGGGTAAGAAATAAAAGTAGTTGATCAAAGATCAAAGATAAACATGATATGAGAGTTCTGAGAAAAATTAGGACAGTAAACAGATGGCATTTGAGGCAATATCATTAAAAATTAAGACTGCCAAAATGTCATTCAGGAATGTGTACACAGAGCTAATCTAAGGTGGTATGGTTACTTAAACAGAATGGGAGAGGAAAGGTTAGCAAAACAAGTGTTTGATACCAAGATGGTAACAAAATGTCCCAGAGAAAGACCAAGATGTAGGTGGATTAATTCAGTCAGAAGTACCTTATAAAAGACAGAAATATATGACAGTATTGTAGTGCTGACAAGCAGTATACTAATTTGGATAAAAATTGTTTACAGGAGATTAGTAATAATGTAAATTTAATCATGTAGTACTGTACAAGATACACATCACCGTACACTTATTGAGAGTATATACGAGGGTGGTTTGAAAATTTCTCAGCCTAACAATGAAAAAACGAATTTATAATTTCAAAATTATTTTTATTTTTCAACATAATCTCCCCTTAAGACTAATACATTTATTCCAGCACCATTATCCCATGAACCACTACAGGGTTCTCAGTAATATCTGCAAAATACCCCTCTACAGCTGCAATCATCTCTTGATGCGAAGAAAAACGCTGATCAGCGAGGAAGAGTTTCAGTTTTGGGACAAAAAAATTCGTGAGAAATTTTTTTGTCTAGTCTGGTTAAAAGATCAGAATAATATTCCCCAGTTATTGTTTTACCCTTTTCAAGATAATGAATAAACAAAATGCCTTTTAACATCCCAAAACACAGATAGATCTTTCCTGCTGATGGAAGTGACTTTGTCTTCTTTGATGCTGAACAACCAGCTTCTGTCCACTGTTTTGACTGCTGTTTGGATTCTGATGTGTAATGGTGAATCCAAGTCTCATCCATAGTAAGAAATCAATGCACAAAATCAGTTTTATTCTTGTTAAAACGTTCCAAGCACTGTTCAGATATTTTCATGTGAATGCATTTTTGATCTGCTGTGAGCAAGCGTGGTATCCATCTTGCGCAAAGCTTTTTCATTTTGCAATTCTTCATGCAAAATATATCCTACACATTCTTTTGAAATGCCTATAATCTCAGCAATTTCACGCACTTTGACTCGCCAGTCATCCAATACCATATCGTACACTCGATCAATGATTTCTGGTGCTGTTACACTTTTTGGACGTCCTTCACGTGGATCATCTTCAAGGCTGGTATGGCTACGTTTAAACTCTTCTCCTTCGAAAACGAAGGAGAAGAGTGTCCATAAACTTTTATGAACTTTGAATGAATTTCTTATGCCGTTAAACCTTCTTTTACAAAGAATTTTATGACTGCACAATAATCAATTTTATCCATTTCAAGGGATACATATAACACTTTTGCTTCAGACAGCTGTATAAAACAAACTACTTGGTAGAATGACTTGCAATTTCATATGGATGCTTATGACAGATGTACCAACTTAAAAAAAAAAAAAATCTTGCAGATAGTGTTGCTATCTATTGTCGAGGCCGAGAACTTTTCAGACCACCCTCGTATATCAGGAAACTAATTTAATTTAGACATCCCTTGAATGCTTCCCATACAGAACTTACACATTTTAGCCTTCAGTTTTCTCTCCTATGGTATTTTCTCAAGATGCCTAGCTCTATATGTCTCTTTTATAATATAGGGTTCTTGCTCCCACATGCCTACCCACTTCAGAAGTCCAAATCACATTTACTTTCACCAACTGCAGGTATAACAGTTCACCTCATTTATGGAAAATCCTCAGAAGCTATCTGCAAATTCAACTCATAGGAGTCTTGTCCATCACAAGCTGCTCAAGATAGTGACCTCTCCATCCATCGACTCAATGGAACTAACCAGATGCCATATAGTCACTCTGCTCCTCAGTATTGTACCATTGTAGCAATACTGTACTTATTGTAGCAATAAGTACAGTAGTCACTGACATGTGGTCCTGTTGTGTACTTTTCAGGAGGCTTCAACTCTCTGAAGACGAGTCACTCCAGACACAACATTCCATCCATCGGATTGAAGGCCTATTACTTCCATGTATTGATCATTCATAGTGAAGATACAGTATGCAAGGTAAAACAATATGGTAGGCTGGAACTGATTGGCTAGACAATTAAACCAGATGGCCTTTCTTTAAAGATGTTGGGATACTGGAATTTTACCCACTTACATTAAATTAAAAGTTAAGTTTAAATCCAAAAAAAAAAAAAAAACCTCTGTATCTTGCTCTGCTATGAGAACAGATCACAGCTAAATGCACTGTTCTTACTACTATCAACACAGCCATTAGCTTGTTACAGTCTGAGCTGTCAACGATTCTCAATACAGACTTGTACTCTATTCTCGTTAATATTTCAGAAGCTTCAGCTCAAAAAGAATTCCTGAAAATAAAAAATAAACATATCAATAAGTACAGCAGACTTTTAGATTCTAAACCCATTTCTCAAGTGCAATTTCTTCATACTATAGTTAACTTGTCATCAAAAAGGCTTAACGAAGCTGCTGTTAGCATAGGCCACAATTTTGCCGTTACACCGATAACGTTATATCGTTATCCTCATAGATAACGATATAACAACAAGAAAATGGATATCATTCTTAGAGACTGCTTCACCTACAGACATTTAGATTACGATTCCACAAAATCGCAAATCAAGAAATTAAAAAGTCTACTCAAAAAAAGTTTCTTCCTGGCCTCCTGATAGCACAAAAAAACTCAAACCCCTCAGTTGCCATCCCCCTGGATATATGGCTTACCTAAGATTCATAAACCAAATTTCTTTCTACAACCCATAGTAGATATCACTGATTCTCCATGCTATAAATTATCCAAACAGTTAGCAAAATCTCTTCTCTCTCCTCCCCCTTACTGGTCATACATCATACATAAAAAATTCTTCCCATTTTAAAAGCTCCATTGAAAATATAATTGTGAATTATACTGATATATTAGTGTGTTTTGACATCACCTCATTGTTTTACCAGTTTGCAAAATTCAAGTTTTACAAACATTAAAAAATAAAATAAAATAATAAAAAAAAATAATAAAAAAATAATAAAAAAAACAGCAATACATAATTCTCATTACCTGCTGAGACATCACCATCATCTTGCTTAGTGAGGTCTGAAATTAACACCCCAACCGGACAGGACGTCTACAGATGTCCAGCAAAATCTGGATACGATTCTATAACACCTACTGAATAACATTGATAAGAAGTGCAATTGGGTCTCACTATTTCATCCACCACAGCCAGTAGAGAGGTTAAAACCATGTTTAATTTACACAGCCTTTTCTGGTTTACACTTGGACAAACAACATGAAATGGCTAGTCCCAACTTTGGTTGCCTTTCTTCAGTCTCATTTGCCCATCTCTAGTGCAAGCATACACATAATTGTTTTGTAATCTCTGATGATGGCAATGTAACGTTGCCAAAATATACGAAAGTATTAATTAAAGTTATTATAATTAATATTTAGTATATGCTGTTATTTCCTGAAAAATAATAATTATGAATAGCCAACGTATAAGCCTTTCCACCAGAATTATTTTAATATTAAATTCAAAAGATAATATTAAAAAACAAAAAACAAAATACATATTTAAGAGAATAAATCAACACCTAATATCCTCTTCATTATCAGGAAAGCTCCAGAAGGCAATACGGAGTTGCAGCTGCTCAGGCACTGGTGGATAAACATGCTCAACAACTTCAAATGGGATGTAACAAGCAACCACTCTTGCTGACAGCTCTACTAGAGAGAGAGACTGTCCATCTACAGAAAAACATAAAATAATCAGAACAATATGCATTGAGTTTTTGAATAAAATACTATATTAAATATCCTAATTCATTAAGATGAAATGAAAAAAAAAAAATCATAACTGAACAACAATTACAAATACTGCAGTTCCTTTGTAATGAAGACATAAGATTGTTGGAATTCTTTTCCCAACTCTTTGGGAAAAGAATTCACTTCTTGAAATCTAATCAAAAATCATTAAGCTGACACTTCTATTAATGACTACATAGTGTACAAGCTTTCATATATTCAGAACTAATCTAGGTACTGTGATCCTATTATAGCTCTTCTCAACCTGCTGGAAAGGGCTTCCCTAGACATAAATCCTCACAATGACCAGAGAGGTTGTAGATACATATATGCAATGTGTTCTAGGAAGTTAGTGTTAAAATATGCACTTCATGTAGATTTTAATCTAAATGTGGTAACAAAACTGGAATTCTCTTTGGAAAAAAAAAAGTCATATCACTAGTGAACTGAGCTTTGCTTCAAGAAACCCAGAATTTTTTTTTAATGAATTTGAGCACAGATTTTTCTTACCAAGAGATCATTCTGAATATAATACTGCAGAAGCATCAGTCTAATACTCCAGACTAGCATGTCCCCAATAAAATATCCAACACACACACACAGATTTTAATTAATGTAACCCACTTGAAAGTTAAGATGCTTGTTAAATTACTATTCTAATAATTCTATAAACATTACGCTATCAAAATGAGGAGAAGGAGATAGCACATAAAAGAAAAACAGAGAGCATATATGAAAACAGAGGATAAATTTGTAGTTTCTAAAGGATAACTGCTTCCATCAGAAATTCTTCTGCATGTGAGGGAAACAACACAAGTTTTCAGAGTGTTGAATTTGGTGATGTTCTCACAGGATGTGTTTGTGAATGAGGTGTCAATATAACAAGTGGCTGTTCAGAGCGATTATAAATTGACTTGGAAGATGATCAATTGAGAGAAGGTTAGTCACCATAGGGGTATATCTGTGGAGCTATAAGGTGGATGACTATGAGAAATCCTGTAGTCATCTAATATCAATATCATGAGATGAACTGTGGGGGGGGGGGAGAAGGGTTAACAATGATGTACACCAAGAGTTGAGAAAATTAAAAGAATAGGAGTGGAATGGATGGGCAGTGACATAAGACAAGCACTTGGGTAGGGGGGGGGGTTGAAAGTAAGGAGATATAAGATATCTAGTGATCAGATGCATGAAGAATATAAAATACAAGCTAGAAAGTGCAATTAGAGAAGACTGACTAGTCAAACCAAAAAAAAAAAAAATCTCAAGAATCCTACTATATGGAAGGATTCTTGAGAAGAAAGTTAATGAGCTTTGTCAGTGTACATTATACTAGTGTAAATAATGCTGTGCAATGTCTAGAAGGGAGGGAAATGCTACACGAACTAGAAATGAAACAATCAAAAGTATATTAAGTGTTAAGTTGGCTACATGTTAATGGATTACATATTATGCATTTTTAGGAGAATGTGCAGAAAAGATGGCTGTGCCTTTGACCAAGTCTTGACAAAGAAAAGATCCCTGAGGAATGGAAAGAAGGCAAAATAGTGCCATTGCACAAGATGGTGCTAGGGCAGATAGTTCCAATTAGAGACTAGTCTATATATCTACAGGTGTAATTAAGAGGAGTACAGAATGATTAAGGAATATAATACAGGATTGGCTTGATAGACATAGGATGGTTAGCATGGGTTTGTAGAAGTAAATAGATTGCTAAAACATGACCTTCCTTTAGCAAACCCATGATATTGATTAAACAGGATGTAGTCATAAACCCAATTCTGAATCCTGGTTCTCACTAGCTTCTCTAACATGCCTTCACCACAACTCCAGACAAACAGATTGGTTTATAAATCTGAAGGCCATAGTCTTATTACCCCCCTTTTTTGAAGTGGAACAATTTGTCCATTGGAAGACTTTGGAAGACTTCCAAAGACTCCTTGGAACTAACTTGGACAAATCTAAGACTTGCCCAAGTTCCAAAGTCATTCCCTCAGGACATGCAGTGATATGCCATCAAGTCCGGCTTTATTACTCGCTTCCTCATATACCTCCTCCATATTCACCATCAGTGGCTCCTCCTCCCTTTCCACTGTTTTTAAGTTCTGCATGATATTTCTTTCACAAGGATGAAATACCTTTATGAACTACTCAGTCAACATCGTTACTATTTCCTCCTCAGTGGTTATTATTCTGCCCTATACAACCAGTATCATCTTTTCATAATCATTCTTTCTTTTACTGGCCACTTATTGAAAAATCTCTCAAGAATTCCTTTTGGACTCATTAGTTGACTGCTGTTCATACTGGACTTCTGCTACCTTTACCATACGAATTACCTCTCTTTGTACTCCTTGTGTAACTATCATCACCACTCATCTTATGCTGCCTCCATACTGCCTTTTTCCAAATTGCATGCTACACTTCTTTGTTCATCCATGTTGCACTTGGGGGGGGGGGGGTATGGAGAAGTCATATCTGAGGAGTGGGGATTGGGTAGGCTTATTACAGAACCAGAAATAATCTAGTATGTTTATAAATGCCAGAAATATTCAAAATAAAGGAAATGAAATTATAACACTAATAGAGTATATCATTCAAAAATTGTGGGAATAAGTGAGACATGGTTAGATAAGGATGACATTCTGATAGGAATAACGATGGATGGATATATGTTTTTTTGTGAGGATAGATAAATTTGTCTTATTTGCCCTCTTGACCTTTGGAATGCATTCAGACATTGCCTCTGCAAGGCAATTCCTGAACAGGTCCCAAGTAGCACTGATCTTTCCTTCCAATTCTTCATTCCATAGCTGCAAGCTATCTTCTGAGCTTCTCATAATCACCAGCCTTATCTCACAGAAGTCATCATATGAATGGCCACCACCCAAATAATCACCTCATGGTCATTCACCAAATCGAGGGGGGATTCAATACCTCATTTACAATAAAATCCTCTGATGAGATAACCAAATCCAAGACCCTTGATCCACGTGTACCCTCTGTTATGTACTGCCTAAGGTAGTTGTTCCTCAAAATACAAAACAAATTCATTCTTTGTTCCCAGATGCTGTCTCTTCATTCTGGTCTATATTATCATAATTAAAATCACCCCTAACGATCATCCCTTTTCTTAGTAAGTAGACTGATCTGCTTATACATTTCCTTCTCACTGCCCTCCACATTACTAGGTCTACAGCAACACCCAAAGAGATACTTCATTCTGTTCATCTCTATCTCACACCATACTGATTCAAAATGACTGCCACTATTTGCTCCTTTCATCTCTACCTGGAGATAACCCTCTGCTACCACCAATAACACTCTTCCGCAACTTCCATCTTGCCTATCCTTACAAAAAACATCATATCCATCCATCTCTATTCCTGTCAGAATATCATCCTTGTTTAACCATGTCTCATTTATTCCCACAATTTTTGAACAATATACTCTATTAGTGCTATAATTTCATTTCCTTTATTTTGAATACTTCTGGCATTTGTAAACATACATACATACTAGATTATTTCTGGTTCCAAATAAGCCTATCCAATCCCACTCTTCAGATATTACTCCTCCATACCCTCCCCTTGGCTGCTCATCTCTATCATCACTGATCTTACACTTCCCCCCTCAGACCTGTTTGTTTACCACACATCCCTGGTCATCCCAATGCTATGTTGTATACACACACATAGCTCTGCTCCTGTATCCACCCTAACCTAACCTTCCCCTGTTTGTCTTGTGTTCCTTCTCTCTCATTCTCTTCACTCTTCTCTGGATTCAAGAGCCCTCCTACTCACCTGCTCTTCCACATCACTTCTTGATTCCTCAGGTATTCCATTCACTTGTCACCACTCACTTGCAGCAAGTTTCTCCAGCTGACTCACACCAAATCCATTCAAATGCAACCCATCTCTTTTATACAACTCCACCCCTCAAATTCATTCCACACGTTCACAAAATTAATTCCTATCTCTTCACACATCTCTGCTAGCATCCCATTCATAATCCTTGCTTGGCATCTCAACTCATCACTATCATATCTGGGCAACATGCTGACCACCTTTCTTACCACACTGTTATCTTTTACTCTCCTCAGCACCCTCCTGATATCTATCCTTACATTCTTCTTGTTGTCGTCCAGATAATTTGTGCCTACTATCAACTCTCTTGCTTGCTTCTTTCTCATATCTAGTGCTTCAATTACTTTGGTCAACCTACCCCATGGAAAACAAACCTTATGCACCTTCTCATTTATCACACCTCTAATAATCAAATCCTCATACATGGACATTCTTGAATCATTGGATACCGCTTTCATGCTACCCTATTTCATTCCAGCCTTCCTCTCCTTTTCATACATACCTGTTAATCTCCTCATTTCACTTTGCAATTTCCTCATCTTCACCAACTCTGCTTTCATACCCTGAGTTATTTTCTCACTGCTCTTTGCTATCTCTACCAAGTCGATTGCTCTTTCATCATTGCTACCTATTATGCTTGCTATCTTACAGTTCGTTGGTTTAACTTCTATATACGCTATCTTACTGCTACTTCCAATTACCTCATTTATATTCTCATTCACATTTCTTTCACCATCATTTAAACCCAGAACTCCATTCACTCCAATACTTTTGGTTTCATGGCTATCAGCACTAACTTCCACTACTTCATTTTCTTGCTTCCAACAAGTCTTGCATATCTGGCCTGTATAACATCTATGACACACTATCTCCATTGCTACTCTCATACCACAACCCATTTTCTCTTGGCAATGAAATAGCACACACCTATATTTCACAAAATCCTTCATATCAAACCCTGTGCACAATAATGTCTAGGTTGCCACTGTTCTCATTTGCATCAGCACCATGAATAACAATTTATCTATTGTACACAGTATAAATATATCAAAACAATAAACACACTCAACAACATAGTCATACACAACTGAGCCAATTAGTGATGCTACATTAAATTTTAGACTGGACTGCTGTGGCACACTTGTTGGAAAAACAAGGCATGGATAAGAATCAGGATTTTGAATAAAATGGAGAATAAAGGCACCCATCCAACCATGAATGCATGTGGATCAGGAGAGTAGAAGCAAAAATAACTAAAATATACCCAAACAAGCTAAAATGACACCACTTTTCATCCAATAAAAACCACTTCCACATTTCACCACATACATTTATGATATACACCACCACTTACAGGCATCAATAAACCAGATCTGCTATCCAAACAAAACCCCAATTAGCATCCTTTGCGACTATAGTCCACCTCATCTATCCCAAGTACATCTTGCTTGATGCATTCTGCAAAAAACTTCCACATTTCACCACATACATTTATGATATACACCACCACTTACAGGCATCAATAAACCAGATCTGCTATCCAAACAAAACCCCAATTAGCATCCTTTGCGACTATAGTCCACCTCATCTATCCCAAGTACATCTTGCTTGATGCATTCTGCAAAAAACTTCCACATTTCACCACATACATTTATGATATACACCACCACTTACAGGCATCAATAAACCAGATCTGCTATCCAAACAAAACCCCAATTAGCATCCTTTGCGACTATAGTCCACCTCATCTATCCCAAGTACATCTTGCTTGATGCATTCTGCAAAAAAAAAGGAGAAATGTGCACTTTTTCAAATCAGATCTTCCTTGCCAAAAGCTATCAAATCTAGAATCCCCACTTTTCGATCTGCTCTAGCCTAACCATGATGCCCTTTCTGACCACCTTTAAAAAAAAGTTGATTTCATCATCTAATTACTCAAATTGTGAGATCAACTTCCTAGGAGACTTTACTGTTCACATAACACAAACAGGCTCCCCCCTTCTCTAACTTCATAGATCAAGTTCAGAAGGAAAGTCAAAAATTTGCTATCAGTGATGCTCTTACAGAAATGCAACCAGAATCTAAGACAATAATCATCATTCTTCCAACACTCTCGATCTTTAATTAATTAGCTCTCCAAATAAATTGCTCTCCTCCTGGCAACTCTGACCATAATCTTATTCATGTCTCCTTTTCTACAAATTGATCTCTCAACCATGTGTCCTATGGCACTACAATGGTGCCATAGGACACTGACGTTGGGGCTTCTATGTCTCTTTTCCATAGATTACCGTTTCCACTCTCATGATCCAAACACCTGCTCTAATCCAGTAGTCTAAATAATCCATACTGGAATGAGGGACATTCAGTTCCCACTCCACTGCAACACCCCTGATCTCTATCTAAGCTCTGGTTCTTTAAAAAAAATGCCTCTGTGGTCCATAGTGTAAGCTTCTCATTCAGCTTACACTACAGCCCAAATAAGCAACAAAAAAAAAAAATCATTTAATCCACTTCATAAGCACAAAATGCAATAATCTTGCATTTCACCTTTTTCCTGCTAAACTAGAAGTCAAGCCTTCTGATCCTTTGCTAGGCTGTTGGGCACACGCATAACTTCTGTCCTTTCCTGTTTCCAACTGATGGGATGGTACCAGGATAACATCATATAAAGTTACGGCAGACCTCTTGGCCTCAGTCTTTTCCTTCAACTCTTGTTTAGAGGACCAAGACAAATTACCACCTGAGATACTGCAAATTGCTCATCGCATGCTTCCTGTAATCTCTGCCCAGAAGGACATCAGAAAAATCTTCAATCTTGACACTAATAAGTCTCCTAGTCCAGATGTCAAATCCCTCTATTTGTGCATAAAATTTGTGCCCCAGAATTAATAGCCATCCTATATTACTTAAATAAGCTGCTATCATATTCATCTGGTACCTACTAACAGCATGGAAGCAAGCCTTCATCAAGCTTTTTCCTAAAAAAAAGGAAAGTAAAAGTCAGCCTTCCACCATTCAACTATCATCCTATCATTTTTTTGTCAGTACTCTTGAAAGTGATGGAGAAAGCCATCATCAACAATCTTCTTCACTACCTGGGGATCCATTATTTAGTTAGTGACCATCAATATGGTTTCTGCCATTCTCATTCTACAGTATATCTGTCTGCTAACATTAACCACTTTTGGACACAGGTCATAGAAAGATTTGGAGAAACTCATGTAGTTGCTCTTGATATTTGTAAGACATATGATCACGTATCACACTGAGACCTTCTCAATAAGTTAACATCTTATGGTCTTCCTCGTGCCCTTTGTGAATGGATTGCCAGCTTCATCTCTTGTTCTTCATTGCACCATCTATCATGAGGTGCAACAACTATTATCCTATCATTTTTGATAGGATGATATATCAGATTTCTCTATCAATGCCAGGGTTCTGTACTCTAACCCAAGTACTCTCTTTGGTTAGAGTACTTATTCTATACTCTCCATTCTTCATACAAGAAACCTACAGTACTCAAATGACTGAAGCTTCAAGATTTTTCATAAACAATGTCAAACATGAATTGTCTCATATTCTCAAGAGGGGTGAAGATGACTTTTTTTTTTTTTTTTAATGTTGAGCCCATACACGAGAGGATGGTAAATCAACCTATAGTACATTAGTACCATGTATAGTTTGGGAAAGAAGGTACTTGTTCACATTAAATCTGAATGACTGTAAATTGTATTCCCTAGGGAACACATCAAGGGGAAGACTGTTCCATAGTATAGCGGTTGCAGGGACAAAGGAGGAGGAAGAGAAGAAACTTGTTCTGCGGGTTTCAAGGTGCACTGTGTAGGAATGTTGAGCAGAAGATGCACGTGTTCCAATGAGCTTGGTACTAAGTGGGGGAATTATTGATCCTATTTCGAATGAACATTTTCCACGGAAATATGTGTAGAAGATGCATAGTGCAGAGACCAATTGTCTGTGTGAAAGTAGGGGGAGTGAGTTGGCAAAAGATGGGTCATTAATAAGCCTGATTGCTCTCCTCTGTATGGAGTCGAGCAATTTGAGGGAGCTTTTTGGGCCCCACCTCATATGTGGGAGCAGTATTCGATGGTTGGGCAGATTTTTGATTTGTATAAAGTTAACAGCTGTTCAGGGGTGAAGTAACATCTTTAGTGAAAGAGAAATCCTAGTTTTTTAGAAACTGAGGATGCAATGGTTGTTATGTGTTTGTGCCAGGAGAGGCTTGATGTCAGGGTAATTCCAAGAACAGAAATCTCAGAGAAATTTAGTTATTGTCAAAAATAATACCGGGAGAAACTATGTTTTTTTTTTTTTATATGAGAAATGAGACAGTAGTGGGTTTTATCTGCATTGAAATTGACTAGGTTATCTGAACCCTTGGAGGATGGTTTGGAGATCTGAACTTAGTGAATTTCAATGATATTAACCCATTTGATGCCAAGAATTTTTTTTTTTTTAAAAAAGGCAATTTTTTTCATATTATTTAGTTGAAAATGTGTCAAAATGCTACACTATACTGACAGTTAAAAAAAAAGAAGCATAATTTTAAAAAAAATATGTGTACTCGTATGAGTACAATGGGCAGATCAGGTATCAAAATTAACAAACTGCTTAGCAGAATGATGCCCAAAATACTTGATCAAGGCTTCATCGATTGAGAGACGTTTGTTGAATATGCCAAATTGGAAATTTTTTATTTAGTTTATCCATTAGAGGTCTTATTTTACACATTTTATTGTTTTTATCTATTTGTAAATTATCGGCCAAATGCAGATATTTTTTGATTTCTTGAAAACGGTTCCTTGACATACTGTTGGCCACTGGGGGAACTAGGAGATCCTCATCTAAACACCAATAGTGACGTTCTCTTGGCAACCTGTGGTATCCACTCAAAAGTAGAATTGCAATAAATACTTTGATGTCTTCTTCAGTTACTTGAAATACATGATTATTGTTCAGCGAAGTGTACAAATTGGTATGTTCAATAATAACGGTAACAATTTCTTTATCGATAAATCTTTCAAATATTTCAACTGGAGTTTTATTTTGGATTTGGTCCTTCACATTACTCAGACAGTCCATATATCCTGGTCTGTTACTGCCATATTGATGTCTAAGATATCTTCTGTCCATATGGGCTCATTGGTAATTACTTTACCTTGCACAGCCAAGCAACGTTGTCTTATCATGGCTAGAGGAAGATCATCATCATCGCTGTCTGATTCATCACTCGCATAATAAAGCTCTATTTCCCCTGGAATGTCATTGGGAAGGTGATCAGGCTGAAGAACATCGTCATCAATATCCTCATTATCCGTTTGATAATCAACATCGGGAGGAATGATAACTACGGATATATCTTGGTGATTGGAATTTGCTATGTCATCCACAGCTAACCCAAGTGTTCTGTAATGCTTTCCATAAAACTGAACTGGACAAATTGGCTGAAATTCACCGAGGGTCCATTTTTTCAGAGGTACTAAACCTAAAACAAAAAAATATATATATTGACTCCTTATAAGCCCACCATTCTCAAATGAGTACAGGTCCATTTTGTATGCATTCTCAACCCATAATCAAACAGAGGTGCTGATATATAAAAAAATGTATTTAGTACTTACCTTTGTAACACATAAAGTCAGCACAATGAAAAAATATTCAAAAAAAACTACAAGAAATAAAGCACTTGAATTATCATACAGGAATTGACAGATCAGTTTTAGAATATGTACTGAAAACGTATGACTACAGCATCACCTAACTTTTAATTTGCAAAAATGTGGCAGAATAGGGCTTGCTAAAACTGTAACCTTCCCCGATGTTTGACTGTCATGCAAGAGATGTCACCACTAGGCCATTTTAGGTGGCATACTCAACTGAGTATATGGGATAAAATGGGTTAAAATGCAGTCCTGTTTAATAACCTACAAGAATGATCCTACTTTACTACATCTTACTTTTAGTAATGTTCCAATATCCTTTCATGATTGGTTCCCCTCCTTTTGGGCTAATTTCCACATCTCCAGCTTATTCTGGCATGAACATATTCCAACCCAGCCTCTAAAAAACTTTTTTTTCTTTTGTTCAAAATACTACTTCTCTCATAACCAACTGATACTTAATCTCAAATCCAACCAATCTTAGAATATTGTTCTGACAACTGAAAGGGAATACCCAAAACTTTCTAAGAATTTGACTGTTTAAAGAAAAGGGCAATGCACATAATGTGCATCTATTTCTACACTTTTTTTAAAAAAATAAGTATTTTCATGAGCATTGCTCTGAACTGGTCACTACCATTTCTCCACTTACCTCTAATCATGTAAGAACTAGAACAGTCACTAGTCAATATTTGTGTACAGTGCATCTTGAATCATATCAATCCAATGTCCTATCGTCATTCTTACCATCTACCTCTTTTCCTTGGAACAGCTTTTCTTTCCCATTATGTTTTTCCCAATGAATACAACCCCAACTTTTCAATCAACATGTTAATAGATTATTTCTTTCTCTTTAATAACTTGCCTGCCCATGGCACTTTGCGTTTTAGGTCTGGCGACCTCTCGTATGAGGGTCCACAGGATACAAGTCTGAGCCTGGCTGGGAGAAGAATGGTCAGTAGAAAAAACATGGCAGAGGTGATCAGAGTTGCCAATAGGAAAACTAACATCACAAGTGAATTTAAAGGTGGTTAATAAAAGGTCCACAGTGTTGGGGAAATGATGAGGATTATCTAGAATTCTTGGGATAGGTTAATAATTTAAGTTAAATCATTGATGAAAGCAAACAATTCAGTTTCTCTTCAAGCTTGGTCAGAAGGGATTTCACAAGTCATTCAGAATTGTGCATACTGAAATCTCCATGGAAGTTAATCTCACTATTTGGATGATTAGAGTGCATATAACCTTTGGCATGAGATATCAGACCCAACAAAAGATCATTCTAAGTTTACATAGGTTTACAACCTTTCATAGGCAGGTCACATAAAAAAGTAAATAAATAAAAGAAGAAAAGTTTTGATTTTGGATCCAAGTGGATCACTTTTAATGGTAATAATTCAAACTGATTATAATAAGTCAACACTGGCTGAATGCAAATAGAACTGAATAAAATTTCTATTTAGGATTTCTATTAAAACTGATCAACAAAAAATTTATTTTTTGTTGATCAGTTTATCAGATTAAAACCAAAAATTGTTTTTTGGTTTTAATCAGACCAATGTAATGCAAAATTATGCAAAACAAAATTGTGTCTGGAAACTACATAAGTCAGGAAAAAGTCAAAGGTTTAAAAAATTAGCAATAACTTTTTGATGCACTTGTCAGATTTTGAAAAGTTTACAGTTCCAAGTTTAATGGAAAGTGTGCAAACTAAGGTTGGTTTTCATAGTGAAGAATTTATGGAGACAAAAACACACGTTGGAATGTTGGAATATTTACTTTATTTATAATTAAGAAAATAATATTTGACGTTTCAACCTCTGAAGTCATCAGGAAAACATACATATGTGCAGGACATAAGCTACATGACACTACACAAAAGAAAGATTAATCTAAATGCTTTGTTATATATTTTTTGTATATATTTTGTTTAGTAATTTTTTTTATTTAAATTTTTTCCCCACCAGAGGTCAGGCTAGGATAAACAATTAATAAACTAATAATAAATTAATATATTATTATTATTATTTGACACCTCCAGGGAGTCCAAAGACTCATCGTGGGAGAGTGTGCCAACAGCATCGAACGAATGGTCCCCTTCCAACTACTAACCGTGCTCAAACTTACTTAACTGAGCCATTAGTAGCAGAGGCTCTACCAATCGACCAACCTTTAATAAATTATAAATAATAAATTAATAATAAATAAAAATAATAATAATAAGATATAATGGGGAGTGAGGTAAGTCCATGTCGTGCTTCCTGGGACCTTCCATAGGGCACACTCCCTACAAGGATGCTAACAGACCTCTGTGAAGAACAACGGACAAATCAGCAGAAGAGGATTCGTATCCTAATGGTGAAATGTGCAGAAGAATCTTCAGAGGAGCAGACCTTTATAAACAACCCAGGCTCAGCTGGCTCCAGCTGTCAGTACCTGGTTAGGGGCTCCTACCTAGGGTTACAAGGAAAATTAAAGGATTCAATCCTCTGACAAAGGGGAGCAGCTTTGTCAGAGGACACAAGGTTGAAGTCTCATGATGACGGTAAAGCTTGTGATTAGAAAATTGCAGATGGCAATACAGTTTATTATGTATATCTGTAATACTGCAGAGCAGAAAGCAAATGGAGAAACTAATGCTCTATTCTCTCTCCAGACTAACCACCATGACGAGCAAATCTATACAAATGGCCCTGAGTTCCCAGCGTCCCTTAAATGGGACAGGGGTGCAAAGAATCTCCGGGCTCAGAATGGTGTGTTCATTAAAACTAGGAACCTGGAATGTCAGAACCCTATACGAAGCAGGTAAGCTAAGAAATGCTATCAAGGAAATTAAGACTTGAAATTGGGATTTTAGGAATGCATGAAGTTAGGTGGCCAGGATCAGGCAAAACTCAAGTTAATGACATGACAATGTGTCACTCTGGAAGTAGTGAAAACAACAATCAAAATGGAGTTGGAATTATATTAAACAGAGATGTCAATAAGTCACTGTTAGGCTTCATCCCCTACTCAGATAGGATGATGTTATTAAAGCTGAAAGGTCAACCACTAGATGTTAATCTTATACAGGTCTATGCCCCTACTGTTGACAAGAGTGACCGAGATCAGTCACTATGATAAGGAGTAGTATGATAGACTGTGTTTCCTAGAAGGGATCTCCCACGATGAGTCTTGATAGACTTTGTGTTTCCTAGGAAGGCCCTCACGTGATGAGTCTTTTGACTCATGGAGGCCTGAATAATCATCATCATCATCATCATACGTATCAAGGATTTAGGCCTAGTATGGCCTGTTCCGGCCTTAAGTCATCGCTGAATCGTTTAAGAGGACGTCCTGGTTTTCTTTTTCCTAATGGCTTGTACTTTAAGGCTTGTTTTGGTAATCTTTCTGTTTTCATTCTTTGAACGTGTTCCATCCATCTATGTTTATATTTTTTAATGTTTTCAATTACTGGTTCTTGGTTTAATTCTTTCATAATACCTTCGTTTCTTTTGTGATCAAATAGGGTATACTTTGCAGTTTTTCTCATAAACTTCATTTCTGCTGTTGTTAATCTTTGTTTGTCTTTTTGTTTTATTGTCCAGATTTTGCTTCCATACATTAAGACCAGTAGGGCTAATGTATTGTATACTTTTAGCCTGGTTTGTTTTTGAACTAGGTTTGGTTTAAATATAGAGTTAATTACTCCTGTTATTTTTAAATATTTTGCAATTTTTATGTTTATATCTTTTTCATTTTCATAAGTGATCATACATCCTAAGTATGAATTCACCTGTTCTAAGATCTTGTTATCTAATACTATTTTAGTTCTTGCCGGATCTTTAGTCCTTTAAAGGCCATAGTTTTTGATTTTTCCGTTGATATTATCATACCATAATCTTTGGATATCTCATTTAGATTTAAAATAGCTTTCTGTAAGTTATCTTCAGAATTTGTAATTATTATTTGGTCGTCTGCAAAGAGGAGAGTGTTTAAGTTAACTGTAGGTGAAAGTTTAATTCCTTGATGTAAATTTTTTATCCATTTTATTATTATTTCATTTAAGTAGATATTAAAAAGAGTTGCTGAGAGGGGACATCCCTGTCGGACCTCTTGGTTTATCTCTCTTGTATATGATAGCTCATGATTTAATCTTATTTGTATTTGATTATTTTCATATATCCTTGTGACAGCTTTTAGGATATTATTTGGTATTTGTCTTTCTTTTAATATGTTAAATAATATGTTTCTTTTAACTTTGTCAAATGCTTTTTCAAAGTCAATAAATGCAATATGTCTTTCTAAATTATATTCTCTTCTTTTCTCTATTATTAATTTTAGGCAGAAGGCTGGGTCTATACATGATCGTCCTTTTCTAAATCCATTTTGTACCTCTAGAATAAAGTTTTCAGAATATTTCATTAGTTTGTTATTTAAGATTCTGCTGTATATTTTGTAACATGAATTTAATATACTGATACCTCTATAGTTTTTAGGGTCATCTCTATTACCTTTCTTAAAGTTAGGAATCACAATTGTTTTTTTCCATTCTATTGGGGGGATACCAGTTGAGTAAATTTTATTTAAAAATAATAAGAGTCTTCCTTTGAATCTTGTTCCTGCGTATTTATATAGTTCTGAACCTAGCTTATCTTCTCCAGGTGATTTTCCGTTTCTTGTTTCTTTCAGGATGATTTCTAATTCTTCTTCAGTTATTTCCTTTTCATTTTCGTTAATTGTTTGCCAGTTGTCTTTTTTAAAATATTTGTCTGTCCACAGTTCTGTGTAGTAATTTAGAAATTCTTCTAATTTCAATTCAGTGTTTAATTTTATGTTTTCTTTGGTATCTGCATTTAGGTGTTTCAAAATCTTATATACATTGGGTCTTATTTTATATAAATCATGTTGTAAATTAGAAACAAATTTATTCCATGATTCTCTATGTCTTTTTCTGACTTCTCTTTTAGCTATGGCTCTTATTCTTTTATATTCTATTTCATCTTCTAATCTTTTACTGCTTAACCATTTGTGATAGGCTTCTTTTTTCTTTTTGATTATTTCTTTGATTGTATCATTCCAGATCTTCAGTTTTTTTCTTTTATTGAATTTTTTGGTCTTTCCTAAGCTTTCATTTGCTGCTGCATCATTTTTATCATTTTTATATTAAGCCATTCTATTTCTATTTCTTCATTTTGTTTTATTTTATCTAGATACTGGTTAATTCTTTGTTCATATACCATTGTACATTTGTGTCATTCAATAGTCTAGTTTTATAAACAAATGTTTCAATTTTTCTTTCTGTTCTTGTTACTTGTAGCCATTTAGGTGGTAATCTTAATTTTATTTTAACAAGGAAGTGGTCACTGCTTATTTCATATCCTCTGTGAACTCGTAACATCTAGTGAAAATTTTGATGTCTTTTCTAAGATTGATTTCCATCCTCTTGCTGCCCCAGTATATTTATGTATGTCTTTATGTTTATAGAAGGAATTTATTATTTTTAGGTTATTATAAACTACAAAGTCAATCAATTTTTTACCATTTCTGTTTAGAGTGTGTTCTCCATGTATTCCTATATTATTATTAATTTTCGTGTTTCCAATTCTTGCATTTAAGTCTCCTGCTAAAATTATGTAAGCATTTTTATTTATTTTATTATATATGTTTTGTATCTGATTATAAAAATCAATATTATCCTGTTCTCTTCCTTCGTCTGGGGCATATAAACCAATTATTGTTAAATAGCCTCTATCTATTTTTATTCTAGCTTCTATTATTCTTTCATTCCATAATTTATAATGTTTTAACCGTTTTGAAAGGGAGTTATGAATCCAAATCATGACTCCTAATAATTAAAAGAACTAACGAAAAACACAAAAAAACATTAACATCATCGTGGGTGATTTCAATGCTAAAGTTGAGAAAGGTAGAAGTGGAGATGTAGTTGGTAAACATGGACTGGGAACAAGAAATGAGAGAGGAGACAGTCTTATTCATTTCTGCCAAGAAGACAAGCTAATAATCACAAACTCATGGTTTAAGCTACCATTCTGAAGGCTGTATACTTGGCGATCACCACAGGATAATAATGGAAACATAGTCAGAAACCAAATTGATTATTTGCTAATTAATCAACGATTTCGAAGTTCTATAAAGAGTACTAAAACCTATCCTAGTGCAGATATTGCTTCTGATCATAATCTACTGGTGGCAAGTTAAAACTTAGACTGAAAGCTATACTTATTAATACTATACTGGGACAAATTAAAATCTGTCTTCATAGAGAAATGTACCAATACCTTGTGTCCTAACAGTGCAGTAAAAAAGAAAGATTGGATAACTGACGAAATTCTTTCTCTCATGGATCAACGCAGATCATATAAAAATCAAGTTAAATCAATAAAGTCCAACAAAATATAAAGAGATTCAGAAAATTATTAAAGACAAGATCAAAGAAGCAAAAGAAATCAGGATGGGTAAGAAATATTATGAAGATATAACCTACAGGCACACGAACAGTATAAAGCACAGGCCAGAAGGGTAACGAGTGTGATAAGAAAAGCAAAAGCAGATTATGAAAGGAAATTAGCCACGCAAGCTAAAGAGAATCCCAAACAGTTTTTTCGATATGCTGCAAGTAAAAGAAAAATGTATACGGCAGAACGATTTTAAGAAATGCCGATGATATGGAGGTAACTGAATCAGTTGATATAGTGGAATTACTGAGCGAGCACTTTGCAAGAGTATATCATCCAGGTGATGATATTGCAGGAATGAAGGAACCAATAGCTTATATAGGAATTGAGGTGAATGAAATGGAGGTGAATACTATATTACAAAACCTTAATGTGAATACATCTGTAGGATTGGGTGGTATACCAGTTCGGGTCTGACGTGAAGCAGCTAAAGAATTGTCAGTGCCCTTGACCATTTTGTTTAATTTGAGGCTCAGGCATGGGTTAGTCCCGAGGGGGTGGAAAGAGGGGAAAATAGTTACACTGCACAAAGGAGGTTCCAAGACTGCTGTTGCAAATTACCGACCAATCAGCATATCAGGAGTCGTCGTCAAGGTTTTGGAGAAAGTAATCAAGAGAAAAATACAGGAATGGATAGATGAAAATGGGATACTGTATGGGGGACAGCATGGTTTTGTGAAGGGTAGATCATGCCTCAGTAACTTGCTCATGTTTTATAACACAGTAACGGCTGAACGGGATAAGGATAATGAGTTTACAGTGATACTGCTGGACCTTGCTAAGGCCTTTGACAGGATACCACATGGAATTCTAATCAGTAAACTGCAGCATATGGGGATGGATATAGGGTTAGTGAGATAGATAGGAGGATGGTTGATGGAGAGATATCAGAGAGTAGTTTATTCAGGAGTAGTGTCCAAAAGACGGCCTGTGACTAGTGGTGTGCTGCAGGGTTCTGTTCTTGGATCACTACTATTTAATTTGTTCATTAGCGATATAGGAAAGGATCTGAGAGGAACTGTTCATTTGTTTGCTGATGATGCAAAGTTGGATAGAGCAATAGTGAATGCACATGATGTCAAAATTTTGCAGGATGATTTGAATAGATTGGAGGACTGAGCTAAGGAGAATGGATGTCAATTTAATATGGCAAAGTGTAACGTTATGCATTTTGGGGTGAAAAGATTAGCAGCAGTATACCACATTGATGGGACTGTACTCCAGGAGATTGACGAGGCTAGGATTTGGAAGTGTTGGTGGATAGGGAGTTGAAGTTTAGGGGTCACATTGCAAAAGTGGCTAAATCAGCTCATCAAATCACTTGGTTACTGAAGAATACTTTGACGAGCAGAGACAAACAAGTTATTGTTCCTCTGTATCGAGCCTTGATAAAACCCCATCTTGACTACTGTGCCCAGATCTGGACACCAGGGTTTCTTCTTGATGGGGAGGAGGTGGAGAGGATCCAGAGGTGAGTGACCAAGATGATAGTAGGTCTATGGAATGAACTTTATGAGAACAGGTTGAAGATTTGTGGGTTGCAGAAATTGGTTGACAGGAAGAAAAGGGTGTATGATTGAGACATTCAAATTACTGAAGGGTTTCCATAAGATTAATTCAGAGGATATTTTTTGGAACAGGACTGGTGGTGGGAGGACTAGGGGCCATCCATGGAAACTGGGCAAGAGTGTGGTTAGCAAGGGTGTTAGAACCAGGTTTTTTACTTGGAGAGTGGTGAATGAGTGGAATGAGCTGCCAGAGTCTGTTGTGGGTGCCATGACTGTGAATGAGTTCAAGGCAAAGTATGATAGATACTGTGTGGATGTTGAATAGTTGTTCTTGACATGGTGTTTAGGGCCTCCCTCGATGAGTCTAAGGACTCCTTGGAGTTGCCCGTAATAATATCAGATGGAGAAGATACTTGAGCACAATCAGGGGGGGTATACATCAGGACTAAAAAATTTGTTAACATTCATGCTATTAAGGATTCTTTGATTTCTTTCAGATAAAAGATCAGAAGAGACATGTAGTGAATGTAATGATGAAAAGAGGGCAGTCATATCTTTGGTGGCATATTGTATAGTATCACTGCACAATAATACTATTATGAAATGCACTTTTTCTATTGATTGTTTACAATCATTTTCCTTTCTGATTTTTTTTATTTTTTTTTAATTCCCTGTTATATAGCCAATATCATCATCTTCTTGGTGTTATTTATTTTCTACATTCTGATAATCCAAACTATTCTTCTTTAGGAAACTTCATAAGAACTGAAAGGAATTAATTATAGCAGGTGGATACAATGTGTCAACTTACATAGTCAAGTAGCATTACTTTCCAAATTTCTTGAGACCAAAATCAATTTTTTCAAAAGCCACTAAGTTTTTGCATTGTAAGCTGAATAGAATTAGTTTCATACTATATTTTGTATTTTCAAATTCACTTTTTCTCTTTACAGATGTTTATGAGGGTACAAATATCCACTGCACCATAAATGATTTTAAATAAATTAATAATAAATGAAGAGCAAGGCAAATTACAACAGTTTGCTAAAACTGCAGGCCAAAGTCTAATTCTCCTTTACACCTGTGAAATGATGTGTTCACAATGACTAAAAGAGAATATCTTTTTCACATAAATATGTATGCAACATTTTGTGATGTAAAAAGATTTTTTTTGTCACATTGCTGTCTATTGGATGCCATATAGTCACTCCTCATAGGGCTCTGGGAGTGAAGTCTCTGCTAGAAGGAGAAATGGTAGTGTCACAACTCCCCTTTCACACAGAATTAGGGAAAATCACAAACATTCATGACCATGGTGGGATTTGAACCCACGGCTGAAGAACAGATATACTAACTACCCAGAAAACCGGGCTGGCAAATCTTAGTTAATGGATAAAAAATTAACCATGAATCAGTTTAGAATTTTTGGAAATCATTCATATTACCTAAAAGTTTTATTGTTGAGTGCCAACATAGGCAGTTGGCAACCCACAGTACAAGGATACACATCCTGATTGCCTCACTTCTGTGTGGCCCAGCATTTCACACACTCATAACATAATTTATACTAGTTGTAAAATCAGAGGTTCATAAAATAAGCAGTCGGAAAGTGAGGTGTCTACTGCTACTTGATTTCATAATCAGTAGTATGTACAGGAGACAGAAGACCACTAGGAGGCACAAACTGCACAAGTGCGGTTTAATGTATTCTTTTATTTGGCAGATATTCACAAGTTTTATTAGACATTTTAGCCAGCAGTAGCAGATATTTAATAGTCCTTACTAATTTATTATTAACACCAGAAACATAAGGTACAATACTGTCACAAATAAAGCTAATCAAACCATGCTTTAAATTCATTTGATGTGTCTGCATTCACCACCTTCTTAAGCAATGAATTCCAGTCTATGAAAATTTGCTTACACATAACTTCATAACAACCTCATGCTAACTTGAATGTCTTATCATATCCCTTCTCTGCTTCCAAACTGCATTCCCTCAATCAGATTGAGGGAATGTAATTTGTAGAGTCCACATTCCAAAGACCAGATACCACTTATTTTTGCATATCAAGGTACTCCAAATCACTGCTGTAATCCAACATAATAACTGGGACCTTAAATTTTGGGGTTATGTTGCACAAGTTATCATGTTGGATTATGGCAGTGACTTGGAGGACCTCGACATGCAGAAATACAGTAGTAAACAAATTAATCCAAGCACTCGCATTTTAAACAAAAAATTTAATTTCATAAGAAAATAAGTACAAAAATTAAACTCCGATTTAACCTAATAATTTATGCTCCTCTGTTCCTAATAAGTTCATTAATTTGGTTAGAATACATTTTTCTTATTTCTGCATCTCAAAACCATACTTTAATAATATAATGTATTAAGTTATCCTTTGTATCACAATTTAATTTTCCATGTCTCTTTTGTATTATGGCCCATAAATTTTCTATCAGGTTAATTTCTGTTGAGAGGTGGTTACAGGGTTGACACTGGAGAGTTCTTTCGCTTGGTTGAACGCAGGAAGGAGTGATGACAAGAGGCCATCCCTGGAAGTTACGAAAGGAAACTGTGAGCAAGAGGGTGAGGAGTGGTTTCTTTGCATGGAGGGTGGTTGAACCGTGGAATATATTGCCTGATGGAGTGGTGAGAGCGAGAACGGTCAATGAGTTTAAGGAGTGGTATGATAGACTTTGTGTTTCTTAGGGGGGCCTCTCCTCGATGAGTCTTGACAGACTTTATGTTGCTAGGAAGGACCTCCCACGTCCTTCCTAGGAACGTCCCAGGCCTACATGGAGTCAATGAGTCTTTTGACTCCATGGAGGCCTGAATAATAATAATAATAATAATTTCTGGAGAGTTACTTGGCCACTGAAGCAATTGGATGTTATGATTTTTGTGGAATGCTTTCACTTTTTTTCTTTGAAGTGTGATGGAGCAAGATCCTGTTGAAAGATGAGGTCTTTTTCTTTCTGGATCTGTGAGACACTCTTTTCTCCAATATTTTTATGTGTTGGTCACTTTCATCATACCACCATCAACAGGCACAAGTGATCCTGGAACTGTCATGTGTAAAAACAATCCCAGAACATCTTTTTAGTTGGGTGTTTAGGAGATTATTGAAGGTAGGCTGAAGAAGTCTTCTCAGCTTCTGATTTGCAAACACAGGGTATTCACCCTCCTTGGAGACAAAGAAATGGCTCTCATCTGAGAATATGACCTTCTTCCACTTATCAACAGTTCAATTTTTGTAGGCTTTTGCCCACTGGAGCTTCTCTTTCTGCACAGCCTTCATCAACAGCTGTTTCTCTTTTGGTCTGTGGGCAGTCCAGTCCTCTCTGCTTCCAATAATCTTTGACGGAATATTATGTTAGAAACATTATTATTATTATTATGGGCGACTCCAGGGAGTCCTTAGACTCATCGAGGGAGACCCTAAACATCATGTCTACACAACTATACGACATTCTCACAGTATCTATCATACCTTGCCTTGAACTCACTCACCGTCATAGCATCCACAACAGACTCTGGCAGCTTATTCCACTCATTTACCACTCTAAAAGTAAAGAACCCAGCTCTAACACTCCTGCTAACCACACTCTTGCCCAGCTTCCATAGGTGTTCCCTAGTTCTCCCACCACCTGATCTCAAAAATACCTCTGAATTAATCCAACAGAAATCCTTTAGCAATTTGAATGTCTCAATCATATCTCCCCTTTTCCTCCTATCAACTAATTTCTGCAACCTACAAATCTTCAACCTGTTCTCATATGGTTCATTCCATAGACCAGCTATCATCTTAGTCACTTGCCTCTGGATCCTCTCCACCTCCTCCCCATCAAGAAGGAACCTAGGTGACCAAATCTGGGCACAGTAGTGTCAAGATATTTTTCAACAACCAAGTGAGTTGATGAGCTGATTTAGCTACTTTTGCAATGTGCCCCCTAAACTTCATCTCCCTATACACCAACACTCCCAAGTCCTTGACCTCATCAATCTCCTGGAGTACAGTTCCACCAATGTGGTATACTGCTGCTAATCTTTTCACCCCAAAATGCATAACCTTACATTTTGGCACATTAAATTGACATCCATTCTCCTTAGCCCAGAACTCCAATCTATCCAAGTCGTCCTGCAAGATTTTAACATCTGCATTCACTATTGCCCTACCCAACTTTGCATCATCGGCAAACAAATGAACTGTTCCTCTTAAATCCTTCCCTATATCGTTAATGAACAAATTAAACAGCAGTGGTCCAAGAACAGAACCCTGTGGCATACCACTAGTCAAGGCCGTCTTTTGGACTCTACTCCTGAATAAACTACTCTCTGATATCTCTCCATCAACCACCCACCTATCCATCTCACCAACCCTATATCCATTCTCATATGTTGTACTTTACGGATTAGAATTCCATGTGGTATCCTGTCAAACGCCTTTGCCAGGTCCAGCAGTATCACTGTAAACCTATTGCACTTATCCAGTTCAGCCGTCACCTTGTTATAAAACTTGAGCAAGTTACTGAGGCATGATCTACCTTTCACAAAGCCATGCTGTCCCCGTACAGTATGATTTTCATCAAAAAGATAATTGTCCCCTTAAAATGCTTTAAAATCACATTAACAGTAACCAAACCAACACCACACTGATTAGCAATTTGTCTTTGAGTCATGGATGTGTGCTGAGATAGAGTACATATTTTTGAATACTTTCTTGGAAACGTATCCATTTTATTGCTACACAAAATGGATACGTCTCCTACACAAAACATTAATCCCACTAACTGCCAAGTCTCTATTTAAGTCTACAGCAGACAATATTGGATTCATTTTGCTTTTCCTTACTAGTAAACAATCTTGGGTAAGTATAGTTATCCTTTTTTGTCCACTTTTTTACTTTACTGTCAGAACAAAAAGATACTTGTCCCCTTAAAATGCTTTAAAATCACATTAACAGTAACCAAACCAACACCACACTGATTAGCAATTTGTCTTTGAGTAATGGATGTGTGCTGAGAAAGAGTACATATTTTTGAATACTTTCTTGGAGTCGTATCCATTTTATTGCTACACAAAATGGATACGTCTCCTACACAAAAACTTGTTTACACTATTAAAAATGCATAACACTATTAATAAGCATCGTATAGACAGTTAAAACACACAGCACTCAACCAAAAAGTAAAACCAAAACTGAAAATAGCAAACCAAAACCAAAGCTATTCTAAACAGAAACAAAAACCCAACTACAAACTTGACAAAAATTTGGCTGGTTTGGATTAATTTGTTCACTACTGTAAGTGGTATTTGGTCTTTGGAATGTGGGGTGTGAAGACAGATTGAGAGAATGTAGTTTGCAGGGCCTTGTGAATAGGAGATGCATAAAGGATATGATCAAGACATTAAAAATTATCATGAGGCTGTTATGAAGTTAACGTGGAAGAAAATTTTTGTGTATCCTATTTCTCAACTACCGTATATGTTGGCGTATAGGATGACTCTCAAAAACTACAGAAAACCTCTCGAAATCATGGGCCGTCTTATACAGCGAGTATAAAAAAGGGAAGCTTAATTTCTTGGATGAACATTTGGGTAGTTACAATACATTGTTATATAAGAAAATAGGCAGTGTTCATAAACAAATCAGATTAATTTTTTGTTACATAAATTTATTTAAAATATTACAATAGATGTAAGTCTTAAAAAACAAATAATAATTATTAACCTCAATTTTCATGTTAATTTTCTTCATCATCTGTTGAAAATAGTTCTTCAGATTCATTGTTTAAATGATCGTCATATGGATCCCAGTTCGAATCCGGTGAATTGATTTCATTTTCATCGTCATCAGTGTCACAAAATTGCACAACTTATTAAGTGATGCAGCACATAGATCCACAGTTTGTAAATGGTGATAAAATGGTGTAAATGGTAATTCGCATAAATACTAAATCTATGCCATGCAAAAAAATAATGGATATGCATAGATATAAAAATAACGGATATAACAACAATACCTAACATTGCATTAATACAAGAAAGAAATTGGGGGATCGACTTATACAACCGATATAGGCTTAAAACCTAAAAATAGACTAAAATTTAGGCTTCGTCTTATACGACGGTCATCCTATATGCGGATATATACAACATATATTTTGCATAACTGAACTGGAAGTTCCACTCACTAGCCCATTCATACAATCTATTCAAATCCTCCTGCAATACCACAACATATACTTGACTCTCATTATTGTTCCCAACAATTTTAATTCATCTGCACACAGCTGCATAAAATTATCCCAATATCATTAATATACAAGTTAAACAACAATGGCCCCAAAATATACTCCTGCTGCACTTCACTGGTGACCTTCCTTTTTCAGGATAACAAACCCTCATACACAACTTGCTAATAACTATCCCATAGCCAATCACTTATCCAGCTCACTAATCTAGTACCTAATTCCATCATTCTGATTTAATTACTAACTTGTCACATCTATTAACAGCTTTTGCAAATGTATATGACATTGTCAATGTCCAGTACATTCATCACCTTGTACATAAGTAAATTGGTAACACATGATCTTCCTTAAACAAACTCATGCTGATGATTACAGAAAATTCTGCTGTTATCAACATTTCTGTATCCTAGCTCTCACCAACTTCTCCAACACACTAATCAGAACTCAGGGCACAAATTGGCATATAATTTCGAATCTATCTCAGACTTATCACCACTTTTGTGAAGTGGAACAATATTACCCTCTTCTCCTTTTGGACTTATTACTTCCTCCAATCTCTTGTTCATATCATTCATCATACTTCCTTCTAGTAACAATCTCTCCAGACAATCCAAATCCATTTAAATGCATTCATTACTTTTGTACAATTCCATCCTTCTCTACAAATGCATCCCTCACATTAACAAACTGAATCCCTTTCCCCCTCACATAGCCCTTCCAACATATTCATGATTCTTGCACTATCTCATCTCAACTCTGTCATCCATGGGCAACATGACAACCATTCCTACCAATGAGAGATGTTTTTTTCTAACAACTTATTGATATCCATTCTCACATTTTCCTGTTCAACCAAATCATCTGTTCCCACAACTACCACAAGCTCTCTTGCTTCTCATATCTAAAGCATCAATCACAATGTTTATCTCCCATTACAGAGAAAAAGAGGCAATATTCATTACCTCTTTTTCTCTACTTACTTTCATTCTATCCTTCTGCATTCTTTTATTCCTATCCCCAAATGTCTAATCTAATTGCACATTTACTCTATATCATTTTGCATTGTGATCAACTCATTCTTCAAATCTTGCATACCTGCAATCACACTCTCTTTTGCTCCCACAGTTTCACTTGCTTCCATTCTCACAATCATGCTCAATTTTGTTCCATCATTCAACTCTCTTTTGTACTTACAATCATATTCACTTTCATTCTGTCAGTCTTTCACAGTCGAGTTCTCGATACTAATTTTCTTGCTTATCCTTCTGATAAGTACCACAATCAACCTTATGCTCTTCATTACCTTCTCCAATTCACTACTTGTTCTCTCTTCTCATTTATGATATAGTCTAACAAAATATCACACTTTATACAGACCCATACATTATCACCTTGCATTTGGATTCCACAAACACATCCTCCATATTCTCCCACACATACATGCTGCACACTTGAGTATAAACCATTTTTTAGAAATCTACAGGATTAATCACATTTGATCTTCACATGATGCAAAGTCATACCAACATTTTGTTGTCATTCAATGCAGGCTACAAATTTCATGAAAAACATTTTTAACACTACACAAAGCTACTCAATCATTATGCAATTAAGCTACACCATGAAAAACAAAATTTTACCAAAATACAAACAATATCATGAATTATTACATAAAATAACACTTATCTTTTCCCAAATTGTTTCCCAGTGTCCTGGCACCCTTCACAGTGAAGGAAGGTGAAATCTGAGAATAATTTCAGAGTGAAACAATGAATACTTTGTGCATCTTTATTATTCATTCCTTTCTCAATACCTATTTTGAAAAACACCTATGTTTTTATCCCTCATTACACAAACAAACAATGAGAACATATAATCTTGATCCAATTTTCATTTCCTCAGATAGCTCTTGAACAGCTTGATCAAAAGATCAAGCTGTCAATTAATCCTTAACTTAGACTGTGTGGTGTAAAACCTATATGGCCTGCACTTCTTTTAATACTCACTAAAACATATTCAAATGACCAATCATTAAAACATGTACAAGCAAGATAATTTTGTTCCATCATTCAATGTCTAATCCAATGTTCCATGTTTCAGTAAGGAAACACTGCGAGTAGACATTACTTAAAATTATAATAACGACATTAACTCACATAAAATATTATTTATTAGTACATATAAAACGGCTAATTAAAACAATAACTGACAATTCCAAAGGGTGCCACCTAAGTAGCTCATGTAAGATAACTAAATAAAGGTCATTAAATTTCCTAACTTATTTAAAAAAAAAAAAAACATATACATATATACAATTAAAAAGTTAGGAAAGATCAGCTGAATTAAAGGGTATGGGCAAGTGGAGCAAAGTTTCACATGTTTCTTTATAAAGCCATTCTATGAGGAACTGACTTTTGTGAAGGACTCGACTTGTTACGATGAACTCTATGTCTAGTGTTGATGGCATAATCTGCAAGTCAAGACTGTTCAGGTTCAAGGTATTGAATATACGACTTGTGTTCTTCTATCCGAATAAAAGCAGATCTTCCCGTTTGTCCAAAATAAGGATAACCCACAAGAGCAAGGAATTTGGTAGAAACCTGGATGATTCAGATGTGGAAGCTTGTCCTTTTGAGAAGTGAGAAAGGTGGCAATTTTTCTGATTGGTCGAAAGGCAACAAAAATATTTAGTGGTTTTAAGACTTTCGCTATGCATTCATTAATGGCTTGCACGTAAGGGATATACACATTATTTCTTCTGTTGAAGAGGAAGATATATATATCAAAACTACTTAAAGCTCTTTTGATGAAAGAATTCTTATATCCATTCAATAGAAAAGAGGAAATAATATGCAATTCTTTCTGTAATAGTTCCTCTGAAGAACAAAAGGTGTGGGCCCGATGATTCAGTGTTTTAATAGTTCCCACCTTTTGACTGGGGTGGTGATGAGATTCAGCATGGATATAATGGGCTGCATGAGTCTCCTTCCTATAGACTGAGAAATGTAGGCTACCATCTGTTTGGCGAAGAATTAAAAGGTCTAAAAGGGCTAACTGCTTATTTACTTCTACTTTTAGGGTGAACTGGATCCTTGGATGAAGTGCATTTAATTTAGTGAGAAACTGTTGTAATTCATCAGAAGAGCCCTTCCAGATAGCAAAAATGTCATCTACATATCTGAACCAATGAGTAGGTCTAGGTGAAATGTTGTCAAAAATATGTTGTTCAAAGTGCTTCATGTAAAAGTTGGCAATAGCAGGAGAAATAGGATTGCCCATTGCTGTTAATTAAATTTGTTGATATAACTTGTTTTTAAAGGAAAAATAACCAGACTGCATTACAAAATTGAATATTTTAACATCTAAAGGAAATTCTTGTTGCAGTAATTCAATAGTGTCAGATAAAGGAGCATTAGTAATTTCTAATGCTCCTTTAGTAAATAAAGGAGCATTAGAAATAATTAGTAAACAACATCAATATCTGAAACAAATAAAAATTCGAAATTTTATTTTTGAAATCCAAAGAGTTTTTTTATATAAGTAGCTGTTCTTTTAGTTGAAGAAGCGAGTATATTTGATAAAAAAATTTTAGATCAGTTAATCTTTCCTAACTTTTTTAATTTGTGTGTGTGTGTGTGTGTGTGTGTGTGTGTGTGTGTGTGTGTGTGTGTGTGTGTGTGTGTGTGTGTGTGTGTGTGTTTTATAAGTTTAGGTGGAACCTTTTGGAATTATCAGTTACTGTTTAATTAGATTTTTACATGTACTGAAAATGCCTGTGATACTCAGGCGAACAAAAATTCTACTAATAAATAATATTTTACGCGAGTTAATTCCGTTATTATAATTTTAAGTAATATGTCTACTCACGGTACTTCCTTACTGAAACAGCTGTCAACTAATTTTAACAATTTATTCCCTGAATGTGTTGCTTATGTCATCTAAAATCTAAAAAATTAAAACATCTCTTAAAAAAAAAAAAAATTAAAACTTTCCATATGTAAAAACTTGAACCAAGTTACTGAGAAGGTAACAGGTTTGGCTGAAATTTAGAGTATACCACATGAATGACACTGTTTTCAGTATTATGAATTGAAATTACTGTCTGAAATTTATACAGCACCATAAAAGTAATAACAGTAATACCACTAATTATTAAGAATGTCAATTAAAGTAGCCAATTCAAAACTGTAGTCATCCTGATGCCTTCTTTAGTTCACTTTATTATTATTATTATTATACAGGCACCTCTACGGAGTCTGAAGACTCATCACAGGAGACCCAATCTATCCACACAATCTATACCTCTCCTTGAACCCATTAACTGAAAAAGCACTCACAACTGACTGGCAACCCATTCCACTCATTCACCACTCTCCAAGCTAAAAATCTAGTCCTCACACCCCTACTGATCACACCTTTATTCAACTTCCAAGGATGACCCCTTGTTCTGGTGCCTCTAGCAAAATGCTGGAACATTTCCACTCCGTCTATTCTATAAAATCCTTTAAGCAACTTGAATGTTTCTATCATATCCCCTCTTTTTCTCCTATCAACCAACTTCTGCAATCCACAAACCTTCAATCTATCCTCATAGGACACATTCCACAGGCCACTCACCTCTGAATCCTCTCCCTGCTTCCACATCCCCAAGAAACCTAGCAGACCAGACTTGAGCACAATAATCCAGATGTGGGTGTATAAAGAGGAATTACAACTTCTTTATCTCTACTTGTTAATGTGTTCTTCACTAGCCAAGTAATCTTATGTGCTACCTTAGCAATATATCCTCTAAACTTTAACTCTCTGTCTATCACCAATGTTCTCTAAACTTTAAGTCCCTGTCTATCTAAAATCTCTAGCTTCATCTATTGCCGGCCTGGTTGGCCGAGTGGTTAGCGTATCCGCTCTCCAGCCAAAAGGCTGTGGGTTCGAATCGCGTGTGGGCATGGATATTTGTGATTGTCTGTGGAAATATTAGTGGTGGTAGCAGGTGGTAGATGGCATTGGTGTAGTTGGTGAACTGAGTGGAGGAGACAGAGAGAGAGATGTAAAGTAGGTGTCCTCCCTCGATGAGTCTTTGGACTCCCCGGAAGTGTCACATAATAATAGTAATAATAATTTCCTGGAGTAAAGTGCCATCAATGTGTAAACAGCTTGTAATCTATTTATCTCAAAGTGCATAACTTTACATTTCTCGACATTAAACTGACACCATTATCTTTTGCCCATACTGACAGCCTATTTAAATCATTCTGCAAAAACTCTCCACACTGCCTTGATTCAATATAGCTTGACCTAATTTTGCATCAACAAACAATTGAATATTTCCTTTCAGGTTATTTCCTATATAATTTATGTATAAAATAAACAGCAACAGTCCCAGCACCGAACCTTGTGGCACACCACTAGTCACATGCTTTTGCCTCGATTCTGCTCCTCCATATACCACTTTTTGATATCTGTCCAGCAGCCACCCTCTTATCCACTTAACCAGTGTCATATCCATCCCCATTTGTTTTAATTTGTGTAACAGTGTTTCATGTGGTATTCTTTCAAATGCCTTTACAAAACCCAGCAAAATCATCATGTAGCCATTTTTCTTTATCCAACTCAGCTGTTACTCTAGTGTAAAAAGTTAATAAATTACTAAGGCATGACCGACCCTTCACAAAGCCATGTTGACTCTCATACGTATCATATTTTTATCTAGCCATTCTTGAATTCTCTTTTTTTACCAATTTTTTTAATACTTTTACTACCACGCCTGAGAATACTGATTGGTCTATAATTTTCTACTCTAGTCTTAGAACCTCCCTTATGCAAAGGAATAATTCTGCCCTCTTTCCACTCCCTTGGAACTCCAGCAGAGCTGAGACTTAAATTAAACAGCTTAGTCAAAGGCACTGCCAGTTTTCTGGCAGTGCCATATGAAAACATTATCACTCTGGCTTCACTAGAGTGATAATGGTTTCACCATTTGGAACCATTCTAAATCAGAACTGGATCATCTGCTGGTAAATGATTTAAGAAAATCAGAAACAGCATCCTGACTTGACAGGCACTTTTGTGCAAATCTCTTTCATGAAAGGTTAGGAGACTATTATATACTAACAACGAGTGAGCTAAAAGCTAACTTTCATAGCCACTTAGGGTCTCCACTAATCAGAATATTGATATTACACTCGAGCAAAAAACACTATCGCCCAAAGACTTTTACTAACATCCTTGTCACAGAGAATTCACACACTCAGCTGGTTGAAGAGATGAGACATTATTAATTTGGTCAACAACGTCACCAGCAAGCCTTCTTTCACATACATGTACTTGTAGAATTCAGCACATCATCTATCAAAGAAATATTCCAACATGAAAACATAATTTAAGCAGAGCCTATGTTATGTGTTTGATGGCAAGAATGGGCCTTTTAATCAGGTCTATGATGCAAATAGATATAGTATTAAAGTTATCCAAAGAACCACAGATAAGTGCACAGCATGTCTGCCAATAGCCACAACTGAAAGAAGTTTCAAATCCTTGCACGTTTGATATTTCAAAACAAATCTCCAGTATAGTGAGAAATATCCAGTTCTCTACAACCTCAAACTATCCATTTTTTTTTTTTTACTTACACCAAGGACAATCAAGCTTCCCTGTCATGTATTAAGTACTAATTATTTTCCTGACTTCCATAGAGTCAAAGACTCATTGTGGAGAAGTCAACACAAAGTCTATCACACCACTCCTTAAAATCATCCACAGTCTGCATATTCATTGCCCTCTCATGCAGTGCATTTCATCCTCCTACCACTCTTCATGCAAAAAACTTACTTGTTATCCATTTACTCACCACCTTCTTTTGCAACTTCCAAAGATAGCCCCTTGTCCTTGCCCTCGTTCTACCATATGAAAACTCTCATTAATAAATAATAATTCTTCAACAGCTTAAATGACATGATATCCCTCCCTTTTTCCTTCTTATCCAACAAACTCTGCAGTCCGTATGCCCTCAGTCTATCCTCACAATCAAAGTTATACAGTCCTGATATCATTTTTGTTATGTCTCTGTGCACTCCCCAAGATTACTTCATCCCCTTCAAATCCCAGTCACCTGATCTGAGCAGAGAAAACCAGATGTCTGATCAAAGCTTTATACAATGGGACAGCACACTTTTATTTCTAATGGTCAATGTTCTCCTCAACATTGCCACAATTCTCTGAGATGTCTTCAAAACCTCTGCAATATGTCTTCTGAACTTCAAATCTCTATCCACAATCATCCCAAGATCCCTTGCTTCCTCTACTTCTTCGAGTATATCTCAACCACCTGAGTATGAAGGATTGATCCCATCTGTGAATCCCAAATTTTAAAAACCTTACATTTAGTTGTGTTAAACAGATATCCCCCAATTCATTTTCCCACCTTTCCAGCTTATTCAAATCCTCTTGAAGAGCCAAAACATCAGCACTATTACTAATACCTCTCACAAGCTTCACATCTCCTTGCAGTCCAGTGACAATATTATTGGCATAAAGATCAAACAGCAATGGTATCAGGACTAAATCCTGTGGAACTCCACTTGTAACCTTCCTACTCTTTGATAATGTTCCCTCCGCCACATATACAACTCTCTGATATCTATCAGAGAGCCAATCACCAATCCAATCCAATCCACTAACCTGATATCCAAACCCATACAATGCAACTTAAAAATCATCTTGGCATGCAGAACCCATCAAATGCCTTGGAAAAATCTGAAAAAATTACAGTGTATGCCTAACCCTTATCCACTGCTCTTACAAGTTTATTGTAAAAGTTAATCAGATTACTAATACAAGGGTGCCCTTTAAACTTAAAATCCATGCTGGCCTGCATAAATAACATTATCCTCATCTGTCCAATTCTGTATACAAGTTCTCACCAATTTCTCCAAAATCTCAACTACAGAAGAAATACAAACAGGCCTCTAGTTTGATACCTCCATTCTACAACCACCCTTATGCAATGGTACTATTTTACCCACCTTCCACTCTCCAGAAACCAGCCTAATTGCAAGACTTTCATTAAACAGCCAAGTTAATGGCACAGTTAGTTGCATAGCACATTCCCTTGAAACACGTGGTGAAATTCCATTTAGTCCTCTTGCCTTGTTGACATTTAACATGCTCAGTATTCAGAATACATCCTCTTCATTTACTTCTAACACTTCACCACCCCTCTAATAAAGTGATCATTAAATAACTATGTCATCTGCTTTGGTTAATCCAATTCCCATCTCCATCCAGCAAACTAATCCATCCACTATCATTTTCTCTCCTATTCATCACATAGCAGAAAATCTCCTTGGGATTCTTCTTGGATTGCAGTGCCAATCTCCTCTGATATTCTAATTTTTCTCTCCTTGCAATAGGAGAGAAAATAGGAAAGAAAATATAAGGCTCAGACTTCCATAGTCTGAGCCTTATATTTCTCATTTCCACCTCTCTTTATATGCTTTCCATAATCTCTTTTTCTTCTGCAATTCCACTTTGATGCCTTTTGTTATCCATTCGATTTGACTCCAAATTGCTTTATCTTCTTCACTCGAGATACACAATCTGTCATTATTGTCAAAAAGTTTTTCTTAAGTATCTCTCATGCCCTAATAACCTCCTCCTCCTTCAAATTCTTTCATCCATTGTACTGATGAAAGCTGGTTTCTAAGTCTATGATAGTCACCTGTCTTATAATTCTCATCCCAACACACTCACTTGACAAGAAAACAAGTCTCTCCAAATACCTGCATCCTTTTGCATTCAAATGCAATCCATTCTTTGCATAAAGCTCTCTTCTATCCTCAAATGTACTCCATGCATGCACATATTCCAGACCTCCTTCCTGCACATTTTCGCTATCATCTCATTCGTCATCACTGCTCTTCCTCATCACTACAACACGCTCACTATCTTTCCTCCAACACATCTCTGCTGACTATGTCTAACATCAACCTCAAATCTTGCGTTACATGATTCACACTTTCTCTCGGGTCATTTGTCCAACCATTATTATCATCTCCTCCACACTTTCGCCCATCTTCACTGCCATTTCCACATTCTCTACCCTTCCACCAGGCAAGCACTCAACTGTGCATACACCGAATCATCAAATATTCATATATGACACTCAAAACAGATTCGTTCATCCTTTTCTCATTTGCATTCCTGACTCCTACAATCTCTCTCTCTCTTAATCTTCCAATCTCTCTCTCTCTCTCTCCCTTCCTTCACACTCCCTCTCACCTCTCTATCCCTTGCTTCCAAACTTTCTACTCTTTCTGCAAATGCAATCTTTCTAGTTCAGTTCCAACTGAATGATCAGTAGAAAAGGGCTGATAAACAACAGACACATTCAATCAAACTTCTATTCTGTATTGATATAGCATGACACTGAAACTACACAGCAAATCCTAAATAACATTGAGTTAATTCGTGAAAGCTATTTTAAGAATGAATACCAATATAGAGAGAGTTCTACAATCCTATTACATCATTCTAACCTGATAACTAATAATTAAGGAATTCACAGCATACACTAGAAATATAAATTAAATAAACTTTAATATATACTTTCCGACATTTCGGCAAACGTCACGTTGCCATCTTCTTGGGAACTTAATACAAAGACATGTGCACACAAGTACTACATAACAGCAAATGAGAACCGAAGCTAGGAAGCTAACGTTTTCCTAAAGTCCTGATGGTGCCCCCTGGTGGGCTATATTGGTAGTTCTTGGCCTTTGGGCTGAAGTTCTTCTGATAAATGTTTCCCAAATTTGGGGCAGTCTCATGCATCCAAATTTGTTGAGGTTTGGCATGTTCCTAAGGGCTGAGGCTGATTCCACGAATAGTCTTTCATATTTGAACTTGCTGCGGTGTATTACTGTGGCTTTCTTCCATCTTATTCTGTGGCGAGTATCCAGAGCATGGTCTGCAACCCCAGAGTGGCTGTACTGGTGAAATCGGATGTAATCCTTGTGTTCTGAGATTCTGATATTTGCTGTCCTGCCTGTTTGACCAAAGTAGGACAATTTACAGCTGCAAGGGACCTGGTATACACCAGGTAAGTCTAAGGGAAGTGGTTGGTCTTTAGTGGAGCAGATAAGGGATGCCAATTTTCTGTGTGGTCTGTAATAACAAGTGGTCAAATCATGTTTTTTTAAGATTTTGTTGATTTTTTCTGAGGTGCCTCGGACGTAGGGAATGGTGATAGATTTAGAGTAATCTTTTTTGTGAATGGGGTGAAGGGGGGGATGGATTGGTTTAAGTATTTTTTTGATTCTTTTGGGGGGGGGGGTAGCCATTGGCTGAGAAAGTGTCATGGATGTGATTTAGTTCAGTGGTTAGGGCTTGATCATTTGAACAGATTATTTTTGCCCTGTTGAATAGTGTCTTAATAACTCCATATTGTTGTGAGGGGGAATGATGGAATTGTTGGTGAATGTATCTGCCTGTATGGGTGGGTTTTCTATAAACTGAGAAAACCAAGGTTCCATCAGGTTGGCGGGTGATTAGTGTGTCTAGGAAGGGGAGGTTATTGTTTTCCTCTTTTTCCATGGTGAACTTGAGTCTAGGGTGTTGGTTGTTTAAATGTGTTAGGAAGGAGAGGAGTGAATCCGGGCCATGTGGCCAAATAGCGAACAGATCATCAACATAGCGAAGACATATGGTAGGTTTTTGTGGGGCTGAGTTTAAGGCTTTCTCTTCAAAAGTCTCCATAAAGAAGTTGGCCAAGGGTGGAGAAAGTGGTGACCCCATGGCTGTCCCCCTCTATCTGTTTATAGAATTTTTCCTACCAAACGAAATAGCCTGAGTTCATTGTAAACTGAAATAGGGCTGAGATATCGGGAGGAAATTTAGCTTGGATTAGCTCTAAGGTTTCTTTGAGTGGGACATTCGTGAATAAGGAGGAGACGTCAAAACTGACCATTATGTCATTATGTTGGAGTGTAAGGTTTTCTATACTGGCTTTGAAGTGGGCTGAGTTTTTTATGTGTGATGCCAGTATAGTGTGAGAGCGCTTTGGCTAAATGCTTGGCTAGTTTGTAAGTGGGGGAATCAATGTCATCCACTATGGGACGTAATGGCACATTTTCTTTATGTATTTTAGGGAGCCCATATATGCGGGGGGGGGGGGGTCTAGAGTTACATGGTTTCAGTCTGTTGGTAATCTCCACAGGCCAAGAAGTGACCTTCTTAAGAAGCCTATGGAGTTTACTAATTTGAGAGTTGGTGGGATTGTATTCAATAGGGAGGTAAGTGGATCAATCTAATAGTAAAGCCTTGAGCTTACCTGTGTAGTCATTAAGATTGAGTACCACAGTGGCGTTCCCCTTATCCGCTTGGGTGATCACTATTTCTTTGTTTTTTTTTTCAATTCTTGTAGTGACTTGTATTCACTAATGGATATGTTGGATTTTGGAGGTTTTGCTTTTTTGATAACACAGGCTACATCCAATGTAATATTGTTGGCGATGTGGTTTGGAAGGTGGCGAATCCCGCGTTCAATTTGGATCATTAATTCCTCGGCCGGTAATTTCTTAGGAGCAATGGTGAAGTTGTGACCACTTACAAACTACCCAAGCATTTAGCCAAAGCTCTCTCACACTATACTGGCAATACACCATCACACACAAAAAACTCAGCCCATTTCAAAGCCAGTATAGAAAACCTTACGCTCCAACATAATGACATAATGGTCAGTTTTGACGTCTCCTCCTTATTCACGAATGTCCCACTCAAAGAAACCTTAGAGCTAATCCAAGCTAAATTTCCTCCCAATATCTCAGCCCTATTTCAGTTTACAATGAACTCAGGCTATTTCGTTTGGTAGGAAAAATTCTATAAACAGATAGAGGGGAACAGCCATGGGGTCACCACTTTCTCCACCCTTGGCCAACTTCTTTATGGAGACTTTTGAAGAGAAAGCCATAAACTCAGCCCCACAAAAACCTACCATATGTCTTCGCTATGTTGATGATCTGTTCGCTATTTGGCCACATGTCCCAGATTCACTCCTCTCCTTCCTAACACATTTAAACAACCAACACCCTAGACTCGAGTTCACCCTGGAAAAAGAGGAAAACAATAACCTCCCCTTCCTAGACACACTACTCACCCGCCAACCTGATGGAACCTTGGTTTTCTCAGTTTATAGAAAACCCACCCATACAGGCAGATACATTCACCAACAATTCCATCATTCCCCCTCACAACAATATGGAGTTATTAAGACACTATTCAACAGGGCAAAAATAATCTGTTCAAATGATCAAGCCCTAACCACTGAACTAAATCACATCCATGACACTTTCTCAGCCAATGGCTACCCCCCCCCCCAAAAGAATCCAAAAAATACTTAAACCAGTTATCCACAACCCACCTTCCCCCCCCCCCTTCACAAAAAAGATTACTCTAAATCCATCACCATTCCCTACGTCCGAGGCACCTCGGAAAAAATCAACAAAATGTTAAAAAAACATGACTTGACCACTTGTTACAGACCACACAGAAAATTGGCATTCCTTATCCACTCCACTAAAGACCAACCACTTCCCTTAGACCTACCTGGTGTATACCAGGTCCCTTGCAGCTGTAAATTGTCCTACTTTGGCCAAACAGGCAGGACAGCAAATATCAGAATCTCAGAACACAAGGATTACATCCGATTTCACCAGTACAGCCACTCTGGGGTTGCAGACCACGCTCTGGATACTCGCCACAGAATAAGATGGAAGAAAGCCACAGTAATACACCGCAGCAAATTCAAATATGAAAGACTATTCGTGGAATCAGCCTCAGCCCTTAGGAACATGCCAAACCTCAACAAATTTGGATGCATGAGACTGCCCCAAATTTGGGAAACATTTATCAGAAGAACTTCAGCCCAAAGGCCAAGAACTACCAATATAGCCCACCAGGGGGCACCATCAGGACTTTAGGAAAACGTTAGCTTCCTAGCTTCGGTTCTCATTTGCTGTTATGTAGTACTTGTGTGCACATGTCTTTGTATTAAGTTCCCAAGAAGATGGCAACGTGACGTTTGCCGAAAAGTATATATCGGAAAGTATATATTAAAGTTTATTTAATTTATATTTCTAGTGTACACTGTCAATTCCTTAATTATTAGTTATCATGTTTATCCAGCGTATAAGCCTCTCTACAAGAATCATTCTAACCTGAATTAGAATGCTAGACTAAATATGCTAAAATGTGGGAAAATATCATCTTGAATTGCATGAATTGGCAAGTTATTTGTATGTGTATACACACATCTATACATCAGTTCATTCAAACAGATTTCAAAGGTGTGATACTATCTCGAGTGTACAATGTTTACCTTAGAACTGTTAACCATTTGAATAAGTAATTTCTTGTATAATTAAAAACTGGCTATTAGTATTAATTGTGTAATTCCATCCTCAGTTTATTACTAATTAATGAAATTAATAAGTGATAAATTAAAGAGCAATTAAAGGGTGCACAAAACTGGACCATTTAAAAAAATGAAAAAAGAAGAGAGCTAGATATTTACAATATAAATGAGAAGACCAAGAATAGAAAGAGAAATTGAAAGAGCATTTATTTAGCATGGAAAGATATTGGCTACCAAATGAAGTAGATAAATGTAGACCAAAGGGAGGAGAGGGAGAAAGAAAGATCAGCTGCAAGACCAGTAAAGTCAGAATGGGTAAATGCCTAATCCTTGAGGTAAAGAAGTAGTGACAAACCAAATTTCATACTGTAATAATATATGTTAGTATTTATGTAAAAATCACATGTATCTTTAAAAGTTACATATATCTCTTAAATCATCAGAGCAGTAACAACTACTACTGACAATTCATTCTACCCATTCATCACTCTCTCCAAGAAAAAAAAATGTACTCCACATATCCTTGCTAACCACAATCATAAACAACTTCCAGAAGGTGATCCCTAGTTCTGGTCCCTTCCTCTCTCTCTGTATCATGTACTGAAAATTTTTTTTGTTTAACATATACAGCCCCATAAATTTTATCATGTCTCCTCTCTTCTGCCTGTCAACTAAACTCTGCAATCCACACACACACACACCTTCAATCTATCCTCATAAAAAGCATTCCAAAGACCTAGTACCAACTTGAAAGTTTTCCATGCAATATTTTGTCAAATAGCTTTGCCAAATCCGGCAGTATTATGATGAAACCATTTTGTTTATCCATTTAAATTGTAATTTTATTACAAAATATGAATAAATTACTAGGTTAGACACCTACCTTTTACAAAATTGTGATACTGCCCCCCCCCCCTCCCAAACAGAGTATCATATTCCTATCCACCCATGCCTGGATTTTACCTTTAACCACCACTCCTGAGATATTATATGGTCTGTAATTTGCTACTTCTGTCTTGGAGTCATCTTCATATAATAGAACTATCTTACCCTCTTTCTTCTATCTACCCTCGCTTAGAACCCTGCCAGAAACTTAGATTAAACAACTTGGTAAAAGGCACTGCCAGTTCTCTTGCACATTTTCATAGCAAATGAGCTCATACTATCTAGTCCCACTGCTGTATTCACAATGTTGTTTTTTCAATATGTAGAGCATCTTCGGTTTGTTTACTTCAATTCTCAGATTAGCAACAGCAGTCTCCAACTGGATGATAAAACCCTTGAAAAATTACAGCTTAGTAGCTCAACTATTATTTCTGCTTCTGTCACTTTCCTACCATCAGCACTGTGTAAAATTATCCTTCCATAATAATTCTTTTTCTTACTTGCTACGTGGCAAAAAAAAAACTCTTTTGGATTTATTGAGCCCCTGTTTAGCTAATTTTCTCTCATAATCTGATTTAGTCTTCCTTACTATACTGGTCACCCTTTTTCTTGTACTTTGTATTGCTCATGAACATGCTGATCACTTTTTGTTTATATTCCTTCCACAACGTATTTTTTGGCAGCTCCACCTTTATATCACTACCAATTCTTATTTTGGAGCAGTGCTATTGCATTTTATTATTACATGACACCTCCAACGAGTCCAAGGATTCATCAGAGGAGGGCACTCTACTCCCCTAATAATTAATTCTTCTCCATATATACACAACACCACTACTATCATTCGACACCATCTACCACCCATCGCAGGTATCCATCTGTAAATTAAGTGTGTTCTCACAGCTGATTTGCCTGTACATGGGATGAAAAAAAATCCGAGTTTCCAGAAGGAAAAACCCTGTTACCACTGTATGAGATCAGCTAACTAACCTTCAATTGATAAAGTCCATATAAAGATTCCTCTCGTGACAATGAAAATCGAACTCAGTTCGATTCTCGTCAATTAATTCTTACTAGGTTTATCCTCCTGACCCTGGATATGCAAGTCCGATACTGCCTCTCTCAAACAATCCCTGAAAAATTCGCATGTATTACTGACAGCTTCTTATGCCATAGCACTGCTCCAAGCCACTAATCCTTACTTAACTGAGCATTCCACATTTTGAGCAGCCTCCCAAAACAAGATTGTATGGTCACTTTTCTTGATCAGAAATAGAGTTGCTATTGTAGTTACGGATAAATCTTCTGATGCTATTACCAGCTCCAACACTCTCAAACTCCTGGTCCCCTCTATCACATACAGTTTCAGGTAATTATCCCTTAATAACTGTATAAATTCCATTTCCATGTTACCATTCCCCATAGTGGAAGTCCCTCATGATAATTGCTTAAACAATAATCACTATGCTAATCTGCTGATACATGGCATCATATCTTCCTGTGGACCCCTCCCCCCACCAAAAAAAAAAAAAAATTATAAAGAAAAATGACAAATACCACCAAGAAAAAAGATTGTTTAATCCTTCACCCAAATATAAGCAACAAAACATTTGTGTGAAGCATATTCCTGACTAAGTTATTTGTACACAGAGCTGTTGACTTCACGTCAACTGCTTCAGTAACCAATAATGCACAGTACACACTCTTTTTCAGACACACATATACTGCGATGCATTATGGGAAAGGTTGCAACCTAGACTGGTTTCAGCTTTACTGAGATTTCATTAGTGGTGAAGTCACCCAGAAAGATGAGTTCGAATCAATGCAGAAGTCATATATTATCTATATACAAGTAAGAAAGATGTCTAATCATATTTTAAATGAACTCTGGATGATACCTCAATGAAGGTCAAAGCTGGTCTGGATAAACTACTGCAACCAGTTTTGAATGGCACAGACCATTTTATGTGAGGTCAACAGCCACTATATACAAGTAGCCTAATTGTGAGGATACTTCATGCAGAAACTGTTTACTTACACTTGGGTAAAGGATTAAATAACAATATAATTTCTATCACTTCTGATGGCATCTCCACCTTGTAGTGGTAGAGGACATGTGCATCCCAATGATAGGAGAGCTAGCCAGTGGTAAGAGTTATCAGTGGGCCTCCCATGCCAGATATGTCAAAGTGTAAGGACCAGACTAAAAGAGGGACACCCTCATCCTCCAAGTTGGAGGGGGGGGGTATCACAATAGGCTGACTACCAGTATGATGTTAAAAACCCATAGGTTTCACAAACTAGACTGTTCAGAATGGCAACCAACTGAAAATGATTGATAGATTTCAAGTTAGAACATAGACTATAGAAACTTTGTTTCTATAAATCTAGATCTCTATATTGTGTTATTGATACAACAGAAAATTACAATGTTCAGATCTTAGCTATACAATAAACCAGACAGCCCGTTCATGGAAACCTACAGAAAAATAACAGAACATTATTATTATTTAAATTAAGGGGATATTAAATCCCACATTGTTTTTTATATAATATCCCCTTAATTAAATAATGTTTTACATCGCCGAAATGAAGCCTATTAAATTAAATTAAATCCCACATTGTTTTTTATATCATATTCCCATTTAATATTCCCTTAATTTAAATAATGTTTTACATCACCAAAATGAAGCCTATTGGCTCTTTACTTTAAATAAAAGAACATTATTATGTTACACTGTAGAATATTATTCCATAATTTTTCTGTAGGTTTCCTGACATGAAAATTGTGTGGGTTTTATAATGCATGATAACATCTTACCATAGGTAAAAACTTTCACACCAACAGATGATCAGTCGACTATGTTATATCTATATTTCTAATCATCTGTTTGATGTTGCAATTATCAATGGTTATGCACCAACAGAAGATAAGGATGATAATATGAAAGAAAAAGTTATGAAGAACTAGAAAGGTTGTGTGATTCTTTAATTGAATACTGTATAAAATTAGTTAAGGGTCACTTTAATGCTAAAGCAAGGTGAGAAACAAGACATAGACAAATAGTTGGCCCAGAGAGTCTGCAGGACATTAGTAACAACAATAAAATTAGACCTTTTAACTTTGCATCATCCACAAGGCTTACAGTTAGTGGTGCATATACTTTCCCAGAAGAAATATCAATTAACAAACTTGGCTATCCCCAGATTGCGAAATAAGCAATCAAACAAACCATGTAGTAAAAAAAAAAAGGAACAACACACATATAAAACATCTATAACCTACACAGGAGCGAATGCAAATACCAATCATCATCTGGTAACAGCACATTTCAAGTGAAGATGTTGTCAAATGAAGAAATGTTAACAGAAATAGAAATAATAATTGATATAATATTGTAAAGTGAAAGGATGTTTAATATATGAAGAGAAGATGCAGAAAAGGCAGAGCAGGAAATATAATATCAATATCTCCCCCATATCTAAGTGAAAGATGAAAAACAAACTGACAAATAAAAAATATTACTTTATTTATTATTATTATAATAAGCCTGGTTGGCAGAGTGGTTAGTGTATCTGCTCTCCAGCCAAAAGGCTGCGGGTTCAAATCCCACCGTGTGGGCATGGATGTTTGTGGTTGTCTTTGAAAATACTAGTGGTGGTAGTGGGCAGTAGATGACGTTGGTGTAGATGATGTGGTTCGCTGTAGCTTGTGGATTGAGTGATGAAGAGTTGTGGAGTGAGCGCCCTCCCTCGATGAGTCTTTGGACTCCATGGAGGTGTGACGTAATAATAATCCCAAGATCTCCATGAAGTCAAAGACCCATCCGGAGAGGACCCTTTGTCAAAGACACAGCTCATCATACCATGCCTTAAATACATTTAAATTCTCTGCAGACACCACATTATCAGGCATTTCATTCCAATCATTAACAAGTCTCCATGCATCATCTCCTTATACAGCTTCCAGGGATGACCTCTTGCTCGTCTCCATCTCCTAACATTTTATAAAAAACCTTTTCAATGCTAATCTTAATCCTATAACAACCCCTTACCAACATGTTTGTGTCTATCATAACACCCCCCCCCCTTACTCCTATCCACTAGACTGCAAATTGCATATTCTCAACTTTTCTTCATACTCAACATTGCAGAGACTAGAAGCTACTTTAATCAATTGCCTCTGGAACCTTTCCAAAATCACTTCATCCGTATGAAAACCAGGTGACCAAATCTGTGGAAAGTAGTTCATATGTGGACTAATTAAGGCCTTATGCAATGGAACCAGAATCTCCTTACTTCTGCATGTCCTCTGCATCATTGTCAGAATTCATTGTGTGATTCTCACAATTTTAGCAATGTGTTCTCTAAATTTTTGATCCTTATCCACCATCATCCCAAGATCTCTTATTTCCTCCGCTTCCAACAATATATCCCTACTAAGAGTAAATTCTACATCCCATCTTCGTTTTCCAAATTTTAAAACCTTACATTTCACAACATTGAACTGGCATCCCACTCTCATTCACTCAGTCTGTTCAAGTCTTCGTGTAAGATCACATCTGCTCTACTCCTCTCACAGTTCTTTCCAACTTTTCATCATCTTCAAACAACTGAATATACCTAATCAAATCTTTCTCAATATCACTAACATACAGGTTAAACAGCAATGGCACTAAAACAGATCAAAGAAGGCAAATCATTAGTGACTTTGCTCTTCCAGGATATTGCTCCCTCATACACAACTTGATAACTAACAGCCAATCTCAAATCCATTGCACTAGTCTAATATCCAACCTCATCCACCAGTTTGGCTATCAACTTATGTGGTAATCTATCAAAAGCCTTTGCAAAAAATATGCCACTATGTATCCATCTCCCTCATCCAATACAGCTGTCACCTTATTGTAATAAGTGAGTAGATAACTAAAACATGATCTCCCTTTTGTGCTGTCCATCAAAGAATACCACTGTTTGTCAACCTAATTCTGGATCCTGGTTCTCACTAAGCCTATCCAACATTTTAACCCCAATACTTGACACACAAAATGACCTATAATTTGATGATTGAGTTCTGTCACCTCCTTTATGAAACAGTACAATCTTCCCTTCCTTCCACTCTTTCGCAACTTGATCCAATGCAAGACTCATATTAAACAAATATGCCAAGGCAGATGTCAACTCCCTGGCACGTTCCTTCAAAATCCGTGGTGATATATCATCAAGTCCACAGCTTATTAACATCAAGTTTGCTCAATTCCCCATATACCTCTTTCTCATTTACAGTCAGTCTCTCCTCATCATCCGCTGCTCTCAAACTCTCCTTGATAACACATCACAAGGATAAAAGACCTTTATGAATTACTTATTAAATATCTCAACTATATCTTCTGCAGCAGTTCTCCTTATATGATTTTATCCTACAATAATCATTCTTTTTTTTTTATTGCTCGTTATATATTAAAAAAACTCCCCAGGGTTTGTTTTTTTTTGGGGCGGGGGGCATTTATTAGCTAACTGCTGCTCACACTGCACTTTTGCTACCATTCCCGACCAAGTCACCCTGCTTGCCTGTTCTTTGTACTCCTTACTGAATTGATTATTACCATTCGTCTTATGCTGCCTCCACAATGCCTTCTTTTTCTGTATTGTAAGCTCAATCCCTTCATTCATCCATTTCACATCAATCTTATTTAACTTTCTGACTCTTGGAATGCATTTAGACATTGCTTCTCCTAGATAGTTCTTTAATAGCACCCAAACAGCACTGACATTTCCACCCAACTTCTCCTTTCATGCCACAGCATCAAGCTGTCTCAGGAGTTTCTCATAATCACCAACTTTGCAGTTCGACACATATACCTTTCCTCACGTAAGTCCTCACATGGTTGGCAACCACCTAGGTAATCACTTAATGGTCACTCTCACCAACTGATGGGAGATTTGATACCTCATTTATAATGACATACTCTGATGAGATGATCAAATCCAAGACCCCAATCCTCAATGCCATTTGTTACATACTGCCTGAAGTAGTTATCCCTCAAAAACTCGAGAAATTCTTTTTCTTTACTTCTAGTTGCTATCTTGTCATCCCAATCTATATCCATAATTAAAATCACCCACAATGATACCCTGTTCCTATTTGCTTGGCTAATTTGCTTATACATTTCATGGTCACTACTCTCCACATTACCAGGTCTATAGCAACATTCGACTTAGTATTTCGTTCTATTCACTTCTATCATATCTCACACCATACGGCCTGAAACCACTCGTTATGCAGAAGAAATTTTTCATTTCACAACAACAAAAATAAATGGTTCAATAATGTATGTAAAAATTCTATAAAGAAGCTTAATGATACAAGGTTAAAAATGCAACAGGACCAATCATAAAAAAAAATCAGAACTATGTGACTGGCAGAAATTTCACTAATAAAATACCGTGTCAAGAAAAAAAAAAAAAATTAATTGAAAAGAGAACTGAAGTGATGCTGGATGAGGAAAAAAAAAAACATTAATTGAAGAAATTGAAAATAATACAAATAACTCTGAGCCCTTCTTTGAACAGTGGGATACTTAAAAGAGGATAACAACCCCAAACTCAAATACTGACTAACAACCAAGAAGATTTAATTACTCAAGAAATTGTTGAGGAATTCACACAATATTTTGAGAGACTGCTAAACAAATTATTACCACCACTACCAGAGGTACAATCTTCATCGGAAAATGTTGAAGAAAGCTTTCTTCTAAAGTCTAAGGAACAATCACTGACTGAAGTTGAAAATGTTATTAAAGCACTGAAAAATAATAAGACAACTGGTGAAAATAAAACTGTAGAACAATTTCTAAAAATTAGAGGAAAATTTAAGTACTGAGATTTATGAATTCAACAAAATAATATGACAAGAAGAAATCCTAGCTGATTGGGATATAGGCATATTTCTATTTTTAAATAGGAGTGTGGCTGTATCCCATGATTATCACTGGTTATATTTCAAAGTTATGAAGTCAGGATATAAAAATATACATAACTACATACTTATATCTTATATTGATTATGTATAATAAACGAATAGCAAACTCAGGTATATCAAGGAATATGAAAATTTATAGAAACAGACAGGAAGAGGGGGGAGGGAGAGAGGGGGATGGAAAAGTTTACCTTTTGGTCTGATTTGATTAACATGATAACCTCCACAATTGTTTTGTTTCTTCCAGCCTCTCCAATTGTTACATACCGACTCTGGCTCGCTAATCCAGGAGCATAGTGAGTCTTCTTCAAATCTATCGCTGTCTTCAAAAGAAAATCGGTCCGTTTCCTCCCAGTCCAACATCACAGTTTTATCAATCTTAACGCTGATCCAATCACTGATGTTGGTACAGAATTTTCAGACCCAGATTAAGAATACGTAAAAAGTCCTCCTTAACAGAATTTAAAAAACTAATCACTGTTTGATGATTCAAAATGCTCATCTATATTCTATACTTAAAAGCCTGTAAAGTTTACAAGGCTTTATGTACTAAGTATATATATGTAAGGCATGTTCAATTAGTATCCTTTCCACACATGTATAAGAAAATGTGAAATTTTAACAGTGCTATGAGAATGTGCATAGAGGAAAGTCATTGTACAGTGCTGGAAATTTTTTTGCAAAAAATAAAGGCAACATGTTTTTTTACATTTGACCTTCTGACTAGATATCCCCCCAAGGCTGACTTAAAAGATATCCTACTTATCGCTACTCAGCTGGCTCCTTTGTCTGTACTGCGGGGTTCAACAGCTGTCACCTGGGGTAGAAGACAGCTACCTCTTACCAGCCTTAGTCCTAAACACGACGATGGCTTATTCTCAAGTTTGAACCGACTACTATGTCTATAGATATATTCCCATTTCCTCTACACAATATTTTACACAGAAGCGTTAAGTTACCAGTGTTGAGTCAAATACTGAAATATCGCGATATGCCAGAGTCACAAACACACACATATATAACTGATAATGATACTAATAATGTTTATTTACAAATGCACCTGGTGAAGGACCACAAAACACTGAACTCTAGCGGCCTCAATATCTACACTTGCAGTAACTTCGCTAACACACACCAGAGGGATTTTTAAAAACATTGCATTGAAAATTTTAAGTTGATAACATATATAGTGTTTAACTGTCATGTAAATTAAAGACATTTTTTTCCAAGGTTGCAGCTAAAGCAGGCAGTTGGTATATCCAATATGTATACGGACCAGTATAATGCGGAAAACAGCTATTTACTTTTGCTTCGAAACTAACAAGTGGTAGGAGTGTGATCACAGCAAGAGCAGCCTGCAAAATGCATGTGCACTTACAAGATTATAAAAGGATCACCCATAAGGAACTTGAGCATAAAAATGGGGCACTGAGAGAGCAGCAACACGTCTAACTTGAGCATCCGAGACATGCTTAGTAGGATTATATTCGGTAGACTTGGCTAGCCATTCCATACGTACGATACTCTCTTTTTGAAGATATTGGTCCAAAATCTTCTCTCGATGAGGACGAACATTATCGTCTTGTAAGATAAATGTTTTTCCTATGTTCGTCCATATGGGATTAACATAGAGATCCAGGACCTCGTCTTTGAAAGTTGCAGCACTCATGGTTCCATTAGGAAGTGCAAACAGGTTGTTGAGTCCACCAAACGAATGCCTCCTAAACAATCACACTACTTACACCGTGTTTCTTTCAAGGATATTAGAGAGATGATAACGTGTCCTTAGTTCTCCCCAGATCGGAATATGCCTGATATCGTTTTATAAAGCAAATCTGGACACATCTCTAAATAGTACTCTTCCTCATTGTCCTGGGTCCAGCAGACGTGGGACTTGCCCATTTCAAGCATTTTCTGTCTTTGTGCGAGATCTGGATAATGGAACAAAGAATACTTGTCACCAAGCATACAGCTAGACCACCTTCATGAAGCATTTTGCAAAATGGAAGGAGCCAATGTTCCTGTAGCTTGTGTGTGGTCAGATAGTAGATGATCAGGGGTAACACTCCGGTTTCGGCGAGCAGATAAACGGAGATATCGGTCGCCCACTGCGGTTGCAGCTCGTGGTCTTTCTTTACTATCTTTGGAATGCTATTTCTATATGTTGGAATTAGTTCCATAAGCTATGGACAATAGAGCAACTCAATGCAAAAACCTGACTACCTCTGACTTGCTTTGGTTGCCCTTTAGTAACAATGGCTTGCTACCTGAAATCATCAGTTAAAAGATCGACAGCCATATCCAAGAATTCTGCTATCACGAAATGTTTGTCCTCACTCCAGACAGGAAATAGAAAAACAACCCACAACACAATACATTTGTATACAATAACTTGATCCAACGTCACTTTTTACATAATATACCTAACTTTCATATGTTTTCCTTTCCCCCACGAGTTATCTTGATTTTTCTCTTTGTTCCTCAATTCATGGAATTCAATGAAGAATTGTCAAATAATTCTTCTTTGTTTAAAACTCTATTTAAGTCATTCATCCTTTTTTTTTTTTAGTGACGTCTAGTTCACTTTGGCATTTCAATTATACCGTGTTCCATTCGTGGATATTAGAGAGATGATAACGTGTCCTTAGTTCTCCCCAGATCGGATCATGCCTGATATCGTTTTATAAAGCAAATCTGGACACATCTCTAAATAGTCTCCAATCTCAGTCTCCAAAAGAAAAATAGGGCTAAAATGAATTCGACTACTCCCTGTATGGAAATAAAAGGCGTTAGCTGTTTTTTTTTTTTTAGTTGTCATAGGCCTATTGTAATACTGCAAATAATATTCTCGGTAAAACGGTTTCTCCTTGGCATACTCGTGTACAGGGTCTCTGAGATTAATTTTATCAGAGGGTACAAAGTTTCTTTTGGGACCCTTCCCATTACCATTATTCATTTCGTTTTTATCCACTACTGCTTTATGCCATAACCTGTAAGGTCAAAAAGGATATGGAAGACAAGAGAGGGATGGAGTGGAGCGCTCTGTTAAGTTTTACATTTAAGGCCGTATACTTAGGCTGACCATATTTCTTTGAGACAAACACGGGACATTGGGGATGGTAAAAAAACGGGACAGGAGTTATATAATATTCTGTATTCGTGCAAATGTAAGACGATTAAAAAAATATTTTATTACATAAAGATATTGAGCTTACAATTATACTTCAGTGACAGAACTCATACAAAAAATTTAGGTAGAAATAGAGGGGGACAATATTTCAGGTAAGGAAATAAAGTCTATAATTTTGTCTTGAACATCAGAATTTGGCAAAAAAGTACCGCACAACGATTGGAAAACGTTTTATGTCTCTTTTTGTTTGATACATTTAAACTGACTGTAATGCTTTTTGTTTTATTCAACTCCTCTATTACTTTACCAATATGGTAAATCGTGTAAATCGTTGCTAATTACTGCTTCTGATATGGCAAGTTCAGAAGAAATTTTGGTTCATAAATTCTACTTATCAATGTCGACAAGCAGTTATTTGCACGAAAACTTTGGCCCTAGCGCACAGTATAATAAGCAACAAGAGCTTCACTTGCTACAATTTTATCACTTTCACTATCACCATCATGTCTCACCATAACTGAAGCCAAAGTCTTTTCAGCATTTATGTATCTTGCTACGTAGATGTTGGTTGATGTTGCTTCTGCCTCCATGAGCAAACGGAAAAATTGACAATGCAATGTTATCATACCACTTTTGTTCCATCACCACATAGCTTGTCCAGTTTAATAAATTTAAATTCTTTCTGGAGATCGTCATTAAAACTGCACTTTCGTCTCTTTGATATTGGGAGGATAGACTTAAAGCTTTTAAAGTTTTAAAACTTCAAAAAATATGAAATTTAAAACTGCCGGCATTGAAATAACAAATCCACCGGTTAGAATACAGGCAAAACAAAAACTAACGCTACAGCAGAATTGACGCCGCGTCTGAGAAGCACAAGTGTTGCCAACTTGTATTTCTTATTTTCTCTGAATAAATCACTGTAGATATCGATATTTAGCATCGAGCAATCCCAATCCATGGTTATACAAATTACTGGTATCCATGATATTGATATACGATGATAGGTTATGAATAATAATTTATGATTGACCAATATTAAGTTTTTATTAAAAACGAGAAAAAAATGACAATGTTATTAAAATGACGGGACGGCCGGGAAATATACTCCCTCTTTATTTATATAAATAGAAAAAAACATTAAAAGAGGATCAGAGCACGGGCGACTCGTGCATAGGCACAGCAAAACGCAGCATCCCCAATTTTTCTCGATATAGAAATATATTTATTAATTTATTTATATTTGCTTGTAATATTTAAAAGTTAAATAGAGTAAACGGCCCCTTCTACTCCCTATACGGGAACAAATAGGCATTAGCTGATTTTTTATTTTATTTTTTTGTAATATTTAATATTATCATCAACAATGCTATACAATTCTCTTATTTTGTATAAAAAATAATAAAACGTCCTATGTAGCTTAATGATAGTGGCGCTTGCGCTGGGTCGCTCGAAGTCAGACTCAAGTTCAAGTCTAGTCGCGAATGGAGGAAGTTTTTCTAAGCCTTTCTTTGACCGATTCCTGAGTTAGTCGAACTCTGGCATGGGCAAGCAGGTTTTTCCTCCCAGAAACTTGGTTTTTTTTATCCCGTAAATTCAAGAAAATCGACCGTAGTACCCACATTATTTCAGATGGTAACTTATCTTGTTAGGGTTAGGTACCAAGAGATGGCAGCACTTGTTTGCCAGCCTCTTCATCGGTGGCTGCTATAATTAGTGATAGACATGGGCTAGCTATCTCTGATCATGGGCTAGCTATCTCTGATTGGCTACAGGTGGATATTGAACTGACCACTCATTTTCCAAAAGCTAGATAGGATATAAAGGCCTCGCCTACTCCCTATAAGGGAATAAGGTAGTCAATAAGATTTGATTAGTCGTTGTGATCGGACGTATTCCTTTAGACTCTGCCTAGTTGAATTTTATATAAGGTTTTTCGGGAAGCCCGCATTGCATGGGAACTAACACAATTCGTGACCTACTATCTCCCCCTTTGTATGAAATATGCAGAGGTCAAATGGCCGACAGACCCCACCCACAATGAGGACCAGTGGTGGATGAATGATATTTTAGGGAGGTAGGTCGCTGCACTGTGTCCAAGTAAGTTCCCGAACGTCCTTTTTCCTTGTTTTTAGGATAGTCACCTATAATAAACTAACTTTTTGCTGGTAGACGCTTACTCTAAGCTGTCTACGGGATTAGCTAGTGGACTCTCAAAGTCTACAGGTATAAGAGCAACCGCTATTCTCTCTTGGGCCGAGTTATGGACTCTCCATATGATGAGCTCGACTTCAAACAGCTATTGGCAATCTTCAAACATGTAGGAGGCCCACTACAAAAGAAATGGCCAGAAAAGGTGTAGGTTCCCTATTCTTTCATCCACCAAATAGAAGGGGTTGAAGGAGAGGACTGTCAGTCCCCTGACCCTCTCCCCAGCACTTCTCAAAATAACACCAGAGAGATTATGTTGATTATGGACGACCAGCCCCTAGTAGACTCAGATAACTCTACAGACTATCAGGTTAACAGCAGAAAGAAGCATAAGAAGGATTCGCCAGCAGCAGATCCTGAAATAATACATCAACCCTTGCAAAGAACAACTCCAATGGATTTAGCAGCACAACCTGATGAAAGAATAGAGACCTACTCCAGAGCACAGCCCAAAGAGAGGATAGGATTCCACCAGTAATTTTACGAACAAAAGAAAATTGGTCTTTAATTACAGTGACGATGAAGAACGCAAACATCATATTTACATCAGCCAAGAGTACAGATGAAGGAATCCGGATTCAACCAGAAGGATTTTCGGACTACCGCCAGCTCACCAGACTTATGGTTGAACCGAAAGTCCCATATCACACATTTCAGCCTAAAAGTGAAAAAATTTAAAGGTGGTAATCAGAGGTGTGGCTGAGACCATACCAGCCGAAGAAATAGCTACTGACCTCAGACCACAAGGCCTGGAGCCGATTAAGATATCGCGCATGTACCGAGCAGACAAGTGCCCCATGTCTCTGTTCTTGGTAGAGATCAGTAAAGACCATGGAGAAATTTACGACCTTAAAATAGTTTGCAGCTTAGTCATCAAGACCGAACCTCTCAGAAGAAAGGCTTCAGCTGGTCAATGCCATCGCTGCCAAAAGTATGGGCATGCACAAAAGCTATGTAAAGCGGGGTACAAGTGCGTCAAGTGCGGTGACAACCATCCCTCGCACACTTGCGTCATACCATGAACAACTCCCGCTAAGTGTGTGAACTATGGCGGCCCACACCCAGCACACTATAATGGATGTTCACTCCACCTATCCAACCTGCAGAAGGCTAGAGAGGCGCTACCCCTGTCCAATCAGAAGCGAACTACACCAAAAATCAGAACGCGGGCTGTTACTCCCGAGAAATCGTATGAATCTGCGGTCTCTACTAATAACAAACCGGCATCTTGCAACCAAACCTCCGCAGCAATCCTAGCTACTACTCTAGGAGAGATGTTAACAGCCTTTAGCAAAACAAATCCCAATCAGGCCGACACCAATAAATTCCTCAAAAAAACACACAAGTCATCTTCTCCATGATTAAGAGAAGATGCATCTTCGGCATTGCGACAACCCCAAAATAAGGTACTACACACTACTTAGGACAGATAGACTCAACGCCAGAGGGGGGGAACAGCTATATTTGTTTAAAAAAGCATAAGATACAATGAGATCAAGAAAACAACTATAAACTTTGGAAGAAACAGGAATTGAAATACATACCAACAACACAGGTAGTCTGAAACTATATTCAGTCTACAACCCTACAGGCAAACCATTCCTAGCCTCAGACCTCTCCCAGCTCCTTGACACAAACGAAGCAACAATAGTGGCAGGAGACCTAAACGCAAAACAACCTGCGTGGAACAGTAGAAACACCAATAACAATGGGAAGAACCTACACAAATTCGCTATGACAAGAAACATCACCATAGCAGATCCTGTTGAACCAACACATTACGGACCACCGGACAAACCTGACGTGCTAGATATAGTCATTTTCAGGAACATCCCACACCAATTCCAGTTACAAGTTATTAATGATCTTAGCTCCGACCACAATCCAGTTCTCCTTAGCCTAGGCGGAGAAGCAGAAACCATCTCCGGACAATCCTACACAAATCTCAAGAAGCTCAACTCAACTCTCAGCAACATCCAGGCCCTATCCCAACCATCTCCTCACCCAAAGAAATAGACATAGCGATCAATAAACTGGAAAGTGCAATCCAAACTGGCCTTGCACCCGCCTCCACCATTTCTGCTCCAGCTCAAACTAACCTGCTCCCAGAAGATATTCTAAAGCTTATCCGCAACAAAAACAGGATTACACGTCGATATCATGCAACACTATCACGCCAGGATAAACAAGAACTTAATAGGGCAACAAACCTAGTCCGATATGCAATCAATGACCATAAGAATCATCTATAGGAGAGGAAACTAAGCTCCTTAAACACTGTAAACAACTCATTATGGAAAATGACTAAAGCCCTTCGCAGCGATCACCTGAATATACAACGAATTCATGGAGAAAGAGGTATAGTCTACCGAGGTGATGAAAAAGCAGAAGCTTTTGCAGACTCCCTGGAGCTGCAATTTCAACCAAACTACACTCATGCAGACTTGCGCTTCATTGAAAAAATCCACAAGTACGCTATGCACTTCATCAAACCATCACCCTTGACAACACAAGCTATACTACACCAGATGAAATATACCAAATCATCAAGAACCTCAATAACAGAAAAGCACCAGGTCCTGATCATATATCAAACAAAATTAAAAAAGCACTCCCTCACAAAACAATAATGCATCTAGTGGCTATCATCAATGCGATGATAAGACTCAACTACTTCCCCACTCGCTGGAAACAGCCAGATGTAATCCTTATCCACAAACCGGGGAAGGCGCCTCAGTTCCCCCAGAATTACAGACCTATCGGCCTCTTGTCAGGCCTAGGGAAAATTGCTGAAAAAGTAACACTAAAATGCCGACAATCTAGACCTAATCCCAAAAGAACAATTTGGTTTTCGAACTTGTCACTGCACAACTCAACAAATCCACAGACTTATAGAATACATAACTATCGGATTTAATTGGAAACAACATACAGGTGCAATCTTCCTGGATGTGGAAAGCCTTCGATAAAGTGTGGCACAAAGGCCTCATCCACAAACTAATTACTGCAAAATACTCACTTAACTTCATCCAAATCATAGACTCTTAACTAAAAGACCGAAAATTTCAAGTGAAACTCCGTGAGCTCAGATCAACTACAAGAAGTATCACAGCAGGTGTCCCGCAAGGCTCCCTATTATCGCTGCTACTCTTTAACATTTTTATCTCAGACGTCCCAAGCACGACATCGACCACCATGGCATTTTATGCGGATGACATGGCGATACTGACCAGATCGCTCAGACCATACCTGGCCACACAACGACTACAAAACGCAGCAATGAATCTTGAAAAATGGTTTCGGATATGGAGAATTAATGTTAATGCAGACAAAAAGCACGGCCATACTATTTACAAGGAAGAAAACAGACCATCATGGAGCAATCACAAGGAAAACATAAGATTGGATATCAAGAGGTTGTTGAGAAGGATAAAAGATAATAGTGTGAGAGGAAAAGTAATTAGTGTGATATGAGACAGAGAGTAAAGATTGTAAATGCTATGTTAGTGGAAATGTGTGAGGAGAAAAGGGGTACAGTTGGTTAATATGTGGAATGAATTTGAAGGTAGAATTGACATCCCCATGGCAAAAAGAAGTAAAATACCTGGGAATTAAACTAGATAACCATCTCAGCTTCAACTCCCACATCTCTCATGCCTGCAACAAAGCAAACTCAGCAATAGCTCAACTCTACCCTCTACTCAACCATAGAAGCAAAGTCAGCCCAGAAAACAAATTAAGAATATACAAAGCAATCATCAGACCCACATTGACTTATGGTTCACTAGCGTGGAGCCACACCTCTCCTAGCAACATCAAAAGATTACAAATAATCCAAACTAAATGCCTCCGAATGATCTTCGATGCCCTGGTTTGTAAGGAATACTATCCTCCATCAAGACAGAAACCTGCCAGACATATCTACGTGTTTCTCCTCCAGATAGCAACAAGTACTTTGCACAGGCATCACTCCATCCCAACCTACTCATTCGTGAGTCATCAGATTACGATGAAAAAGACAGATGGAAACATAAACGCCCAAAGGCGGCCCTGATCACAGATTGAAATCTTTCAACACAGCCCTAATTAGGGCAAGCCAAGTGTTCAAAACTTTCTTCCTTTAAACCGGGAATCATTCATAGCGATGAAGGGATCAGAATTCACGGGATTGATATCCATCAAGCCACAGCAGTTATCAGTTATCAGTATAAGGGAATAAAAGGCGTTAGCGGACTTGTAGCATTCAGGAGGGCAAAGGACGCTCGCAGCACTGTGTTTACCACAGTGTCATATTGCGGCGCAAACATATGCACGTTATAGTGAAATGTGAACTATTAATGTAATGCGGCGCACTGTCCGTAGCGGAGTTCCATTGTTGTTTATATGCAGTTTGCGCCAGTAGTAGAGTGCCCGTAGTGCTTACTCCATCTGTTTAAATATTTGGAAATTACAATTAAAAGATTTAATTGTAATGTCCAAAAATTGCAAATCCATTCTTTTAATTACAATTAAAGGAATCGATTTTATTATTAAGTAATTTTGAATTATACTAAACTGTATAATTTTCACGATAATAAACAATATTTTTCATGTTTAATTTTTTTTTTAATTTTTACCATAACTTGATATTTTATCCAAGCACGTATACACTGTACTGTACTTACAGTGTGTATTTATTTTTCGAAAGTTGCAGCACCCCCACGATTTCAAGCCAAAAGCCGCCACTGGATCAGAGATAAGAAAGGAGATTTGATTTGAACATCTTCGTTTATGCTACAATACAGATAAGGAGAAAGAATTCACATTGAACTTGAGACACTGCAAATCTTAAATAATTCTTAATTAGCTTAAGTTTGCTAAATGACCTCCCTCCACAAGCTACTGTTCCTGGAATTATTAATAGTAATCTTAAGCTAACATAAACGTTTGAAAAAAGGTCGACCTTTATATATATATATGAAGTTTTAAACCTAAGTTATTCAGATTTACTTCTTACCATTATAAAAAATAATCACGTAACTTGTAGTGGTAATGGAGTAATACGTTTACCTCATTACGCCTAAATCTAAAAATTGAAAAACATTTAAGTAAAATACAGCTATACATGACAACTGCCCAGTGACGAATAAACTGTTAGACCAGCGTAGCGATATTTTTTTAAAATGTAACAAAAAAAGTAGATGACAAAAGTAGATAACAAACACATACAAAAATAACTATTCCGGTGGTAAGCTGGTAGCTTAATATATGTTATGTATGCACACACATATACAGTATATATATGACTATTTCCGTACTTTAGTAGTCAAAGTTGTACCAAACTTGATACATTATGTTACCAAATTTGGCAATGCTGCATATAATTAGTATTATATGCAGCATACTGTATTGTAAATAGTACTGTAGCGGTTGCCACAGTGAAATAGAAAAATGGAAAAGTAGTAGGGGCAGGCCCGACTGGTGGCGTGTGTGAAGTGTGCAATATACACAGGCGCTGCAGAAGAAAAGGCGCCTAAAAGATGTCAAAAAATATGAGATAAGAGTTTAAACGAACAACGAATGGTACATATAATATTCAATGTGCGTTGTCTTCCGTTCGGGCCCCCTTCAGATCTTCCCGGAAAGTTACAAATAAATTCTGAAATTGACAAATGACAGTTATGTCTTTAGGGATGAAGCAAGATGCTTTTCATGTTCCCCGCTATCTGTTGTGGTTACAGTGAGGGTAAAATTTATGAGCAGTTTACTCGCCCGGAATGGGCATGGAGATTATGCATCGTTATGGGATGCTAATATAGCTTTTGGTCTTCTATATTTGAATATGTCCGTTGCCTCGTATGCTGCAGCTTGCTGAACCAAATCGTTGGGGTGTGTGGATGTCTTTAGGAAAAACTTGGATGCTGAGAATTGTAGAAAAGAGAAAATATAGGGAATATTTGCATCTCTATGAAGTTGATTGTTTCTAAATACCACGGAGCGTTCAGAATCATTCTCAAACACTTGTTCTGCACTTCTTGTATCTTGATAATGTTAGTATTGGAGGTATGGCTCCAGGCTGGAGAGGCATAGGTGATTATAGGATGAATCATCATCTGGTATAGTTGCAATTTGATTCTGTTGCTGAGCTTGCTATTTCTATTAATTAGAGGATAGATCTGAGCTATAGCTTTAGATGCCTTTGTGCACGCAGACTTGGTGTGCTGATTGAAAGAGAGCTTCTTGTCGAGAATTACACCCAGGTAATTTGTTTCTGTCTGCCATGGAATTTCAGTATTGAATTGTAACACATCTCCTACAGGAGACATTGGCCTTTTTGAGAAAAGAACGGCTGAGCTTTTCTGGGGGTTGATTTCCAATCTCCAATTAGAGAACCAACCCTCCAGCTTTAGAATGTTTTCTTGAAGCTTTCTGGTAATGAAATGGGGTCTGAGAGATCTGGTTAGCATTGTCGTATCGTCCGCATACAGGGCTAAAATGGAAGTCATCGGATTGTGCGGGATGTCTGACATGTATATAGAGAACAGCAGTGGAGCCAGTAGAGATCCCTGCGGCACTCCAGCAAACATGTGGCGCGGGGAGGATGTAGAACCGTAAATGTTTACTATCCTTGATCTATTCTGAAGATATGAATGGATTAAATGAACCATTTTAGTGAGGTACAGGGATAGTAAATAAGTTTCCTAGACATATCCAAAGCATTGTCAAATGCTTTGGATAAGTCTAGGAAAACAGCTCCTGTGCACTGGCGCCAGTTATAGCTGGTGGTGATGTATTCGACAATTCTGTAGATTTGCTAGGTAGTACTATGATGTTGCCTAAAACCAAACTGTTCTTTAGGGAGGATGTTTAGGTCATTTACTGAGGTTTGGAGTCGTGAGAGGATGACCTTCTGGGCAACCTTACCCAGATTGGAGATGAGACCGACTGGACGATAATTTTGCTGTAGGTGTGGGTCATTGCCTGGCTTATGTATAGGAATTACGTCAGCCAGTTTCCAGGTGGAAGGAAAATAGTGAAATCAGGTGGAAAGAAAATAGTGAAATCTTAAAATTTCATTTATTATAGTGGTCAGGTGCACAACTTTTCGGGGCAGAAGTTTGATCACCGATTAGTAATGCCGTCTGGCCCAGGAGCTTTTTTGTTCTTTAATATTTTAATAATGTCATATATCTCAGCAGGTGATGTTGGTACAATATAGTCAGTGCTAGTGATAGGAAGTTTGAGTGAGTGTCTGATCTTGGTGTGAATCTTATATATGTGTGGTCAAATTCAAGGTTTCCATACGAAGGCCTGCATTGCTCCTACAAATTGTATGCTATAACTTCTGCTTTGTCTACATCTGCGTGAGCAAGGACTGGTAAGAGAATATTGGGGGAAGGGACCTGTCCTTGTTTTTGATATTTTTCAGTAGGCCCCAGATGAAGTGATCAGTAGGAGAAATGGAGGATAACTTTTCATCCCATACTTGGTCTCTATGAGCTTTGAGTGCATCTCCTACTACCCCATTTAATCTGTTTAGATGTGTTTTATCTTTTGGTGCACACGTATTAGGGAATCCTTTCCTAGCTCTGTTTTTGTCTCTGATCAAGTTCATGATGTCATCAGGCAAACGATCTGGCTTGCGGGCAGAATTAATTTGTTGTGTGAGATTTTTAACTTCAGTTTCTACTTCTTCTTTTGTGCGAATGAGGAGCAGGTCCAATATAATCCTTCAGTGCTGTTGACAGTCTTTCCCATGCTATGTAGGAGTGAGAAGGAGGAGACAGGTATTCTTGTTTTCCTGGCTGTAGTAGAATTGGGTTGTGATCGGATGATAGTTCATCCATGGATATAATGCTGTATTGAAGTTTGATATCCTGCAGGATAGCTATATCCAGGATGTCAGTAGTGCCAAACGTACTGAGATAAGTTGGTTCGGTGGGGCCTGCCACAACAGCATTGCTTGATCCTAAGTAATTGGAAAGAATGCAACCATTCTTGTTGGTGGTTGAGCAATTCCATGCAGGGTGCTTGGAGTTCAGCTCCCTCGCTATAATGGTCGGCTCTCTGACGTATAAGATGGCATTTAGGTCAGAGTGTAGTAGAGATTTTTGGGGAGGGTTGTAAGCTGAGTAGATTTTCAGTTTGCCAGTGGAGCTGGTGACTACTTCCACGCCAGTGATCTCAAGGTTAGTTGTTGAAGGGTTGCTCACAGAGTGGTGATAATGTAGTTTTTAATGAAGATGGCAGTGCTACCGCCTCTGGAGAGTAATCTGTCATTTCTGTATAGGCGATAACCCCTTATTTTAGGATTGTCTGGGGGCGTTGAATGAGTTTCACTGATTAATATAACATTTGGTTGATATCTATATGTGAAATCTCGGAGTTCCAGAATTTTGTTTTTGGCATTCCAAGCAAGTATCTGAAGAGATGCTGGAGTGAGTTTGTTATTATTCATTTATGAGAGCTGTGAGGATGACCTGCGTTTCACGAAGAAATCTTTTAGTGGAGGTTTCAGTAGGGAATTTTGTAGCATGTTTGCTAGTGAGGCCGTAATAACAGCTGTTAGGTTTTTAGGTGCTGTTGGTTGATTTTGTTCTGGAATTGGTCTAATTGTACGGGTCACATCGGCATAACTTCTTGTTTGCTTTTGGGTGTCTCTATTATTGGAGGTCTCTGACTGTGGCCGCTGAATCTCCGGTTTTAATGCCTGGGCCTCTGGTGTTCTTGTACTGTAGGAGGAGGGCTGATTGACTGCCTCCATCCGTCTGTTCTTTGGTTGCTGAGTACATCCTTTGTAGTTCGCAGGATGAGGGCCACTGCAGTTGGCACATTTGTCCGAGGTGGTCCTCGGCTTTGTGCAGGTATTGGTTGGGTTGCTGTCTCCACATTTTAAACATCTATATTCTGCTCTGCATAGATTCTGGGCATGGCCAAACTTCTGGCACCTGTGGCACTGCCCAGAAGATGATCCTTTCCGGAGTGGTTCTGGTGTGACGATGAGACCACAGACTGTTTTTAAGTTGCAGATATCCTTGTATATTTTATGGATCGCAACAAGGACTAATGGCATGGGAATCTTGTCTGCTTTGTACATTCTGCTGACCTTGACTGGAGGCAGATCCTGAGAATTTAGGTCAGCAGCTATTTATGTCAATGTCTTCACGTACACCACGAAGAACCACTTTTAAGTTTTTTTCGGAGCTGAGTGCAAAGGTATGATACTGGATGCCTCTGTCGTCCAGTTCTTTGGTCAACCTTCTATAGTCTGTCACTGTTGCTGGCTGGATCTTTATGCCTTCATCCATGTTTTTGGCCTTAGTGAGGCCAATATGCAGATTTGACATTGTGGATCTTAAAGCTGTCCACTTCTGCTTTTCTCTAAGGATGATCGGAGGCAAATTTTCTTTGGGAGAAATAGCGGCGTCCAAACCCTGAGAATCCTGTTCCATTTCAGTATTGTCATTGTGCAGTTCTTCTGTTGTTCTTCGCTTTTTGCGTGCGCGCACTTCTACAAAGTTTGAAGGAGTAGAAGGCATCGAATCTAAATGATCTTCAGCGACAACGTCTGAGATACATTCGGGCGAAACGTGTCATACAATTTCACTTTTCCCGGCCAATTATCACTCAGCAGCTTTCCTAGTCTGAGGAATTCCATGTATACTTCCTCGAGTTTGGTCTCATTCAGAAGTTTTGCCATTACAATAATTTAAAATGTGTTAAGACACAGATGGAGAAAGAGTAGAGATTTCTCAGGTGTCACGAGAAGGTAAAGATAATCCTGTGGACTTTTGAGGGTCCACTAGCAAATCCCGTAGACACTCTTAGGTGTCTACCAGCAGTAAAATGTCACTATAAGAAACAATGGCGATACTAGCGGTAGTAGGCCTAGTGTATCGCCCTTGTAATTATAAATAACTTACCTGGATACTATGGATACTATGGATAATAACTTACCTGGATACTATGGAAAATAAAGTGACTGTTTATGGTAGCAAGCTATAAACTGCTATTACTAATGAATAAGCATAAATAAATCGCTAAAAACATATCAATCAAATTCACAATTCGTCATGAATAATACAGGACACGAAACATTAACACACTAGCCGCCATCTTTTGCCATCTAAATTCTGAAATTGTATTCTGGACCCGATTATATCACTGTAATTTTTTATTAAAATTTACGAAAATATACCTAAAATAGTTCTTTATTTTTTGATGTATCATAAATCAACTTATGATTAATTGTTGAGTTCCGTGTAAAACAAATTGTATAAGCAGGACTAATCCGTAGGTAACATTATAAACATTATACTGTAAAGCGGTTATCATTTGTTTTTCGTTTCTTGTTCGTTTTATTCACACTTTATTTTAAAAAAAACTTTTTTGGAAAGGCGCTAAACATTAGTCGCACACAGAAGAAAAATAATAGGCGCCGGCTCTAAGTAGGGGTAAATATGAACCCACTTATCCGTTTAAGAGTTAAATTACAGTGATGCAATGATGAAAGAAAATAATATTATTGTGTGTGTGTGTGTGTGTGTGTGTGTGTGTGTGTGTGTGTGTGTGTGTGTGTGTGTGTGTGTGTGTGTGTGTGTGTGTGTGTGTGTGTGTGTGTGTGTGTGTGTGTGTGTGTGTGTGTGTGTGAGAGAGAGAGAGAGAGAGAGAGAGAGATCTACACATGATCTATAGCATATTAGTGCATGTGGGCAAGAGGAATAGAAGAAAGGAAGAATCTATTCACTATTTGCTTGAACAGCTGAGGGTTGTAATCTTTGGGAAGGGTAGAGTTGAGGAGACCGTTCCACAGGGAAGAAGTAGATCGAATGAAAGAGGAAGCAGTGAAGTTGGTTCGGTGAGTTTCAAGGTGGACTATGAAAGAGCATTGTTTAGCAGTGGCTCTTGTTTCAATGATTTTGGACCAAAGTGGAGGAATAATAGAAGCGCCAATTTAGCAGAGCAGTGTCTACGAAAGTATCTGTAGAAGAGACACAAGGTAGAAACTAAACGTCTGTTAGAGAGGGATAATTAGTTAGCCAGATTGCCCTGTTCTGGATAGAATCGAGCAATCTTAGAGAAGATTTTGTTCCTCCATCTGAAATATGGGAGCAGTATTCCATGGCTGGGCAGATTTGGGCTTTGTATAGAGTTAGCAGTTGTAAAGTACTCTTGTGGGAAAAAAGCACACAAAGTTTTTTCGCAGTTGCAGAAACTATAGTTGAAATGTGGCTGTGCCAGGAAAGATCTCAGGTGAAAGTCATTCCAAGAAGAAATATCTGATTGTGCTTGGATATCTCAGTATTACTAAAGGTAAGGGGAGAGGGATGTGAACTCTTTCTTGCAAGAGATCAGACAGAACTGAGTTTTGGTGGCATTGAAGTATACAAAGTTGTCCCCACTGAGATGTAGCAAAGAGATTTGAGTTTAGGTCGCTGGTTGTGATAGAACTTGAAGATTCTAATAATTGAGTACTACAAGGATTTTCGAATTAAAAGGAGAAATGGAGAGTACTGTCATCAGAAAATTGGTGGGGAAATTTAAGGAGAATAAATCGTCCACCATGACATACAGTGAGCATCCAGTGAGAAAGTTGGTGATCCAATTGCAGAGTGAGGAAGGCAGACTATCGAATGGTCGTTTGTTAGCTAGGCTCCTGTGTCAAACCGGATCGAATGCTTTTGAATTATCAAGGGAAATCACGTGAGTTTTCCAAATTTCTCCATGACTTGAGTTGAGAGGTGAGTGGTGAAAGCAAGAAGATCAGCTGTACATCGCGAGTGGCGGAATCCATACTGCTGGTCACTGATTAGTTGATGTGACGCTAGATGGTTCAAAAGTTAGTTGTTGATGACCTTCTTAACAGAAGTGAGAGCAATTGGATGGTGGTTCGTTGGTTGACTTTTATCACCTTTTTTGGGATGAATTGGATGCGACCCGTTTCCATTTTGGCAGGTAGATGCCAGATGAATATGATGATTGAAGAGGCGATATGGGATAAATGTTAGTTCTGGGGCACAATTTTTTTAGCACAATAGGTGGGATACCATCAGGAACAGATGCCTTGTTTGTGTTCAGGTTAAGGATTCTTCAGAATTCTTTTTGTCAGAAGGCTATGGAAGACATGAAAGGAACCATTCTTTGTGGAGTGGAGGCAACTTTGCCCAGGTCATCAATGCAGGAATTTGAAGAGAATAGTGAGAGTGATGCCAGTAAGTTGGCATTTTTCTTTTGGTGAGGTGACGACAGTGCCATCTGGATGTGAGAGTGGTGGAAACATATGTGGGCAGAAATTGCGCCCAATGGCCTTGGCAAGGAGTGAATGAGATGAGATTTGGGAAGGAGGAGAGTTTGCATCATTTGACTCTTTCAAAGTCTGACTTGGACTTGATTCTTTTACAACTGTTGCGAGCTGCAGTGTAGGCAGAGTGAGCAGCTGGAGTTTTGTTCTTAAAGCATTCATGCCAAGCAAACGTTTTTCTTTTACAGCATTGCTACACGTTTTGGAGAATTGAGGTTTAGATGGTGGCTTAGTGTATGGAGCGGAATAAGGGAATGAAAGCGTTTCATTCCTGTGAAGATGATTTCTATTATTTGGTCAGACCATGGGAAGGAGGAATAGAAGTCATGGAGGTCCTCCCAGTTGTCACCCTTATACTGCTAAAGGACAAGAATCTGAACTGGTGGGTGAAAGTAGTTCAGTGTTAAAAGAGACTCTTGTGAGATTGTGGTCTGAATTACTAAAAAGAGGAGAACCAACAATCACAGTAAACCTGGAAGGGGAACTTGTTAAAAAGAAGTAAAGTGTGTTGACAAATTGAAGAGAGTTATCAGGTATTCTAGTTCAGAAGATTGATGATCTGAGATTAGCCACTGCTGATGGCAAACATCTCAGCAACCCTGCCTGATGGTGGAACTGGAAGGGGAAGCCAATGTGAATTGTGGACATTGAACCCTCCAGGAAGGATGACTTAACTATTGGGGTATTTTGACTGCAGTAAGTCGAGCTTTGGAGAGAAATAGCTGATGAGGTCAGAGTGGTTGATGGAGTTTGGAGAGTGATAGAGGGAAAGGGAAAATTTCATTGTATAAAAATTTGAGCCAAATGGGATCAAATAGTGGGAAATTCAAGGATTTACAGTCTCTAGCATGGTATGCTGGTTCTGATGAATTCACAAATGCCACCCTTGTGATAAAAAAAGCTGCATTATGTGTAGTTTGGGCAGTTGAGGTGGATAATAGCCGTTGAAGTTTTACCTGTTGGGGTTTTGATAGGAACAGTAGTTCTTGTTTAGGTGACTGTAAGTAGGTGGTGATGCACATTTATATTGCTGTTTAGGCCACATACAGGGTGTTCGGGATAAATTTGACATATTTATAATTAATTATATTTTTCCGTAAGTTTCATGTATTAACACACACTTCTCTTCATTTAAAAGTTTGGACCCTTCTTCATTCATATACAAGATGTCAGAAAGGATGGATAGCTGGAACCCACCTGAATCATGGAAGAGAATAACTTGTATCATGATGATTCGTGCCCGCCATCAAAATAAGGATATTACGACTGCTGCCCAATGCTCCCTGAATACAGTAAAAACAATCAGGCATGAACTAGAGACTTGCAATGGTGACTACGAGGATGTAGCAAGAAGAAAGATCCCTAGCAGACGATCTGATTGCGTTCGTACAGCAGAATTCCTCGCAAATCTGCAGGAACAGGTGTTGAAGAACCCCTGGCATTGGAATTCGGGCTTTGTTCGTGGAGTTGCTAACTGTAGTCAAGCCCTGGATAACAAGGGTAGCCAATGGTAGGCCGTATGTATGGCAGCAGGATTCGGCCGCTTGCCACACCTCTGGGAAAAGTCAAAAATGGTTGTCTGAAAATTTCTACGACTTCACCAGTCCAAATGTTTGGCCTCCAAACTCCCCAGACCTTAACCCCATGGATTATTTTGTATGGGGCGCAGTTGAAAAAGACACCAATCGCACTTCCAGTAATACAAAAGCCCAGTTAATGGATAAAATTAAAACAGTTTTTGCGGCCCTTCCCAGGGAGACTGTAGCATCAGCTTGTTCGAGGTTCCGAAGCAGAATCGAAGCTGTGATCGATGCTAATGGTGGTTATTTTGAGTAAATCTTGTTGATAGTATTGTAATTAACTCTGCCTGTAATGTTTTTCTGTCAATTCATTAAATTTAATAGATACAAAGAAGATTTTCTTTTTCCTTACGAAACTGTCAAATTTATCCCGAACACCCTGTATCTTGGGGAAGTGTATGCAGAAATTTTCTGGTAAGAAATAATGTTGGTGGATTATTTTTATGATTATTCTGGATAGATTTTTTTATGGTCGCTTTGAACTATATTTTGTGGGATAATTTTTAAGATCAGGAATAAAATCGCATTTCTTTGAGTTGTGGTACATTGCATTTGCTGAGGAAAAGATAAAAAGAAGTGAGGTATTCAATGAGAGGTGAGGTGGCAGACTTGCTAACGGCTAACGTACCACCTACACATGGTCTCGACAGTTCCCCTGCAACCACAGTATTTGGTCTCCCTCCAGTCACGAACTAGAATAATATGTGGCTGCAGGATTTGATGCTGGCAGTATTCATTATACCTTTACTTTTCTTCACACTACATAATAATGGATCTTAATTTTTACAAACGATACATTAATTTATGCAGGCTTACACAAAATGTGAATGCTTGTCTTCTCACGATATATATGCAAACATTTTCTGAGATCCCAGGAAATTTCGGGCTCCCGGCCTTTTTTTTTTTGACCCCCAGCCCAGGTAAGATACGAGAGGGAGGTGCAAGGGTGTACCTCTTGCACGCCCCCCTCTCATTGTCCCTGCTCATTTATTTTCAATGGACTACCTTATTCATATATATATCTACTCTCTATATATATATAAAAAGATAAGCCGAAATTTGAAACGTTTTTGTCAAGTTTTTTGTCTTACCAGCTTACCGGCCGGTAAGAGCGAATACTTGAGACAGAATATGTTACATGTCTAAGAAACTATCTTAACTATTATCTAATATAAATCAAAAAACATTCTCTGGGCCTTGGGGAATAACAGTTCTAGTTTATCCATATCACCTTATAATGAAATCAGTTCCTCTAAGGGTACAAAAATTAGTTATAAAAGAAGTAAACAAAAATATAATTTCTTACGAAGTTTAATACATATTTTCCAACTAATGGATTTGTGGTGTCAGATACAGTGGTGAAGGAGTTTTCCACTGGTTGGCTAATACCTACAATGACTGAATTGATTTGGATTACTTCTGAAGCAACTACTTGTAAGTTTATGATGCTAATTGCTTGTACCTGCTTTTTAGCCGATTGCCTGTTTTGTGTAATGGAATATCCGAGTTTTGCATGTAATGTTTTAATTTCTAAAGTCCTCATAAAGTTTCCCCATGTTCAATTAGGATTTGCATCTTTCCAAAGAGGGAAAATGTCACGAAGTTCTTGCGATTGAAGCGCAAGTTAACCTTAAAATAATGGATAAGAAGTCTATACAACCAACTGAAAAATAATGGTACAGCTACTTATTTTCTGATCATGACTCTAGTCTTAAGTAATTGTAATATAGCTGCATCATGCCTAGGATAAATGGATTCTTTCCATGTTAAACTCATGTGATGCGAGTCTTGGAATCCAATACATTATGACGCTACCCTGACTTTAACACTTTTTCATAACTAGCCATGAAAAAAATCATAAATTATAGCAATTCTGAAAATCAAAAATTTCTTGCAAAAAAAGCATTACAAAGGACATGAAAGAAATAAAGTCAAAATCAGAATTTAAAAAAATCCGCTGACGTCTTTAATTCTCTCATAGGGAGAAGACGAAGCCAATTTCCTTGTCTAACTTTTGGAAGCTGATGGGGAAGTTCAATCTCCACTGGTACCAAATCAGATAGCTGGCCCGATACTAACTGATTATATATATACATCCAGTGATAGTATCGGCCCAACTATCTCTAATTTGAAAAGTGCGGGCATCTGGTGATCCTCCTTCTTCAGCTTCCTCCCACTTAAGTGGGGTTACTGTTGATGATGAGTCTCCTCCACATCCTCCTCCTCCTGTCTTGGGCTGTCACCACATCCAAGTTCTTCATCCTCAAATCCTCTTCTACCAACTCCCCTCCATCTCTTCTTTGGCCGCCCACGCTTAGGATTAGGTGATTCCTAATCCTAAGCTGTCTTTCTTTGGGAGATAGTGTCTAGGGTGATAACTCCATTCCACTGAGCTACACATTCAAAATTAAAATATAAAAAATAAACATCCATCATCATTTGAGGCCATAAAAGCTTATCTTTAAAGAAAATTTTACTTAGTCACGTTATTCACTGTAATTGATCAGTTCATGAGAAATAATATCCATATCGAACTCAACTTCCCTTTTGACCTATTTTTAGCTCAGAATTTCCATCTGATACATTTACAATTGCTTTCATTTCTTGGCAATATTTGATAAAAACATACCTCTTTCGGATTCTTATTTCTGAAGCCAGACTTCCTGTAGCTATATTACTCTAACAGCGAGATTGTCTTCGGTTAAGAAAAGAATGTTCCACATCCAGATTTCATTTTTCAATTCTTCTTGAACAAGCACGAGGAAATATTACAGTGAATCATGAAGACAATTAACGAATGCTCTCATACTTACAATGCTAGATAAACAGTTAACCTACACCCTCCATGGGCAAGATGCATCTTGCCATGTTTGTAGGTAGTATAATTTGGAGGAATATGATGCTCCCAAGTCAGTGCAACTCTGTCTCCTGGTGAAATGGCTGCAAGAAGGAAACAGACTTTGAAAGAGGCATTGTGATAGCATGCCATGTTGCAGGCCTATCTGTCCAGAAAATTGGGCCATCCCAGGTTAACAATCAGTGGATCGTCCACTACTAGTATTATTTGCATAGGAGGACCTACCGCATCCTCACCGAATGTGATTGTAGGATGCTACAAAGGCATAATAGTTACATGCCAACAGGATGAATGCTACAAAATTCTCATTGATCACTATCGTATGCTTGTGGATCTCCAGTAAGATTTCTGCAGCCATCAAAGCAAAAAGTGGTCCCTTTTATTAAGGTGGGAACCATCGCTGTTTGTTCCTCACACTATGGTGTCCACTGACTTCTTTTGAAGTAGTGTACACACCACTACTGTATATGAGGTTTACTATACCGTGAATTTTTAAGGAAATTCTCTATATGTAAAGCGGATGCATAAACTACTGCACAAAATTTTAGCATTCCCAGGTTTACAGTTGGAAACTCGAAGAAATTAATGTTCAAAATATTCCTATGTTTACCTAAAATATTGATCGAAAGTATCGTACCCTTCTAAAAAAGTTTCAAACCCTTAGAAAGATGCCAAATTAGCTATAGCAAAAATTAGATCAATGAGAAAGTAGTCACTTGAATCATCCAACATAATACTTCAAGTCACCAAGCACTGACTGAAACCCTGCTTTATGGAGAATGTTTGAATATTGCTGTGGAGATGAGCCAAACCTAAACGCAAAATATTTCAAGATATTTATCATGTAGAACTTATGATTATGATTGCAGCACAATTCCACCAACTTTGCACAAGTAAATCAATAACTTGTCCTGCCAAAAGAGTAGTCATCATGACTAAAGCTAGAATATGATATTATGTTCCATTTGAAATATACAGTATATCTACAGTATATCCAGGGTTGAAGGTGGTACTTTTTTAAAACTATCAAAATTTTTAAATTCATTTTTAATAAATTATAATTCTTGCCGCTCTTGTCATTTTTTTCAGAAAACAAGGCAATCTCTGCCATATGGCTGTCGCAATAATAATAATGCCACACTTCGTGCTCTAGATTTGTTTCCAAGGTAGAGCCTGGCACTATATCTTTTAGGACTATACCCCTGAGTATATCTGCGAAAAACCGACATTTAATAAGATAGTACACATAAGAATCTTTATTTCGATTTCAAGAAATGAGGAATACTATAGGACAGTCTGACCCTCTAGGGCAGCCATGTCAAACTCGTTTACCTCCAAGGGCCAAGTTAAGAATTATACATCAAGCAGCAACAGAAAAAAAAATCTCAAAATAAAGAGGAAAAAGATTTTTTTAATATTAACATTAGAGTACTATCTTATTAAATTTCTAGAAGTACAAAATACAACCATGTTACAAAAATACATATATCAATCGACTGATAATTATAAAACTTTGGAATTCCAACATCCATATTTTAATTTCAATAGAATCACACTGAATTTTGATTATTTCCAACCGTAAATTGTCATCAACAGTTTCAACATCTATCGATAGAGAAATAAATATGTGAAACTGATTTTCATATTTCTTAAAAATCTTCTTTCGAATTCATTATCTAATAACTTAATTTGATTGACATATTCTGAAAATTTCAACTTCGGTGATTTTAGTAAATTTCTGTATAAGGTAGATCATTATATTCACTTTCTATATCTTCTAGAAAGTTACTGAAAATTAGCGATTAGGCCACGTGCACGAATATAATTTACAATTTTACTAACATTTTTAGGACATGTCCAATATTTGAAACTTGAACGTAGTATTTGATGACGAATAATGAAATTTATTATCTTGTTCTTTGCATTTTTCTTTTAAATTTGTAACAACTCCTTTAACACCAATCAAGGCAGGAGCACCATCAGTTGCAAGACAAAGTAGCTTTTTAACGGTAAATTGTATTAATTCAAAACTTCTATAAGGCGTAAAAAATATCTTCAGTGATTGTATCGTGCATAGGAATAATTTCTAGAAGTTCTTCACTTAAAGTTCATATCACATCCACGAATAAAAACAACCAGCTGAGCGATATCCCATACTTTCGTCAATTGCAAGGTAATAGGTCTGAAATGTTGGAATTATTGATTTTAGTTGATTCCTTAAGTTCCTGGCTATATCATCAATTCTGATAGCGATGGTATTTCGAGATAAGCTTATACTTTTAAATTTCTTTAATTGATCAGGACACAACACTTCAACTGCTTTAATAATACATTCGCGAATAAATTTCCCTTCAGTAAATGTTTCGACTTGCTTGCAATTAAATGTGATAAATAACTGGTTTTACCGTAGCTGTATATAATAGGTTTGGTAAATATATATACTTTGATTTTGAAATGTCAATTTAAATTCTGACAATTTATCTTCACGAAGTTTCGCAACATATTTGTCAGTTTTCTTTATTTGTATCGTAATGCCTTTTATTATATTCTCTGCAAACTGTAATAGTTTCTACATATCAGGCATACTTTTCTTTTTCCCTTGAATACAGAAATATTCTAACCCCCATTTTTCTTGAAAACTACGATGTTCTTCAATTAATCGTTTTTATTCATACTGGTTGAAGGTTTCGACATTATTTTTTATAAATTCTTTATTAATTATAAAAAAAACACTACTTTCTTACGACGTGAAAATTGCTAACGGCTAGCCTCTGATTGCTGTGGTCAGCGGATGTAGCAGCATATGTCGACTTGCTCGGTAAAATTCGATATTTATGCAGTGGTGTAACAAGATTTTTTCGAAATGACAAATAGAACATTTTTTCTTTTAGAAATTGCAGAGTAGTTTGGCGTATAAGATAATCTTACGTGGAAATGTTACTTTAAATGTTTATTTAATTCGGTGTTGTCAAAAGTTAAACATATTGGTCCATAGTTATGTCCTCAAAAAAAAAAGCCCACAGTGGTACTGGCATCTATTCTCTACAAAGTCGAACTTCCTAAGAACCTACTTCTTCACTCTTCCTAATCATTGATCTAACTGAGCTAGTCATGTGGCCTGCGTGTTTGACATGCCTGCTGTAGAGAGTATACATATATATATATATATATACAGAGTGACAGACAGACCAACATGGACGGGTGGTTCCTGTTCAGTATATTATGAGCTCCGTAATGGCCACTGGACTAGCAGGGCTCTCTTGATGGTAACATACATGCCTATCCCATGGTTCTCTAGCTGGATTTATTCTTCTTCTGGAGCTATCTTCTGCTTTATTTGAGTTACTCTCTCCTTCATGTTTCCTAGGCTTCCCTTCACTAATTCTTGTTTCTTCACACATTTGGCTATTTTAGAGTATTATAGGGTTGGGGTGGGGGGGGATTTCATTGCATTGATTTAAATACCCTTACCCTCTTCTTTCGGAAAGATCTCACAGGTGTGGTGAAGACAAGCTGGTTTTCCAGGGTGAAAGAACCCTGAAATTATGTTGGAAGTTAAGCATAGGGATGGCAACCATATAAATATTAGAAAAATAATGAATTACGTAGCATGCTTATTTTGCTAAGGAGAACCCCTGTGATTGAACGCGCTAGCTTAGATCTGTGAGTTAGTTAGCCAATATAGCTGGCCCAAGACTATAATTATAAGTGGCATCTGATGAACAGACGACTAACAAGAATCACTATTTCGCGGTTCCTAATTCTCTGCTTTTGTCTGAAAATAATGTAAATTCTACGGTCGTTTTTTTTTTTTTTTTTCCCCCGAGTTTATGTAACGTAAAACTCGAGTTTTACGTTATAAACCATTATAGGGAGTAGGCGAGGCCCTTTGAATCCTGTATAACTTTGAAGACTTCGGGGGGGGGGGGGGGGGGGGGGGGGGAACACGTTGACAAAAAAATTTGTAAAATGTCTATATTAGAAGGTTATACATCAGCCAAACAAAATAAATTTAATCTTAAGTGAAGTCTCTATTATCAAGGAGATAAGGGGGAAACCAAGTGCCATTTAATACAGAGAATTAACAGTAGAATGTGTTTCGGGCAGGATCCTAACGTTGTTCTCGCTGCATAAAAAAAAATCAAAATGTAAAGCATTAGTCATGAAATACGACTTTAAATTAGAAACCTTTATGCAGACGAAGTAAACGTCATTCACGCTCCGTAAATGCAAACTACTTCTTCATGTGCGTCACACGTGTTCTAGGCAAATATTTAAGAAAGCTGCTAGCCAGTAAATCGTCAATAGTGTCGATCGCAATAAGAAAAACAAAGGATATTTTGGAGTTCGATAAAGGGTTTTGGCTGGAGCCACAATTTTGAAAACGTTACAGCTGGTTTCTCAAAAATGTGAGATATTCTGGCTGTTTAATCAGTGGAAAAATAACCCACAGCACTTTTCTAAGAGTAACTGTGGTCCTAACAAGTGTCAGAGATATGAGATAGCCATCGCCTGGCGTGTATGGATGAAGAGAATCTTTTTATCTGAAGCAATTAAAAAAGGCTTTTCTCGATTTATATATAATCAATGTGCAGGGAATTGAAGAGGATCCGTGTTGGCAATTGCATGCCTACATGTAAAATAAGTTTCTAATTCAGTCGCGAAGTTTTGTACTTCCAGAGATGAAGTTGAATTAGTGCGAGGACATTCCAAAAAGTCGGAAGTATAGGGGAGAAATATAGTTTAAAGGAATTCTTAAGCCAAAAAGGTGGAAAGTAATGATATGAGGGAAACAGTTATCCCAAAATTAACCAATGGCTTTCTTTCAAATGGAGCTATGTAGTTATATAAGTGATACAGTTTCTCCCAATAACAGAATTTCTTTTGATACGTTATGCAGCAAATGTCTTCTAGTTAAATGCTATGAATTTGCAAGTAATAACCTTTTCTGTATTCAATGGTAAGGAAGAAGTTTCCACAACAAAAAAGGGAAATTTAAAATGTCTTGTCTTTGTATTTCAAGGAAATAGAAAAGGAAGTGATTTACAAGACTAATATGAAAGAAGAAATAAATTCATTCCTTATTTCATTAAATTTATAAACTGGGCACAAATCTTTTTTCTCTCAAAGAAAAACAGGCATGAGCTAATTAGATTTCAATGATTAAGAGAGCTGAAGAAACTGTGCCTCGTAAGTTTGTGTATGAAATCCTGTAATCTTGATAAGACAAGAAATCTTGTGTGGTGTTCGTTTTTAAGTGTAATATTAAGTTTGTAGACTCTTTTGCTTTATAAGATATGTATTTTTATTTACAAATCATGCAAAGTTGATTATAGCACTTGCAAAACATGAAGACTGTTAAACACACACACACTGTTAAAACAATACCATAAATTTATAGTATTATTAAATGTAAATAGATATTATTTTTGAATTTTGTTTCTCACTCAGTCTCTTATTATAACAATATTTCAGATAAATATCTGTGAAATTAAAAAAAAAAAAAAAGTGAACCAGCTACTCAGGTATATGTATATACATAACTGGGAGAAGACATACAACCTAATACCATCCATTGTTTAGAGGAGTCAATTTTAAGACATCTTTTAACTTGTTCTATGGGTTCACCATTCAGGATACAGTTGATGCTTTCAATGTTTCTGCCTATTTTCATTGTCTTTTTATTGCTGATTGTCATACTAAATTTATTATAACAGTTATTCAAGTTTAGTCACACTTGTCTTACACACTTTTCTTTTCAATATGAAATTTAATTTTATCCTGCCCAAAACTAAAGCGATCACTTCCTATTTCAAATCCTCTGTATACTCTTGTATCCTAAACCAGTGGGAAAAAATCACTGTCAACTATAACAAAGTCAACGAGCTTTTATTTCTTGCATCTTCTCTTCATATGAATTTGTGAAAATTTTTATGTTGGAACATGGTGTTAGTAATAACTAATCCATGTTCTGAACAGAAATCCAGCAAGCATTTACCATTATTATTAGCTTTGCACTTTTCTCCAAATTTTCCAAATCATTTCTATATGTCTGGTAGTCATTTCAATGGCAATCAGGATTTATGGGCATCCAAAAACAAAAGTTCAGATACAGCTCATAATATTAAGTTTGCAGACTTAGACCTTAAACAACCTCTTTGTTTAAGGTACTATTGTTCCAAGCCTGCATGCATTGTTCTGTTCAAACCAGATTATTTTGAACTTCTGAGAATGATTTGCAAGAACTAAACATCAGTAATGCTTCAAATTATTTGTTTGTTCAGCTAATATATAGTACTCAATTAGAAAAACTGTTCCATTCCACCAAGTAACACAGAAATGCTTCCGTGTTACTTGGTGGCAGGGTAATATTAAGGTGGGAGATAAATGTTTGGTCTCTAGAACAAGGTTTCCAGACTAATATACAAATGTATGCACATACCCACAATTAATATAACATATGAATGTACTATTATAAGTTTACAAGTCTTTTGTGGGTAAGAGACAAAAAATAAAAATAAATAAATAAAATAATACAAGTGCAGACACACAAGGGGCTCTAGATGGGACCCCTCCAGAGCACTCTGGCACCTCAGGAAAAGTGTAAGCATGACCCTGAGCTCAGTGAAGCAGAAATACTGCAAGCGAAACCAAACAGATTTTTCCATGACCATCAAGTCTTCAATAAAGCAAGGTATACTTTCAATCATGAAAATTTGGCCATCCCAATTGTAGGCCAATATTTTTCTAAGGTGGTATAAAAACATTTGAAAGCTTAATGAGCTAATATAGGAGAATTTTAATTGCTTTTGTACTACATATCAACAGGTGTACAATAATAATGTTCATTTTATTAACACAGCTCAGTTTTAACCACCTTAGATAGAAGAGTTCATTTCCATGATTTATTCACAACCTGAATAAATCAGGTTGTGAATAAATCACGTTGTGACTGACTTCGAATGAAATCTATTATCTTTGCAAATGACAATTCAACAGCAGCTTGCTGTTTATATCCCATCCACCTTGATTTGTTTGGTAATACATTCTGACACTAGCCTTTGTGAGAATGCTTTAAAGATTTTCAGCTAAAAGCACAATCCTCAAAATAAATCATTTTGACAACTGGTGGCATTATATACATTGATAAATGAATGATGCCAAAGCAATGGTTATGGGGTAAAAAAAACTGTCACTGCCATATGAGAATAACTCACCTTCAGCTGAGAAGCCTTTATAAATGTTTATCACAAAAACTTTTAATGAAATTTGGTACTCAAGATATCTAGTAAAAATTTCCAGATCATTTAAAGCTTTTGTTTTCAACATGAACATTAAATTTAGTGATAAATTCTGGTTAAAAAATAAACTGGCTATAGGATATAAGCCCAGAACTGGCTCTAAGTTCAATTATTGTGTTTTTATGATAACTCCAATAAATTTCATTCATGTGTATTATAATATGAAATACGCAATGTTGAGTTTGTTAACTCAAAGGGACTGCTATTTACGTCAAAATCTTTAATGATGGAGAAGTTTCAATAACACCATATTTACAATCGTCTTCCACGGCGTCCTCCCTTCCTGCGAGTACTATCTGATGGGATAGGAGTCACATCCTCTGCAAAATAAAACCACACAGAAATCAGTACAAATATGGTTATTTACAATTCTATTGCAATTTCTTAATGCTATACAATTTACTGATTTGAATAATTAACGATAGATTCAAATGAAAGAAAAAAAGGTTGAGAAGACTGAATAAAAGAAAACTTAGTTCGATTAGTTTTTGAACTAAGTTGGTGGATCAGAGCTGCAAATTCAAACAGGCCCTAAGAATTGTTTAAAGAGAAGATATGCTGATGAAATCAGGGAGAACCAATCCAAATAGAGTAGGTTACAAATTAATCTCTCACTATAGCAAATACCATCACACCAAACAAGCCCCCCCCCCCCCCCCAATCTGACAACCAAATGTCAGAAACTTTAGGGAAAGGTGCTGAGACAGTCCAAATATGAGAAAAAAAAAATTTGTGGGATAGTAACTGAATGAAATTAATGATAAGAACAGTTACTACAAACCTGGACACTTCAGTTTTTTTTGTGTGTGTGTGTGGGGGGGGGGGGGTTAATTTCCACAAAAGACAGCTTAGTGTTTATTTTCCACTATGCAATTACTACAGTTGATTCGCACAACAAATCTGTGATCCCTATAAAAATGACCGTAACTGGAGGATGTTTGTTACTTAAAAATATTCTTTAAAAACAGTTATTTAACAATTAAACATTTCTTACAGAAATATAACTTTAGTATTTACTATGCTACTTGGCAGTAGTTTTCATGAAATATAGCATTTGCCTGATATTAAGTTTACTAGGCTCAGTATTTCAGGAACTCATTTATCCACAGGAGCACACTCAGAGAGGGCAAGTTCCACTCATCACTGCCAAAATACTGAATTTTAATATACATATAATCTATATTTTATGTTCAGACACCCAGATGGAAACTAACACCAGGCAAAACACATGACCATTTAACTAACTACATACTATGATGAACTTGGCATGCTTAGAAAGAAGAAACAAACATCAAGGTAATATTAAATAACTTTTTTATTAAACAATTACTGATATTTCACTGTAGTCGCCAAGGCATTTCACAGACAAAGGGATATGATATGCATCTTAATGACAGTACACCCTAAGAGGGCAAATACCGAGTGGAGCCACAATGGCAATCCTAATGTCCTAACTACCTAGGTTGCAATGGCAGGATCTTGATCTCTCAACAAGATGATAGTTTCCCAGATATTAGGTAGAGTGAAATAGCATGGGAGACTATCATCTTAAGCTAATAAGATCAAATTCTGCTCACCACATCCATAAAGGCAGTACTAGTTAGGACATTAGAATTATGCCAATGTAAATCCATTCTGTATATGCCTGGATGCAGATGCAATCATATCCCTGGCTGTACGGAAAAGTTTTGGTGACCAAGGCAAAATATGCATTTTTCCCGCTTCTTCCTTGAAAGCAAAAAAACATTATTATTATTATTATTATTTGACACCTCCAGGGAGTCCTAAGACTCATCGAGGGAGGGCACCTACTCTACACCTCTCCGTCTCCACCACTCAACCCAACCTCATCCACAAACCGCCTCATCTACACCAACGCCATCAACTGTCCACCACCACCAGTATTATTTTCACAGACAATCAAACACCCATTCCCACCACAGGATTCGAACCCGCAGCCTTTTGACTGGAGAGCGGATACGCTAATCACTCGGCCAACCAGGTCAGCATCTAATCAGACTGGTGAAAACTTTTAATGGACTGATATGAATCACTATCAAGACAATCAGAACATACAAACACTCTGCCAAATAACTGATAGTACAGGAATAGCATAGAGTAGTAGTAGTCCTAAAGCATGCTGAAGTATAGCATCTGCCTGACATTAAGTTTACTAGGCTCAGTATTCCAGGAACTCATTTATCCACAGGAGCACACTCAGAGAGGGCAAGTTCCACTCATCACTGCCAAAATACCGAAATTTAATATATATATATAATCTATATTTTATGTTCAGGCATCCTATCTTAATGTTATCACTAGCATTTTAATAACTAATCATATAATTCTTTTCTTCATTAAGGCATAATTAGTTGTCTTAACATGACAAATTCAATCTGCTTCTCTGTAAGGATATATGTACACACACGCTTTACACTACTACAAGACAACGATAAACACTGGATACAAATTTATCCTGACATGAGACTAATCAATGTATGCATGTATTGATTTTTGCCTGTCTTCACACTGCATATGCTCAATTATCCAAGTGAACTTGACAAAAATGATTGTTTAGAATTAACCATTAACAAAACTGATGATTTCTAAAAGAAGAAAATATACTGCTATGTTTAAAGGAGCTGTCTGAAAGACTAAAGTGTTTTGCCAAAACTCAAACAGTTAGAAGAAATGCAGTAGTATAACTAAAATTAAGAAAAAATTAAAGGGAAATACAGAAATGCAAGATTATGTAATGATATACAGTAGGGCAGTGTTTCTCAAAGTGTGGTATGCGTACCCCTGGGGTAAGTAATTTTCGGCTATGCATAATTAAAGGAGTCATTATATATTTCAACAAACAGTGCAGTTAGAGACAACCAGAATAAGACGGCACTAACTAATGAATCACATTCCCTCTCCAACAAAAACTGCTATGTAAGCCAAGCAAAACCATATGTTGTCAGTGGAACATAAGGTTTTGCTTGACACCACCCTCGTCGTTAACGTGTTAAAACTAAGAAATATATAGTGAATGTGTTTCAGATATTATGGAATTTGGTTGAAGGGAATTAGTATTTCAACTCAACTGTTGAAATGCTATTTTGTCTTTGGTTAATACACGATCTTTTGTTAATACAACACCAATGCAGTTCTTCGCTGTTCTACATATCTCAAGTCTTGTAAATTACTGGTAATTTTTGCTTGAAATAATGGGAAAGAAGATGATGCTATTTGGGTAGATGACTTTGACGATGCACACAAAGAAACTGTTCTCAATGCCGAAAGTAGTGATAGCGAGTAGGAGATTCTTGGTAAGTCACACCATTTTCAGTTTTTTTCTGAAAACATTAGTTTTCGAAAATTTCTGCACGTATCTTGCAACACGATTTTTTAGCTTTAATTCTGGGAAAAAAGTTAGTTATATTCAAGTAAATACACTATTTTTTTTAGCTTTCAAATTCTTACGTATGGATCATTGGTTAAAGATTGGATTTATAAAATCCCCAAAAGAGAGCAATATAGCAAATACAAGTAGCTGTAAGCAACAAGAAAACGTTGATATTGCATCTGGATCAAATGAAAAAAAGAGTGTGTCGTCTGGCATTTCTAGAGAACCAAAATTTAAAAAGAAATCATATTTTTTGTTTACATGAACATATAAATTCAAATAAAATAGATATTTAATTTTAATTAATATTTTAAAATAATTTATTAATTTTAATTAATGAAATTAAATTCATTCATTCATTAATTAATGAATTTATTTTTTAATTAATGAATTAGTGGTACTTGATGATAATCAAAATTTAAGAAGGGGCACGCGGATATCTGAAGTTTGAGAAACACTAGTAGGGTATAGAGCAGAATAAAAGCAAGTACAGTGTAGCTATAATGATAGATCACAAAGGGTGTGTATTAATGAAAGAACAGCAACTGCAAGGCTGAAATTTAAAACAGACTATCTAACAATATATTCTCATTATATAATGAGAATATATGCTCCAGAAGGAAAAAGTGAAATCAATGATTTAGAAAAGCTGATATTCTGAAATATCAGCTATGAAAGATACTGAAATAAAAATTTTATTTCTTAATTGTAAAACACTTTAATGCTAGAGTGGGAAACCAGTGTACCACAGATTGCAGGCAAACATGGAGAACAACATTTAATCAAAATGGCAATAAACATTTTACGAATTAAAAATCACAATTTTTTTTGAAAAAGATATCCATAAATATACGTGGAGTGCAAGAGGTTTACAATCAATAACAGTATATAATCGTTGACAAAAGTCATCTTCACAAACAAGACATCTGTAGAGGTAATGACAGATTGAGACTATTTTTTGGTAATCTCAAAAAAAAAACAAGAGCACTACCAGCAAGAAAGAAATCAGAAAAACCATGAGAATGTAGCAAAAATAAAAATGTAGAAAGCCACTAAAGCTTACATACTCCAAGAAGTCTTATTAAAACCAACTGATTCAATACTCATCTCAAATTGAAATAAATGAATCAGAGATAAATATAAGCAAATGAATAAAACAGTTCATGGGACAAAAACAAAGATCAGGAAAAAGGGGAAAAAAGGAAATTTTAAATGATGAAACGGTGGCAGCAGCTATAAAAGAAAAACAAAAATCTTACAAGCTGCAGTTACTTGCAGAAATAAACATCACAATCACTATTAAGCTAATACAACTACACAACTCTTAAAAGCAAAGCTCACTTTAGATTCTTGGGATAAATTTATTAGTAATAGTGAAAATGATTTACATAGCCATTCAAGTCTTTAATACATTGCTTAAAAACATACTGAAACATTTGAATAAATTAGAAAAACATGAGCATGCTGAAGAAATATAGCACCTGCCTGATATTTAGTTTACTAGGCTCAGTATTTCAGGAACTTATTTATCTACAGGAGCACACACTCAGAGAGGGCAAGTTCCACTCATCATTGCCAAAATACTGAATTTTAATATACACATAATCTATATTTTATGTTTAGCCACCAAACCCTATCAATGTTATCAACTAGTATTTTAATAACTAGAATACTGCAAAAGATATTGTGTGCAGAGCTCATCAAGATTTTTGGTTGGAATATATTTATTAGTAATATATGGTTTTCAATTGCTTAAAATTACTGAAACATGAATAAATCAGAAAAAGATGAGACAAAAATTTCAGGATCTCAAAATAAAAATGGATACAACATTGCAGACAACTATGGTATAATCCATCCCTTACTGCAAAGGAAACAAAAAAAAATGTAAATAATATGGGAACAGATTTATTGAATATAGCTGAAATGGAAGAAACAAGTTTATCTAAAACAGAAAACCAGATTACATTAAATCTGCAATATATATCCAAAGAATTGAAAAAGCCTAAAATAACTTCAATTTTTAAAAAAACATGCTGGATTTAGGAAACATTAAAGTTAATATATAAAATTATGGAATATAACAGAAGAAGAAAAGTTATCCAAAATAGTTATTAAAAGCAACCGAGATTGAATGATTTGTAGTTTTATGGTGCAAGGGTGGCAAAGGCCATACTGCACCAGGACACAGGGTGTTGATAAGTAAATCGATAGTGATAAGGAGATAAATTAATGAATAATATGAAATATATGTACAAAGTTAAAAGAAGAAAATGAATTAGTAAAATGTATGTACAATGTATAGTATCTACATATAAACAAACTTATAATCAAATATCTTTGAATAAATTAATATTTTGTAAAAATTTAAATACATTATGTAATTTGTCCAAGTCTGATAACATCTGCCTGAGCGTACAGGACTTGGCCAAAAAAGTAAACACATCACTTCTCTCTCATGTGAAGCACTCACACTCCATCAGAATATGATTAATGGTAAGAAGGTCATTGCATTTCTCACAGATAGGTGGGTCATCAGCCCTCAGTAAATAAGAATGTGAAATGACCATGACCTATGCAGACCCTAGAAAGAACAACTTTCTTTCCTCTCTTTTGTTGCTATGTTGTAGACTTCTAGTGCTTAATCTCAAGCAATTTGTTTGTCAGTGCTTCATGCAAGGAGTATTACTATTGGACAATTAGCTTTGATTTTATAATATGTGTATCAGTATAAGGGGGGGGGGGCTGATCTAGCAGTTGCATCTATGAAGCCATTTCCCTTAATTCCACTGTGATTAGGAATTCAACACAATGAAACATTAAAATTAAAGATCTTTATTTTATACAAGAGTGGAAGCACCTTACCAAGGCACTGGATGTGGATTGCAATGGAGAGGACATAGTTTTCTTTGATATGCACAAGAGCAAGCTGAATGGCATGCAATTGTTGTGTAGTTAACTACAATCAAATGGGATCTGGTTGGAGATTGTAATGTTAGGAACCCCAGCCAACAGAGATCTCTGACTTTGAACCATCAGTATAGATGGACAAGAAATCAGAGTGGGCTGCTCTGTGTGCATTGAACAATTGAAGGTAGACAGATGAGGGTGTATGAGTCTTCTGCAGTAGTTGCCAATGTGAGAGGTTGCAGAATAGGGGGTGCAAGCCTGCCATTGAGGAATGCTGTTTTGTCTGGTGCAGCAGGTAATGTTGTCAGCACTCATGCCAATAGCTTCCACAGCCTCTTTAACATGCATACTAGAAGGATGGATAGCAGTCTGATGTGTGTGTGTGTGATACAGGACTTCTGGAAGGAACTTTATTTTTAGAGCATAATTAAGAGATAAATGTTTTTGTCTAAATGATAGAGGAAGGATTCATTTGATTCAACATAAAGGATTTGAATGAGTGATGTGTAAAAAGCACTGGTAGTTAATCATATATCCTGATGATGGATTAGGTCTCACAAGAGCATGTTCAGCCTTGCTGAACTGTAAACCTAGTACCCATAATCAAGCATTGAACATACAAGTGCAATAAATGTGGAGCAAGGAACATCGATCAACACCCAATTCTGTAGAGGAGAGAGTGTGGAGGATATTCATTGCTTTTTTGCACTTATCACAAAGATGACAAATGTGTGTGTAAAGAATGCCTCATAATCTGTCAATTCCCGATCTTCCAGCTCTAAACACATCTTCTCGTTAGGAACATCTAGATCCCATTCTGAGATCACTCCTCTATAGGAATTGAGTGTTTTATGGGGTATATTGATATTCCACCTACTGATGTTGCTCCGAAGAATTTTTCGGAATGTTGGCATTATGTGTCTAAAATGACATCACCAAAATGTAGTTTCTTAACTGTTTTAGGAGAACCTGCTAGTCCTTCTAGAGCCTTCCGAATGAAGAAGTGTGACATTTTCTCTCTTGGCTTTTCACCTGTACATCTGTACTGGTAGCGTGCCTTTTGTTTCTTACTTGTTATTGAAAGGTGTAGCAATGGTATCAAATACTTGGATGGAATTTGAACAGGGCCCTCTGAAACGACTGTGAATGAAGGATTCATACTTGAGTGATTTGGTTTTTTTGTTTAGCAGCAGAGCTCACCAACCACCATGAAGCAACACACAAATACCCACTATCCAACAAGCACGGTGGAATGCCATTCCTTGTTTCTTACTTCTGTTATCAGATGTATCGATGGGATCAATACTTGGTTGGGAGTTTGTTGGGGGGGGGGGGGGGGAATATCTTTTGCTGTTTTTTGATGATCTTTTTTGCTCAGAGCTAGGGTTTCCCCACCCACCACAAAGCCACTATGTGGCAAGCAATGATTGCACTCGGGAGTGAAACGACAAGATCAGGGTTACCCCAGATGCTATACGAGCTCCATAGCAAGCCTTGGGCCCCAGACCATGTAGAAGAGGTTACTGCAACACCCTTGCAGACAAGCCCACTAGCTGGACCATCCAGCAACTTTTTATTTTTTCAAAAAAAAAATAAAAAATAAATAAAATAAAATAAAATAAAAACATAATTTTTTTGAAATATATTAAGCAACAAACTCATATGGTAACCTAACAAAGTGATTTTATTAAATAAAATATTATAGTTACTGTTACTACCATTTTACAAATAAGAATTCACTTTTGGTAATCGCATATAAATAAATAGGACTATAAAATAATGCCCCTTGATTGGTACTGTTGATTATCATTTGAAGTATAAAAACAAAAGAGAAATATAACGCACTTAAATATTGTTGTGTTTAGATAATATTTATTTATTATTTATAGATTGTTTGTCATAAAAACTTCTATCACAAACAAAAGAAATTTATTTTAAAACAAAATGTCAAAATCCTTTAAATTCTTCATCTTTTGAAGAATTTAAAGGATCAGTGTAGCAGTTGTCGTCGTCTTCATGCTCTCCAATTTGTTGTGCATCATCCTCGCTTTCGTATATGACACCATCTTCGGATCCATCCATTGAATTACTTATTCCAGATTTAAGAAATGAGCGTTGAATCATTTCAGATAGTATCGAATCCCATGCTTCTTTAACCCAGCTGGTGACTAAGGTGATCTCAGGCTTCTGAAAATTCCCACTCTTTGTGATCTTCACCAAACCAGATGACATCCATTCTCTCCATTTTTCACGTAAATGATCTTTAAATGGCTTATTCAAGCTGACATCAAGCGGCTGCAAAATGGAAGTTAGACCACCCAGTATGACTGCTAGGTCTGTACGTAGCTCACATGCTTTCTCTTTGCTTGCCTCTGTTAAACGCGCCCGGAACATATCCCAGACTAGCATGCTTGGTTGACGTAACAAGCTACCTGGATATGTTCCATACTTGATCCAGCCACAATTGTACACCTTCTTCATCCATCCAACCTTTCTGATTGGCACGAACAATTACACCAGGTGGAAATTTCATATGCTTCCGAATTTTCTTCCTTTTAAATATCACTGTTGGCTTTAATTTGGTACCGTCTGACATGCATGCTAGAACAACGGTAAAATGCGTTTTTTCATGTCCTGTTGTTTTTATGAAGATACCCTTTTCACCAACTGAGTTTACTGTTCGATTCCCAGGCATATCAAAGTACATGGGCATCTCATCCATATTGCCAATTTGGGAAAGTTCATATCCGTGACACTTCCGTAATTTTATGATAAATTTATGGAAGGACTGCACTTTTTCTTCAAGCTGCTTTGGTAACTTCTGCACAATTTTTGTTCAGTGTCGTAATGTTAATGCTTTGCATTCCATAAATCTGTTGCACCACCCAGGCAAAGCAAGAAAAGATGAAATACCTGGTGTGTCCTTGAATTGTAGAGCTCGAAAATGAATTGCATTTCTTGTTACTATAATGCCATCTTGTCGTTGCATCAAAATCCATTCATTTAGCTCTTCTTTGAGTTCTGGAAAGGATGCTACATCTCCACGACAGGCACGTTTCGTTTTGGGGATTTTTTCAAGACTGTCTTTTTGCTTACGCCAAAGTCTAATATTACTCTCTGCTACACCAAATTCTCTCATAGCACCACTGTCATTGTGTTCTTCTGCAAACTGCACGACACGCAATTTAAATCTTGCTTCAAAAGATGAACTTACATTTCTGTTGGCTCATTTTCAGGCTAGGTTTGTTTAACGAATAATATTTAAAATGAACTGTGGTTAAACCGATATACCTAACTGTGCTCTATCATTCGGCAACGGAGAGCGCATGCGCAGATACGATGCGTGCTCGGTCGCCGAATGCGAGTGGGTCAAGTAGATTTGGTTGCATAGGCATTAGGTAGTATATACTGTGTGTGCAAGTCTAATAAGATGTTATATTTTTTTAGGATCCGCATATAATGCGAACCCCTAACTTTAAGTAGTATTTTTTATCACAAATTTTTTGCATTATACGTGATAATATATGGTAAGTACAACATATAGGGCACACCAGAATCTCAGAAACTCTCTCACTTTATCAACATCTGTGGAAAAACATCACATCATTATTTAGTCATCCAGATCAGAATTACTCTTCAAATTGCACACTGCTTAATTCCTTTTGTCACAAGGGTAGCACCTGTGTTTGTGAGATCTGAGAGCACTTGGCAAAGAATAGCTAATTTAGGTTTGCTTTTTCCATTTATTAACATTCATCTGCTGCATTTAAAGTTTCCAAACACAACTCTGATTTATTTACCTTCCTAGGTGAATTTAACATTCAGGACTCCAACACTAATGACCAAGCTGGATAAGATGTAAGTTTTTTTATAAGCAGCAACCCAATGCAAATCATTTATGTACCTAAATTCCTGATAATCATCTCCACTCGTGAAATACTGTTGATCTATTTTTAACCAGTTCTTCAAAATACACTGTAGAGGCATTCTCCTCTCATAGAGAATGCCTCTTTCAACCACACACACAACCTTGTGGAAGTGGAATAAAGGCACCAAGAGAAATGATATCTGGAATTTCTATTCTTCCTTTCTATGGTCGAATTATTGCTTCTGCTCTTTTGGCCCAAACATGCTGTGAGCAAATCTCAGAAAATCCTTACTAACATGATATCTTCATTCCCCATTCTATCGAAAATTCCCATCCACTTTTCAAGCCCTCCTTCAAAGTAATTGAGGAGAGGGAAAAAAAAAAAAAAAAAAAAAAAAAAAAAAAAAAAAAAAAGTATAGGTGGCATGTTGAAATGCACAGGAAAATGTGAAACTGTGACAAATCTAAAATCTGACTTCATAAAAGCAACAACAGAAAACCTAGCTCCTACCATCGGATGCAATTTCTCTTGCCTTTCTCTCTCACATCCAGATAGCACCACTGTTACAACACCCTATGATAAAGCTGGCTCACTGGCATTTCTTTTTCTCCAACTCCAGCATAGATGATCAAGGCAAATCACTTCCCACCATACCATAATCAGAGCTTCATATGCCTCCCATGGTTTATCAACAAAAAAACATCATAAGAATACTAAACTCTGACACTAAAGTCTTCTTGCCCTGATAACATCTTTCATATAAGTATACTCATATCTTGCACTTATCCCAATGCATAGAAGCAATCATATCCAGAATATTCCAAAAAGGTTATCTCCCATAATGCAGAGCACATCTCCTTGCGGACATGCATGATGCTATGCATTAAGGGAAGGGCCACTACCCATACCAGTTTCAACCTTTATGGAGGTCTCATCAGTGGGAGCCAGACCCAGAAGTGGTGATACTAAATTAATAATAAGGTGATACACCTTTTGGCAACTCATATAAGTAAATATGACCTCTCCATTGCTTCTGCCTTAGTATCACCACTTCTGGGTCTGCCTCCCAATGACGAGACCTCAATAAAGGTCGAAACCAGTCTGGGTAATGGCCCTTCCCTTCCGCAAGGAGATGTGCTTTGCATTATGGGAGATACTAAGACAAGGAGAGATGTGAGCTTGGTCCACCTTTGCTACGAGTTGCCAACAAATGTACCACCTTGCCTCAGTCCTGAAGATATTTTCAGGTGCAAACTTTGTTTCCTACACTTGGATAAAGGATTAAACTAAATTTATTATAGTCTAACCAAGTGAAAAATAAACTTCCCACATCTTTCTCTAAATTCAGAATAATTTAATAATAAGGTGGTACATCCTGTGGCAACTCATACAGGTAAACATAACCTCTCCATTGCATCTGCCTTGGTATCACCACTTCTGGGTCTGCCTCCCACTTATGAGACCTCAATAAAGGTCGAACTGGTCTGAGTAGTGGCCCTTCCCTTAATGCATAGCATTATACATGCCCGCAAGGAGATGTGCTTTGCATTATGGGAGATACTAAGACAAGGAGAGATGAGAGCTTGGTCCACCTTTGCTACAAGTGGCCAACAAATGTACCACCTTGCCTCAGTCCTGAAGATATTTTCAAGTGCAAACTTTGTTTGCCTACACTTAAAGGATTAAACTAAATTTATTATTTTCTGAGCTTTTGATCATGTCTGGCACAAAGGCCTGCTAAATAAACTGCCATCCTTTGTTGTAAATGGGCAGCCGCCAGCTTTCTCTCTGGTCTTTCTTCAAATTATATTAAAACAGCATGTGAAAAAAAAAAAAAAAACAGAAAGAAGGTATAAAATGCTTTTCTACATATTGTCTTGAATTGTTTCCATACTACTCTAACTTAAACTCAAATAATTAAAATAAAACGGCTCAGTTATTTATGAAACTTCATCAGGAAGAGCAAGTTCCACTCATCACTGTCATATTATACAGTGAGGAGGGGGAAAAAATGTTATAGAAGATATGTTATACAGCAATCCCTCGATTAGTGCGTCATTTTTTTTCGATACCCATTTCAATAAATGTTACAGATTTTAAAAATTTTCTATCTATAGATTTTTTATGGCTAACTATTTAAAAAAATCACTCACCAGGATGAAATAATTTAGTTACCGATTTGAAACATTTTACAGTTATTTTTTAATGGCATACTACACTATTTCCATGCACGGTATGTTCCAAATTTACCACCAAAATTTATGTTGTCTGCTTTACATAGCATTTTGCTGATCATATCTCGTGCAATTGTTTTCCGTACTTTTTTATTTTAAATTATTTTCCTAACCTTTAATCATGAGTAAAAGAATTAGTGAGCAAAAAACAGAAGTGTGAAAATGATTCGAAAAGTAATTTGATTGGAAGAAAAACTAGAAATAATAAAGAAAAATGAACAAGGCAAGTCCAGAGCAAAGATAGGACAAGAACACAAAAATGGGTGAATCAACTGCTGAATACAAAGAGAAAGGTAAGGCTGCTTGAAGTTCATCACACATGCACTGAAAATCAAAGTATTATAATGATTGAATTAGAGAGACTTCTTTTTACATGGATCGAAGATTGTAACCAAAAACGGATCCCGCTAAACACTGGCCTTATTAAATCAAAAGCATTCTTTTTTGTAACTGAAAAGAAAGGGCTATCAATGATGGAAAAGAAGAACTCCATGTTAGTGCTGGGTGATCTGAGCGTTTCAAAAAGAGAAATAGCCTACATAATATTCTAATCACAGGCGAAGCTGCAAGTGCAGATAAGGAGATATCCAGAGATTTTGAAGAAAATTGTGTAAGAAGGAACTATTGTGATCAACAAATATTTATTGTCAATGAAACCAGCCTTTTTATAGAAGCAAATGCCTTCCAAGACTTTTCTAGTCAAATCAGAGAAATCTCAGCATGGTTATAAAGTCACAAAGTCAAATGAAATTACTGCTAGCAATATGCAAGCCATTTGGAAGCACATTCTTACACACTGTGCAAATGATTTTAGAGGCTTTTCAAATGAATCAAGTTAATTAAATCTCATTTTGAAAAGTTGAATGATTCTGACCTGCTAAATTTAGATGCACAGCGGGAAGATCCTGAAGAAAATTTAATCACTGACAAGCCCAAAGAGATTTCACAGAAACAATTTGAAAATAGTTTTTCTCGTACAATCCAAGTTTTTAAGCAGTGATGCTTAGAGGCTGACCCTGGTGAAGAGAGAACCAGTAAAATTTGCAGAAGGGGCAATGCGGCCATACTGTCAGCTGTATGAAAAAAACAATGCCCACCAAACTACGTTAGCTCAATTCTTTGTTAAGAAGCAGAATAATAAATTTATATTCTGAATATGTTTTATTGTCTTTCAGCTTCATGGTTTTCCTTTAACTAGGCTCTGAGACATACCCTAATTCTTTTATAAAAAAAATTAATGGTCAAAAAAGAAATCTGAGGAAGAACGAATTATGCTTTTCCCCATAGGTTATTATATTCGATTAGTGTGCCTGTTTTAAAGAACGCATTAATCGAGGGATTGCTGTACTATATATCCATTAGCAGTCATTATTTGAGCTAAAGTGGGATTACACGAGACTTTTTAGAAGCATGTTACAGCAAGTGAATTCACTATACTGGTGTTTGCGAATGAAACTTAATGACAAACAAAGATTGATAACTACTAAAAAAAAGCCAAACAGTATGTTTGTCTCTCAGCCAGTTTATACGTTTAGATCCTGCAGGGAACAGCACAGTGGAAGAGAGAGGTAAATCTTGCTCCAATTTTTTTTTTTTTTTTTTTAAACCTGGTATGATTTATCAGCCTCTCAACTATCTGTGCATATTCTGTCCACAAAAGATTATAGACTCATATTATATTTAATTTTATTTATTTTGTATGCGAACTACAGAAAATGTAAGAGCATACATATAAATGATTAAACGCATACATTTAAAGAAATAGACATTAAAAGAATATGATTAAAAGTATACATTAAAATCAAAAATGCCACTTGCACGAAATATTAAGTAAAAACATAAAATGTCATGTCCATACAAAGGATGGCGTTCATATTTAGTTGTTGTTTCTGCTCATACCTACTCTGTGTAGTCCTGATGTGAGGAGGTGCAATACCAGACAGCGAGTATAGATGGCCAATTTTTGTAGGCTTAAGGCAGCCAGTAATGTGCTGACATGTTTTATTAAGAACCTTATCAATAATTTTGACATGTGATGATCTTTCCCAAACGGGGCTAGCATACTCAGCTGTCGAAAAGCAGAGTGCCAGTGCAGTACTTGTGGACTTGCACCCCACTGAGATGATATTAATCAGCGCAAAATATTATTATGTGTTTGAGTTTTAGCTGCTGTCTTCTATATGTGTCGCTTATAATTTAGGGTCCTATCTAGTGTAACACCTAGGTAAGTTGGATTTGGATAATTGACCAGTTTCACATCATTCCATTCTATATTGAACTCTCTCCTCGCCTCCCTATTATTGAGATGAAAAAGACACATTTGGGTTTTACTGGGATTTGGTTTCAGTTGGTTTTCCTTATAGTAAACTGTAAGAGTTTCTAGCTCTTGTGTGAGCTGCTTCTCAATGTCAAAGGATTTTGCTTGATAAGCTATTGCCTGGTCATCTGCATACAAGGTTCTTGACTGTGGGTTTATAGGTTGGTTATTAGTATATTGAAGAGGAGGAGAGATAGCACACTTCCATTAGGTAGACCATTTTTCTGGATATGCCATCTGCTTTTTTTCCCTTGAAAATCAACAAAGAATCTCCCGCTGAACAGCAGCGACCTAAATATCTCCTCTAACCGATAACTGTTTGTCATGTGCTGCTGTCAAATCTATAAGTACAGCTCTTATTGCTAACCCCCTTTCAAAGCTGTCCTCAATAAACTGTGTTAAGTTTAATACTTCTCCAGTGCATGATCTTCCTGGTCAAAATCCTACCTGTTCTTTTATCAGCACTTTCTCTATTTCTGGACTTAGTAGTCTGTTCAAGATTAACCTCTCATACAGCTCCAGTGTTGTGCATAGGAGAGCTATAGGCCTGTAGCTCTTTGGATCCTCAGCAGGTTTACCCGGTTTCAGGATAGGTATTACTTTTGTTTGCCTCCATATGCTGGATATTTTAGCAAATTTCCAACAAAAGTTGAAAAATTCTAACAACCACTCTGTTGCCTTTTCTCCTAGATTCCTTAGTATCTCGTTTCTGATATCATCTATACCGACAGCTTTTCCTGGTTTTAAGGCATTTTCTAGTTCGTCTTTAGTAAATGGTGCTTCGAAGAGATTATTTACTGAATTCCTACCTTTTTAAATATAATCTTTAGGTATTTTATCTTTGGTACTTGGTTTACCATTCAGAGATAGCTGAGTTGCAATTTGGTTGGAATTTATATTAACTTCGGTTGCTGCTGTTGTGGGGTCAATAAATTTTTGAGTAAGAGCCAGGTTTTCCTGCTACTGTGCTTCGTATCTAAGCTTTTAATTTTCTCTGCCCATTGACTACTTTTTTCAGACAGTGCTGCTATAAGTTCCTCTCCTGCATCAATTGTTTCTGATGAAAATGGATCTTTATCATATAAGTCACAATATCTTTCATATATTTCCACGTTGTGCTCTGCAAAACCTGGAATGTAACATGTTCTACAACCTCTTGGGATGTGCCTGGTAGCAGACCATTTAATAGAGTTGAACTTTGCATAATTTTCTGGTCTGGGTGAAATGTTGGTCAGGTTTATGTCTAATTCTCTTGAGAACTGTTCCCAATTAGCTTTTTTAAAATTAAAGCATCTTCTAAGTGGGATCTCTTTTAAGTCAGACTGGTGCAAAAACTTGCAGCATTATTGGTCGATGTTGTGAACTTGGGATTGGTGATTAGTGCACAGATTAGCTATTCTATTACTAACAAATCCAAGATCTGGGTTATAACCTCTTTTCCATCTTCCACTGTTAAATGATGATGGCTGTTTAGGATCGTGTATAAGATTCATTTGATTACTTTCAGCCCACTGTTCAGCTAACTTTCCATCATCATTTGTTTCACTATAACCCCACTGTGTGCTATGACTGTTAAGGTCACTTATAATAATAGCAGATTTCCTTTGTGTCAAGTACTGGGACATTTCAAAAGCAAAAGTTATACACTGATGTTATCCAGTTCTATTCCACGGATTTCTATGCTATTTTGGTTTGTGATTAGGCATCCTGTAACTTGGAGCTCCTGCCGAGTGAAGATAGCACCTCCATACTTTTTATGTGGTATTTCTTTTATGAGCTTCATTCCAGCAATTTTAGGTCTGACTTGTTGAGATCCTTTGTGTGTCTCCTGTAGACATAAAATATCACATATTTGTTCTTTACACATTTTTGCAATAAGAATTTCTTTTACAGAGGAGAGGCCCTCTGTACTGTGTCAGATGATTGTCAGTGTTGGTTCCCATAAGGGCAGTTGAGTTTTAGTCATTGTGTCTCTGACAAAGAAGATGCTAGTTGCACGATAAAACTGTAGAAAACTATAGAAGACTGCATTGTATGCTATACTGTAGATCGCTGGTAGCAGAATTCACGGCTTGTAAACAAGCCGACAGGGGTCGTGACATGAATGCTTCTGCTAGGACCCCTCTTATGTTATTATAAGATTATTTAATAGCATGGGAAGATTACAGAGCAGGTAAGCAGTTTCACAAATATACATGCTGCAGGCTGGAGAGCACACTATACACAGTCAATTAACCACCTAACTGGCCTTAAGGATCAAATATCAAAAATATATGCTTTGTGTCCATACTATTTTTTCTATAATATCCAATGGTTATATTGATTTCAATGGACACTTCGCATCCATGTACTTATGGACATGTATACATGTCCAGGTTGGTACTAGTTGGATAATGAGAATAGAATGTCATGCCTTTCTATTCTCATTATCCAACTAGAATAGAAAGGCATGATATGTTCAGGGCAAGCAGATCCAAGGCTTAAGACAGGTAGTGATAGTAAAGAACTGTTGAGCAATAAAATATTCATTCCGAAGATAACAAGCATCAACTGAATAAAGTGGATGAATTGCATTTAAGCACTATGTAAATAATTAATGTAGCACAAGAGAAAGGAACAACTACATAGATCACTGATAGATAGTAGGGTTTTAATTGGGAAAGAAGAGGGAGAATACACTGTCTTGTATACAGCTAGTTTAAAATTTTGATATCTCTCTTTCTTATTCCATATGAATTTATTCAGTTGACTTCCTACCATACCAGCTTTGCTAATTCTGCTATTTTCTAATTTATTTTGCCACCTTCATTACAAATTGTGCCTAAATAACAGAAATATTATACTTGCTGTATAGGTTCTCCATTCAGGATGCAGTTGATGTTTTCGATGTTTCTGCATATTTTCAGTCTTTCAATGAGGATTTTACCAAATTTATTACAGCAGTTATTCAATTTGGTCAGGGAATCTTGCAAACTTGTCCTGGATTTATTTAAAAGGATAACATCATCTGTAAAGTAAACAGCTGAGATTCGCATCTCCAATTTTGATACCACTTTCCTTCATAATGTGATCCATATAGATGACGAAAAGTAAGATAATGTACACCTTTGTCACACACCTGACTTAACAAACCATCTTTCTGCAGTTCCTTCAATTCTAATTGCTGATCTACAACTCAAATAGAGACTATGTATTGCTTGATATAATGTCCCACTTACACTATATAAAGAGCATTTTGAACAGCTTTTTTCTTGGTACCTTGTCATATGCCTTTTTCAGATCTACAAAACTAAAATACAGATCCTTGTCATATTCTATGATTTCTCAATTATTTGTCTTAAATGAAAATCTGATCCTGACCTGAAATCAGCCCGCTCTTCTCCACAATTTTTCTTAGCCATTTCTCAAGAATACTTGCATAAATCTTACCAGGAACACTCAGTAGAGAAATTCCTCTGTAATTCTCACATTCAACAGCTTTCTTCCCTTTTCTACAGATGGGAACTATCAGCTTTCTACTCCAATCATCTGGAACTCGATCCTCTGACCAGGCTTTCTGAATTATGCCATGTAGTCGCTGTAAAACTTTTATACCTCTATAGCATTTCCAGTCAAATATCATACTCCAGCTGCCTTTCCACATTAGAAGTTTGTGATAGATTTTTCTATTTCAAGCACAGATATATATATTCCAGCTGGCATTGTTATTTGTTATGAGATTGATTGTATTAATTAATCTGTTTTTAACAATTATTTTTTTATTTCTAAGTGTACAAAGGTTCACTCCGATTGGTGCAATGACTTTAACTCTTTCTTTCAGAATAAAAAATCACTGACTCAAGACTAAATGCAAAATTAACACATTTACTGATTTGTTTAACATATACTTCATCTCATTTTACTAGACTAAACACTTTGTTTACACAATAACAAAATGTACATAACCAGTTTTTCTGTTAAGGCCTCATGTAGCACACATTAATTCTTCTTGACACTGAAGTGTAGATATTCTGAATTCACCAAGTATAAACACTTTCACTTCATACAATTTCTTTCCAATCAGCATTTCTTCGAACATTCCTTTAGAACGTCATTAACAATATCTTCTTTTCCAACTTAAAACTCAGTTCTACAATTCCCTTTTCGGAATCTACTATTAATCTTTCAATCAGCGTTTCTTCGAACATTCCTTTAGAATGTCGATTGCAATATTTTCTTTTATTCACTACTACTTATTGACAGTAATAGTGAATAAAAAAACTCACAGTTCTAAGATTCCTTTTTCATAATCTACTATTAATTTTCCTCTGATTGTCACATAAACTTAAGTTCCTCCGAACCTAAATATCTACAGGCCTGTGTTCTCTTTTCTTCCCAAACATTCTCTGTCAGCTGTCAATCACCCATCAAACTCCTCGGCAAGCATGCACACTCCATGAAAGTGATAAGCGAGAAGCTAAGTATAATGGCTGACACGTTGTATCCGTTAGTGACAAGAGAATGTCTTCACAAAACACAATACTTATTATTTTAAAATACAATAAAATTTCTGAAAGTAAAACAGCTCTCTAAATCTAGTAAGTACATAAATTTTTTAACTGCTTTATATTTCATTTTGACAAAATAACATCAATAATGGACACATCACAAGTGCCGACAATACGTGTTATGAAACCAAAATTAATAATGTACTAACAAACATTTGTAAAATATTCAGAATTTTAAATTATGATTATTTTTACAGCATCCTTGTTGAGTGTTTTCTACCACCATGCTGTCCGTGCTTGTATCATTTAACTACCTTTCAAAAATAATTACTCCATACACCAAGAATATCTTTATCCACAGTTTTTCATGTCTCCTTTATCATCACTAATTTCTTTTACAGTACTCTTTCGTCTATTTCTGAGCTTTTTTTTTTTTCAATAGCCTCCAGTATATTTTATCACCTTGCTGATATTTATTTTCTACATTCTTACCAGTCTTTCCATGACTTTTGTTTAGCTAATTTTACACATTCAGTTTTATTCCCTTTTTTATAGATGGGTACCACGAGTGCTCTACTTCAATCATCTGACCAGGCCTTCTGAATTAGTGTAGCCACTGTAAATCTTTCATACCTCCATATTTTAGCATTTCTGGTCTAATAACATCTACTTCAGCTGCCATTCCACGTTTCAGGTTTTCCATTCCATACTCCAGATGGCATTCATGTTAATACTACCATGCAGTTACTGCTTGTTTCATTTAGCAATTTTCAAAGTAATTACTTCATACATCAAGAATATATTTATCCTCACTTTTTGTGTCCTTTTTCTCATCTAATTCCTTTTTGCGGTACCCTTTCCTTCATTTCTGAGCTTTTTAATAGCTTCCAGAATAGTTTACTTTCTAAATACCTTCCTGATATTTATTTTCTGTTACCAGTCTTCCCATGACTTTTGTTTAGTTAATTTTATGCAATGCTTTGCTGTCTCATATATTTCTGTATTCTTCAAAGCACATGCTCACTTACTTGCCTCTTTAATCCACCACGGAGTTCTGATTTTTCTATCCTTGCAGATTACCTTACCAAATGCCTCTGTGGCTAAATCAACTGAAGTTTTCTTTAGAGTTTGCCACTGTATCTCCAAGGCTTGATTCTTGTTTTCAAACCCTCAGTTTTTCTTGACTAGCATTTGTACATTCAAGTCTACAGTTCACATATGGTAGCTGTACAACTTTGATTCATTTCAAAACTTTCTTACATACTCTTCTTTTCAATATGAAGTTCAATTTTATCCTGCTCAATACTAACTGGTGATAACTTCCTATTTCAAATCCTCTACTCACTGTCAACAATGACATAGTCAATGAGACTTCTTATTCCTTGTATCTTCTCTCCATGTGATTTTGTGCATATTTTTGTTGGAACATTGTGTTAGTAAAAACTAGTCCATATTCTGAGCATAAATCTAGCAGGTACTTACCGTTATTATTAGCTTTGCCCTTTTCTCCAAATTTTCCCAAAATATTCTGATAATCATTTCCTACTCTGCTATTTGGATTTCCAACAATGACCAACTTTTCCTTTTTTGCTGTGTCAGCTACCTTCTTTAATGTCTCAAAAAATTCATCCACTTCTTCCTTAGTACAACCTTTTGTGGGACCATAAGCACAAAAAGTCTCATTGTCCAGTTTTCCATTCTGATAACTGCCCATATCAATAGTTGATATTGCCTGCCATTCAAGATTATCCTCATATTTAATGTTTAATATTATAGCTACTAGTACTTCTTTTCCCTAATTTATTGCCTGAATATAGTATCTTGTATTTGTTGCTAGACAGATCTCACTTTTTTTTTTTTGTCTTCTTTGTTTCAGTAACACTTATTATCTCGATCTGGTACTTATCCAATTCTTCCGCTAGTAACATCTGAAATGGTTGCCTCTCCCTATCTAAGATATGGGAAAGTCTTATTCTAATCACAAAGAATTTTTTTAAAAATAGCTAATGAATAATTATTTCAATATTTCCTCAGTTATGCCATCGTGTTGTGATATGTATGACATCACGTAGCTCTTACTTTTTTAAATCAATCCATTTTTCCTGTTCCACCTTGCCATTAACCATTATTGCCACTGATGATGGCAATAATATTTAATATATAATATTTAAGAATATAATTTCTTCCATTTAAGCTACCAACATTGCAAGTTAACATCTACATTAATTCTCACTTTGTTATAACGTCCAAGAACTTAGAACAAGGCGAGAATAATATATATATATATATATATATATATATATATATATATATATATATATTTTTTTTTTTAAAGTAATAAGAGTGCAGATCTTGCATAGTGAAACTCTTATCAATAAAGTTCATCATAATGAGAACAATTCCAGGATGGGATTATATATTTTCTGCTGAGATTGTGGTCAGGACTTCAGATGAAAATAAATAAATATATCAAATTTTAGGGAATTTTTTACCTATACGTCCTATTTTCATTCCAGAACGAGCCAAAGCACGAAGGGCTGATTGAGCACCTGGTCCGGGTGTTTTTGTTCTAAAATATAAGATGATCATCACTATTTATACATTTAAAATATTTAAAGTTAAGTTCAAGCTCAACACTTTTCCTTGAAAATTTATAACTTATTTCAAATTAAATGAAAAGCGAGTTGTTTTAAATATAGTCTAGCTAGCAGTGCTACCTGGTCGAGAATTTCAATATAGACAGCAAACACCATTAAACAAACTTGCACATAATCCTGTAGTCACTATGAATATGCTATAATCAAATATATATGCATGCATTTGTGTCCCATTAGTTATTACATCACTCAAGACAAAAACTAAGCACTATTAAAACAGTAGTACTGGGTACATTCTCTACTTCACTAGTTCAAGAAAGATGACAATTTTTTATGTTGGAGGAGTGTGTGTGTGTGTGTGTGTGTGTGTGTGTGTGTAATATAATATACACTGCTTGGAAAGAAGTCAACAGACACCCCCCACCCACATGGGGATGTCTGTTGACTTCTTTCCAATGGGCATGGTACATCATGCCATGTGTTTGAAGCCATTATAAATTAGAGGAATATGATGCTCCCAAGTCAGTGCAACTGACTTTTTGCATCCATTTGTGGGTGAAATGGATGCAAGAAGGAAACGGATGGAGTTTGAAAGAGGCATTGTGATGGCCTACTGTTTATCAAATTATAAACAAATTGGGCCATCTCAGGTCAATAATCAGTGATACCATACTGAGATGGAAGCACAGGGAGTCAACTACAAGTGCTAATTACCACAATAACTGAATGTGACCGTAGGGCACTACACAAGATAATATGTAAAAACTGCCATTCATCACCTGACACATTGAATGCAGAGTTCCGGGCATTGACTGGAATACGAATCTGCACAAAAACATTCAGAATCGAGGTTCACAGCATGGGTTTCCATGGTAAGACAATATGCAAGCTCCACATTACCTGAATGAACATGCAGAATTGTCTTCAGTGATGCAAAGAGCATCTACAGTGGGACGTGGAAGCATGGAAAGCAGTGACGAATCATATACAACCTCTACTGAGCAGATAGATGGTTTTGGCAGATGCCTGGTGAATGTCTTTTACCAGAGTGCATAACCCCAACTATGAAATTCAGATGTAGCAGTGTGATGGTATGGTCCCGTTTTGGCTTCTGACCTTTGTTTGTGGCACCACAAACAAAGGTCAGAACTACAAAAGGTATCTGAACACCCTAGACAATGCAATGCTTCCTACTTTGTGGGACCATTGTCTCTTTCGGCAAGACAATGCACTCTGTCATAAAGCTGCTGCCATAACTGCATGGTTTGTGGACAAGAATGTCACCATAGAGCCCTAATCTCAACCCTATCGAACATCTGTGGGATGAACTGAAGCGTCGGGCGAGTTCAAGAGATGTCCGTCCCCACAATAGTCCAGGACCTCATTACATGTCTACAGAAAGAATGGTCCAAAATTACCATTGTTCACTATCATATGCATGTGGAAAAGATGCCCAGTAGGACTGCTGGAGTCAAAGTGAAAGGAGGTCCTACATCTTATTAATGTGGGTACAATAGCTGTTTGTTCTTCACACTATTGTGTCCATTACTGACTTCTTTCCAAGCAATGTGTGTATATATATATATATATATATATATATATATATATATATACACACACGCGCGCACGCGAGTCAAAATGATGTGCAATTAGAAATGTGTGAAAAGAGCATTCTTTTTTTTTTTAAACCATACTTAAAATTCAATGTGCACATCATGTGTTGTCTTGCACAGGTCACAACAATACATTTTCCTGCCAAGTAATTATCTGGTGTTCATTCATTGCAACAGTCATGCTGCAATTCATCATCTACATTTTGAGGGAATGGGATGGGTAACACATACACAGTGTATAAGTGTTACCCATCCCTTTTTCTTTAGGTGACACATACATACTGTGTATGTGTCACCCAAAGGAAAAGGGGAGTTAGGCTTAATGACAATGCAGGAAAAGTTGTAGGCTCCATTTGTTCAATGCACTGGACAGGAAATGTGTAATCAAAAGGATTATCACAGCATGATGGAAGATCGCACCTAGTGTTCTCATGGAACAGCATCAGTAACCATAGCTCCAGCACACACTTCCCATTATTGTTTTCCACAGAATAAAAGAATGGTCACAGATTTTGTCACACATCAGACACAAAAACATTTAATTTTGGTCTGTCCCTTGAATGTTTATTAGTAATGTGTGAATATTCAGATCCATGTGTGTTCACACTTTTCCTGACAAAGACACGTGAAATGTACTTTGTCATTTAAACCATGCTGATAGGAATACTTCATGCTCCTCAATGCAGACCACCATTTATGCGCAAAATGTACAGCTGACAGCCATCTACCAGTGCCAAGCAGTACTTAAGTACTGGTACTAACATCGCAGGTAGATGGCTGAAGCAGCAGTTTGTTCGAGTGCACTGTCTAGTGCCTTCCAGATACATCTTGAAGTATCAAAGGTTCTCGATACTTCATTATTTTCATATAAATACAAGAGGATCTCATCCACAGTCAGTCAATCATGAACAGTGTGATATTCGTGTAAGCGCATACAGGTTCACTGTGTCAGCCATAGCCTATTGTGGTTTTATATTGCCAGACTTTTTTCATTAGTGTGAGACACATTCAGTGGATAATAACCATTACATGGCCATTTTGGATTATTTTTTGGTTTCTACAGTCAGGTTTCTAATGAAAAGTGGACCAATTTGTACTTTTTTGTGCCGATCGACAATAAGCCAGTATGTTTAATTTGTCGTGAGTCAGTGTCATGACAAATTATATTGCATTCTTTTGATAGAATGCAATATAAATCGACATTAAGAGACAAAGTATGCATCCAATTTCGATCACCTTCAAGGGTAGCTTTGTGTGGACAAAGTGAACTGTCTCCAAATTGATTTAAAATGCCAGCAGGGTATGTTTAAAAGGCAGAGGGAAGAGAGTGAAGCGTGCATCAAAGTAAGTTATGTAATAGCTGAAAAACTGCTAAAAAATCAAAAGACTTCTTGGATGGCGAGTTTGTGAAAGAGTATCTCATCACTGCTGGGGAAATTCTGTGCCCAAATAATAAGGAAGTGTTTAAAAAACCGAATTTGTCTGGGGTAACTGTAGCATGATGTGTTGAAGAACTTGCCAATGACATTGAAGGAACTTGGTCGTTTGAATTTACGTCATATGCAGCTGCTTTAGATGAGAGCGCAGATATGAAGGATACAGCACAACTGGTTATCTTTGTCTGCGGCACTGATCAACAATTCACTGTGACAGAAGAACTGCTAGCACTCGTACCTATGAAGGGAACGATGAAAGGCACTGATATTCTTGAAGCTGCCAAGAAAATGCTCCAGCGTTTCGACCTCAGCTTAATCAACCTCAGGGGTGTGGTAACTGATGGTGCCCCTGCTATGGTGGGAAAGAAAGAAAGAAGGGTTTGCTGCACTGCTATGGAAGAACCAGAACTAGAAGGAAAAGATTTCGTCCATTACCAGTGTTTAATCGACCAGGAGAATTTGTGGACGAAAACTATTGGCAGATCCACATCACCGTATCACGGCAATGTGGTTTATTATAGTGATGTGCATTGGTTGAGCAGAGGGAAGGTTCTTAAAAGTATGAGACTTTAGGAGCAAAATACAGCAGTTCATGCAAACCAAGGGGAACCAATTGCAGAATTCAATGATTCGAAGTGGATGACAGACTTTGCCTTTGTGACATCTCATTGCACATGAATGATCTAAATATGCGGCTACAATCCAAAGATCAACTGGTACACACTCTGTTTGATCACATCAAAACTTTTGTGGCCAAGCTCAAACTTTGGGAGGCACAACTCGCAAAACAAGACAAATCATATTCAGCTTCTCGCTGAGTCCAACTGTTCGTCTCTTGATGAATACGCTATAAAATTAGCTGTTGCAAAGAGAGATTTAGTGATTTTCCTAACCAACAATCTTCTTTAGATTTATTTTCAATGCCAGGCTCAGTACAAATGGAGTTGCTTGAACTCCAAAACAACTCTTCTTCTTCGAGAGAAAAATTATTCAACGTGTCCTTGCTTACATTTTACAAAGACTACATTTCTGAGGATGCGTTCCCTAATCTTCGGCAGCATGCTTTGAAGATGTGCACTTTGTTAAAAAGCACATACTTATGTGAGCAGTTCTTCTCCAGAATGAAGCATGTGAAGTCCAAGACAAGAACTCAGATTACGGACCAACATCTCGAGAATACTCTGTGCATAGAGACTTCCAACACTGATGCTAACATCAATAAGCTGGTCAAGGAAAAGCATTGCCAATTTCCCCATTGACATTGTAAAAAGTGAATGTTTTCTTCATTAAACTTCACTACCTACGCTCTTAAAACTGAGTTTGTTTATTTTTATAGGATTTTATGTAAAGTATCAAATGCCCAGTGTTCCTTGTGAATCTGGAAAGCATCTTACAATCAATTCTAAATACCACAGTATAGCTTAGTGGCCCGCAGGCCTCACTGAAATTTTTAATGCGGCCTGCACTGTCTGAAAGATTGAAGACCACTGCACTAGACAAATCACTAAATTCACAGAGCAGTATACCATGCACCCTAGAGGTAACATTCAGAAACTTATTTGTGCACTTGTTTTCTATTTAAAATTGTGTGCATTTCATTATCTGACCCATCCTGTATACCAATCTTAAGGATTTTCATCTTTCTGCAACTGTCTTCATTCTCACCTCAACTTAAATGAGGAATTTGTTTAATCAGCTACTAAATTCTATATTTTTCCTATGCAAAAATATGTACACCAAAATCAATTCACTATTAGAATTTAAAAACCAATTTTTCAAAAAAAAAAAAAGTTATCCAAACTTCCAGTCAACTATAGTTTTATCTGCTATATATGCATATGCACAGAATTGTTTAATATATGTTTAAAATTCATAAAATTTCGATATTTTATCAAATTTCTTATGTATCCTTACAGGGTTTACAAGATACTATAACAGCACTGCATGATAATTTTACATTACTAGTCTATCAATATTTTCCTCTAAATTAGTCTGTTATTTGTCATGACTTCCAATATTGTCAGATTTTACATTTCATTCTTCTAAGATATTACCTTTTCCGCTCCCATTCTGTAAACTGACTATACTACCTCATATAAATAATAAATTTAGTTTAATCCTTTATACAAGTGTGAGCAAACAAAGTTTGCGCCTGAAAGTATCTTCAGGACTGGGGTAAGGTGGTACAACACCAGGAAACTCCTTGCAAAGGTGGAGCAAGCTTACATCACTCTCCTATCTCAATATCTCCCATAATGCAAAACAATCCCACTGAAGAGACCTCAATAAAGGTCGAAACTAGTCTGGGTAGTGGCCTTCCCTTAATGCATAACATCATATATATATATCCAAGGAGATGTGTTTTTGCATTATGGGAGATACTGAGATAGAGGTGATGTAAGCTTGCTCCACTTTCAAAAGGAGTTGCCTGGTGTTGTACCACCTTACCCCAGTCCTGAAGATACTTTCAGGCGCAAACTCTGTTTGCTCACACTTGGATAAAGGATTAAACTAAATTTATTATAGTCTAACCAAGTGAAAAATAAACTTTCTACCTCAGATAAACACTGTACTTTCATATTTCACATGATTCTGCCAATGATGCCAATTTTCCTAGAACTTTCGTATTGGTGTATGATCTTTGCCTGTGTTTAACTGTTATTTCTAGTCCAACTTTCAGAACCATGAAGCTAAAAACCTACTATGAACTGCTGGTCCAGTGTTGGCTAATTTCTCCTATTCCACATAAATTTATTAACAGAGCTTTCTACCATACCAATTCTGAATATTTATCCTTTTCCATATTTAATTTGCAATCCTCATTAAAAATTATATGCTTAAACAACTGATGTATTTTACTTGTTTTACAGGTTCTCCATCAATGCAGCTGACATTTTCCTTACTGCTGATTGTTACTAATTTATTACAGCAGATATTTAGTTCTTATGACATGTAGGTAGAGGATTTACTTATAATGGTATAGCACCATCTGCAGAAAGTAAAGAGCTGGATTTAATATCTCCACTCCTTATACAGGTTGCTTTCCTTAATAATACAATGTATACAGGTGAAATTACAGTGGAGGTAGCATGTACACTTGTTTTACATACTGAACTTACATCAAATCAAGCCACCTTTCTGTACAGCTTTCAATTCCAACTGCTAACATACTACTGAAGTAAGTTACATATTGCTCTGAATATTGTCTCATGTATATCATATAATTGTAGGGATTCAATAACTTTTCTCTTGACATATTTTCTGACATTTCTAGATCCTTGTTATGTTTCCTTGTCCTTATAACTCCAATTTGGCCCAAATCTAGCTTGTTCTTCGAACATTTCTTACATAATTTTTCTTGAATAATAAAACTTGTGGAGTATCCATAACTGTAGAATAACATATATGCCACAGTAAAATAAATAATTTCTTTATTTAGCGTATGGCAATTTACATGCGGTTATAAAGGTACATTAGTCAATATATATATAATCATAAATATATAGAAAGCAAGTGACAAACAATTACAATAAAACAAAGACACTTATACTTTCAACAAACAAAACACTTATAGGTTAAGATCCAGTCTATAACAGGCGGTGTCGCCTCCAGGAAGTCTGGCCTGTGTATGCACGAAGACTGCACTCAGTAGAGATGTGGTTTATTGTTGAGATGGAATGTTGACACTTCAGTTTTACTTTGGCTTGGATGCAGTCTCCATTTTTTAAAGTAGTTATGCATAGCAGCAAGGTCATTTGTAAGTTTCCTCCGTCTGTCTTAGTTCTCTGTTTCTGATGGCTAACGCTAGCAAGCCGTTGTTGAGTTTCTTCTGATTACTGATATTTTCTCCAAGGATAACATGCAAATATCTATTGCCAAGCATATTATTAACAAGCTGCATTGTTCTTCAACACCTTTCATTAGTTTTTTTTCATTTCAAAATAAATTTATTATGTAAATATTTCATCTTATGTATTGTAAGACATCATTAGTACAATGAACAGCAATTGAATAAATAAATAAAAAAAAAAACAGTAGAGATTATGCTTAAATTAGAATCCCACTAGGTATAGTCACGTGTTCATGGATTAAAACTAGTGGGCTGAAATTAAAATAAAATATAAGAATCTCAAACTTTTAGTATATAGAGGCAGTCGTTACGATTGTGATTAGATCTATGAAGTAGGGATTCACCACTTTCTTTATATAAACATCATCATCATCAAATTCCTGACATGTACCCTCAATGGGTGTACAGGATATGATAGTACTACATGAAAAATTTACATCATTACTAACTTCCTATCTATAATTTTCCTCCAAATCAGTCTGTTACTTGTCAAGACTCCAACATTATCAGATCTTATATTTCTATTGTCAAGGCACTTCATATCAATCCACCTATATTTAGGTCTTCCTCAGGGTCATTTTCCAGCCAATCTGGCAGAGAACACTTGTTTTGCTAATCTTTCCTCGTCCATTCTGTTTAAGTGACCATACCACCTGAGATTAGCTCTGCTAACACATTCCTGGATGCTGACAATGTCAAGTTCTTTCCTAATATCCTCGTTTTTAATATGATATTGCCATTGCTGCCATCTGATCTCACCTCTATTCTTTATCAGGATTCTCATATCTGCGGTCTCTAGTCTTTGGTCAAGTGTTTTACTTCTGAATTTGAAGTCAATTGAATAAATTTTCTCTCTTATTCCATAAGAGAGAAAATTTATTCAATTGACTTCCTACCATTCCAGCTTTGTTGATTCTGTTGTCTACTTCCATATTTAATTTATCATCTTCACTAAAAATCATTCCTAAGTAGCTGAAATGTTTTACTTGTTCAACAGGTTATCTATTCACAATGCAGTTGACATTTTCAATGATTCTACCTATTTTCATTGTCTTTGTCTTTTTATTGCTGACCTTCATATCATATGTATTATAAAAGTTATTCAATTTAGTCAGGGAATCATGAAAACTTGTAGCGGATTTACTTAGAAGCATAACATCGTCCGCATAAAGCAAAGAGCTGATATTAACATCTCCAATTCTGATACCATGTTTAATACAATTTCCTTCATAATGTGATCCATACAGATAATAAACATCCTTGTCTCACACCAGATTTAACATTAAATCATCTTCCTGCACTTCCTTCAATTCTAAGGGTCAAAGTTGTATAACTGAGAGGAGACCTCCACATAGCCTTTAAAGGAATGCAGAGAACCGACCAGGGCTTCTGACCTAATGTCCAATCCTCACCTTCTCGTGGTGCACCCTGTTGGGTATCTACTTGGATACTGAATGGACGAGGATGGGCTGGCAATTTGGGATTTAGCCGACCAAATTTTATTCTTATTGGTTAAACCAAAATATAGAATGAAGGTACAACATGACAAAATTTCATGCCAGCTGGGGCGTCGACCGGTTAAACAAGGCCCCCATTATTTTCGTCAGGGAACCAGGGCAAACAGCGAAAAGTCAGCTACTGGAACAAATCTGAAAACCAGCCCCAACTCAACATCACCAGAGTTAAAGATCGGTACTATCAACGTAAGAAGCCTGAATGGCAAAGAAATGGAGCTAGCTGAGGAATTAGATAAGTACCAGATCGACATAATAGGGGTGACTGAAACAAAAAAGACCAAAACTGGTGAGATCTTTCTGAGCAATAAATACAAATTGTTATATTCAGGCAATGACAATCAAGGAAAAGAAGGAGTAGCCATAGTATTCAACAAAAAATACGAGGCTAATCTTCTTGAATGGCAGTCAGTATCAAGTAGAATAATGTGGGCAAATATGAGAATGGGGAACTGGACAATGAGACTTATTTGTGCCTATGGTCCCACAGAAGGTTCTACTAAGGTAGAAGTGGAGGAATTTTTTGAGGCATTTAGAAAAAGCAACTGACACAATGAAAAACAAAAAGTTGGTCCTTGTTGGGGTTCTAAATGGCAGAGTAGGAAATGATTGTGAGACATACAAAAATATTTTGGGAAAATTTGGAGAAAAGAGCAAAGCTAATAATAATGGCAAATATCTGTTGCATTTCGGCTCAGGACATGGACTGGTTATTACTAACACCATGTTCCAACATAAAAATATGCACAAATTCACATGGAGAGAAGAGGCTAGGAATAAGAAAAGTCTCATTGACTATGTTATTGTTGATAGTGATGTCTTCTCCCTGGTGCAGGACACCAAAGTGTACAGAGGATTTGAAATTGGAAGTGATCACTATTTATTCTTGAGCAGGATAAAATTGAATTTCATATTGAAAAGAATAACATGTAAGAAAGTTTTAAAGCGAATAAAAGTTGAGCAGCTCTCAGATGTGAACTGTAGACTAAAATACAGAAAGATTATTGAAAAGAAAATGAAAGAGTTTGAGAACAGAAATCAAACCTTGGAGATTCAGTGGCAAACTCTGAAGAAAACATTGATTGATTCTGCCAGAGAGGCATATGGTGAGGTTGTGTGCAAGGATAAAAAAATCAGAACTCCCTGGTGGACACAGGAAGTTAAAGAAGCAGTGAAGGAAAAGAAGAAAGCATATCAAAAGTTCCTGTCAAATAAGTAAGCTTGTGCTCTTAGAATATATAGAGACAAATGCAAGAATGCTAAACAAAAGTCATGGGAGGAATTTGGCAAGAATATAGAAAATAAATACCAAGAAAGTGGCAAAATATTCTGGAGGTTGTTGAAGAAGCTTAGGAATGGAGGAAAGAGTGCTGTAAAAGGAGTTAGAGATGATAAAGGTGACATGAAAACTGCAGAAAAAGATATCCTTGAAGTATGGAGTAATTACTTTGAAAAACTGCTAAATGAAACAAGCAGTGACGATAGCACAGTGGTAAAAAACACTGACCAGGCATGCGGTCAGGAATACATATCCATACTTGAAGTAGAAAAAGCCATCAAAGGCTTGAAATGTGGAAAGGCAGCTGGAGTAGATGATATTCGACCAGATATGCTGAAGTATGGTGGTATAAGACATGGTCTTACAGTGGCTGCACTGCATAGTTCAGAAAGCCTGGACAAAGGGACGAATTCCCGATGATTGGAGTAAAGCTCTCATAGTACCCATATATAAAAAGGGAAATAAAACTGAATGTGAGAATTACAGAGGTATTTCCCTACTGAGTGTTCCTGGCAAGATCTATGCAAGTATACTTGAGAAACGGTTGAGAAGAATTGTGGAAGAAAAGCTTGGTGAAGAACAAGCTGGATTCAGGCCAAACAGAGGCTTTCAGGATCAGATCTTCACTTTACGACAAATAGTCGAGAAAGCATGGGAATATAACAAAGATCTGTATTTAAGTTTTGTCGATTTGGAAAAGGCATATGACAAGGTGCCAAGAGAGAAGCTATTCAATACGCTGCAGTTATATGGTGTTAATGGGACATTATATCAAGCAATACTTAGTCTTTATTTGAGTTGTAAGTCAGCAGTTAGAATTGAAGGAAGTACAGGAAGATGGTTTAATGTTAAATCTGGTGTGAGACAAGGATGTACGTTAACCCCTCTGTTATTCATTATCTATATGGATCACATTATGAAGTAAAGTGGTATTAAACATGATATCAGAATTGGAGATGTTAATGTCAGCTCTTTGCTTTTTGCGGATGATGTTATACTTCTAAATAAATCCACTACAAGTCTGCAAGATTCTCTGACTAAATTGAATAGTTGTTGTAATAGATATGGTATGAAGGTCAGCAATAAAAAGACAAAGACAATGAAAATAGGTAGAATCATTGAAAATGTCAACTGTCTTGTGAATGGAGAACCTGTGGAACAAGTAAAACATTTCAGCTACTTAGGCACGATTTTTACTGAAGATGGTAAATTAAATATAGAAATAGACAACAGAATCGGCAAAGCTGGTATGGTGGGAAGTCAATTGAATAAATTCATATGGAATAAGAGAGAAATTAGTCGGAACACTAAATTAGCTGTATACAAGACAGTGTTCAAACCAGTTTTAACTTATGGATCTGAGAGCTGGGTCAGAAGTAAAACACTTGACCAAAGACTAGAGACTGCAGATATGAGAGTCCTGAGAAAGATCATAGGCATGAACAGATGGCATCAATGGCAATATCATATTAAAAACGAGGATATTAGGAAAGAACTTGATATTGTCAGCATCCAGGAATGTGTTAGCAGAGCTAATCTCAGGTGGTATGGTCACCTAAACAGAATGGGCGAGGAAAGATTAGCAAAACAAGTGTTCTCTGCCAGGTTGGCAGCAAAACGACCCAGAGGAAGACCAAGATATAGGTGGATTGATATGGTACAAAGTGCCTTAGACGATAGAAATATAAGATCTGATAATGTTGGATTCTTGACAAGTAACAGACTGATTTGGAGGAAAATTGTAGATAGGAAGTTAGTAATGATGTAATTTTTTTCATGTAGTACTATCATATCCTGTACACCCCCTCTCGGGTACATGGCAGGAATTTGATGATGATGATGATGACTTACAAACTCAAATAAAGACTAAGTATTGCTTGATATAATGCCCCATTGACACCATATAACTGCAGCGTATTGAATAGCTTCTCTCTTGGCACCTTGTCATATGCCTTTTCCAGATCGAAAAAACTTAAATACAGATCTTTGTTATATTCCCATGCTTTTGCAACTATTTGTCTTAAAGTGAAGACCTGATCCTGACAGCCTATTTGGCCTGAATCCCGCTTTTTCTTCACCAAGCTTTTCTTCCACAATTCTTCTCAACCGTTTCTCAAGTATACTTGCATAAATCTTGCCAGGAACATCAGTAGGGAAATACCTGTGCAATTCTCACATTCAGTTTTATTTCCCTTTTTATATATGGGTGCTATGACAAGCTCTACTCCAATCATCAGGCATTCGTCCCTCTGTCCAGGCCTTTTGAACTATGCAGTGCAGCCACTGTAAGACTTTTATACCACAATACTTCAGCATTTCTGATTGAATATCATCTACTCCAGCTGCATTTCCACATTTCACAACACCATACTTCCAGATATCTTTTTCTCCCGTTTTCATGTCACCTTTATCATCTCTAATTCCTTTTACAGCACTCTTTCCTCCATTTCTAAGCGTCTTCAACAACCTCCAGAATATTTTGCCACCTTCTTGATATTTATTTTCTATATTCTTGCCAAAGTCCTCCCATGACTTTTGTTTAGCTAGTTTTACACAGTATATAGCATTCGTCTCTGTATTCTCTAAGAGCACAAGCTGACGTATTTGCCAGGAACTTTTGATATGCTTTCTTCTTTTTCTTTACTGCCTCTTTAACTTCCTGCGTCTACCATGGAATTCTGATTTTTCTATCCTTGCATACAACCTCACTGCATGCCTCTCTGGCTGAATCAATCAGGGTTTTCTTCAAGGCTTGCCACTGAATCTCCAAGGCTTGGTTCATGTTCTCAAACTCTTTTCATTTTTTTCTTCAATAATCTTTGTGTATGATATTGTATAAACATTCATGTTTATATATGGATCTATGTAGTAGCTTAGCATTTTATCATTAGATCATGTGGTTAGTTTTCAATTCCATGTTGTGCATGGTCAGATTTATGAAGTTTGAGAAGACAGATGTGGTCTTGATGTTCAGAGATATGTTTATTTAGAGATCTTCCTTTCGTCCATAGTAAGATAAGTTGCCTGAACATGTACACGATAGGTAGTATCATTGGTGAGAGTTTGTCTTTTGGAGAAGGCAGCGGGTTATGAATTTTGTTTATGGGAAACAATGAGCTGATATTTTACATAATTTTTGCCACACATTCAGAGAAGCCTTTAATATGGTATAAGAGTCCTGTGGACTTCTTGTATGGGTTGCTTAATAGGAGAATAGTCGTTTATTTTTGGAGTTATTATTGGATTATATGTTTTTAGTAAGGCTGTTTCACTAACTTTTCCCAACTTCACTGCCTCTTCTTTAATTCCTTCTACTTCTGTCCTTTGGAACACTCTCCTCCACTCTGCCTTCCCCAAAGATTATAACCATCAGTGGTTAAAGCAAAATGTAAACAGATTCTTCCTTTCTTCTAATCCTTTTGCCCACACATGGCACTAATGTGCTATAGGTCTTCTGGCCTTTCATGTGTGGATCAGATATTAAAAAAGCTCACCATTCATCTAAAAAATATGGCATCATATAATCCCCAGTATCCAGAGCATACAAGATTTGTTTTTCTTAAGAAACATATTAAAGGCATCTCTGAACATGTAGAAAAAAATATGAAAAAATATCAACTAACTGCTGTAAACCCTCACATGAAATTTTGCTGTATCATGTTTGTTTTTACAAGTTCTGTCTGAAGAAAATATATATAAAGAATTATTAATGTTTATAAAATTCCTAAATTCTTTTGTATGTAACAACTCTGTTACAAAATTTTGTGTTATTCAAATTGGTGTTGCGTGAGTTGTGACATCAGCATATCTCATGGTTAATGTTACTCCAAGATGGGAAATCTCGTGAGACATGCATGCACACTAGTGCAAGAATTGAGATATAAAGGTTGCGCTTCAGAAAGGAGTCTTTTTCTTCTCTGGGATAGTTGCCATGTATCGGAGCATCTCACACGAGGAAGTCTGCACATGCCATCACTGAAAGCTTGGTGGTAAGGGAAAAAGGTTCATCAGCAAGAAGGATATTCATCGACTAAAAGGCAATATTTGGCAGAGATCGTACAAATTGCCCAGGAAGGGAACTCTCAAGATAAAAGAAAATCAGTGATCAGGATATAGAATTTGGCAGATAAGACAAAATAGGTAGACAAGAAGAAAAGGAACATTATTGCTCAGACAAGTACCTAGGAGAATGTGTAACTCAGAGATAATGCAAACAATGTGTTCTTGTTCCTTATTCAGTAATGTTAATGTCATATTGTTTATGATACTTTCAGTTAAGCACCTAATATAAGAGTCAGCAGACTGTTATGTATAGTGAATATAAATTAATATTAACTGAGCTCATGCTTGTCATGTCTAAGTGTTCATAAATAGGAATGACTTGTAAATTATACTATACTATAGATGGGATATGAAAAAGAATTGTGAGGAATTTTGGAAACTTATAGATATAACACTGCTACCTATAAATCCATGAACCAAATTCATAATCTGCTACCTTCTCCAAAAGAAACTCACCACTAATGTTACCTGGCATATACAAAGTACCATGTTCGTGTAACTTGGCTTACTATGGACAAACAGAGACATCTCTAAATAAACATATCTCTGAACATCAAGACTGCATCCATCTTACTAAACATTATAGATCTGACCTCGCACACATGGAATTGAAAATGATAACCACAGGATCCAATGACAAATAAACATGAACATTTATACAAAGAAAGTGCTGAAGCCCTACTTTAGAGACCTAATCTCAATCATAACGACTACCTCTCTATACCAAAAGCTTAGGAAATTGTTATCCTCAATTGTATTAAATAAATTTTATCTCATATATATTTATTTTAATTTTAGCCCAATAGTTTTAATCCATGAATACATGACTGTGACCTAGAAGGATTCCAATTTAAGCATGCATTCTACTGTTTTCTTATTCAATTCCTATTGTTGTTCATTGTTTGTACTGATGTCTTATAATACACAAGATGAAATATTTATATAATACATTTATTTTACTATGGCATACATGTTATTCTAGTTAATAGATACTTCTACTTCTTGATTATCTTCCCCAGCCAAGGTGATCAGCTGATGACTATTATAAATGAACCACAAGTAATTAACATGATCCATCACTATTTCCTCTCAGGTCATTAAATTCAATATCTGTTCCATTCTAGAAAGTTCATGCATATATGCTAGTTGCTCCAAAAATTTAGCAACTATTGTGTTATCAGCTGTTTCATTCTTCAAGCTAATACTCACCTCATCTTCCCTTTTGCTAGGCTAAATGGCCAAATAACTTGGCTTCTTAAAATGCCTGATCTTTGGCCAGTTTCCATTGTTTTCCTTCTCAGAAACTAGATAAAAAACTAGTTTCTGAGACGGAAAACTCTGCCACATCCACGAGACTAACTCACTTTCAATTGGAAAGCACTAATAAAGGTTTTCTACATCTTAACGAGTTTTGAACCCAGGTCTTTCAAATCAAAGGGTTTTGTCTATACAGACTGATGTAAAGAAGAAGCTAATACTCCTATAGTTTCTCATCAATGCTATTCTGCCTTTCCTGATCTCGCTACACAATAATGGCTAATAATAATATCGCAATCTACTCTACTATGGTAACATACTCTACCCATATTTCACGCTTAAGCCCAAATGTTTCAAATTCCTTCTCTATTCATGAATTCAGGCAATGTCTGAATTATAAATTTATTATTCTATAGCCAAGAATTTTAAGATCTTATTCGCTTAAATAATAGAATCATGTTATAGTAGGATACAAGCAATCTCACTTGTTTCCTACACTCACTAGTTGACAATGTAGTGGTTGCAGAAAACAAGCAACGCTTTTTACATATCAGATTTTAGTGATAGCATCTACCACTTAAAAACACTGGTCAAAGCCTGACCTACAGAAAACGAAATGCTATTACCTACTACAATGATTTTTTTAAAATACTTTTTTATGTCTTCAAAAGGTATATCAAAAGGAGCAGCAAAAGATAAATCATATTCCTAATTTCGTGTCTTTTGGACATGAAAGTATAAAAGAAATCCTAATTTCGTGTCTTTTGGACATGAAATTAGGATTTCTTTTATACTATTAAAAAAAAAAAAATTCTATATGGCACCTGAACCAAAATATCTGTGGTGAAGAAAAGTAACAAAAACTATACAATGTTTATTTTACTTCTTGATACAAACCTTGTACTCAATATATATTTTTTTTTTTTTAAAGATAAATCAAGGTGCTAGAAAAGCTCATCCAGAGCTTCTATATTATAGAGAGGATGTTAAAAAAAACATTTAATTATAAGTTAATGCTGATTCTGTGGAATGTCCACCATTATCATCATCATCAAATTTGATCACAAAAGATCCAAATCTGGATGCTGTCAAGGCAAAAGGAATCCTCACATGGACTTTTTTTTTTTCAATTGAAGGTTAAGTTAGCCTTCTCATATGGAAGAAGCAGAAAAATTGCTTCCTGAGAGGAAGCTTTCCGGAAACTTGGGTTTTTCATTCTGGATACAGGCAAACTGGCTAGAGAACACACAATTAATGGCCAAAAATATGGTTGGTGAATTATGTAGTGTATTAGTAGACAGTAGATGACATAGTGTGGATAGTCGACTGTGTCATATGTAGATGGTCGATTAAATGTTGTAGACAGCAAGTTAACTGTGATGGTCCTGGATTCTGTGGAGGTGCCACATAATAATTAAACTTCGAAAGTCAAGAAAAAAATTTTATTTTCCTAAAATGTATAATTTCTTTATAACAATTCTAAAAAACAAATGTTTTTAGACTGTTCAGGCATGCTAAGGATAAAAGCAAGATAACTGGGAGGAGTACTCCACATTTTAAGTCTGACTAGTGACTCAGTACACAAAATTTCAAGTTCTCTGTGTATGCCTGCATATTTATTCAAAGTGGATATCCTTGTTTAACTAGCTGTTATTTCCACAGTGCATACTGTTTGATAAGAGGTCTTGTCAGCAATAATATTATTCACAACTGCATGAAGACATGCACAAAATACCACCAAGCTTAATATCACAAAAAACTGGATAAGAGTTATAGGTGTGAAAAAGATATTTCTCTGGGATGCATCATGCTTATGTTCATATCAAAATAACAGGAAGCTAATTCAATATTATCATTAAATACAAAATACTTACTTTGTGCCTCCAGTTGCTCTTAACTTAATGTGGAGTGCAGTAATTCCAACTTGTTTGCACTTCTCTGCAACATCTTGAGCAGCTAACATAGCTGCATAGGGAGATGCTTCATCTCGATCTGCTTTTACCTTCATTCCACCTGTGACTCTTGCAATAGTTTCTCTACAAGAATAAACAATAGGATTCATATATTTCATAAATTATGCAATACACACACATAAAAGCTTAATAAGAACACATTAATGCAACTAAAAAATCCAACCGAAGCAGAAAACATAATATAAGCTTAATAAAACTACAGTAACACAACTCAAAAATTAAACCAAACAAGAAAACAAATAATTTAATACACCACACCCCAATATAGTCAAGATCACACTTATGAATTATTACAAGTAGAGCAACAAAACCAAAATGTTCAAATGCCAGTTATGCTTACTGATTCCTTAACAAAACTATTGGCCATATAACTTTTGTATGTACACAGTTCAGTTTTTATCAGTTTCCCAAGAAAAGGAGAAAACTGAACAAAAACCATCTTTCTTCTTCTTTTCTCTCCAATTCTTGCAATAACTAATGATCTCGGAAAATGTCCTTCTACCACCCCAAATATGCAATATCCAATACACCTTTTGATTTTTTACCAGAAAAGGTTCAGAAGAAAGTTGTCCAAACTAAATAACAAAAATCACCAGACTTGAAGGCATTTCTCTCACTGAACTGTATTCTTCCCTATTCATCTCTCTCTCACTTCAACTCTTTTTCGACATACATGGCCACTCTCATCTATGAATTGCCTGGCAGCATTATAAAAATGCTAGGTGAGATGATGATTTCTATGCCTAATAGAGGTGACAAATTTTTCAAATCAATTTAATACCAACTTCGTCTTACTTCAATTCTTTCTAAAGTATTTCTTCTACACTACTTGGAAACTTCTGAAGTAATCCATCACCAGTATGGATTCCACCAATGTCAATCAATAGGATAATTTGCTGACATCAACTACCTCTAAACAAATACTTGGAAATTTGGTATCTCAAGTGTTGCTCTTTGTACCTCTAGGATATTTGCTCGTGTTTAGCAAAGGCTTCTTAAGTAAAATTCCATTACAGTTTGTCTTCCAACATGTGCAACTGGGCTGTCAATTTTGAAGGGTCTTAATCCTCAAACTTTGAAACTAATGCTAGTGTTCCACAAGGTCCATTCTTTTAATTACGCTATGATATATCCAATGACCTTCTCCAGCTGAATGAAATTCAATCTTCAGTTTTCTGAAGCGCACTGCACTCCTCACTTGACAACTACTATACAAATCACCAAAACATCCAGAATATCAACAGTCAACTATAGCAAACACATTGTAGCACATTATTAAAAAGCCCTAGCCACAGCTGCATAGGAACAATGCTATGCTAAAAGAAATTCACTATAGTAAATTATCCACTATAACAAAGTGCTCCTGTAGTCTTTACAAACTTACTATTGCAAGAGTTAAGTGTATTCTGATCTCCAAATCATGCTTCAAGGGAATTTTGAAAAATATCAATTTCAATGACAAAACTCAGTCCTCTCTTTGCACACACAAAATTTTTTTATTTTATTTTAAATCTTACTAATGACAACCCTCAAACCTCTGCTCAACCCAGATGCTGAGGAGTCATGTTAAGAATATGCTTCCTCAGCATCCAAAAAGATTAGCTCTTTCACGTAAGGAACTCTTCCAAGTTATTTACTAATAGCTGAACAGCTATTAATTCTATGCAATTCAATTTAGATCATCAAACCATTAAACACTGTTGTCACATTTAGGAGTTATTTTTATACTGATCCCATACATGAGACATCGAGGGACCAATAAGCACATTACAGATGATGAGATAGAATTGTTTTTTTTTTTTGAAGAGTTGCAGCTTTTAGTTGGGAATACTTCACGAGGATGGCTGTTCCAGAGGAGAGACATGGACAGAATGAATAGAAGCAGATTTGGTGTCTTTGCAGTTGCATATCAGAGGGATGCTGGGCAGCTGCTGCTCTTGATAGATACAACACGAGGAATAATGGTTGCCAATTCACAGGAGCAGTGACAATGGAAGTACCTGTAGAATAGATACAGTGGTGAAACACTGTGCCTGTGAGATAGACGTTGAAGTGAATTTGTAAGAAAGGGATCATCTATGAGCCTAATTGCCTGCCTCTGGACAGTGTCATGGATTTTAAGGGAAGTTTTAGGTGTATCACCGCAAACCTGCTAACATCATTCAAAATATGGGCGGATTTGGGATTTGTATATAATTAAGTGTTAGCTGGGTGTGAAATAGGCTCTTGAACAAGAGAACACAAAATTTCTTGGATACCAAGGATCTATTGATGTGATGTGTTTATGCCAGGAAAGACTGAAATCAACATCAATGCAAGCCAGCGGCAGCTGATGAAATTTTATTTGGGAGTGCAGCATATACAAAAAAACTTTTTTTTCTTAATCAGTAACGAATTTATTAATAAATAAATTTACATATTAAAAATATTTCATCCTCACCATGAACAAACACCAATAATAAGTTTTGTATCAATAGCAGTGACAAGCGCAAACGAATATCGGCGTTAGATCGCAGTGCATTTGTTTCGTGTAACGATAATTGAAAAAATATAATTCTTTTCATATTTTCAACAGTGACACTCGTCATAATTCAGCCTTGTATCTAATAAATAAATAAATAATATATGTTATTTTAAAAAAATAAAATAATTTATTTAAGTTAAGGGATATTATATCCCATATTGTTTCATAGCCGAATATAGTAAACATATAAAGTTCGGCGAGTCCAAGCGTAAGCAAATACCTGGATAGTGTTACAACTGACCCTTTAGGGAGTGCAACACTGAGGCAACTCATGGTAAGGGTGGAGCAAGCTCCGATCACTATTCTTGATATTTCCCCATAATGTGAAACCCAGCTCCTAGGAGCTGTATTACTGTTCTACATTATGAGTGAGTAGGTAGACCTAGAAATACCAAGTTTGTAGCAAACAGAACTTACATATACCCTACCATGAAGGTGTCTTATAAATTATTAATTATATGAAGAGCCAAAGGCTTCAATTCGGCGACATATAAACTTTTTTTTTACTATAATTGGGAGTGATTTTATGCCATAAAAAATCGAGTGACTACTGCACTAATTTTCGATTTGTTAAAAGGATTAAAATTTTTTTATGCTATTTCTACCCATGAAAGGTTATGAACCTATAATGTATTAACATTATGAATTGAGGAATTTTATTTTTTGTAGTTAGAAACTTTTTGAATTTCTTATTCGGCTATGAAACAATATGGGATGTAATATCCCTTAACTTAAATAAGTTTATATGTTGCCGAATTTATTAATTATAATATATTAATTAACATAAAATATTAATTATATGAAGAGCCTTTGGCTCTTCATATAATTAATAATTTATAAGGACACCTTCATGGCAATTCTCATGGTAGGGTATATGTAAGTTCTGTTTGCCACAAACTTGGTATTTCTAGGTCTACCTACTCACTGATGAGCCCTCAATAAAGGTTGAAACCGGTCTGGGTAGTGACCTTCTCTCACTCATAAGGTAGAACAGTAATACAGCTCCTAGGAGCTGGGTTTCACATTATGGGGAAATATCAAGAATAGTGATTGGAGCTTGCTCCACCCTTACCATGAGTTGCCCCAGTGTTGCACTCCCTAAAGGGTCAGTTGTAACACTAACCAGTATTTGCTTATGCTTGGACTCGATGAACTTTATATTTTTACTATATTCAGCATGAAACAATATGGGATGTAATATCCCTTAACGTAAATAAGTTTATATGTCGCCGAATTGAAGCCTTTGGCTCTTCATATAATTAATAAAATAAAATAAGATTTACAAAAAATAGTTCACCCTCACCACGAACAAGCACCAATAATAAAAGTTTCGTATCTCACAGAAATAACGTGTGCAAGCATGATACACTGCCCAAGCGGCAGTGTATCTAATGACGTAACGTGCAATTACAAGCACAAACGAATATCAGCGTTAGATCGAAGTGCATTTGTTTCGTAATCTAAAGCGTTAATCGAACAATTCCAATTATTAACTATTCAATCAATGTCAAAACATAAGCTGTAACCTTTAACATGTTGTATTGCATTCATATAATGTTGTAAGCATTGTTATTATTTATAAACACAGGCAATAATTTTTTCCTTGGGGGTACTGCAGTGTCGCAGTGCTTATGTATAGGCTGCCACTGATCCAAGCAGCAAAGAGATCTGATCTTGACTAGTGATCTGTGTATTACTGAGGGTAAGGATAAGTGAGCTGGAATCTCTCTCTCTCATGTGAGAAAAGACAAGACTGTTTTTGAGGTACTGAACATGACAAGGTTGTCCCCGTCCCATTGAAGGATAGCATGAATTTTTAGAGTATCCCTAAGGACTCTATAAAAATGCACGACTCTACACAAAAGAGCAATTACATTAATTGATCTCTTACAAAATCGCTCTTATGCATGCATTCAGTTTTAGCTGCTTCAATTTTCTACAAATATTTCCATGGCACCACATAAGAACAAGCAGAAATAATCCTTCCCACACACACAAACCCACCTACACTATCCTCTAAAATCTTAAAACCATACTGAACCAATCAATCTTTTCTTCAGGACTTGCCACTGAATCTCAAAAGTTTGGTTCCTGTTCTCAAACTCTAATTTTTTCTAGAATAATGTTTGTGTATTTTAGTCTACAGTTCACATCTGAGAGCTGCTCAAATTTTATTTGTTTTAAAACTTTCTTATATGTTGTTCTTTTCTCAATTTTATCCTGCTCAAGACTAAATGGTGATCACTTCCAAATTCATATCCTCTGTACACTCTAGTGTCCTGCAACAGGGAGAGAACATCACTATCAACAATAACAGTCAATGAGACTTTTCTTATTCCTTGCATCTTCTCTCCATGTGAATTTCTGCCCACTTTTATGTTGGAACATTGTGTTATTAATAACCAGTCTATGTCCTGAGCAGAAATCCAACAAGTATTTGTCATTATTAGTTTTGCTCTTTTCTCCAAATTTTCCCAACATATTTTTGAATGTCAGACAAACATTTTTACTCTGCTATTTAAATCCCCAACAAGGACCAACTTTTCCTTTTTCATTGTGTCAGTTGCTTTCTCTAAAGCCTCAAAAAATTCCTCCACTTCTACCTTAGTAGAGGAATTTATTGCTTAGAAAGATCTGACCAATTTTTTTTTCCCTTTTTTGTTTCAGTCACTCCTATTATTTCTTTGCCATTCAGGCTTCTTATGTTGATAGTACCGGTCTTGAACTCTGGTGATGTGTTTCAGGATTTGTTCCAGTAGCTGACTTTTTGCTTGTTTTCCTGGTTAAAACAAACGGGGGGCATTGTTTAATCGGGCAATGCCCCAGCTGGCATGAAATTCTGTCATGTTGTACCATCATTTTAGATTGTGGTTTAAGCCAATAAGAATACAGTATAGTCGGCTAAATTCCAAATTACCAGCCCATCCTCATTTGTTCAGCATCCAGGTATAACAGGATGCACCATAATGTGAGGATTGGACATTAGATCAGAAGCCCTGGTCGGCAATAAAAAAAAATCTCTGCATTCCTTTAAAGGCCTATATGGAAGTCTCCTCTCAGTTATATAGCTTTGACCCTTAAGCACTCCCCTTGTGATTTTATGTGCATCATTATGATCGAACACTGTGTAATATCAGTGCCTCTACTATTATTAGCTTCGTTCTTTTCTCTAAATTTTCCAAGACATTTCAGTATGTCTCATATTATTTTTCTTTCCTGTTTAAGTTAGCAGATAACAAAGATCAGCTTTTCTTTTTTTTTTTTTTTGTCAGCTACCTTTTCCAATGAGAAGGGAAAGTTTCACTTTCCAATTTCAAATTCTGAAATCAATCCATATCACTCTGCTTAAAACTGTGTGACATTCAAGAAGTTTATAATCATGTTCACTGTTGAATACTATAGCCATGCCTTCCATTTCCTGATTATTGATGACTGAATAAAAACATCTTACAGTTATTAACAGTAACTGTCCTGTTTTTTTTTTTTTTTTTTTTTTTTTTTTTTTTTTTTTTTAAATCTGAGTAACACTAATTATGCCAACATGCCATTTCTCTAATTCTTTTTCTGCTCCCACTTCTTTTTCACTGATTGTTATGATGATAGTGCTTATCTTCATTTCTGATAAAATCAGGTTTCAGGTTGTTCCAGTAGCTGAATCGGGCATCACTGCTCCAGTGATGCCCAAGCTGATACAACACTTCATCACATTGTGCCACCATTGGTTAAAGCAAGGATACATTTTGATCAACTGTATCAAACAGGATGTACAATGAGATGGAGACTGACATTACGTCAGAAGCCCTAGTCAATTCATGACATTCCTTAAATGCTATCTATGTATTAGTCTCCTGCTTAATGGGAAATTGATGGGGCTAGAGACTTGGAGATCATGGTGGACGAAGAGTTCAAGTTCAGAGGGCATATTGCAAAAGCTGGACAGACACCAGAGTATTATATTCTCCTATTCTAGGAGAATATAATAAATTTAGTTTAATCCTTTATCCAAGCATAAGCAAACAAAGTTTGAGTCTGAAGTATCTTCAGGACTGAGACAACTTGTAGTAAAGGTGGACCAAGCTCTCATCACTCCTTGCAGACATGTATAATGCTATGCATTAAGGGAAGGGCCACTATCTAGACCAGTTTCGACCTTTATTGAGGTCTCGTCAGTGGGAGACACCCCAGAAGTGGTGATACTAAGACAGAAGCAATGTAGAGGTCATATTTTCTTATATGAGTTGCCAAAAGGTGTACCACCTTATTATTAAATTACTCTGGATTTAGAGAAAGATGTTGGAAGTTTATTTTCCACTTTGTTAGACTATAATAAATTTAGTTTAATCCTTTATCCAAGGGTAAGCAAACAAAGTTTGCGTCTGAAGTATCTTCAGGACTCCAGAATATTTTGCCAGCTTCCTTTAAGATTAAGATTATTTGGTTCTAATTTTATATTTATATAAATATAAAATAATTTATATTTGTCATTAATAGCTTTTTCCACATTAGTTAATTTATTAATGTCATGTATTATTTACATGAAATTTGCCTCTAAAAAGTGCAGAATGATTGGGAAAATTTTTCCAAAAAAAAAAATAAATAAAATAATAATAATTAAATAAAAACCATAGCCCATTTACTAACCTTCCTGAGAGATCTGTAACATGCACAAATGTATCATTGAAACTAGCATAAATATGTGCAACACCAAATACATTTTCTCCTTCAAGGGCCTGTGGTCCCAGAGCAACAACTGGCTGTTCTTCCTTTTGTTTACCTTTACGTGGTGCCATTCTGAAGAAAAAAGAGATGGCGAATATAACTGAAACATTTGCACTTTAGGTTAACTAAACAAACCAAATAATATTTTATAAAGCACATAAAATAGTTAAAGGTAAAAAAAACTGTTTAACGCAAATCCCATACAGAATGCTCTAAGGATATATAATACATTAAAAATAATAGTACTGTGGATAGATTAGATCATCCAGAAACCCTACTCTTGAGATGCATCATGAAATGTCAAACGACTTCCACAGAAAATAAATGGTAAACATAATAAAATCTTCAAACCATATTAATAAATTGACATTTTAAAACTTAACTCTGTGCACTGGAACAATTGTGCTCAATTCCCAGTTTTCACTACAAAATCTGTAGAAAATAAATGGCACCAAGTGCAACTTAATTTAAATTCATGACACCTGTTTGGGAATTATACGCTATTTCTAGTACTGCCTACATGAGAAGGCAACTTTTACGTTAACTGCAGTGTCAGTATCTGATAGCAAACTGCCTTTCAGTTCAAAACAAAGAATTTCCTGTATCTTTCTAACAGCTAACAATAAACCATATGGTCAAACATCAAAATCAGCAGTTCTTGATCTTCCTCAGCCCTTTTTGAAATTAAAAATTTGAAAAAGTTCAAATTCTTTGTACTTTTCCTATTCAATTTCAAAGATAAATAATCCCTCACCCATTGTTTTTTTTTGTTTTTTTTTTTTTGCTGTTATTTTGAGAAAATATTATGAAATTTCACTCATCTTTTAATTAATACAATCCCACCTGTGTAACCTTGTTGGCAATGTTTTTGGCTTTCATGATTCTAGCCATCAGAAAAATTACTAATACAAGAATACTTCAAAAATAATGCATGTAAGTGAACAGCTTGAAATGTTTAATCTTGTTTTGTTCCACCCTTCCCTAGTTTAGTACACTGTGATGTATGATCAAAGATGTATTTCTTGCATTATCATATATGTAAGGGTCTTACAAGTTTGTCCAAATGGATAGAAAAGTGCACAGTAATCATTCTGATGTACAAACACTCAGCACTATTGAAATTCACATTTTTTTCTTTTTTTATGGCAAAAAACTTATCCCCAAGAAACCCAGGTGATCAAATCCGCACACAGTAGTTAAGATGGAATCATATCAAGGCTCTATAAAGAGGGATAATAAATTGCTTGGCTCTGCTCATCAGAGTATTCTTAAGTACAGTAGCGAACAAATTGAACATTGAGTGTTACTCATATTTGTAAATTTAGGGACACAAAAACACACGTGTTGAACAGATTATTTTATTAGTTACTAATAAAATAAAACTTGATGCTTCGACCCCTGTATCGAGGTCATCATCGGAAGAATACAAGTGTATAAGGAAACAAGCTACATGCTCTGTATACCAGTAAACTAAATCTATGTAGTTAATTAATCCTCTAGTGATAAACTGACCTCTAGTGATAAAAAAAAAATAAGCTAGGGAAAAGGATTAATCAACTACGTAGATTTAGTTTACTGGTACACAGAGCATGAAGCTTGGTTCCTTATACACTTGTATTCTTCCAATGATGACCTCGATACAGGGGTCGAAACATCAAGTTTTATTTTATTAATAATTAATAAAATAATCTGTTCAACACGGGTGTTTTTGTGTCCCTAAATTTACAAATATGAGTGCTGATCACCGTGTAACCTTAAAAGAAAGAATCATTGAGTGTTGTCTTTACGATGTTTATTAATAGTGTTGTGCATTTTTAATATTGTAAACAAATTGACATTCTTAATGTTTTATTCATTTTGGGTAGCTATAAAATGGATACACCTCCAAGAAAGTATTCAAAAATAAGCACTCTCTCAGCACACATCCATGACTGAAAGAAAAACTGCCAATGAGTGTGGTGTTGGGTTGGGTACTGTTAATGCAATTTTAAAGAGGTTCAGGGAGATAAGTAATTTTTCATTTGACAGAAAAGGAAAATGTGGGTGAAAACAGAAGACTACACTTACTCAAGACCGTTTACTAGTTAGGAAAACCAAAAGAAATTAAAGATTTTCAGCTGTGGACTTAAACAGACTTGGCATAGAGAAAGATTAATGTTTATGACATGACAGTCTGTCAAAGATTGTTGGAAACAGGAAGGACTGTCCACAGACCAAAAAGAAACAGGCTATGCAAAAAATGAGGCTCTGGTGGGCATAACTATACAAAATTTAGACTGCTGAGAAGTGGAAAATGTTTATATTATCAGATGAGAACTATTTCTTGTCCAAGTAAAACGAATACCCTATTTTTATAATTAGTGGCTGGGAAGACTTCTTCCACCCACCTTCAACAAAACTCCTAAACACCCAGCTAAAAATATGTTCTGGGGTTGTTTTACACATGACAGTCCAGGATCACTTGTGCCTGTTGACAGTATGATGAAAAGTGACCAATACATAAAAATATTAGAGAAAAAACTGGTCCTGCAGATCCAGAATGACAAAAAAACTAATCTTCAAAGAGAGAGAGATTCTCAAAAAGCATAACATTCGATTGCTTCAGTGGCCAGTTAACTCTCCTGACATTAACCCAATAAAAAAAATTTGTGGGCCATAGGAAAAAGGAAACTCGAAGTTAAATTGACACAAACGATGACTTGGTACAATCAATTATAAAAGTATGGTTTCGAGATGCAGAAATAAGAAAAATGCATTCTATATTGGTAGATTCCATGCCGAAGAGAATTAATGAACTTATTAGGAACAAAGGAGCATATATAAATTACAGTAGAATCCACTTATTGTGATTGGAGATAATATTATCAATTGGCTATTGTTATCAAAATCAGTTGGCCCTAAAACACACCATTAAAAATGAATTAAAAATAATCCATCTATTATAATCAAAGTTCCGGTTATTGTTATCAAAATCCTCGAATGTTTTGCCTTTTGTGTTTCAGAATTCTAAGATAAGGATTAATCAGGAGAAAATTTTACAAATAACATTTGTCAAAATGTTATTTGTAAAATTTTTGTTAATCTTCCTCTAATCTTATATCTTCAAGGCAAATGCAGGGGGGGAGGTATAAATAGAGTCTAATTGTGAGTTTTCAAGTTTATTTTCATGCTCATCTTCAGCAAGTGAATTTGACTTTAAGTGCTCTTTAAAACAGCTCTTAGCATTATGGCAGAAGCAAGTGAAAAACGTAAAGATTTATCTTTTCAAGAAAAGCAAAGAATTTTGGAGTGCTATGATAAGTTGCCCAAAATGAGTCAGTGTAGTGTGGCTGTACATTTAAAAATCTCATAACCACTCTTGTGTAAGATCTTAAAAAACAGATCAAACATTGAAACTTCAGCTCTTACTTACTAATGGGAACATGGATCGGAAGAGAGCCCAATCTCATAAGGATACTCAAGTGGAATCAGCATTAAAAATTTGGTTTAGCAATGTTCGTGAAAAGAATGCTTCGATTAATCGCCCCTTTGATGCGTCAAAAAGCAGAACTTGCAAAAATAATGGGGTAAGAAAGTTTCACCGTAACTGATGGATGGTTTAATTTAACAGGTGGAAAAAGCGACAGAATATTGTGTACAAGCGTATTCATGGCGAAGAAAAAATGCTGATTTATCAGCTGATGCGTGGATTAAGACCAAGAGGCCAAAAATTATTGCCGAATATTCTCCCAAAGATTCTATTTTCATGCAATGCCCGAGCTTACTTATTTGTTTAAAAATGAAAGTGCTAAAGGATTTAAATCTTCAAAAGAGCAACTGACAGTTCGCTGTTGTATTAATATGAAAGGTGAGAAACGAGAGCTCCTAGTGATTGGAAAAAGTAAAAATCCTTGGTGTTTTAAAGGTGTTAAAATATGTGCCTGTTGACTACTGTTCTAGTGCAAATGCTTGGATGACTAATGACATTTTGAACAATTGGTTAGTTAAGTGGGATCTTAAATTAAAGTCAAAAATTGTCTTGTTAGTAGACAACTGCACTGCACAGACAAATAATTTATCGTTAAATATCAAAGTAATTCTCTTGCCTGCGAACACTTACATCGTTAATTCAATCATCTGACCAAGGCATCACATGAGCTTTTAAAGCTTATTATTGCAGAGAAGTTCGTGTGAGAATTACAGCTGAACTTGATTATATAAAAGAGCAATCTGATGCAAGTGCAATTGCAAAAAACATTTCCCTTCTTGATGCATTGCATTTAGTAGCAATGTCATGGAAGCAAATCTCAGAGAAGACTATTGAAAACTGCTTCCAAAAAGGTGAATTTTTTAAAACAAACTCTGAAACGCCTTCTTCCAAAGAATTTGAATATTAGTTGGATATTGATAACAACATTGAAGTGGTGGCTACAATGAGCGTAGCCACCACTTCAATGGTGGTGGTGGCTACAATGAGTGTCGGGGAATATGTCAAGCTGCTTCCGACGAGAACTTTGAACTAATAGAAGAAAGTGAACCTAATACAAATATAGAAGAACAAATTTTAGAAGCTCTACGAATACTTCTCCGCGGTGTGCAACATAGAGTGACAAACTTCAAAAGGTATTATGAGTATAAGAAATTTATTCATGAACTACTATATTCAAACACATGCAGACAACACTAGATAATTTTTTAAAATAAATTTTATGTTGTTGCTTATTAAAAAGTTGTTTATAACAATAAATTAAATTAAATTAAAGACTCATAACAATAAATTGAAATTAATGATGCAATTTTTTATATCCTTTGCTTAATGCTATTAGCCAGTTATTGTTATCGAAACAACTATCCCAAAGTGATCACAATAAGTGGCATCTACTATATTAGGTAAAGTTGAAGTTTAATTTTTGTGCTTATTTTCTTGCAAAATTAATTTTTTTTTTTTTTTTAAAATGTGAGTGTTTGGATTAATTTGTTTGCTACTGTACCCAAGTAATCTGATGAGCTGCTTTGCCCACTTCTGCAATATGCCCTCTGATCTTTAACTTCCTATCCACTAACACCCTCAAATCCCTGGCTTTGTCAATTTCCTGGAATACAATTCCATTAATGTGGTACACAGCTGGTAATCTTTTCGTCCTAAAAAGCATAACCATACACTTTGCCAAATTAAACCGACATCCATTCTCCTTTGCCCAGACTGCCAAATCTATCCAAATCGTGCTGCAAAATTTTAACACCTGTATTAACTATTGCTCTACCCAACTCTCTGTCACTGGCACACAACTGAATAGTTCCTCTCAGATCCTTTATGTCGTTAATGTACCAGGTCTTTCCGACTAAAGGGATTCATCTATACTGACTGAGCTATGGAACGTGATACTGAGTAAAGGGCAAGTCACTTCCATCCCATGTATCCCCCCATATTCCAAACAACTAACCTTCTGAATCTAAAAGCTTCCAGTTTCAGGTAAGCATATGAAATATTGATATGTATCATATGTATCATGTCATATGATATGCTTTAATATTAACAAGTTTTCTAGGCCAAGCACTTCAAAATTATAGGCAGTGATTTGATATCCTGCTGTTTCCACATGGGCAGAGCAGCAAGCGAACAGCAGCTCGTGTTTCAGATGGATAGAGCATTAAAACTTTAGCTGTCACATGAACAATTTTTATTTATTGATTTTTTTAAAAATCAAATTGGTCCATATAATTGTACACTCACACTGATCAGAGAATGAGCATTTAAGCTAGTAGTAGTACTAAAAACTCTGTTATTAAGTAATGTAGATCTGGAAAAGGCAATAAATGTATCAAGAAAAACAAGATCTTCAAAATGCTACAATTGTAGGACTTACATGACACAGTAATATCATATTACTGTGTCAGTACCTTACTTACATGGATTGCACACAAAACAATTGATTAAATATGAGACATTTTCTTTGCATTTTATTGGACCATGATTCTTTATAAATATATGTATACAATCGTCAACCAGTTTCGCCAGCTTGAGTCTGTCTGGCTTCTTCAGGACGAGAATGGTTACACTAACATTAAATGCTACAACAGAAGAATGCAGTAATGACCTTAAAAAATCAGTTTAAAAAAAAAATTGAAAAAGGACGCGTGACATTAAGAGCATAAAGCGTGGAGAATTGATCATTGTTAGTAGATCACGTGTTATAGTTTTTCACGTAATTCAGTTCTGCTAAACACAGTGAATTTATTAAGCTTTTCCAAATGTCTTTTAATATCATGCCTTGATTTCTATTGAGATTGTCTCCTGTATACGGAGTACCACTGCAGCTTCTTTAAAGTTTCTACATTTGAAATGTAAGGTATGGAGCTGTTGTCCCAATCAATGGAATGGTTCAAAATTGAGAAATGATAGGCTAATCCTGAGGTGTCAGTTCTGTTGTTGTTGACATCTCTGATATGTTCTTTTTTTTTCAGATTTCTAGGCTTTGTGATGTTTGGCCTACATAATTCAGTCCACAGGAACATGGGATGTTGTATACTCCTGCGTATTTGTAGAAAGTGATGCTGTCCTTAGGAAATCTTAACATGTGCCGTGTAGTTAAAATAGGTTTAAAGGCAACCCGGATGTTTTTGCAATTTTGGTGGAGACTGAGCCTGCATAAGGTATGACGATGTGTACTGTGTCACTTGAGGTTGTCGCTGTGGGCTGTTTCTATAGAGAATCTTTTGAATTATATTTCGAGAATAACCATTTTTGGAAAGAGTTTTTGATATGAGTGAGAGCTTATCAAGTAGATCTTTTTCTTCTGTGATGATATTTATTGCTCTGTTTTTGAGCATATGTATGATGCTAAGTTTTTGTGCATAATGATGAGTAGATTTAAAATGAAGATAATGTCCAGTGTCTGTTTACAGTAGATTGTGAGCTTCATTTGTCCATTATCCTGTTTTTTTACTAATACGTCCAAAAAAGGTAATTAATGGTTGTTTTCTAACTCTAATGTGAACTTAATTTTGTGGTGGAAAGAATTTATTTTTTGAAGGAACTCGTGTAAGGCATTTTCCGTGTCTTTCCAAACGATGAACACATTGTCTACATATCTCCAACAGACTGATGGTTTCGGAGTTATTTTTGATAGAATGCCATTTTAATTTTTCCATGAACAGATCCACGCACGGTCGTGACAGGGGACTGTCCATGGCTAAGCCTTCCAGTTGTTGATACAATAAGTTGCTTACTTTAAAATAGTTTGATTTTAGGCAATGGCAGGGGAAAAAAAAAAAAAAAAAAGAAGAAAATTATTGCTGTTCCCAGTAGATTTCACGCGAGTATTTTCATACCGTTTCATGCAAAAATAATTTGGTTTAGCTACATGAGAAATTGCATTCTAGCAATTTTGTAAATTTAACTTTTTTTTTTTTTTTTTTTTTTTACAGATAATATCATGGCTGAACTCAAGAAGAAATGTAGACAATATAATATCGAATATTGGAAATACGGCTTTATTCAGTAACCTACAAACAAAACATTACCAATGTGATCTGCCAAAAAGTTTTTTCAAATGAATCTATGAAGCCTTCATGACTAGAAGAATGTTTAACAAAACTGCATAATGTTGGTGAAGAACTACCGTATTTTTCAGTGAATAAGACGAACCCTACTTTTTAGAACCCAAAATTAAGAAATCAATATTTTAAACATAAAACAGAATGCATTTGATATTTTTTAAATATTCAAAGTATATTTAGTAATTAGGTAATATTTTTAAGATACATACTGAGATGCATTCTTAGGGATGCATTTTCTGGGCTAACTTGGTTCGTGTTCTCATGGCTAAACCCTTCTCTCTTCATGAAGCTGAAGCACCACTTTGCATCTCCATTTTGCAAGAGAAATGAACAATGTTCATTTCTCTTGCAAACCTTTTTGCCTCATATTGAATAAGTTTGGTTGACACACATATCCCGCTCTGGCGCTGCTACATTATCCAAGTCTTAAGCCTCTTCTCCAAGTTTGGCCATTTTGCTGGTTTTCCTCTTAAGGCCTCCCTCTTCTTTTTTTTTTTGGCATCCTGAATAGTTGTTCTTCCTGATTTCTCCACTGTCCAATCATACACCCAGTGAGAGGAGGTCCAAACTGTCTCTCTGAAGCTTTATTTCCATGTTCTTTTGTGTAATTGATGACTTTTAACTTGAATTTTGAAGAATATGACAATTGTTTTTTTATTTTTGGACAATTTTATGGACTAGTGCTCAAAATATTGTTAATGCATTAACTTACCCTGCCAACGAGTTGCAGATGTATGTGAATGCTTTCAGAATTCCGATTGGTTTATTCAGAATCAGCTGTTAATGATGTCAATCGACAGAGTTAACAAAGGCTAGTGATTGGCAGAAGCCTGTTCGCAGAGACAACGTACCAGCAGTTTCGCCATGGCAACTGTGGGTCTCTCAACCGGTTACCCCCCCATTTATAAGACAACCCTCAATTTTTGGTCTAAAAATTTTAGAAAAAAGTAGTCATACACGGAAAATTATGGTAATCCTACCAGTGTTTCCCAACGTGGGACAATTTGATACTTTGGGGGGAAATTAGAAAATGTTGTTGCATTCGTCACTTCATCACTGATATACTAAAAAAAAAACTCACCACTTTTGGCGATAAATTGTCGATGTTGCAACCCCGACTTTCCGAGAAAAAAAGCTGATATCACTAGTACAGCAGTCAACATAAATACAGTATCAAGAAGAACTCTCAGAAAAGCAAAATGATGAGTCTATTAGAATTTTATTCAACATAAAAGGAACAATAGCATAGCTTTCTCACGAGACAGAAATGAAAGACCGAAATTCAACTAGTTTTGCAAAAAAAAAAAAAAAAAAAAAAAAAAAAAAAAAAAATACTGTTGCCCTTCCTGTTGTTATATAGTAGAATGTGGCTTGTTAAAAAAAAAAAAAAAAAATCAGCTAACGCCTTTTTATTCCCGTATACGGGAGTAGGCGAGGCCATTTAGCCCTATCTAACTTTTGGAGACTGAGTGGGCAGTTCAATCTCCATTGGTACCCAATCAGAGACAGATGACCCAAAGCTATCACTAATTAAGCGGTACGCAGTGAAGAGAGACTGCTCAAATGTGCCGCCATCTCGTGGTCCCTAACCCTAACACAATATATTTAATGTCTGAAATAATGTGGGTTCTAAGGTTGATTTTCTTGAGTTTACAGGACGAAAAACCCGAGTTTCCGGGAGGAAAAACCTGCTTGCCCGTGCCAGAGATCGACTAACTCGGGAACCGGTCAAAAAAAGGCTTAGAAAAATTTCCTCTAGTCGCCGACTAGACTCGAAACGAAGTCTTCCTTCGTGCGGCCAAGCGCGGTGGTGTGCAAACGCCACATCCACTGAGCTACACAGGCTCGTGGCTTATTAATTAGTGCTGTGACTTGCTAAAAAAAAAAAAGAAATCATCTGGATATCACAAACCATGGGGATTTGAGATTGAAAATGACTAAATTAGCACCTCAAATAAAAACTCTTTGCAACAGACATCAAGCTCAAGGATCGCATTAACTTGGATTTTATTTTCCCAAGTTCAATTTGATTTATGTTTCATAATATACAAAGTAATATAAAATTTATATTCATTGAAGAAAGTCGATGAATTTTTTATTTAAAGTACATATTTATATTATACTTTTCCAGAACTTGGCTGACTATTATGCTGGGGGGGGGGCATCAAAATCTTTGAGGCGGGGCATGATCCAAAAAACATTGGGAAGCACTGTCCTACCAGCTGTTAGTGAGGTCATATGTATTGTACTGCACAAGCCAGCCTCTGATATTATCAAGAAAATTCCTTTGAGCAATACTACAGTGCAACGAAGAATTGATGAAATGGCCCAGGATGAAGACTCATTATGCAAGTATTTAAAAACAACCCAGCTCTCTATACAACTTAACGACTCTACTTTACCAGGAAATGAAGCTTTACTTTTAGTATATGTACGATACATAAAATAAAAAAATTTGCAAGAATTACCGTATTTGCCAGCGTATAAGATGCACCCCCTTTTTTGTACACATTTTTTATGAAAAAAAGTTTATCACTGAATATCATAATGAATTTACAGTATTTCAACTATAAAGTAATAAATAGGTCTACTTTCCATGTTCTTTAGCATATGCAATCACACATAGCTTGTATGCAATATTGTAACAATGCTGAGGTTTTTCAGCCATAATTTGCCAAGAAATTTAGAGAAAATTTAACGGTAGAAATTTATCACTGTTCACAACAACCACGACAACAATTGAAAAGTTTAAATGAACAGGAACACTACTGTGATCGTCAATGACAGCACATGTGCATCCACTGATGTCTACGCAACTGGAATGCTCTCACACACCGCAAGGAAGCAAGAACAAAATCGTGTAACTCAGAACAGAGAAAATTTCCAGAAATAAAAGCAATAAAAAACTGAGTATCAGCATATAAGATGCACCCTGTTTTTCAGACCTATTTTCAAAGAAAAAAAGTGCATCTTATATGCCAGCAAATATGGTATTTGCTAACTGACACTAAAGGAGAATTGATATTTCTTGCATTGGAAGAGTTTTTTAAAGAAAAAGAAATCCTTCTGAATAATATCTTGTCAGTTGCTACGGATGGTCTGAATGGTGCTCCAACGAAGGTAGGGTGCTACGTGGCTTTATTACATATTTCAAAGAGGCAGTAATAAATGTATTTACTGCACACTGTGATTCATTGTCAAACATTTAGTTGCTAAATACCTGAGTTGATTACCTACACAGGACATAACATTACGTAATTACGGTAGTCAACAAAATCAAGTCATTCATTAAATGACAGATTGTTTGGACAACTTTTGAAAATGATAAAGAATTCAATCACTTGCTGCTCCATACAGAAGTTCATTGATTATCAAGGGGTGCCCTGTTTGAACTGATTTTATGAACTCTGATTCGTTGCTACAGTTTTTAGAAAAAAGAGATGATTCTTTACGAGCCAACTCGATTAATTTCAAAAGTGACATAGCTTATTTGACTGACTTGTTTAATAAACCTACAGCTCCAAGGAGATGAGCTGAATTTAATAAAAACAAAAGCTGTTATTTCTGCATGTGTCAAAACCTGTCCTGTACAAATGAAAATTCGGACGAGGAGAATTGAGCCAGTTTCCAAAGCTATCAAGAGTGGAAAAATGTGATGAAGACGTGCTCAGCTATTGTCAGCACTTGGACTCTCCACTGTGAGACTGCACTGAACCAACGATTTAAAGATATTCTCGAAATTAAAATACCTGATTGGGTTTTGGACCCATTTTCAAGTACAAACACAGAAGAATCTTTACAATTACAAGTACTGACAGAAGTAACAACAAATGAGAAATTAAAATTCAAACACAGATACCAACAGTTCTGGTTGCAAAAGCAGATGCCCATACTTTATCCTGGATTGTGGACCATAGTAAAATTTAATTTAATTACATTTCCATCATTACATGTGGGTTCAGTGCAGTCACAAATCTTTTAACTACAAAAAAGAACCCGACTGCAAACACTAATCGCAGTGATTTAAGAATGCTACTGAAAAATATAGAGCCAAATATCAATAAAAATTGGTAGCAGCACAGGTTCTTTTTTCTCATTAGGATTGTTTTTAATATTACTGATTGTTATTTACTATTTTATGTGTGATTTTAAAATATGTGTAATGTTTGTTTTCTTAATATTAATCATGTTATTAAATTTTCAGCTCCAACTTGTCCTATGTTTACATGCAACTTATGTTTATTTTGTGGATTTCGATAAATAGTTTTAAAGTTTCAGTTCAAAGGTGTCTTATTTCAAAACTTCCAAAATCTTTGCTAGATGCATAATAAAATGCAAATTTGTTTCTGTATCTATCTGTCTGTTCACTTAAAACTGGAGAAATGTTGATCCGATTTTCTTTTAAATGTATCAGGTAGAGCTGACCAGGTCTTAGAAAGTAGTTTCCAGAGTGTGTGCTGAATAATTTTTTTTTTTTTTTTGGAAAAGGGGGGGGGGAGCAGTAAACCACTGATCTAGACAAAAGAAAGTAATGGTGAATTCTGATGGCCATGATACAATAGCATTCAAACCACTAATGCCAGTAAGATATACTTAACAGAGAACGATGTACTCACAGGAATAAAATATGATGGCTATAGTATCTTCAAAAAGACAGAAAAGATAAAAAGAGATCGGGTGCTGATGATTTCAAAAATGCTATGTTCCCTCCATGTGAAACTTGAAGGAAGCAGTAATGATAATGGCTTTGAGGCCATTTAGTGTGAGGTTGAGGTAAGCACAAGTTTTAGATATTTAGTGAGTACAGTTAGTACAGGAGAAAAGAATGTTGAAGATAAGAAGGGATACATCAGAACAAATAGAGGAGCAATATAGAAGAAAGTTTAATAAGGTGAAAAAAGCAGTCAGAATGGATAAGACGAAATGGTTAGAAGCTCAATGCAATAATACAGAACAGCACTATGGAGAGCATAAAACTAGGGAGGTGTACAAAATGAATAGAACCATTAATAGAAGGTGGTAACCAAAACAGACAACAAAGATGAAAAAGGCAAAACATCGATGAATAAAGAGAAAATTGTATAGCGGTGGACAAGATACTGTAGTGAGTTATATGAAGCAAAACTAGATTTAGATAGCATTGCGAAACTGACTGAAGAATTGAAGCAGATATCACCACCAGGTAATGAGTATGATATGAACATTTTAAGGAGAGGTAGAAAAAGCAATAGGACAGCTAACACACAACAAGAGCCCTGGTAATAATAACATCACTGGAGAAATGATTAAATATGGCAGCAAAAGTATGGTTACAGAAATGCACCTACTATGTAATATGGTATGGAAAGAAGGAAAAATGCCAGAGGAATGGGTGAAATTAATATTAGTGACATTATACAAGAAAGGAAATAAGCTAGAATGTAAAAATTATAGAACAATTGCCTTGACAAGTCATCTTGGTAAAGTGATGATGATATTGACAGAAAGATTGAGAACACAAATGGAAGCATGCCTTGCAGACAAGCAAGCAGGATTTAGGAAGGATAGAACTACAATTCAACAGATTTTGACAATGAGGTTAATAGCAGAGAAAGTTACGAGAAAAAACAAAAACATATATACTTGCTTTGTTGATTTTCAGAAAGCATTTGACAGTATTGACCAGAAAGTGACGTTAGCAGTTCTGGAATCTATGGAATTGATAAAAAAACTAATAGCTATATTAAAAGATGTTCAGAAGAACATCTTTTAATATAGCTATTAGTTTTTTTATTAGTTAATATAGCTATTAACTTTTAATATAGCTATTAGTTTGGGGAACTGGTTTAGAAAAAGCAGAGGTACTAGACAGGGGAGACCCAATATCACCAAGCATTTAGAAAGAGCAATGGATAAAATGAAGGAAGATGGCAAAAGGAATATCAGTGCATGGGATGAGAATTAATAATCTGGGATTTGCAGATAACATTGTTATTATGGAAGAAGAAGAAAGAGAACTACAAAAAAACATTGAAACTGTTAAATGAGGAAGGGAAAAGATTTGGACTTGTTATGAACTTGGAAAAAACAGACAATGGTATTTGGTGAGAAGAACATGAAACAAAAGATACAAGTGGACGGAATTTCTATGGAAAATGTAGAACAATTCACATATTTAGGAAGTAAAATGACATGATTTGGACTGTAAAAAAGAAATAAAGATCAGAATTGCAAAGGGAAGAACAAATCTAAGAGTACTGGAAACGTGCATCTTTAGTGGTGTACTCTATGGATCTGAAACATGGGTAATAAATAAGGAATCAAGAAAAAGAAGTTTTGCATTTGAAAGAACTTGTTACAGGAAAATTCTAAGAATAGGATGGGTACAGAAAGTCACAAATGAAGAGATCTATTAAAAAATACAACCAAAGGAGAATCTAATGCAGAAGATTATAAAATGCAAGCTGCAATTAGTTAGTTGCAAGCTGAGTTAGCTGTCATACGATGGTAGCAGGGTTTTTCCTCCTGGAAATTCGGGTTTTTCATCCCACATACAGACAAATCGGCCCTTCAGAACACGCATAATTTACAGACAAAAATTTCTAGCAGTGGTGATGGTGGTTGTGGGCAGTAGACGGCACTGATGTAGGTGATTGGTAGTATAGGTTCTGTGTAGTAGTGGAGAAAAAGAGTTGTACAGTAGGTGTCCTCCCACAATGAGTCTTCGGACTCCTTGGAGGTGTCACGAATAATAATAATAATTATTTGGACACATCTGCAGAATGAGTGAGGACCAGAAAATAAAGACATTCATGTTTGGTATTATGGGTGATGTAAACAGAAGAGGTAGACCATACAGAGAATGAAGAGATGACATAAAGACCAAAAAAAAGATGACAAAGACCAAAATTAAGCACTCGCAACTGACTGGAAACGCATTATATTCATTCACCACGGTCCAAGTGAAAAAGCTAAACTTCATACCCTTAGTGACCACACTCTCACTCAACTTTCAGAGATGACAAGTGCTTAAAGCATTTCCCCTGAATCAATCCAATACATTCTTATAAATAGCATAAATGTTTCTATCATATCCCTTCTTTTCATCTATTAAACTTTTGCAACCCACCTCACAGGGAGCATTCCACAGGCCATTCACCATCTTGGTCACTTGTTCCTGAACCCTCAAGAAACCCAGATGGAGACTTGAGCACAGTAATTCAGATGTGTTCATATCAAGGCCCCACAAGGGTGGACAGGGGTACACAGCATGAGAAAGATGGATGCTCCAAGAGGAGGTGAGAGCATATGTAGACAGGAAAGGAATGGGATGACCTGGGATCAAGAGGACACAGTTGGAATTGAAAAGGGTTCTAAAATGAATAAGCAGAAAGGGAAATGGCCCCAGGCGAGCATGGAGAAATCACATCGAGTGAGTGGTATCAGTGGAACTAGCTGTAGATCCAGAAATGAGCTGTTGTTTTTGTATACAAATGCTAGAAGAAACAAGGTAGATAAATGGTTGCACTAATTGCGTCTGTTCATCCAAAGATTGTCGGAATGTGTGAGACATGGTTGGAAGAGGATGACATCTTGACAGGAATAGAGATGGAAGGGTATGATGTGTTTTGTGAGGATAGAAGGGATAAAAAGGGAGGAAGAGTGCTATTGATGATAAAGAAAGAGTTATGTCCATACAAAGTAGAGATGCCAGAGGGAAATAGTGCCAGTGGTTTTGAGGCAGTACGGTGTGAGATAGAGGTGAACGGAATCAAATACTTGGTTGGATGTTGTTATAGACCAGGTAATCTGGATGGTGGTGATAATGAAATGTATAATCAAATTAGTCAAGCAAATAAGAAAAGGGTGATCATTATGAGTGATTTTAATTATGGCAATATAGACTGGAATGATGAGATATCAACTGGAAGTAAATGAAATGAGTTTATTGAGGGATAACTACCTCAGACAGTATGTAACAGAGGGCACATGAGGATTGAGGGTCTTGGATTTGGTCATCTCATCTTAGGATGTAATTATAAATGAGGTGTCAAATCATCCACCAATTGGCGAGAGTGACCATGAGGTGATTACCTGGGTGATTGCCAGCAGTGTGAGGACCTCTGTGAAAAAAGGGTATATGTGGAACTACAAGGTGGGGGTGGGATTATAAAGAGCTCAGGAGACAGCTTGTGGGTGTAGCATGGAATGAGGAGTTAGCTGGAAAAGAGAATAATGCTGCTTGGGGGATTTTCAAAAACTATCTAATAGATGCAATGTCTAAATGTATTCCAAGGGTGAGAAGGTTAAATAAGGTGGGTGTGAAATGGATGGATAAAGAGATTAAGCATGCGATAAAGAGAAAAAGGGCATTGTGGAGGCAGCATAAGAGAAGTGGAAATAATCAATTCCATGAGGTTTACAAAGACCAGGCAAGCAGGGTGACTTGGTTGGTGAGGGTAGCTAAAAAGAGGTATGAACAGCAGTTAGCTAATGAAGCCAAAAAAGAATCCTAAGGAGTTCTTTCGATATGTAGCCAGCAAAAGAAAGAATGATTATGGAAGAATGACATTGATTGGAGAAAATGGTATAAAGATGGCTGTTGTAGAATGTGTGGTGGAGATACTTAATAGCAGTTCATAAAGGTCTTTCAGTCTTGTGAATGTGACTTCATGGAGAGATTGAGAGCAGTTGATGATGGGAGGAGAGACTGACTGTAAGTGAGCAAGAGGTGTATGGGGAGTTGAGTAAACTAGATGTTAATAAGGCTGTGGGACGTGATAATATATCACCACGTATTCTGAAGGAATGTGCCAGTGAGTTGACACCTGCCTTGACATATTTTTTTAATACGAGTCTTGCACTCGGTCAAGTTCCTAAGCAGTGGAAGGAGGGTAAGATTGTGCTTCATAAAGGAGATGATCGAACTCAAGCATCCAACTATAGACCTATCTGTGTGTCAGGTGTTGTGGTTAAGTTGTTGGAGAAGCTTGTGAGAACTAGGATCCAGAGTTAGGTTGACAACAATGGTATTATCTGTGATGGAAAGCATGGATTTGCTAAAGAGAGGTCATGTTTTAGTAATCTACTTACTTATTACAATAAAATGACTGCTTCCTTGGACAGAGGAAAAGGATACACAGTAATATACTTGGATTTCGCAAATGCTTTTGATAGAGTACCTCATGATAAGTTGACAGTCAAACTAGAGCAGATGGGGTCGGATATTAGATTAGTGCATTGGATTGGAGACTGGTTATCTGATAGGTACTAACAAGTTGTGTATGGGGGAGCGATATCCAGGAAAAGGAAAGTCACTAGTGAAGTGCCTCAGGGGTTTGTTTTAGGGCCATTACTGTTTAACTTGTATATTAATGATATAGGTGAAGATTTGGATGGCGATATTCAGTTGTTTGCAGATGATTGAAAGTTGGGACGAGCCATGAAGAGTAGTGAAGATGTTGTGGCCTTACAAGAAGACTTGAATAAATTGAGTGATTGGGCATGGAAATGGGGGATGCGGGTTCAATGTTGCAAAATGTAAGGTTTTAAAATTTGGAAAACAAAGATGGGATGCAGAATTTATGCTTGGTGAGGATATATTGTTGGAGGTGGAGGAAATAAGAGAACTGGTTGTGATAGTGGATAAGGATCTGAAATTTAGGAGACACATAGCCAAAATTGTGAAGACAACACAAAGGCTTCTGGGAATGATGCAGAGGACACTGACATCTAGAAGTAGAGAGATTCTTGTTCTGTTGTATAAGGCTTTGATTAGACCACACATGGACTATTGTGCCCCTAGTTTCAGAAGGATGAAGAGATGTTGGAAAGGCTCCAAAGGCAACTGACTAAGGTAGTTTGTGACCTCTGGAATGTCGAGTATGAGGAAATATTGAGAAGATGGAATTTGCAGAGTCTGGTGGACAGGAGGAAGAGGGGAGATATGATACAGACCTACAAGTTGGTAAGGGGTTGTGATAGGATCAATGCTGGAGAAGTTCTACAGAAAATAGTGGGAGAACCAGAGGTCATCTCTGGAAACTGTATAAAGAGGGTGTAAGGGAGTGAGAAGTAGGATTTTTTCGTACAGAGTTGTAAATGATTGGAATGCCTTGCCTGAGAGTGTGGTGTCTGCAAGGAGCTTGAGTGTGTTTAAGACATGGTGTGATGAGCGGTGTGTGTGATAAAAGGACCTCCTAGATTAGTCTTTGACCCCATGAGGTCTTGGGATAATAATAATAACTTCCTTATCTCTGCATGTTAGTGTGTTCTTCATAAATAAGAAATCCTATAAGCCACCTTGGAGACCATAACAATATGCCCTCCAACTCTATCTACCCATCCCCAAATACCTAGTTTTGTCAATTTCCTGAAGTACAGTTTTATCAGTGTAGTACAAAACTTGTGATCTATTTGTCCCAAATGCATAACAATAAATTTTGCCACATTAAAATGACACCCATTATCTTTTGCCCATACTGACTGTACATTTAAATCATCCTGTGAACTCTCCACCTATTACCCCCAATTTTGCATAATCAGCAAACAAATGAATATTTCCCTTCAAATTATTTCCTATATCACAGCAATGGTCCAAGCACAGAGCCTCAATGCATCCCACTAGTCACCTGCTTTTTTTTTTCTGGATTCTGCTCCTCTATATATGACTTTTGGGTACCTATCCATCATCCACCATGATATCCATATCACCAGTTTCATAGCTATCCTCCATTTGTTCTAATTTGCATAACAAACAGACCCTTCACAAAACCATTCTGCCACTCAGAGAATCATATTCTTATCCATCCATTCCTGAATTCACTTTGACCAACTTTTTCAGTACTTTTACCACTCTCGAGATACTGACTGATGTATAATCTGCCACTGAAGTCTCATGTAAATCAATTATTTTGTTCTCTTTCCACTCCTTTGGCCATGTATATCACCACATATATTACAGGAACATGCCAAAGAGGTGGTAATGCTCTATCTTTGTCATTTAGCAAGTCTAGCAATAACAACGGAGGGGGGGGGGGGGTACTTCGCGCTGCGAGATGCTTCCAATCAGTCCATAAGAAGTTTATAGAACCTCACTACTAAAATATAGCTAGTCGATAAATAAATTCTTATTTATTTATTCTTTATACACAGATGCGGGTACATTCAATTAATAATAAATAAATGCTACATAAAGTAATGGCAAAAGCAGACCGCAAAGATACAACGTAAACAAAATAAAATCATACAGAATGCTGATTAAAAATACGGAAACTAATTCGACAGTTGGCTATGCATTTCAATTCACTTAAGAATCATATACAAATACTTTGATTCACAATTGAAATGGTTCTTCCGAACTCGAAAAGTCGACGCACACAGATGCAATGTGCAACTTAATTCCAGTATTGCAAAATAAAAACAATTACAAGAACAAAACGATTTCGACTGTAAAAATTTTAAATAATATTATTCTTTAAATCAGTATAGACAAACAACGAGGATTAAATGCGATTCTTATTACAAAACTCACACATACCTGGAGCTTAAAAATTTGTAAATCCCACTAGCTCACATACAAAAAAAAGGAACGCACGATAAAATTAAATTTTAAGGTGGCGCTAGATGCTATTCCACTCTTATTTTCTTATGCTCTCGTTACTGTTTATTATAATTATTATAATTATAATAATTATAATAAATTATAACATTATTATAATAATTGTTATAATTATAATAATTATGATTATCGTTATTTTCATATTTTTAACTATTTAAAGTGTAGGAAGCTATTTGCTTGAAGAATTCTCTAAATAGGAATATAATACGCATTTTCTTCAACATTAAAATTCCAACTAAAATATACTGTATACACAGTATATATTATTATTATTATTATTATTATTATTATTATTATTATTATTATTATTATTATTATTATTATTATTATTATTATTATTATTTTAACGGTGTCTCCATGGAGTCAAAAGACTAATCACGGGAGACCCGACATTGACACACTAACCATTATTTACACAATACCTGTCATACCTCTCCTTAAATTCATTCACAGTTGAAGCATTCACAACCAGTTCTGGCAAAGCATTCCACCCATTCACAACACAACCCTCCAAGTAAAAAATCTAGTCCTAACACCCTTGTTAACCACACTCTTACACAATCTCCAGGGATGGCCCCTCGTTCTCTCACATCCGGCATTGGTCTTAAGAATATCATCAGTATCAATCCTGTAAAATCCCTTTAACAATTTAAATACCTCTATCATATCTCCTATCCTACGTCTATCAGCTAGTTTTTGGAGCCCACAGATCATCAATCTATCCTCATAGGGAACATCCCACAGACCTGCAACAATCTTTGTAACCCGCCTCTGTATCCTCTCTACCACTTCCGCATCACCAAGAAATCCTGGCAACTAGATCTGTGCACAACAGTCCAAATGCGGCCTTATTAATGCCTTATAGAGTGGAATGATAACTTCCCTATCCCTGCTTGTTAGTGTGTTCCTCAACAACCATGTAATTTGATGTGATGTTTTGGCAATCTTAGCAATATGCCCTTTAAACTTAAGTTCTCTGTCCACAATAACTCCCAAGTCTCTTGTCTCATCAACTTCCTGCAGTTCAGTTCCGTTAATATAGTAAACAGCATGCGATGTCATCCTCCCGAAGTGCATCACCTTACACTTAGCCACGTTGAACTGACAGCCATTTACCTCAGTCCATAGCGTCAGACTATTCAAGTCATCCTGTAAAATATCCACATCATTTGAATTGATTATCGCTCTTCCCAATTTTGCATCATCAGCAAACAAGTGGATATTTCCATTCAAGATATTTCCAATATCATTGATGTACAAATTAAACAATAGAGGACCAAGAACTGAGCCCTCAGGTACACCACTAGTCACTTGCCTTTTCCTGGACTCAGCTCCTCCGTAAACCACTCTTTGATATCTGTCCGCCAGCCATCCTTTAATCCAAATCACCATCTTCGGATCCAAACCCATTTGCTCTAATTTATGTAACAGAGTTCCATATGGAATCCTGTCAAAAACCTTTGCAAAGTCAAGCAGTATCACTGAGTAAGGATTTCCTTTATCCAACTCCACTGTTACTTTATTATAGAACGTAAGCAAATTACTTAGGCAAGACCTACCTTTCACAAAACCATGTTTCCCCCTTATAAAGTATCATATTGCTGTCCACCCAGTCCTGAATTCTAATTTTAACTAATTTCTCCAAAATCTTAACCACCACTCCAGATATACTGATTGGTCTATAATTTGCAACATCAGTCTTAGAGCCTCCCTTGTGCAATGGAACTATTTTCCCCTCTTTCCACTCTATTGGCACTTTACCAGAACTGAGGCTTAAATTAAACATCCTGGTTAGAGGAGTTGCTAATTCTCTTGCACATTCTCGTAACACATGGGCCGATATGCCATCTAACCCAATGGCAGTGTTAGCATTAAGGTTCTTTAATATATTAAGCACCTCAATTTCATCTATCTCTATACTCTCATCAGTCAATGGCACATCTGACACTGCACTATCACTACGAAGATGGTACACTTTTGCGAAATGATCACTAAGCAACTCAACTATTTGATTAGCTTCAGTAATTTCCTTACCATCAACACTTTTTAAAGTAATCTTTCCATGGATATTCTTCCTTTTACTAGCCACATAGCGAAAGAACTCTTTAGGGTTTCTTTTGGATTCATCAGCTAGCTTCCTCTCATAATTAGCTTTGGCTTTCCTTACCATACAGGTTACTCTCTTTGCCTGTACCATATATTGCTCATTGGAACGCTCATCACCTTTTTCTTTATATGTCTTCCAAAACCTTTTCTTTATCTGCAACTCTTGTTTAATAGTATTAGTCATCCATTTTAATCCTACTTGATTTCTCCTTCTGACTCTGGGAATACAATCTGATACAGCTTTCCTCAAATACTCCTTGAGAATCTCCCACGCACCATCAACATCTCTCCCCTTGAATTTCTCATGCCATAATACAGCTGAAAGCTGACTTCTCAGCTTACCATAATCACCAGCCTTGTAATTCCACATATACCCATTCTTAATAGAATATTCAGTACGTCTTTCAATCTCCCAGGTCAAGACCACATGATCGCTTTCCCCAAGTGGTGACATTGTAACTAAATTACTTATTGATATGTTCTCCGATGTTATGACCAGATCTAACACTCTAGAATCTCTTGTCCCTTCCATCACATGCTGTCTCAGGTAATTATCTCTTAACAATTGTATAAACTATATATATATATATATATATATATATATATATATATATATATATATATATATATATATATATATATATATATATATATATATATATAGAAGAGCCGGAATGATGAAACGTTATGAATAGTTATTTAATATGGTCCTCCATGTGCCGCTGAAACAACTCTTATCTGCGAGGTATTAACCCTAAAAGATTTCTAAGGTTTTCTTGTGGGTGTCTAGCACCAACACGTAAACAGCAAATCCTTTAACTGTTGTAAATTACGTGGATTGAGCAGTCGAAAAGAAGATGTGCTCTTCTTCCAACACAAACCACACATGCTGGATTCAGTTGATGTTCTGGGAAATGTTGAGCCAAGGGAAATATCCGAAATTCTTCCTCATGTTTCACTAACCATTCTCGCACAATTTGGGCATGTGGCATGGTGCTTATCATGCTGAAGAAAGGCACAACCAGACGGGAACACCGTTATCGTGAACTGATGCACTTGGTCTGCATTGATGTTTACTTAGGTAGAAGACACGATGGTCTCCTGCACATGGATGACTGGACCCAGGGTTTCCCAGCAGAACATTTCTCAAAGCATTACACTGCCTCCAGGGTGGGTCCACCAACACTTTCCCTGATAAACAACGAACACGTATCCAGCCGTCCACATGGTGCAACAGGAAAGAAATTTCAACGGACCAGACAATCAGACATGCATCAAAGTTCAGTTGTGATACTCATTTGTCGATTCGAAGCGATTTCGACGAGGAATCGAGGTTAGATATGGATACTCGAAACGACCTCCTGCTACTAAGCAACATTTTCATCAGGGTTCGATGTATTGTCATGTATTTGACAAATTTACTCGCTTCATTCCACTGGCTTTCCTATCTGAAGAACAAGTATAACACTGATTAACAGAGCGCATTATCAGGTGTTATATATATCGTTTCCTGAATGCACCCGCGGCTTCGTTTCCTTGCAGCTACTTCGATTTGCATGAATGCACGCTGGTCATAATGATGTGGTTTTCAGTGTGTGTGTGTGTGTGTGTGTGTGTGTGTGTGTGTGTGTGTGTGTGTGTGTGTGTGTGTGTGTGTCTACTACATACTTAACTTCATGATTCCACCCACAATATAAATGTATATACGAGTGCCGTGGCTAATCTTTCAAAGGTGCTGTGCGAGATTTTTATTTTTGGTCCCCGATTTTTGTAAAAAAAAAAAAACGATAGAAATAGATCGATTAATTTTTAACATTAACAAAAACCGTTAGGCCTGTGTAGCTCAGTGGAAGTGGCGCTTGAGTCCTCTGCGCTTGGTCGCTCGAAGTTTGACTTAAGTTCAAGTCTAATAGCCGACTGGAGGAACTTTTTCTAAGCCTTTCTTCGACCGGTTCCCGAGTTAGTCGATCTCTGGCACGGGCAAGCGGGTTTTTCCTCCCGGAAACTCGAGTTTTTCATCCTGTAAACTCAAGAAAATCGACCATAGTACCCACATCATTTCAGACAGTGGCATATCATGTTAGGGTTAGGTACGAAGTGATGGCAGCACTTGTTCGCCAGCCTCTTCATCGGTGGCTGCTATAATTAGTGATAGACATGGGCAAGCTATCTCTGATTGGCTACTGGTGGAGAATGAACTGCCCACTCAGTCTCCAAAAGCTAGATAGGGTATAAAGGCTTCGCCTACTCCCTATAAGGGAATAAAAAAAAGGCGTTAGCTTAGCTGACCAAAACCGTTATGGAATTGGTCCACACACACACACACACACACACACACACACACACACATATATATATATATAAATTAAATAAATGTAATGTCTAGAAGCCGACTATATATATACTGTGTACATATGTACTTTCATGAAACTCATGCCATGTTGGATTATGCAAAACAGCCTCATAATTTGGGGATTTAAAAAATTTTTCACTTGATTATAAATTAATTTAAACTTATAAAGAAGTGAAATTCTTGTTTAATCCATTATCCAGGTGCAACCAAAGTTTGTGTATGAAGTATTTTCACGAATGGGCCACATGTATATAAAGGCTAATTGACTTCATATGCAAAGATATTATCCAGGCGACCTGACAGGCAAACATACTGGCCCTGCCTGATAGTGTTGTGAAAACAATCAGTTTATGAGTGAATTAATTTAAGAAATAGTATGAGAGACTTTGCGCTTTTTAAGATGGGTCTTTCACGATGAGTATAACGATTCCATGGAGTCCTGAACAACAATAACAACAATAATTTTTATTATCATAGAGAGTATTTACATATCATCATCATCAGCCATTGTCAATCCACTGCTGGATGAAAGCCTTTCCAAAATTACTTCAAAACTGTCTGTTCATGGCTCTCATTTCCCATGTCACTCCTGCGAATTTGATGAGATCTTCGATCACCGGATTTAGGTCGGCGTCGTGGTCGTTTTTCCTCTCGTGTAATCCAATCTAGTACTTCTTTCGTCCATCGTTGATCTTATCTTTAAGCAATTGCCCAGCCCATTGCCATTTCAGATGTTTGACTCATCCTATGATGTCAGAGACTTTGGTTTGATTGCTCATCTACGTCTTCCTTTTGCAATCCAGTCCTGTGTTACCAAGCATACTTCATTCTATACTAAATTGTGTTTTTCGCAATTTTTGATTTTCCTCCCGTGTTTCACAGCCATATATCAATATAGGAAGAATGCATTGATTATAAAACTTTTCTTTTCAAACATAATCGTTGTTGGATTTTGAACATTGAATGTAATTTTCCAATTGCTTTCAACATCGTGCGTCTTATAATTTCGTACATGATATTTTATTCCATTCATTTTTTTTATATATCAGTTGTCCTAAGTATATGTAATGATCTACTTGTTTAATTTCATCATTATTGATTTTTATTATTTCTGGTTGGACATAGCTATTGAACATAATTTAGGTCTTCTTTAGGTTTATCTTAGGCCAGCTGTTTTGCTAGCAATTTGGAGTATATGGATACAAGTATGTAATTAATGCACAGTTGAAGGAAAGATAACTATGTCATCTGCAAATCGTAAATAGCTTAAATATCTTCCATCTATCTTCAGACCTTTCCCTTCCCAATCAAGATGTTTGAATATTCTTCTAGGCAAGTGTGAAAAAATATTGGATATTGTGTCGACCTGTCTTATACTTCTCTGTATTTCCACAGTAGAGATGTTTCCATTGAAATCAATTGCTGCTGTGACATTGATGTATGCTCATTTGATGGTTCTGACGTATGGCTCCTCCATTTGTTAGTTTCATAATGATTTAAGTATTGCACAAGTTTTTACTGAATCAAACGCTTTCTCATAATCATTAAAACCAAGACACAATGGTAAGTGATATTCATTACACCATTAGATAATCTATTGTACAACTTGAATATGGTCCATTCTACTAAAGCCACTTAGAAAGCCTGCCTATTCTTTGGTAGCCTATGACTGATACTGAATTATATGAACTATCGACCGATAGTAGACTGATCGGTTTACAGTTGGTCAAGTCTTCTTCACTTTTTTAAGTATCAGAATGAGGGTAGCCTTCTTCCCTGTTCTCGGTACATTATTTTTCTTCAGACATAAGGTAACTAGCTTTGATAAGATTTTGATCATTTCTCCACCTGCTTTTAGAAGATCAGCTATAACTCCATCCTATCTTCAGCTTTTCAATGTTTATTATTATTATTTATTATTACATGACACCTCTAGGGAGTCCAAAGACTTATCGTGGAAGGACACTTATTCTAGATCTCTCTTTCTCCACTACTCAATCCACCAACCAGAACTAACCGCAACTATACCAACGCCATTTACCACCCGCCACCACCACCGCCACCTCCACCACTAGTATTTCCACAGACAATCATTAATAACCATGACCACGGCGGGATTCGAACCGTCAGGATACGCTCAGTATCCTGAGCGTATCCTGACGGTTACGCCTTTGACTGGAGAGCGGATACGCTAACCGAAAGGCTAACAAGGCCAGCAATTTGCACAATCAAATGTATTCAATTTTCCATTTTGCAAGCTTTGGATGCTCCACATAAATTCTTCTGGTAGAATCTGTAGTATTCTACCAGAATAATATCATAGTTGCCTTATTCTTCTTCTTTAATTCGTCATCCTGATATAATACTCTGTAAAATTCTTGAATTCTTTATACTATAGCACAGGCGTTCCCAACCCTATGCCCGCGGGCACCATGGCGCCCATCGATCATTTTGTGTGTGCCCACCGCTGTTCAACCTTGTGCCGTATAGTTTGAAATAATCACGTGCACATCACCCAACAATTCATGGCTTGCTATATGACGCATGCGTTAATGACACATGACGATTATTAAACGCATACAATGTAAAGTACACGCGCATTCGAAGTTGCATTCATTTAACAAGAGAATTCAAAAAATTCGCTTGAAAAAATAGATGGTGCCCGTCGCCCTACCGGTATTTTAGAATGTGCTCTAGGAAACAAAAAGGTTGGGAACCCCTGCTATAGCATATCAATCTCTGGTTATGGTCCCATCTCATGGTTTGACTGCAACCATCTGTTTATTGCTGTTCATCAATTGCTGTTTGGCTTTTTTGAGTAATAATAACATTATTTTCGGTTGGCTCAGCCTTGTCACCTATAATAGGATTTTGAAATCTATTGTTTGGTACATGTTCATATACATCTTTTTTAATGTTCAGTTTAGTTTGTGTACATCTATGTTTTGCTTTTGATCTTTGAAACATTTTCTTCATTCTTTTTGGCAGTTTATTTGAATCTTACTACGTACCACACGATGGACAGTCCCAATATTGAAGGTGTTTATATCACAGAAAAAAAACCTTGAAAGATGTTTTTCTTATTGCCGAATATAGTCTATTTCACTAGATTTTCCATTTGGACTTTTCCATGTCCACTTAGTATGTATTTTATTTCTTGAAAATATAATTCTTTACAGGTTTTCTTTTTTGTGAAAATTTGATTAACCTTGCTCCACTATCATCTCTCATGCCATATCCAAAATCCCTACACTTTCCAGATGATCCGATCTTTAACATACGTAAACAATACTGCTTTGACTATATTCATGAGGGCAGTGGTTCGATATCACGTCAGTAATTAATATAACTATGGACAGCCCTCAGTCTTCCTTATAAGCTTGACAGCATATAAAATTGAAATATATTATTACATTTTCTGTTCAGCACAAGAATTCAGCACTGATTTCTCATGCAAGTAAAGTCTTACTTAAGATTATTCAAAAAAGACTGGAACCATTCATGAAGAGAGAAATGCCAGATGAACAGGCAGGATTTCGAAAAGGCAGAGGAACAAGAGATCAAATCGCCAATGTGAGATGGATAATAGAAAGAGCACAGAAATATCAAAAAGAATGTCTACATTTGTTTCCTTGACTACAGCAAGGCTTTTGACTCTGTAGATCATGTGGAACTGAGGAATATGTTAAGAACAATGGGAGTAGCAGAACATTTCATTATTATTCTAAGGAATCTTTGTTATGAACAAGCTACTGTCTGAACAGATCTTGGAGAAATTGAGTATTTCACGATAAGTAAAGTGGTGCGACAAGGACGTATTTTATCTCCCTACCTGTTTAACTTATACAGCGAACACTTTTTAAGAGTGGCAGGGCTGGAGGAGTTTTCAGTTGGAATTAAAATTGGTGGAAGCAATATTGATAATTTGAGGTATGCAGATGATGCCACCTGCTAGCAAAATGCAAAGAAGATTTGAAGGAATGTATTATGAAAGTTAAAGAAGAAAGTGCTAAATATGGTCTGAAACTTAACCTCAAAAAGACAAAAGTTATGGCAACATGTGAACTTAATGATTTCAAGTAGATGGCGAGAAATTGGAAGCAGTTAACAATTTTGTGCACCTAGGATCACGAATTGATCAAGATCGTTATTGTACTGAAGAAGTTAGAAGAAGATTATTACTCGGAAAGAAAGCAATGACATATTTTAGCAAGATCTTTAAAGATAAAGATTTTATCCTCGCAACAAAAATGAGAATCGTGAAAGCAATGGTATTCCCTGTGGTACTGTATGGATGGAAAAGTTGGTCCCTGAGAAAGAGTGAAAGAAGGAAGATAGATGCATTTGAATTATGGGTTTGGAGACTCTTACTAAGAATACCATGGGCTGCAACGCAAAGCAATAAATCAGTGATAGACAGAATAAAACCAGATGGCTCCCTCGAAGCTATGATCATCAAGCAAAAATTATCATATTTCGGACATATTAGGCAAGCAAATGATAGTCTGGAGAAGATGATGATGCTTGCTAAAGTTGATGGAAGCAGGAGAAGAAGATCAGAATTAAATGAGTGGATGGAGTTAAAGAAGCAACTGGAATGTGCTTAGAAATTTTGAAAGATATGGCCAGGGAGAGATCTGAATGGAGAATATATGTTTATAGAATTAACTGGAGTCGAAAACGACTCGATAGAACATAACACACACATGCACACACACACACACACACACACACACACACACACACACACACACACACACACACACACACACACACACACACACACACACACACACACACACACACACACACACACAAAGAATTCAATACACAGTGTAGAGTACATAAAATTTTTTAAAAAAAAAATCAGCTAACGCCTTTTATTCCCTTATTGGGAGTTAATGAGGCCTTTATACCCTATCTAGCTTTTGGAGACTGAGTGGGCAGTTCAATCTCCACCAGTAGCCAATCAGAGATAGCTGGCCCATATCTATCATTAATTATGGCAGCCAGTGATGAAGAGGCTGGCGAACAAGTGCTGCCATCTCTTGGTACCTAACCCTAACAAGATAGGTTACTGTCTGAAATGATGTAAGTACTACGATCGATTTTCTTGAGTTTACGGGATGAAAAACCAGAGTTTCCAGGAGGAAAAACCTGTGCCAGAGATCGACTGACTCGGGAACCGGTCGAAGAAAGGCTTAGAAAAAGTTCCTCCAGTCGGCTACTAGACTTGAACTTAAGTCTAACTTCGAGAGCCTTTTTTTTATTTTTTTCATTCTTTTGACTTTATGGAGGTTTGCCAACAATAATAACTTTTTTTTTCACTTTCGATTCAGTATATTCAATTCAGAAAAACTACATTTTTATGGTTATGTACGCGCTCGTAGCTCAATGGAAGTGCGGCTCCCATCCTCTTCGCTAAGCAGATAGACTTTATGAGTCTTTGACTGCATGAGGTCTTGGAATGGTAATAATAATAATAAGTCTAGACGCCTACTGGAGGAACTTTTTCTAAGCCTTTCTTCGACCTGTTGCCCAGTTAGTTGATCTCAGGCACGGACAACCGATTTTTTCTTCCAGTAAACTCAAGAAAATCGACAATAGAACTCACATTATTTCAGACAGTAATATATCCTGTTAGGATTATGTAAAGAGATGGTAGCATTTGTTTGCATGGGCCAGCTATCTGATTTGCAACGGTACAGACTGAACTGCCCACTCAGTCTCCAAAAAGCTAGATGGGGTTAAAAGGCCTCACCTACTCTCTATAAGGGAATAAAAGGGGTTAGCTGATTTATTTTATTTTATATATTTTCGGTTTATTATTACAGAATGATCTATATGATACAATTCGACATTCATTTTTAGATAATTGGTTATAAGTTGTAAATAATATTAATAGATGTGGACGAAAGCAGATATTATGATATGCGCAAAGAGAGAGAGTGAAGTATATGTAACTACGGATGCAACAGATTGTCGTAGGAGTAAATAATATCTTTAAGGGTCATGAAGAGAGACAATGCTCTATAGAGTTCTACAGATACAATAAAAAATAATATTCTTTTTTGAACAGGAATATACATATTTTTTTCCATATCAAGATCGTAAGTTATTGTTATGCACCGTATTTATATTTATATACAAATTAAGGACATTGTTATTCCATTTTTTACTACAAAAACTCAGTATACCAATTACTGAGTACATTTGTTTTTGATAAATAATATGATGAATCTTTTGATTCAATGGATGTTAGATGATGGTGATGATGATGATAATAATAATAATAATAATAATAATAATTTTTATCAATTAAAAAGTTTAATGTTCATGCATTCGTACTGTTTTCAATGCATTCATATGATGTAAGGCACGGATGGTTGGAGGCATTGATGCTTGAGCCAAGTCACTGATTACTGGTACAAGAATCATTAAGACCAAATTTCATTCCAGCTGTAACTCGTGCAACTATTTTTTTTCACGAGATAGCAGCACTTGTCATGGGATGCTGTGTACAATTAGTGATAGGCTTGGACCAGCTATCTCTGATATCAACCTCCACCAAACTATCTTGATGCAGGTTGAATTCTCTCCTCAATAAAAAAAAAGTTTCATTAGGACTAAAACGGCCTTTTCAGAGGACCTCACGCAAAATAGGAAATGGCTATATTCCGAATTTGATCGAAACGATTGGACGAAGCGACCCGTGGAGATCTATTTATATGACAGACCCCCTCACCCCTTTATACAGTGCTTTCCAAACGTTTCATGTGGGTGACACACGTGTTTTAGACAAACATAATTTCGCGGTACAGTAATTCAGTCTGATGTGCCTCTCATGGGTCACTCTCATGGGCCAGATCAGATATAGTTTAAATATATGCTTTTACAATTATATTTTGTATAACTTTTAGGTTTATTTAAAAATCTCTTCATGTTCATCCGATAAAGGGTTAATAAAAATTCACTATTTATAGTAAGTGATTAATCACTTACTCCTTTTAAAACTGATCCCATCATTACTATAACAAGCAACTCCTTTTGATATTTGATAAGATCAAATATCATATAACTACTTTTAAAGTAGTTATATGATATAGTTAGACTATACTCGTGTTTTTATTTGAGCAACCAAGTAACTTGTCTTTTGAGCTTTCTCTGATGTCTTCATTCTTTTGGTGAACGATGTAGACTGCTTCTTTATAGATTTTGAAAGTTTAATAAAGTATTCTACTGGCTTTTCTGACAAATGATTGTGTTTTGAGGTAAAATGGCGCTTTAATTTGTTTGGTACCACACTTTCATTTGCAAGTATCACCCCACAAACTAAACACTGGGGACAAGGATGGTTTTCATTACCAGAAAATGTGAACCCCAATTTCATATAATTATTATTATTATTATTTGACACCTCCAGGGAGTCCAAAGACTCATCGAGGGAGAGTGTGCCAACAGCATCGAACGATACACCCCTTCCAACTACCAACCGCGCTCAAACTTACTTAACTGAGCCATTAGTAGCAGAAGCTCTACCAATCGACCAACCTTTGCCGGTCTTTATTGTATAAACGAGGCGTGGAAATTTTTCCTTTACATTTCTTCCGTATTAATGCAGACCGTTCAACAGTTGATTCTTGCGTAGTTTCCTCTATAGTCGATACATTTTGTTCATCACAAACGTCACCTTCGGCTTCTTTTATTAATTAGAATCTGGGGCCCATCAGCCATATATAAAGGCAGAGCTTTCCAAACTGGTTTGGAAAGCTCTGCCTTTTTACGGGTAATTCAACACCAATTTGATAAAAAAAAAAAAATATTGTGCGAATTTATTGTAAAGCTTTAACAGTAACTAAACACAAAATAAAAGCACCAGCTCTTCGTTTATTCACATTGCAGTTAGAATAAACATCAATAATAACATTTGTATGAATAAGTGGGGCGCTTTATTTTTATTGGTCGAACGATAATAAAACCGAGCGACTACTACGTGATAAAACCACAGGGATGAATTCGGCTGCATTTATTCTCCATTATTTATCGAAATATATTGATATGAAATATTCTTAAAGGTTAAAAATAATTAAAAGATAGTTTGTATATATAATTTTGAAAGTCAAATTTAAATTCTAGAACGTAAAACATCTTGCAATTACATTATATTTAAAGTAAAGTATTTTGGGGACTCCTTAGTGCGGCTCTGCACAATTTAGCTTGTTTACATTTACTGTCATTCATACTTGAATGAACTATAGAAAACCCCAACGAAAACGAAACTGATGGTTGCATGCAAGTCGGTATGGACTCAGGGAGGGGGGGGGGGGTTTCGAGCGGTTGACCAAATATCTTCTTTAACGGCGCTAACTAAAAGTCGTACTGGTACTTTGCGAAATGGATTCCGCTGTGGAAATTTTCAGCGATTATTCTGTTTAACGCTTTATGTTCGCGCGACACACCTTCCCACTGCAGCCGACACACTAACGTGTCGCGAAACACAGTTTGGAAAGCTCTGCCTTTATATATGGCTGATGGGCCCGAGATTCTGAACTTCAGCAATTAAAAACAAACAGTATTCCAAATTTGGTTGAAAGCAGCTATGTGAACAGGTAAAAGGTAAAGTAAAGTCTGCTTTTAAGAAACTTAACAAAAAGCCATGCCCGCACTATTATTTTTACCATCTTTTTTTCCCTTTAGTATGAAGATTCAATGAATAACTAAGTAAAGGTTTAAGCAGAACAAAGACTAATGAAAACTTTATGTTTTGCAGTTTCCTCCCTACCACCACATACAACGAAATTCATTTCCTATCACTGTTATAAACTGAAATCTGACCAATCCGATTCGGCATTTTTGAAAGGAAAAAAAAAACATACGTCTGCAATTTCTTACTCAACCTTTTGCAATACATAGCGATGGTATTTGTTTTTTAGTTGCATGCAACTAAGATTTTTATTTATTTATTTATTATAACGAACTCAATAAATCCACTCTGCTTTGTAAAAAGAGCTGTATATAATTTTTGTATTAGTTTTTAGGTTCCAGTGAAATTCATATATCTCCTATTTTCCCTTCTTTTCTTCAATTAAACTACTTAGTTTAATTATAATTAAACTAAGTAGTTTATTTAAATAAATATAGTTTAATAATTATTATTATGAAACCGAAGAAATCGCTTTTTATCGGCAATTAGATTATGATTAATGTAGGAGATAATTCTAAACACTTTGGAAATATACAAAGGCATTATGTTTAGTAAATGAGCAAAAGATGAAAAAGAATATCTCCAAGTGAACAAGTTTGAGTAGCAGAATTAATCGCCTATAAATTAAATATGTCATGTGCATTGTTCTTTACTAGAAAGAAAAATTGTTATTTGCCCATTATTGCGAGGTCTCCTGGCGAAAGATTTCACACGTATATCTCCATGTTAGTTTTCATTTCTGACAAAAAAAATTAAAGCTAAATTTAAACCTTGTTCAGGGCCGAAAGTATATTTTTTAATCACAATACCGACTTTCAAAACACTGATATTCATATACAGATGGTTTTGTAATATCATATACTAAACATTTTTATTCTGAAAATGTGACACAGTCGCCGATTGTTACATATTAAAATGCATTATAAAACAAATGCGTTTAGCTTTATGGATCTTAACATTATCCATGAATTACTGCAGTAAAAATATTGCTAATTGTTTCAGAATTAGTAATATCAACAGTTTGGGAAAAAAAATCTTTCGCGTATGATCACTGCAATATTCCACAAAGACAGAATTGTAAGAATGCAGGACTTCAATGAGTTCCAATTTCTTATTTACGACATACTGCAGGCTACAAGGCAGGTCGATTTAAGTTTCAGTCAACAAGTTCATTGAAATATGTGGTTTAACTATTTCATGCATCACTATAAAAATTAGGAAATTAATTGTCTACCATATTTTAAAAAGAAATAGGGATTAGCTTCCATTGCCTGCATTCTTCAGTTTTTGTTACTTTGCTTAATTTACATTTATCTTTCCGACTTTCTACATCTATTTTCTTTGATTCAGTATTTTTCTCACTTTTTACAGATATGGTTATTATACTGTTCTTGTCAGTGTGACTATTATCAGATGAACTTTCTTTGAGTTTTTGAGAGAGTATCGGCTTGGGAGGCGATTTCTTGAATTCCGAAGTTTTAACTGATTTTGAAGATGAATTATTAGAATGGCCCTTCCTAGATAGAGTGTCAGTGCTCTTCAAATATGCGATAGAACTGTGCCTTTCGATTTCCTTATCTTCTAAGGGGTTTTTATTTATTTCCTCATTCATGATACACTTTACCTTACTGATATCGTTTCGGCTATCAGAATTATCATCATGAATAAATTTAGCATTAATAAGCTTTGATTTGTGCAACAGCTGCTGCTTTCCATTCGATCTGTAATTGCATTGCATTGTTTCATGATTATCACTGTCAGTTTTACGAATGGCATTCTTCTCAGGTTTAGGAATATCTCTGTAGTTGCCTATCTTACCTGCTTGCGAATTATAAATTTCTGAAGAATCTTTATTTTTATTGTTACCGTTAAGGGTTAGATTTGGCTTAAGTTTGGCATTTGTATCACCAGATTCTTGGTTAATGAACGTAGTAGTAGTAGTAGTAGTGTCCTTTGATATCAAAGCAGTTTTTATATTGATCCTACTTTCAAGTTCCTTTTCGGCTCCTTGATTTCCAGATGAATGTCTGCTATCAGGTTCTCCCTTATGAATGTGTAGAGCATTCTTGAAACATTGATTATCAGTGGAGTCCCTGCTGGATATTTCATTGAATGATTCTGCTGCACTTTCACTACAGTGTTTATATGAATTGCTTTGTAAAATTGTATCATTATTTACTAATTTAGAGTTTACATCCAAAGTTTCTGCAAGCGATTTCTTTGGCTTGTCCATACTATCAGCACAATTTTTTCCTTTTTTTCCATATGAAATTTTATTTTCAATATGTTTGCGCCTGAAGATTTTACCTGCAACAAGTTCCTCTGAAAGGTTTCTATTGGTCCTTTGCTCCTTACTACTTTTCTTTCTTGAAGTAAGTGGTAATATATATTCATCATCTAAGGAGTTTTCCATATCCTTTGATCCAGCGTCCTTATTCATGTTATGTTTTGTGAGATTCTTCGTCTGCAGGAATTTGTCATATTCTGAGTTACATGCAGAATTTTCCCTACTGCCTTTCTCGACAGATTTTTTAGACTCACTTAATATTTTATCTTCTTTGTCATGCATATCTTTTTTAAGAATGGTTATTGACTGCTTTTTTGCATTTATATCTGTTTGTGGAGCCTTATTCTGGGTGATTTGAATAATCTTTTCTTTACCACTATTATTTTGACAATCGCAATTTGTTTTTTTCACTTTTCCACCTTTTGAATTCGATGCTTCCTTTTCTGTCTTCGTTTCAGTTTTATAGTAACATTTCAACCTTTCTTTATGTATGCAATTGTCAGTAGGATTTATCTTTTTATCTTGCACAGAAGAATACCCTTTTGTTGCCTTAATACATCCAACACGAGGATCGCTATGCAAGACTTTAGAACTGTCAGAAATTGCACGTTTTGAAATGAACCCATTGGATTTAGTTTTTTGTATACAAAGACTTTCCGTTGGACTTTCCTTATTATTAAGCGTACTCTCTACGGGTTTATTTCCGGGTAATGCAGTCATACAATCCAAATTAGCTCCAAACTTTTCACACGGTAAAGTGCGCCTGTCTTTTTCCTTAGAACTCAAGCTCTTTATCACCCAAGGATGAGGGTCTGCTGATTCTTCTTTATCTGCAATCTGGTCTTCATCACTGAAAGAAACAAAAGGTTTAAGAGATAATTTATTTGAACTAGATGATGGATTTATGTTTTCACTGCTTTTGTTAGGTAGGTCCAATATTTGTGTTTTCATATTCTCTTCTGAACATGAAATAGATGCTACAGCAGCATCAAGCCTTTCTCGGGGTTCTTTAATTTTCTGTGTTTTGCTTCTTCCTATATTCAAGAGCAAATCAGTGAAATCAAGAAGTACTGGTACTCTTTGAGATAAACAGTTTACAAGGAATGATTCAGCATAATTGGGAGCTTTGAAATTTCTATTAAGTATTTCTAAATGGGAAAAGAGGGACATTAAGTTCTGCAAAACTACCAATATTGATTTCAGACAATTAGTAAGCGACTGTAGTGGATGAGGGAGAGGCATCTGAAAAGATTGTTCATGAGGTTGTGAAAAGTTCGATGACAGAGAGCGTAATAAAGAATTTAGATGATCTATAGACGACTGGGAGCAGTAGGGTTCTACTAAGGATCTAAAGATTTGGCGCAAACGTTTGCTATTATCAGAGCAAATCTCTTCTGCTTTTACTGAGTATGTACGCCGTCTCTTTCGCGTGGTCGTTTTATGACTTGTCGAATTATTGAAATTTTGAGATTCGCTTTTAGGATTTTCGAATGTATTTTTAGAGAAACTTCCCTTCTCTTTTATTTCATTCTGACCTGCATATTCTACTCCATCATTAAACAATTTAGGTGAAGCCATAGAGGGAAGGCTGTGCAATGTTGTTCGAAAACCATTATCATGCACGTCCATATTTTCTCCTTCCTCAAATTTGGAGGAGCTAGTAACCGATTTCAATTCACAAGTTGTTGAGGAAATTGATGATTTTTCATTTTCTGATTCTAAAGTACTTTCTTCATAACCATTTTCTACTATTGTCTTTTTCTTCATAGGACATGGAGTTTTTGCAGTAGGTATATTCACGTTAGTGTTATCCTGAAAAGAAACATCTGAATTTCTGCTATCATGCCTTGCATTCAACTTATCCGAGGTGAATAAAGGTAAGTCTGCTGGGCAATCAATGGGTATTAAATCTGGAGGTTTACTAACTTTCTGCATTTCCAAAAGGTCGGATGTAATTTCTGCTTCTGATCTGTTACTTGACACCTCAAAACATTTTTCTTCAGTTCTATTATCTGAAGCAGTCTGCATCAATTGTAGTTTTGGTAGTTCATCAAAATTGTCGTTATCATTTATGGAGCTATCAGTATTACTTTCAGATGACAGTGAAAAAACTGGTGGAGATGTCGAATGTTCATGACTCTTAATTAAACTAACATCAGTTGGTGATGTAATTGAAATAACTGATTCGTTGTGACATGATAAGTCAAGAGGTTGGATTGCTTGTTGATCAAACACGGTAGCACTTGATGTCCACCAGATATCCCGAAGGGAAGAAGGATTTACATACCGTTGTTCTGGCATGGTATTAGATGAGCGTTTAAGAAATGAGTTGCGATCAATTTCATTAGAGTCTGTCCATGAGTTGAATGTAGAAGTTTCTGTCCTTAACTGCGAAGTTCCTGCAAAATGCACAAAACAATGATTAACAAATCAAAAATAGAAATAACTGAGCTGCGACTTCAGTTTTATTATTAAAAACTTCATATCGAAAGTTATTTCAGATATTTAAACATTAAAAAAATAATAAATGAAATGTATAACTAGATGGTTATTGTACCTAGCAGCTTTTACATGAACATTTCAGAATTGACGTCGAGGCTGTGAGCGAGGGTGATGAACATATGTGAAACAGCCAGTTTTTCTGTTTTGTGTAGTAGAAAATCTACCTATCTGCGGGAGGGAGGGAAGGGTCACACTTACTACCGCGGCTTCAGTTTAAAAAGACCTTCATAATATTCCTTACATTGCACTCAGCTTTGTCCAACCGCAAAAAAGAACATGCTACGAAAACAATGCGCCAGTTTATTAAACTGATCTGGCTGTAACCACTCGTAGATTGTTGGGCGAACTGAAAGAAATGTTCGACAGTCCTCGGAACGGACGTATTAGCAAACTGCTACTAAGCAACGTTTTCTGAAGAAAATAATAGACTGGCCAAAGGATTGCCTGCCTAATCGCGATACTATAAGAATTATCTGCGGGTGATGGGAATGACTTCATGCTTAGAAGCTTATAAAGAATTCAGATGGTTACGTAAAGATTCGTAATCTGTTCACATAATGCAATCATATGATTACGTTAATTCTGTATTCTCTAATTCAATTCCTTGAGCTATGTGTTTTTGTAATTTTTCATTTTTCTGATCACTAACTGTATGTAAAAAATAAATTAAAAATACAATATAAAATTAATAAAAATAGAAAAAAGTCCTTTTCCCACTTACAGTACTATGGTACTAATGTACTAGAGGTTTACTGAAAACCCTTTCGAGTGTGGCAGCTATATATAGCGTGGAATGAAGTCATTTGGACATGGCCAAGATGCATCGTTCCACGAAGAAGTCACATGTTTATAATCGATATAAATTGGATGAATATGATACTCCCAAGTCAGTGCAACTGTGTCCGAGTGAAATGGCTGCGATAACGTGACGGAGTTTCAAAGAGGATTTGTGATACGATGCAATGGTGCAGGCCAATCTATTCGGCAAATTGTTGACAAATTGGACCATCTCAGGTCAGGAATCAGTTATATCAAACTGTGATGGAAGCGCAGGGAGTCAATTGCCAGTGCTACCTGCAGTGAACAACCCACCGCACTCACCGAACGTGACCGTAGGGTACTTTGAAGGATAATGAAATGTAAAAACCGTCATTCTTCTGCCAATACGTTGAATGCGGACTTCCGTGTATTGACTGAACATGAATCTGCACAAAAACATCCAGATCCGAGGTTAACAACATGGGTTTCCATGATAGCACTGCAATATATAAGCACTACATTGCCCGAACTAATATGCAGCGTTGTCTTCACTGGTGCAAAGAACGTGTACAGTGGGATGTGGAAGCTTGGAAAACTGTGTTATGGAACGACGAATTACGCTATACCCTCTAGCGAGTAGATGAACGAGAATAAGGGTGTGGCGGTTGCCTAGTGAACGTTTCTTACCTGAGTGTGTAACCCCAACTATGAAATTCGGAGGGTGCCGGTGTGATAGTATGGTTCTGAATTTCTTGGTTTGGCCTCGAACCTCTATTTGTGATGCTATGAACACTGAACTCCGAGGAGTATCTGACCATTCTGACTTTGTGACGTTTCTATGGAACTGATCATTGTCTTTCAATAAGACAATGCACCGTGTTACCATGTTCATGTTCACAAACTGCGTGGGTTGTGGACATGAACGTCATCACACAGAGCCTTGATCTCAACCATAGGATGAACTGGAGCGTTGGGCGAGTTCAAGGGACGTTCGCACCACAACAGCGAATATGATTACATGTCTACAGGAAGAATGGTCCAAAATTCCTATTGATCGTTATCGTACGCTGGTGGAAAGTATGCCATGTAAGATTGCTGCAGTCATCGCAACGAAAAGAAGTCCTATATCTTATTAAGGTGGACTCCATTGATGTTTGTTCCTCACATTATGTTGCCCGTTGACTCTTTTCAAGAACTGTATATATATATAAAACGGTCCTTTGCTGGAGGTTTCCGTATGAAAGCTTTTTCTAATTAGTAACATATTTATGTGACTAATCAATGTAAGCAATCAAATCCTAATAGTAAAACAAATTGTTACCTATGACAAAAAGATTCTGTTTCAATAAACCGAATACACAAAAGTAAAACGATCAGTTTGAGAGAAGGCAGCATTGCTGGCTCCGATAAGAAATCGGTTAGATGGGAATATAATCAAAATCGACTTCTATACTAGAGAAACTAGAGAAAATGTATGCTATTCTGCGCGATAGTCAACTGGAAGCTGGTGGGTCATGAACAAGACAACCTTAGACTGCACAAAACAGTTTGGACACAAGAAAATAAAAATTAAAGAATCGGAGACGAAGTTTCTCCATCATCGGGTATATTCTTCAAACCGCCTGCCAACTTATTATTACGTATTTCGAAAATGTTGAAAAAAAAGTCGAAAATGGATAATGTATTGACAAATAAGTTTATTAATGAGAACTAGGCCTGCTACAAGGATCAGAGAGAAGAACATGATATTTTCAGTTAATTTTATGAACTGAAAAAATATAAATGTCAAGATCCAGAAAATGTTTGAATCACTTGAATAATTTAAGCTGAATTTCTGAAGTTTCGCCGTATAATATACTGCGGATCAGAGCGAGCTGCTCTACCATATTTTTTTCATCCTCCCTCAACAGGCAAAATACATTCAGGAGATCTGGATGGATAACATTCTGTATCGCTACGATCGATACACTGGCCAGGAAAACAATCACTGAAATGCATTTTCATTGAACATCACTTAATAGCATTGGCAATTCGTCATGCAGAAACCGTAGTAAATATCATCTGTAATTTAGCGCTTCAAAATAAACGCTTTAGGAGACTGATCATTGAGGATCCAAACAATACATTGACACTGAAGCGATTTTGAAAAGTGCCAGGAGGATTCGTTTCTGGTCCAAACTGTATATGAATTACGAGTGGCTGTTGGATCATCGGTGGTCAATTGAGCTTCATCACACGTTCTACAGCATGTAATTCTGCATGTTCTCATCTGTAAGACCATGATCTTGTCAAACCCACACAACGAAAGGCTGACCAATAGTGATGTGTGAGGACAGTAAACAATGCCATCCGCTGTATCACCAATGATATTTTTCGTTCAGTGACATCTTATTCAACTGCATCCCTGGACGAAATATAAATGCCAGGAAATGATTCGCCTTCTCGTAATTTCTGGAAAGCCTTGTTAAATAAGCTTCAACTAGGAATTCTTCGATTTGAAATCAACCAATAAGAAATTATATTGAGGAGCTCCACCCAAAATTTCACTTTGTGGGTGTAATTAACACGATTTCATAATTTAAAAATTATCGTAACAATATGTGAAATATTGTGAAATATTTGATTCGCACACCGCTGATAAAAGTTCCTGTAGAACTACTAATCTCTCAACAATAATCAAAAGGAAGATGAGAGATATTTAAATCCAATATTAACAAGTTTCTTCTTTCTTCTCAACTTTCTGCCTATCCATGATAGTCTAATAAGCTGAACAAGCAATATATCATGCACGGAATTATCATAAGAAAAAAGCCAGGGATAACAAATTATTATTGAAATGTTTTGACAATAAAAATGGTCCAATCATAGAAAAAATATTTCAAACTGTTCTGTTAATAATGATGGAATTATAATGGACGGGGGGAAAAGAAAAGAATATTTCACGAAGCAGTACTGAGACTAAACATGGAACTTTTACAAGCCACTTCAGACCTCCTGGAAGAGGAGCGGTGGTCTCACGCGAAGCGATAAAAATCATCTGTCACCTAAAGGTAATAACAAATATTTATGCCATCGGTGAAATTCGCTGCAACAACAACTTGTTGTTTTTGCTGAGTAGATACGCGAACCATTCGGCCAACCAAGCCACTTAATATCGTTCACTTTATAACTTAAGAACAAAAGAAATCTAATGCTTCGCTGTATTTGTAGTCATTACGAAACCTCTCGAAGAACTTTAATGAAATTTAGTTTTTATAATCCTTAAAAAATACGCCAAGCCACTACAATTTTTGTATTAATCGAACTATTTGTATGCGCACAAAGGAGGAAAAATGTCAGAATTATGAACTGCATTTATTCTGCTATGCTGGATTAAATTTAGTAACATTTCGTATTTAGGACATTCACACAAAAATAAGCTATCTATGTGACTCAATTTTAGTGTCAGTTGGCGCATTTTTTTATTTTCAAAAGGGTTAATAATTCCACACCGGTGAATGAACGCTAGTAAAATGTAATATTTAGAATCGTTATTAAAATTTGTCAAACCATTTCAGTTTTGGTTTCAATCGATTATTTGTGATGGCAAAAGAGAACGAAACAAAATTATTGGTTTAGAAGACTTAAACCAAAATTGTACCAATATTTATTAGAAGACACTGCAACTTTTAACATACTTAACGGCTTTTGCAAAGTTTTAGCAGTGGATAGAGTTCCTTGACTAAGGTAAATTGTACGCAAACTTCAGTAATTTTCGTTGTTAGACCATGAAGGTATTGTTTTTACTTTTAAGAGTGTTAAAAGTAAAACGCTTCATAACTTTTAACACCCTAGCTGAATTTTTACAAAAGTTCGACTACTCAGTTCATGAGTATTGAAAATGCAAGCTTTAGAGAAAACAAATGGGAATATGAACAATCGAAAATTTAACTCTTGAATAAAATTTCAAAATGTATTTAATTTCGAATTACAGTATATGTAAACAATTAGAGCAGCTTGCTCTCGCAGTGTGTTTTGTCTGCTTGGCACGATTTAGTGTATAATGTGTTATTCTCCGTTCAAGACCAATACAAAAAACATTTTTTTATGATTCCATTTTTGTTGACAAAGCTTTTATTGGAAAGGAATTCATTTAGACTATTTTAATGGCAAAATTTTAGGCAAAACGAAAGCGTCAATAGTATACTGTATAATATGACAAAATGGTCTATATGTTGCTGTTATAACGAACATTCTCCTTCACCCCCTTTTTTTCTTGTTGTATTATTCGCGCGATCACCTCCTGACTTTTGTGGCCCTGTGTACTCTACATGCACCGTTTTGTTTTGCCTAATTTGCAACGACAGATGGTTCGTATAAGACTAAAAACTGAAACGAACTACATAACTTTTAACAGAGATCTTAAATACGAAGGTTTGATTAAATTAATATTAGTATTAATCTTACTTAAAATCATGTTGTTGTTAAATTTTCTGTAAAAATCATCATATCAAAATCAAAATTGAACCATTTGGACATGTGGTGTACATCATTGTTCTATTTATTACATTTGATTCAGCCAAAGAGGAATTACCACAATAATTTCAGCACATTTTATGTATGCTTGGGATGGCTCGATAGACAAAGTTTTTGACGGATTCCAAGTACTAAATTTCACTGAAATCACCCCAACCAATGTCCCAGAATAACTTACATATGGAACAACGAACAAAACGAATTTAATAGACTTGCGCATTTTACAAAAAGTACCTAAACAAAGTAATGACTGAAAAGAATAATAAATGAAGAATGTAATTATTCTTGCAAAGTGGGACCATTTATTATCTCCATAAATGAACCCATAATCATTCTTGATATATGTCCTGTAGACATAATTATTATCCTAATTTTATTCCCAAATGGTGAGAAAATATTACTGATTTGAATCGTTTTTCTCAAGTTACTTGTTAGTCGAAGTGAAATCCGTTGGCAGAACGGATTTCACTTCTGCTCTCCAATCAATAGGGCGTAGTTTCGAATTCCCTGCTGGAATGGATGTTTGTTAATATCTTCAGGCAACAGATGAATTTCATCGCCTGGTGTGAGACCACCACTCCTCTAATTTGGAAGTCTGAAGTGGCTCGAAAAAAGGTCCACGAGTTGGTTCTAGAACAGAAGGCTTTTTACATTATGTTATCTAACTAATGGTACTAATACACGACTGGTTTACAACCGTTCATGATTATGATTCACATTAAAGAAAATAAAATTATCATGCTGTTACATAACCACTGGACCACATATACGATGGGGGAGGGGGTTGTCACTTTTTTATGCTTTTATATACAGTACAGTTTTGACGATTAGATATAAAATTTTGATTATCGTTATTTCCGTTGTTTTAAGGAAGTATATTACGAAAAAAAAAACGACTTTTAAAGGACCAAACACAAAAAATCGACTTTATTCAAATGACATTCTTGTTTTTAAGTCCTGAAACCCTCGGTCGCAATTTCTGCCCTGCCAGAGGAACTTCAGATAATACAGAATATTATTTTGTTTTTGCAAGATTAGGGCTTCCTCAATGAGTCTAAGGACTCGTTGATAATAATAATAATAATAATAAGAAGAAGAAGATAAAATGAAAACCATGAAAGGAAAACTAACTAACATATAACTCAGAATGTTTTAATTTAATTTAGGTTTACGAATTTTCTTTATCTCCAGTGCACTTCTTTTTATTCAAAAAATTTCAAAAATAATTTTTTTCGGGGGGGGGGGATGTAATACATTTTTCTATCCAAAATAATGAGCTGGGTGATTTTATCAAATAAAACTGACAAACAAAAAAGAAGAAGAAGAAATCCTAGAAAAAATAACTAATGCTTATTACAATAGTCACACGAATAAACAAGTTTTTCGACACCAGCATACGACACGCATGCTGTACAATATCAACTATTCTATAATATCAGACATCTTCATTTTGAAATTACATAGCGTAGCCAAGAACAGAGCGCAAAAAAGTGCAAGCTAGGCTGAAAGCTTTTGTTCTATAGATAACCAAGAACGATTAAGGATATCTGAAATACAGTCATGGATATAAAAACTGAAAATCTTACCTATAAAAGTTTCGAGTTACGGAAAAAAAACGAGAAAAAGAATGTCTACTCAAGATTGATGATCCAACAAGACTAAATCTTCTCAGGCATGGAGGGGGGGGGAGGGGATAGTTAACAGTTCCACTGTAGTTTGGTAGGCTGCGACACTTTATAAATAGAAACCGTGGTACTCCTTATGACCCAAAGTTTCGCTACACATACTTCTAAATATTTTACTCTCATATGATAGTACCAATACATCATTACTAAAACAAACAATCCTGTTGGTGTTATAACTATCCTCGAACTCGTACACTGCGATTCGGATAAATTGCTTCTTACAGTTCCAAAAAACATGATTTATCATATCTCTCTCTAGATTTTTGCCAGAGAGGGAGAGAGAGATCCTTCCTGAAAAACTTCATTAATGTGACTGATCTTGATATCAAAGACATCTAGTTCTTTAGATGGAATATCTTTCTCCAAATGTGCTGAAATCCTGTTGGCATAAAGCAACATAATTCCTATATTATGTTGCTTTATGCCCATATTCAACCCATTTCAAAAATACACACAAAAAAAGTGTCTTCTGACAAACTATCAGCCGGCCTGATTGGCCGATAGTTCGAATCCCGCCATGGGGACAGATGTTTGTGATTTTCCCACTAACTTGCGTGGAAAGGATATCGGCGATCTTACTATTTCTGGCAGAAGGCTTTACTCCTAAAATCTTATGAGGTACGGGGGGGGGGGTTAGGTGTCCACAGACGTCATATAACTAACAAAGCCCATATTCAACTTATTAAAAAAAAAGGAAAAAAAATTATCTCCTAACAAGCATCCACTGATTATCTTGATTTTCTCAAAAATACTAGAAAATATCATTAGTAGTTTCGTTACTACTTAGAAACTTACCAACCAATCAACGATCACCAGTGTGTGTCCAGTACGCTGAACTACATATCTTCATGCATACATGCATCATATTAAGATTTGCCAATACAGCGGGTAGAAGAAACATAGGCGATATAGCAGATAGTCCTAAGCAAAATGGCATCTTGTAGTCTCTTATAATTAGGTTTCCAACTTTTTCACGGAGCGTAAAGTTTGATGGTTTGATGAAATAATGTCACATTCCTTTCTTCTCATTCTTATTTTCTCGCTTCTTATACATCAATGAACTCCGCTCACTGACTTTAAACCTAGAACACACACACACACACACACGCACGCACACACACAGATATAAAACGAAACACGAAACAATAAGTTGAAATAAATAATCAGAAGTTGTCTTATGTTTAAAAATGAACAACATACCTGGACTAGGCTCTCTGATAGTCTCCTTAACAAAAGATGATGCTACATTATTAGGCGTATACTGCCTTTTTTCTGTGGTACCTACTAAGTTAACAGGACAAGATGGACAAGATAGTCTGGAAGAGGATAAGTACATTAAATTAGGTGAATAGTCCTGACATCCGCTTATGTTATTAACAAAATTGCCCGGTACAGTTGCAGGAGCAATATATGGTGCATGACTGACTGGATACGGACAGAATGAATACGGAGTCCAAGAAGCTCTCATGAGAGACTGTTGACCACTAGGTATGCCTGAATAGACGTCGCCGGTATATTCGGGTCTTGGGAAGTAAGTAAAAATGCTACTGTAACTTCTAGGTGTTCCTGGATTCCAACTAGAAGTATTCCGCTGGCAAGGAATTACTGTAGGCCATACATAGTTTGGTCCAGGACTAACAGGTATGATTTCAGTTGGGACTTCTGAAGATAACCATGGTACAAACGAATTCAGTTCTGGTTTTGCTGTAGCTGATTCAACAATATCAGACGGGCTATCAGCTCCTATTGGTACAAGAACCGGAAGGTCTGTTCCTTCTGTGGGCTGCATTTTGCAGCCTTCTCCCAAAGCCAGTTTCACTGTAAGGTCAATAGAAAAAAAAAATTACTAAAATGTGAATTTGTGTATTTAACACAAATCCAAAATAATAATAATAAACCGTCTAAGGTCTTAATATAAATCATATTACCGAAGAACCCCCCCCCTCCCCTTTAAGACTCCTCAGTTTTTAGGAGTGGTAAAAATTTTCCATTGAGACTGAAGTGCTGGGCCACAGAAATGAGGCGATTGGATGCGTATAGTTCAAAGGCAATAAGAATAACTTAAAAAATCTTTTAACTTAGATATATGATGATTTCTAATAACTGAATCAGTTGAGTTTATTTTTTTATACAATAACAAGATTTTTAAATCACAAAATATCGTATACATATCAGCATATTTAAAAAAAAAAAATGAAGAACGAGGCAAACTTGAAAGGTTTTTGTTTGTTTTGTTTTATGGGGAATCCATTCACGGGAGGTTAGTCGACCATAGTACATTAGTAACCATGGATGGGCGAGAAAAAAATTGTCCGCATTTATATCGAACAGCTGTGGACTGAATAGTTTGGGAACACAAAAGATAGCAGACTACTTCAGATGGCAGCAGTGGAAGGAATGCACGAAGAGGAGGAGAAATTTGTTCTGTGAATTTGAAGATGCACTGTGAGGGAGCGTTGATTTGTTGCTGCACACGTTTGAGTGATCTCACGGAGAGTGGGGGTATTATCGATGCTAATTCTGATGAACAATAGCAGTGGAAGTATCTATGAAAGATGAGAGCACTTTGCCTTGCTCTTCATTTATTGCCAGTTTAATTTGAAGTTATTTACAATACAGTAAATATTTGTGCCCTCAAAAATGGCCGTAAAGAGGAAAAAGTGAATTTGAGAATTCAAAATCCTTTACAAACCGAAAAGCAGTAACAATAGAAGAGAAATACGAAATTTGAAGCCTTCCCGAATATCCAGAATGAAAGTAATGGAAGTTTTATTTGTCTTATTCGACGATAACATTTTTTAAAGAATAAATAAAAACTTTGTTATTATTATTATAGTTATTTCCTAATTCATGACAAGGAGCCTATGAGAAATCAGTATTTGATTTAAGACGGCTCGATTAACGACAAGAACTAATTCGATCGTAAAAGCAGAGGGAGGGGAGTGATTTAATTTAATTTATAATTTTGTCCTTTGACAAGAAATGTTAATACTTTTTTTTTCTTTAAATAATGGTTTTTTTTCAAACCATTTATTACAATAAATAATAAATAAAACGAAACGATCTGAAATACTAATTCCTTAAAATGAAAAAAAATATTAATCGTTTTTAAATGAGGCCACACTATTGAGATATTTTGAGAATATTTCGAATTTTCAAAATTAGACAAAAAGTGCCTTGCACTTTTTTTTTTTCCCCTTTTTGAAATCTGATGCGGTTAAGAACGTTAAAATCTTTTTATGGTAACTCCTAAGTTAAAATATAACAATACAATATCAAAAGTCACTACTCATAGTTATAACGCTCCATAATATTAACTACCGAAAACTTGCTTCGAACTTTTTGACTGTCCAATTATTGCCTTTCCACCTTTTACATACCCATGCTGTACTACTACTACTACGGAAATATTTCCTAAAACAAAACTAATCTCCAACATCATTCTTCTCTTCCGATAACCAAACTTTTTCTGGCTGGCATGTACGCCAAAACTCTCGTGCCAATATACAATACGCTGTTTTCCATTGCGTTTTAAAGAAAATTATTTAGTTCATTTCATGTACTATTTTAATTTATTTATCTAGCGAAATAAGAAATTTTATTTACTTTATTATATAAAGAAATCAAATTATTTTCTTAATAAGTTTTTCTTTTATTCTTTTTTTCTTTTTTTTTTTTGAAGGCGTGCACGTACTCTCATTAAATTTCACGACTAAGTTCTGTAGGAAGACTCAACAAATCCTAAGATGCCAGGATATATAGAGATACAGAGCCATTATACAGAGAGTTTTTACTCTCTTAGGTTTCTGTCTAGACTCGAATGAGAACCAAATGTTAAGTTTTTTCGAAACACAAAATTTGTGTTCTTTATGTATTCCGTTGACGTTCGAACAAACATACCTCACGTGGCATAGGTTCGCCTAGCCTAAACTGCCTTCTGTCACATAAAAAAGGTGTTATTTTTATTAATTTTTTGTAAGTAATTCTATGGAGGCTGTTCAATCAGTGGCGGCCCGTACTTAATTAAGCACTGCGACACTGCAGCACCCCCAAGGAAAAAATGAAAAAATTAAATTTTGTTTGTGTTTAAAAATAATAACAATGCTTACAACATTATATAAATGCAGTATAACATGTTAAAGGTTACAGCTTATGTTTTGACACTGATTGAATAGTTAATAATTGGAATTGTTCGATTAACGCTTTAGATTACGAAACAAAGGAACTGCGATCTAACGACGATATTCGTTTGCTCTTGTCATTACACGTTACGTCATTCCCAACTGTAACTGCTCAAACAGCAGTGTATTTTTAGCATGTTTACGCGCCTTATTTCTGTGAGATATGAAACAGTGAACCATATTTTGTAAATCTTATTTTATTTTGTTAAAATAACATAATTATTTATTTATTATAGATACAAGGCTGAATTATGACGAGTGTCACTGTTGAAAATATGAAAAGAATAATATTTTTTCAATTATCGTTACACAAAACGGGTTTTTTCTCCCGGAAACTCGGGTTTTTCATCCCGCATACAGACAAATCGGCCCTTCAGAACACACGCAATTTACAGACAAAAAAATATTAGTTGTGGTGGGCGGTAGATGGCGTTGATGGAGATGATTAGTAGTAGAGGTTCGGTGTAGTGGTTGAGACAGTTGTAGGTATCCTCCCGCGATGAGTCTTCGGATTCCTTGGAGGTATCAGGAATAATAATAATAATAATAATAAAAACAAATGCACTGCGATCTAACGCCGACATTCGTTTGCGCTTGTCGTTGTACGTTACGTCATTAGATACACTGCCGTTTGAACAGTGTATCTTATGCCTACACTCGTTATTTCTGTGAGATATGAAATTTATTATTATTGGCGCGTGTTCGTGGTGAACTATTTTTTTGTAAATCTTATTTTATTTTGTTAAAATAACATATAATTATTTATTTATTATATATACAAAGCTGAATTATGACGAGTGTCACTGTTGAAAATATGAAAAGAATTATATTTTTTCAATTATCGTTACACGAAACAAATACACTGCGATCTAACGCCGATATTCGTTTGCACTTGTCATTGCTATTGATACGAAACTTTTATTATTGGTGTTTGTTCGTGGTGAGGATGAAATATTTTGAATATGTAAATTTATTTATTAATAAATTCGTTACTGATTAGGGAATTTATTTATTTATTTTATTTATTTATTATTATTTTTTTGTATATGCAGCACCCCCACTTAAAATTTTCATCGACCGCCATTCTGTTCAATTAACATGGATCGCACATTCCTTCCCTCTGCATTAAATGTATAAAATTATACAAGAGACAGCAGTCAAATTTTAAACCCACAAAACTTGGCTCTTGTTTTTTGACCAGTCATATGTGCTGTAGCAGCAAGACTACACAGAGTACTCATCGCCAAAGGGGGGGGGGGGAAGTCGGGGTGGAGACGCACAAAAACAATAAAAATCAAACGATAAGATGCTTTTTTTTTTCACCTACTGAATCTTCACAATACTCTCCTTACAGATCCGCAATATGTATCTAATACGACAGAACCTACGAAAATATGGCCCTCCAAGTGCAATCTTTCCAGCTAAAAATCTTCATAAACTCTACAGTCTCTAAAAATCACAAGACACACTGGGATTAGATAACTTCAGTGATCAGCTCTAATATTTCTATAGGAATAATTTCCTTCATTTTAGGCTGCAAAATTAGACTTGGAACACTGCTAAAGAAGCTCTTCTAGATCCTGGCATGCCAGCGTGCACACGCACGCACAAAACTCAAATGAAATCATTGCAGAAATAATGCGTTATTATCAAATTATACGTAGATCCACGGGCAATAAAAAGCAATTGGAGTACTCTTGAAAGGAACCAATATTTCTGCCACCCCTTCCGGGCCGTACAGAAAATCGTAGAAAAATCAGTAATCTAGAAGACATGAAAACGGAATGTACATCCCAGCAGAATCTTCAAATCTTCGGTCATGAATATATCAATTCACATCATTTGTTTTTTCCAGATCGTGGATCAATTTGGACCACTTCTCCTTAAAACACCGGAAACCGCCCCTGTATTTCCATAATCTCTCAAAACCTCGGTGGGAGGTCTTATTACCAAGGTGGGAGATAAGACAGACCTTCGAAACTGGTAACCAATTTTTATAATCAACGCTGAGTGCAAAATTATTTTCAAAGCTGTAGTATACTGATTGAAGCACATCCTGCCTAATGTTATTTAATACCATCAGTCAATACCAGAGAGTTCGATACGTGATAACTTACACAAACAGAGACGTCATTCACACTGCCAACATTCAAAGTGAAAATTTAGTACTAATCAGCCTTGACAAAGGAAAGCTTTGACATAGCTGAACACAAGTACCTCTTTGAAGTATTGAGAGAACATGTGGATATAGCATTTACATCACACAAACAATTCACTTGGATGTACTGAACAAACTATGCTTGAATAAAGTTCTAGTAAAATGGCGTAACATATCACCAACTTCTAAGACTCGAACGGTAATGATCAAAAACGAGCTAGTGTTTTCTGGCAATTTTCAAAGCATTGATCCAAATTGAAAACTTCCCGCATCAAATTCAATCATCAATTACTTGTTTCCTATGGAATAAAAAAAAATCGTAAATCCTACTCAGCAATCAGCAAATGATTATTCAAGGATGGCCCGGACTGAGTATACGCAGCTATTCTCTCTCTATACGTAAGACTTCTTCAGGACAGTGATTCTTTTCCTCAAGCACAAACAGCCGCCAAATCAAACGTCCTGAGGCTATCACATAATTTATCACATTGAGCCTGAATTCGAGTTATTTCAAGGTCCTGAAAAACATTTTCGGGACATTTTTACCACAGATGAGTTATCCGGTCTCAACGCAGGCGAATACCGAATAACTCCAGTTTTATTGTTTTTTTCCTGAATAAGCACGCTTCAGTAACTCAGTCGATATGAACGATACCCTTTGGAAGAAAAGGTCTGTGTTCGCATTCTATGTAAGACGCGAAGAACCTAAGTGAATTATTTCAACTTAAGAGATGAGTCAGTCGATCTCATGGATCGACTGACTCATCTCTAAACTGTGCCAATGGTAGCCTTCCCTCGTCTGAGCTGCTGAGCGCAACTTTTTTAGATCTGTGCTTCCACCTCTATCACCCAAATGGTAGCGCTGCAACATCACCTAAAGATGAAGCAGATCTCCTCGCATCATTCTGTGTCGACTGTGACCTTCAGCCAGAAAGACATCAGAAAAATCTTGAAAACCAGGATAACAAAAAGGCTTCTGATTCTGATGGAATCCCACCAACTATGTTAAGAGACGTGCTCCAGAAATAACACCTATTCTTTATCATCTACACACTATATTAAACTCTGCTGGTATCTACGTTACAGCATGGAAGCAAGGCCATATACAAGCAATTCCAAAATATAGCGATAAGTGTCGAAGTTAACTATCAACCTATTGCTCCCACTTCACTTTTTTTAAAAGTAACGTAATTGACGTCATCAATTACTGCTAGAAAAGTGTCAACTATTGTGACCAGCTTTATATGAATTTCGCCAATCAAGATATACAGCAGATCTCACATACATCGCCTACGTCTGAGGAAAGGTTTGGAGAAACTTGTGCTATTATCTGACAGGGTTTGGCACCGAGGGCTTTCCCAAATTTTATGCTATTTTATGGTCTTCATTCGTTCCCTTGAATTGGATTGCCAGATTTCTTTCAGGTCGTTCACTACTTGTAATGGCGGAAGGTGTTCGCTCTTCGGATTTTCCTATTAATGCAGGTGTTCCTCAGGGCACTGTTATTTAACCTGCCCTGTTCTTCATATACATAAACTTTCGGCTCTCAGTAACCTCAAACCCTGTTCACAGGCTTGGCAGTGATAGCTATTCATTCATCCTTCTCATATCACAAACCATGTGGTGCTCAAACATCTCAATCCTCCAGATCATATGAGATGTCCTAAACAGTGAACTCCCAATATCATCCTCTAATGGAGAAATAACAACCTGGTCACCTTCCATACTTCAAAAACACAGTTGTTGTTTTTTGCAAAAAAAAAAAAAAAAAGACCAGCTCTTAGTTTTCCCTTCCTCTGACGATGCTCAACCTTGTGGTTGAACATCGTCAAACAACCCAAGCTTGCCGACTGCGTCCTATGAATTTAGTGGGCTATAGTTTCTAAGTCAAGATTAGATTTCTCTTCTTAGACTAACTCTTACTTCTAGCCTTTTCTGGCATAATCGCATTACCTTTATAGCATCCTCAGTTTCCAGAAAAGTAAGCATCATGTTTTACTCGTGACGTTACTTTTCATCTGTCCAGTTACTTATAAATCTGAAATCGCTTAAACTTGAAACATTATTCTCACATTTGGGGCAGTGCACTTCAAACTTCTCTAAAAATTTTTCAGATAATCACCCTTCTTTCTCTCTCACACACATTTCAGTCGCTATCATAGAGACGATCTGTATCCACAGTGTCTCTTTTACAGATATTTCCATAGGCGTTATTTAGCAGCGCTAGCATCCATTACTCCCATTTGTGATAAATCTACAGCAACGTGAGCAAAAGCTGACTAACGTCATTTTACAGTCCAACTGATCACTCACTGACCCAGTTACTACCAGTTGTTTTTCAATCCATCTACCTCAGTTCTGTGAGCCTTCTCCAAGACTACAACCTCCAGCTCTTTAAGAGAAATAGCAAATGATTACTTTCTTCTTTTCTCCAGCCCACACAAGACATTTATTTGCTATAGGCTCTGTAGCTCCCCGAATGTGGGAGGAGCATTTTTCCACCCGGAAGCTTGGATTTTTCAACTCGCAAAACAAGCAAATCGCCAAAGAATACACACAGTCCATAAACATCATTTACACACTACCTTCACAGGCTTAATTTCAAAACAATTTCTGAAAAACAGACAAGAAAGCAAATGAATGAATGAATGAATGAATTGCTCTCTCTCTCTCTCTCTCTCTCTCTCAACTGCTCAGGTGAAATCCCAAACAACCCAAGCTTACCGACTGCGTCCTATGAATTTAGTGGGCTATAGTTTCTAAGTCAACAGCACGGTTAAGTGATGTGTCAAATTGTTTTCTACTAATCCCCTGTTAAAAATTTTGAAATTGCTTATACGAAATAAGAATCCCGTAATAACAGGTACCATTGTCGATAATCTGTTGTTAAGAAATAATAATTTCAGCATTTTCCTATTGCTATTAATTAATTTTTCTTATTGGCATGTCTACAATTTTGAAAAATAAAGGTTATAAGAGCAGTGTGAAAGCATCCACTCTTCTTATGTTTATATGTTCAGTGAACATCTTATCAAAACGACAATAAGTCCATTCGTTATATACCAAAGAGTGAAATTATCAGCGATTGTTTCAAGCAGGTGATGTAGGATCCCCCCCCCCCACGAAAGAAAAAAAAAAAAAAACCAGAAATAATGCCAATCAGAACAGAAAATTATCTCCATACTTGAAGGGTATCACTGTTTGCCAGAAACAGAGATCGCATACAAAAAAGAATTTATCGGTTTACATGAAATATGATCATAAAATAACATATATATTTAATAATATCCTTATTATTAAATATATTAAATAAATATAAACTTATTATTATCGTAATTCTACGGAAGTTAGACTTACGCCCCCAAGTTATAATTCTTCCAAAGGTTACAGGATTCAGATCGGGAGTCTATGCGGAGCAGTGGAACCTTGCGTCCCTATTTCCTTAAACTATATCAACGCAAACCTTGCAGTATACGGTGTATTATTGCTAGTGGTGTACTGGAGTCGGCTCGCAGACTTGCACGGTCCAATCATTAAATTTCTAAGAATTTTGCAATCGAGTTGTTAAATCGACAATGTATAACCTGTCGGTCTGGTTGGCGGCCAAGTGATTAGCGTACCCGCTCTCCAATTAATAGGCTGTAGGTTCGAATTTCGTCGTGGACATGAATGTTTGTGATTGTCATTAGGTGGGAGATGGATTTCATTGCCCGGTGTGAGACCACCTCCCCACTCTTTGGAGGCCTGAATTTTCCAAAGTTCCATGTTTGGTTTCTAGGATAAGGTTTTGGGACTACGTAAAAATAAATAAAAAATAAAAAATAAAAATAAATCCGTAGCCCCTACAGTACAAAATGAACTATAGGTTTGCAGATAATCTCTTTCGTGGATAAGAGTATAACAAAACAAAACAAAACAACAACAAAAAAAAAAAAGGTGACGGGAAAATCCAGCTGAGGCGTACTTATTTCGGCATCTTTTGTGCTACCTTTCCAAAGCGACAGTCTGTGTAGGGATTTTCTCCTGTAGCAAATTTCACAGGAATATGATTTCAACAAACACCTGATTAATTTATCCTGGGCCACTTCTTCTTAAGGTAACGGTATACCAATGCTTGGTGGCCCAAGCAAAATTAGGAATAATGAAATTTGCTTATACTTTCTGAAGGCTGTAATTCTGAAAAAGGGAGGAACCTGCTGCTTTTTTTTTTTTTTTTTAATAGCGAGCCGGGTGTTGTAAAGCTTTACCAGTACGCCTCTGTAATATTATCACGTTGATACAACTATACAACAAAACAACTACAACGAGAGTACGATCTAGAATAGCAGCATATTTTCCCGGACATTTACAGAAAGGAATCCAGGTCCTCACCAGGAGAACTGTATCATAACCCCATAATTTCAAGGAAAATGGCGAGTTTATTTTTCAATCTTCTTCTTCTTCTACGCGTTATTCCCGCTTCCTATGCAGGGTCCGCGTGTTACTTTTAGATGCGACTTCTTGTTAGTACTACTCCCAACCGACCCGTCGCCTGGTCTGCCGCTGGGGGGGGGGGATATATTTTTGACTGTAGAGGCGTATGTTCACGGGGCCGGTTTGCCTGTTTGCGGGATGAAAAACACCAGATAAACTGGCGGAAAAAACCCTACTGACCGCGCCCAAGACCGGCTAACTTGGCTATGCCTGAGGAAGATCCTCAAATTCCTCACGTCTGCAACGGGAATCGAACCTGGGACACTCCTTCCCGAGGCATATGGTTGCGAAGCGCAAAGCCACTAGGCTAACCGCGCGGTTTTATTTTTCAATAATAACAATTTTTTTTTTTTTTTTTTTTTTAAACTTAAGGAATACAGAGCGGTCGTCAATCTATAGTACTCTAAGTGACAGGAAATTGAAGAGAAAGGAGAAATTTTAAAAATCTAACTAGAAACCTCCCGAAGTGAAAAGCGAGACTTTCTGGGTGCATTGGGGGGAAATACTCAACACCCATCAGAACAATTTTGCTGAGTGGGTTATTGAAATTCAACCATTTGAGTGAACGAAACCATTTGAGGATCTAATACATGCATACTCATTTTACAAAGTACTTCTGATCCGACACACAATACAACTGAAAGAAAACTGAATTACATGGATAAATTTACATGATGTTCTTAATACCGAATTTCATAACATTCGATTCCAACCAGAGCAGAGTTATTACTATAGATCATTTCGAAATATTTTTCAATTTTCCCGTTGTGCAAGCTGTCCGTGTATTAATCTACAGAAAAGTAAGTTACTCACAGTTTCTTAAGGATCCTAATTATCGATTTATTTTTTATTTTTATTATAAAATCCATCTAGTCAGAGCTCAGGAATAACATGTGTACTGATATATAAAATGAACGTAATTAGTATGATGCAATTTTGAGAAACACACCTACGTTCAATTAATTACGAAATGATACAATGTCACTCTACAAGAATGCTATGGAACACTTTTATGATAGTTTGGGAATAATTTCCATACATGTCATACTATTCACTTTGTTCATGATGTTTGCTAACGGCAACAAACAACATAGTCAACCATCAACGAATAATAATGTGGATCCACAATACCAAAAATCAACAAAATTCATGAAATAGTTTACAAGGAAGAAATGTGCGATGATTTCGGAACATAAATTTCATTGGCTTAAAATCTCATATTGACTTATGTAAATATGACCTAGTAGCTGCTTTGATTCCGATATAAAACGATATTCCGTTATATGAAATATTCAAAGGAAGGGGAGAGGGAAATGGGATTACAGCGCGGTCGAAGGTGTAGCTTAGCGACAAAGAATCTGATTCGAAGAACCAGGGTCCGTAGCTTGCGGTGGGGAGGGGGATTGTTAGGTTGGTTTCATTTACGGCTAGGAAGCCAGTGTATTATGTCTGTTAGGCCATGTGTATTCTGATCGGTTTCCTGTTCTGCGGGACGATAGAGTGAAGACATGAGAATCTTCTTAAAAATACGCAAACAAAAATATATTTATTAAAGAAACTCACATCCAATTTTATATACAAAGAGTATGCAAAATTTAAAGTGATTATGTTTGAGTGGTATGAATGTGATGAATCCGTGGTCTCATTGGAAGTGTCACGTAATAATTATAATAATAAATTCTTATTACTCATTTATATTTAAATACGTTGATAGCGTTAAGTGAAACGCTAAAAACTTTTTAAAGCAATCTTCATTAGTTTAAATGGAAATGTCTTATATAAATAAATGAATCCTTTAATCCATTTTAATATAAAAACATAACAATATTTAAATTATAATATGCAAATTTTATTTTCTCCTTAAATCTATAAACGAAAATTGTCGGAATATTCGCTTATCATATTAATGTTTCATGCTTTGGGGCACAATGAGTTGGCTTGTTGTTGTGTGGGATTCCCCCAGTTTTCCTCATCCATCCCTTAGGACCGGTTGAGCCCTCCAATGAGGAATTTTTAAGTATGTATTTTTGACTGTAGATCCATGTGTATTCACGGGAAGGTTTACCTGTTCTGAGGGACGAAAAATCCGAGTTTCCGGGAGAAAACCCCACCCCCTCTGTATGAGACCGGCTAACTCAACTTTAGTCGAAAGAGATCAGATAAAGGTTCCTCATGTCATGGACGGTAATCGAACCCAGGTCTTTTTTCCTACCAAAGGCCTTCATCTATACTGACTGAGCTACGGAGGCTCTGAGAAATTGGTTTAAAGAGGTCACGTTATTTTCGTTGTTTATACATGGTTTGGTTATCCCAGTGGAGAGGGTTTTACATCAACCAATAATATTTACTCACTTCCAGTGAGGCTGGAAAAGTAAAATTTTACAAAAAAAATATTTGACGGTTACACAACCAATAGAAGCATTCGAAAATCTGATAATAGGTATTTGAATTTAAGTATTCCCCTCCTCCTCCTAAACAAGACCATTTTCCCATATCTATATTGTCTTTTGTACTTTTGAAAAAAAAAAAAAAATATATATATATATATATATATATATATTTTTTTTTTGTTTAATTTGAAATTTGAATTTTGTGTGGGGTGTTTAATTTGAAGCAGAAAAATCAGACGTTACGTTTATACATATATTTCCAGCATCCCTCTGAAAAATATATACTGCAAATATAATTTATATTATGTACGTGGAAACCATATAATATAAATATTATGTGGTTCCCACCTACGAAAGGTTTTTATACACTATAGAACATTTGTACCTTGAGTGGGCTAAAGAATTGGTTTTTAATATATATATATAATATATATATATATGAAATAGGTATTTGAATTTGAATCCCGCCTAGGCATGGATGTTTGTGATTGTCTTTCACCTTCATACATTCATTCATCCAAGTATAAATACACTCTCCCAAGATGGACAGGGTCACCATGGGAGAAGTAGACCAGCCCTTCCGCAATGGAAGATGCCTTCACCCTGTAGTAGGTAGAAAACAGGCTGATCATCATCACATATACATAAAGCTAGATATCTTCTTAAAAGAAATAAGAGATGTGATTAGATAAAAGTCAAAATTACACTGTGTGTATCAAAGGTTGAATTGTTCGAATAAATTGATCTCCCAAGTTTTAAAATGTTTTGTTAGAACCACATTTGACCAAAAGGATTTACATAAAATTAATGGCTTCATCTGTTTTCAGACAAATCTGATTACATGTATTGTTTAGAGACCACGTAACCCTGATATAGAGAGCAAACATGTTTTCTAAACATAATAAATATAATCAGATTCTTCTCAAACCAGATGAAACCATTAATTTTACGTAAATCCTGTTGGTAAACTGTGGTTTCAACAAGATATTTTAAAACTTGGTAGGTCCACATATTCGAACAATTCGATCACACACAGCGTAATTTTGATTTTTATCACATCTCTTATTTCTATCTTATATCTTATAAGAAGATATCTAGCTTCACGCACCTAATTAGTTTCTTCAGTCTAAATTCGAAAACAATCCAGATTCCTGATAATAACAACTACTTATATTTAAGTACTGATACTGAAAGCAACCCCCCCCCCTCCTTCTCTCTCTCTCTCTCTCTCTGTTTAATATCACTGATTCACCTTTGTCGTATTCGACAAGTAATAATAATAATAATAATAATAATAATAATTTACTGGAGGGCAGTAAACGAAGTCACAAGCTAGATTTCCGGTATCCCTTTGCTAAGCCTTTACGTTGGGTTGTTACATAATACCGTATTTTGTAAACCTCGAATCAAACTTTGTCTCATTCCTACATGGTCAGATGCTATATGCTATATCAAATGCTACAAATCGGAGCGAACACAAGAATGAATCAATGAAACATATTCTGATAAACGTAGTCATCTGTGATAGAACATATCCAATTTAGACGACTGACAGCTATAACGAAAATATCAACCTGCCCATAAAAAAAGCACAATATTATAATCAAAAACAAAAACGTGCTGAACTATGAAAAAGGGATAGATTTGGTATACTTGACACAATTTTACATAAAATCACACTGAACAAACTTAGAGTATTGGAGGATTGAAGTTTGTAATCTTAAATATAGGAGATTCAGGATAACCAGCTTCAATCAATAAAAACTTCGCTATCTAGTTAAAAAGGTAATAATTCACAAAAATCATTCAAAATGTGCCAAAGTATTATTTTATTCAATCCACGAAAGCTGATGTTGGTTCCATCAATGATATACATATGCCGAAAACATGCTTACATGAAAGGGTTCGAACTTTCGAACGAATTGGTATGAAAAAGCATTTATCAGAATTAATCAATTCTCCTCAATACTGACACATAACAGAAATTGAGAATGCTATTCCTATGTTTAATCAGTAACGCCACATGCGTAATTATTTTTTAGGTAATTACTTTTGTCATACTACTGTATTTTTCTGCTTATTTTCAAATAAAGTCATTCATAAACCATGTCTAATTCATCACATATATTCCATCGCATTCGTAACAACCACCAGATAAATTCCAACTGAAGGAAAAATCACTCACCGGAATCAATTATGTAAGTTTGGATGGGATTCAAAGGAGACAGTTTTCTTATCACTCACTATTTATGTTTAAGATAATTCAGATTTACTTCTACACAATTGTAATATTTAATATTAAACGTTCCACATTTGCAGTATTTCACACGAAAGCGACGTATAAACTTTTAAGAACATTTCACATAAAACTTGATTTCGAATTGCATTTTGACAAAGAACACCGCGTGCAAAGTTAGTTGCAAGTAGTGTCATCTATCCATTTATTTAATAAGAATAGAATTCGATTTTGTAACTAAATGGAAATTAATTTTTCCTAGAGAAATTAATTTTTCTTAGAGAAAATAAATGACAACAGTCATTCATTTATGTAATAAAATACTTAATTGATGACGTTTTTTTTATTATATTAATATGATGAACTTCACTGAGGTAATAAAAAAAGTGAAGTATGGAACTATAGAGCATGAGACTAAGGGTGACTTTTCAAGGTTTGATCACTTAAGGGGGAAGGGAAATCGAAATGCGTTACTGGTGGAAAGGTCGCACTATTTCCTTAGAGGTGAAAGAATAAAAGGTGTTGAGGTGAAATAGATGAATCATAAAATGATGCAGAAGCTTTACAAAAAATAGGATGTTATGAAGGCGATATAAAGAATAGGGTAGTCCTCAGAAGTACGCGCCTTGTAAAGCACAAGCCTGACGAGTGTAGTAAAGGAAAAATTGGCATACGAAAGGAGAATGGTTTGATCGGCAAAGCGAAATTCTAGAGGCTTCTAAAGTTATGTGGATAGTAGAAGAAATAATGCGTAGGAAGAATTGAGTTAAGTTGTTCGTTATGGATAGGCTGACCATATTTCCTTCAGACAAAAACGGGACATTGGAATAGCAAAAACTGGACGGGGGTTATGTAATATTCTGTATTCATGAAAAAGTAAGACGATAAAAAAGAAGTTTTATTACATAAACATATTGAGCTTACCATCATTCTTTAGTGACAGAACCCATACAAAAATTTAAGTAGACGTAGAGGGAAACTGTATTTCACCACGATTGTACCATGAATATTTCTCCAATGAAGTTATCTTACGCAGCTAATTTCGGTCTTCCAACACCTTATCATAAACCTTCTCACACTCCATGGCACAATTTTGTCTTACAACTAACATACCCCTGATTGTCTCAGCGCTTAATCTAAATTTCTCCTTTGACCAAATACCGTTCATAACAGAAAATATTCTCTCAACAGGTGATGTACTTCAAGGAAGACAAAGAATAAACTCTACAATATTACAAACGTCTTGAAAGTCTAGGCGTGTTTTGCTCATTTCAGAAAAAAATCTGTACTTTTGTTCCATCACTACACAGCTTGTCCACTTAAAGAAATTTGAATTCTTTCTGGAGATCGTCATTAAAACTGCAGTTTCGCCTCTTGGACATTGCAAGCATAGACTAAAAGCTTTAAAAAATAAGACTTAAAACTTTTAAAAAAATATGAAATTTAAACCACCGGCGTTGAATAACAAAGCCACCGGTTAGCATACAAGCAAAAAAACTAACGCTACAGCAGAACAGACCCGCGTCTGAGAACGCAGAAGTGTTGTCAACATGTATTTTTTTATTTTCTCTGAATAAATCACTGCAGATATCGATATTTAGTATCGAACAATGCGACGCCATGGTTATACAAATTACTGGGTATCCATGATATTGATATATGATTAGAGATTATGAATAATAATTTATGATTGACCAATATTAAAGTATATTTATCGTTTTTAAAAACGGGACAAAATTGACATTTCTAGTAAAACGACGGGATGGCCGTCAATTATGAAAAAAACGGTACTGTCCCGTTCAAAAAGGAATGTATGGTCAGCCTAGTTATGGAACAAAAGTGGTATCAATAGAAGATACAAGGAAAAGTTCAGAATATTTTGTCAACTTATTTCATGTTGGGGATTGGGAGTTACACTGAACACAATTGGGAAGGAAAAACAATGACTGAGTGTTCATGAAGCTGAAGTATTTGGATTTTTAAAGATACTCGATACTAATAAGGCTCCAGCATCAAGTTTATTAAGGGAAAGTGCAGAGAAGCTGATAGTGCCCTTGACTTGTCTTGGCTTGGTCAACAAGAGTCCGTCAAGAGAAACATTCTTAGAAGAGCTGAAGGGGGGGGGGAATAGTAGCAATACATAATAGAGCATTTTGTTATGTAGTGCTACTATTAGATTGATCAGAATATGAATCTTTCAAGAAGGAAGCATGGGCTCGTTAAGGAAGTCGTTTTAATAACATATTTTATTTTTTATAATGAAGGAACCATGTTAGACTGAAAGATGCGTGTACAGGGATTTTTCAAGATTTTGTAAAGGCGTTTCGAGAGGGTACCTCATGATATACTATTGTTGAAACTGAGTAGGATGAGAAGGGATTACGAATTGGTAGCTTCAATACAAAAATGGAGTTAGAATTGGCTGGAGCCAATTCTAACTCCATTTTTGTAAATATTTTTTTGTACTGTTTCCATCCACGAAAGGTTATTAGCAAGCCTTTTGTACCTTGGGTGGGCTAAGAATATTTTTCCGATTTTTATAATAATAATAATAATAATAAATCAGCTAACACCTTTTATTCCCTTATAGGGAGTAGGCGAGGTCTTTATACCCTATCTAGCTCTTGAAGACTCAGTGAGCAGTTCAATTTCCACCGGTAGCCAATCAGAGATAGTTGGCCCATGTCTATCACTAATTATAGCAGCCACCGACGAAGAGGCTGGCAAACAAGTGCTGCCATCTCTTGGTACCTAACCCTAACATGATATGTCACTGTCTGAACTAATGTGGATACTACGGTCGATTTTCTTGAGTTTACGGGATGAAAAACTTGCTTGCCCGTGCCGGAGATCGACTATCTCGGGAACCGGTCGAAGAAAGGCTTAGAAAAAGTTCATCCAGTCGGCGACTGGACTTGAACTTAAGTCAAACTTTGAGCGACCAAGCGCAGAGGATGCAAGCGCCACTTCCACTGAGCTACACAGGCCTTTTTAAAATTAATTTTATAAATTTTTTGTAATTTTTTTTAATTTACACATACTCCTGAAATCCTGCTTTAGAGACCAAAGATGGAACTGTATCAAACCACTTCAGGTGTCCAGTAAGCAGGGCGAAGATGCAGAGGAGTTGTATATAGAAGATTGATATCTCAAAAAGAAGGGCCACAAGCTGCATACCACATTGTTCTAATCGTGGAGCAGTTGTTGGTTAAATTATATTTTCATGATGTAATTTCAAGGTTTAAAATGAAACGTTCAGTTGTTTACTTACTTATCCTATTCACTTCTTGCGGAGCATAGAGTCTCAATAAGGTTCATTACTGATTCATTACTTTCCGTCGGACTCTGTTTATTGCTTCTTTCTTGATTTTATTCCATAATTGCTTTTTCTTTTGTTTATTACAGTAACATTTTTGTATCTGGTTTTGAACTTAGCTTTTATTATTTTTTCCGATAATCGGTTCAAATCCAATGGTACCTTTCTTGCCTCTGCTGCAAGAAAGAGCGACATCCCTGCTATATTCTTCATCCTCAGACTTTTCAGAATAGATTATATATTTCTTGAATGTTATTCTCACCGGTTCCATTTCATTTGGTTCCACTTAACCCTAATATTTGTATTTTGTATCTATCCATTTCCTTTGCTGTGCTTCGATGTACTTTCCCACATCTAATTCGTATGTCAAATTCCCAGATTCGTACATTGACCTGATGTGCCAATATCCAATTTTGGTTGTAGATTTGCGTGTGAAGATTTCCTTTCCAAGAGCATTCCGCCTGTTGGCTTCTCTAAGAGAGCTTTCACCAGCCTGCATTATTTCCTTTGGTGATACTTAAGCAGAACTAATCCGATTTCTTTCATCATTAGAGATTTCTGTAGCAGAGATTTTTGATGTATTGTGGTTGCTACTACAAATAAAAATTATCCTCACATACACACACATTTTCTCATCCGGGTTTAGGACAGGTAATGACGGAGTTGTTCAATTGTTTGAATGATGATAAATTAAAGAGAATAATGTGAGAGAGAAATCTGATGTGATTTTAATACAAGAGGATATGAATAGGTTGGTTATTTGGGAAGATAAACGGGGATAAGTTCAAGCGTGAAGTCACGCTCGGCCTGAGGAGATGAAATGTAATGTATTGGTGGAATTTCGCTTCAGGAAGAGACAAGAATCCCAGATCGTTGGTAGATAATAAGTTGAAATTAGGAGTCACATTGCTAAAGTTGTAAAGGTTATTCAAAAACTTGCTGTCATAATGCAAAGGACACTTTATAATATCGCCATTTTTCACACCTTTCTGCAGTCGATTCTATTCACTTCTTTATTTTCCTCAATCGTCTCGAATCATTTACAGCATTCTTTATTTGTAACCAACCTGTGAGATCCTCAAGTTAAATCTGGAGAGATATTAGGCAAAACTCCAAACATGTCCAGTGATTGTTGCTTTTTTTTGTTTGCTTGGTTGTTAATTTCTCTTGCACAATTAATTAATTCATTCAGTCAGCTCACCACACCAACGAGATTAGTCCATTGTCTATTTTTAATTTTCAGTCCACTAAAAATTGTGCATAAACAGATGAAATATTTTATCTTGTATACTAGGTTCCCTATCGAGAACGTAATCGATGTTTTCTAAAACTCCCACTTATTTTCATAGTCGTAATCGTGCTGATTTTTATGCCAAATGTGCTGCAGAAATAATGCAGTTAAGAAATCCTGTAGAAAACTACTGGGTTTCTTTTTGAATGTAACATCATTTACATAAAGTAAAGAAGCGCAGTTGAATATTTTCCAATTCACATATTACATTTCATGTCACTTGCTTTAATAATTCATACAAATGAGGAACTAATGGTATTCATTTGTCTTACATGTTTGATTTTGATTTTACATCAACCCATCTTTTTATATCTCCTTCAATTCTAACTGCTTACTTAATATTCAAATACAGACTAAATATTTCTAGATATAATGTCCCATTAACACCATATAATTGTGGCAGTTTGAAACGTGTTTCTCTTTGCACCTTGTCATGTGCATTTTACAGATTTACAAAACTTAAATACATTATATTACCGTGATTTTTCAGATATTTGTGCTTCTTACAACCTATATTTTTCCTGACCCGAATTTGTTCTCCATTTCTTCTTAGCCTTATGCGTGCATAATTCAAACCTGAAAATACTCAGTGAAAATAATTCCTCTCTTGCATCCCATTTTATTATTATTATTCATGACACCTCCAAGGAGTCTGAAGACTCATCGCGGAAGGACATTAACTGTACAACTCTTCGTCTCCATTATTACACAGAACCTTTACTACCAATCACCTACATCAACGCCGCCCACAAACACAACCACCGCCGCTAGTATTTTTTGTCTGAAAATTGCGTGTGTTCTGAAGGGCCGATTTGTCTGCATGCAGGATGAAAAACTCGAGTTTCCGGAAGAAAAAACCCTGCTACCCCCGTATGAGATCGGCTAACTCACCTTCGATTGAAAATGTCCATATAAAGATTTCTCCCGTCATGGCGAGAATCGAACTTAGGCCTTTTTCAATCGAAGGGCGCAACGTACCGTCGTATTTCCAATTGCGCTACGGAGGCGCTTAATATCGATACGAATTCACAGTATTATATCACAATATTTGTTCATTTAAATTTATGGTTCACCTTTGAAAGATGAAGAGGTTATTTGAATTAATATTTATTAAACTCTCACTTCCTCTATCCTTGTTGATAACACTATTTTACGGAAATTGGTGATTTTATGGGGGGGGGGAAGGTTTAAATGGAGAAACATAAATAATTTTTCGACGCATCATTTTTACAAAAACGTATTTGATCTTTGTGTATGACATGATGACTAAAAATTGAATTATATCTAAACAGGCGAAGTATTTTCTCCAGAAACATCATACTTGCTCATTTACAAGAAAACTTTACTCATGAAACTACAAGAAACTGCAAGATGCTACAAGAAACTGAGGGGGAAATGGATCTTGGCGTATTGGTGGATAGGAATTTGATGTTCAAAGGTCACATAACAAAAGTTACAAATATAGCTCCCAGGATGATTGCGATGTTGAAGCGAATATTGACGTCTAAGGATATGGAAGTCATTTTGCCTCTTTATAATTTGATAAAACAACACCCACCTGGATTGTTGTGCGCAGATTTGGTCGCCTAGGTTCCAAGGGGATAAAGAATTTGTGGAAAGGGTGCAAAGAAGAATTACAATGATTATATCCGGATTATGGGATTTAAATAGGCTGACCATATTTCTTTGAAACAAAAACGGTATATTCGGGTGTCAAAAACGAAACGGTGGTTGTGTAATATTCTGTATTCATGAAAAAGTAAGAATGAAAAAAAGGTTTTTTACTTAAACATATCGAGCTTACCATTATTGTTCAGTGACAGAACCCATACAAAAATTTAGGTAGACGTAGATAGGGAGTGCATCTCTTCACGATCATACCATGAATATTTCTCCGATGAAGCGATCTTACGCAGCAAATTTCGGTCTTTCAACACATCATCATAAAACTTCTCACACTCCATGACACAATTTTGTCTTACAACTAACATATCCCCTCATTGTCTCAACACTTAATCTAGATTTCTTCTTTGACCACATACTGTTCATAAGAGAAAATATTCCATCAACAGGTGCTGTACTTCCTGGAAGACAGAGAATAAACTCTACAATATTACAAAAGTCTTGAAAGTTTAGGTGTTTTTCGCTCATTTTGGAAAAAATCTGTACCCATCTATCAGACACAGGAATGTTTTCTTTATTCCATGTGTCCAACTGCCTCACAATTATTGATTTTATGAGGGTCCACTGATCGAATACACGATTTTCTTCTGTTTCTGTGCGTGAGATGAGGTCCTCGTTCAGTCTGCCCTGTATTTCTTTTCATTGAGGTGCCTTCCTCAGTAGAACCCACTTAAACTTCTCAGTGTTACCTAAACTGCACTTCCACTTGTTGACATGTTCTAAGCTGGTTTCATAAAAATTCTCAACTACCTCAAAAAACGTAGCCTCTTTAATTTCTCCTGAATCTACTAACATTTTCAGTTGTTTTTTGACATGATTAGTTACAAACACTTCACTTTTTCTGGACTCTAAATTTTTTGCAAGATTTCAATATTCGTGGCTACTTCTGTAGCTGAAATATTATCTTTATCAATTAAGCTAATGTATGTTTGCAACGTAGACACTTGATCTCTTGCAAATACAACCACGAATTCAAACAGGGATCTTCAAACAATTTTTGCAATATAACAGGGCATTTTTCTTGAGAAAGAAAATAAGATTGAAGCCCACCAAACATGCTTAAACTCCTATCAATTGATGGACCCAAGGACCAAAATCTTGTATTCCAATGCTCTAACAATGCAGCGTAATTGGTTCCCGCAAAGTCACAAAGTTTTTCAATTCTTTAACTCTGACTGTGTCTATATTGAAGTATTTGTATACTTTCACTGCAAAACATTCAATATCAATTGGTAAATAGTCGACAGCACACTGGAGACAATTGTTCATGATGTGTTGCCCTGCAAGCAATACTGATAATCTATCCCTTCAGTTCAGTTTCAAGTTTTTGCTACACATTATTTTTGCCAAGTCTTTTGCAACCATCAAAAGTGGGTTCGTCTTATCTGCACACAAAGCAACAATTTTGTTTTCTAAGGCAAAATTTTCACTTCCTTCAACATAGCACACTGTAGGTCGAAGGTCGAATGTTCCACTAGGTAAGGAAGTCTTGAGTACCACAATTTGGCAATATGTACCGCGCAATGATTGGAAAAAGTATGATGCCTTTTTTCTTTGATGCATCTAAACTGACTGCAACAATAATAATAATAATTATTATTACATGACACTTCTATGGAGTCCAAGGACTCATCACCGGAAGACACTATTCTACCTCACCAAATACATCTCACCCTCTCCATTACTACTTAATTCTCTTACTACCACACTAATATCATCATCATCGCCATCTACCCCATCATCGAGAAGAACAGAATTTTTTGTCTGTAAATTGCGTGTGTTCTGAAGGCCGATTTGTCTGTGCACGGGATGAAAAATCCGAGTTTCCGGGAGAAAATACCCTGCTACTTCCGTATGAGATCGGATAACTCACTTCAGTTGAAAAAGCCCTATAAGGATTCCCCACGTAACGACGAGAATCAAATCCAGGTCTTTTCCAATCGAAGGGCGCAATGTTCCGCTGTTCTTCCAATTGCGCTATGGAGGCAAATAAATATAATGTAATGCTTTTTGTTTTATTCAAATCCTCTATTACTTCTTCCAATATGTATGGTGATAAAACGTTAGTAATTATTGCTTCTGATTTGGTAAGTGCTGAAAAAAAATTTGATTCATAAATTTTCTTTATCAGTGTCAACAAGCAATCATATTTGCTTGTCGATGCGAAAAGTTTGGCCGTGACGCACAGTATGATAAGCATCAAGAGCTTCACTTGCAATTTTATCGCTTTCACTATCACCATAAACGAGCTGATGCTTTTAACTGAAGTCAGAGTCTTTTCAGCATACTTGTGTTTCTGGCTACGTAGATGTTGGTTGATGTGGCTTCTGCCTCCATGAGCAACAGAAATATGGATATTACAATGTTGGCGTACCACTTTTGTTCCATCACTACACAGCTTGTCCAGTTTAATAAACTTGAATTCTTTCTGGAGATCGTCATTAAAACTGCAGTTTCGCCTCTTTGACATTTCAGTGCTAGACTTAAAGCTTTAAAAAATAAGACTTAAAACTTTAAAAAATATGAAATTTAAAAACCACCGGCATTGAATAACAAAGCCACCGGTTAGCATACAGGCAAAACAAAAACTAACGCCACAGCAGAAACAGACCCGCGTCAGAGACGCGCAAGTGTTGCCAGCATGTATTTTTTTATTTTTTTTTATTTTTTCTCTGAAAAATAAAGTCTCTGAAAAAATCACTGCAGATATCGATATTTAGTATCGGTTAATGCGACTCCATGGTTATACAAGTTACTGGTATCCATGATATTGATATACGATTATACGTTATGAATAATAATTTATGATTGGCTTAAATATTAAAGTATATCTATAATTTTTATTAAAAACGGGACAAAATTGACATTTTTATTAAAATGACGGGATGGCCGGGAAATATGAAAAAAAAAACGGTACTGTCCCATTTAAAACGGTACGTATGGAAGCCTAGATTTAAAATGCGAGGACAGATTGCAAGTATGTATTAACAGAAGAAAGAGGGAGTGAGATGAAAAGAGGTCTATAAACGTTTGAATGGGTGTAATAGGATATCGTCTGATGAAACTTTTCGTTATATGTAAGGTGGGGAGAGAACATGAGGCATCCATGGAAGATATATGGATTACTGTGCACAGATCTAGTCACCTGGTTTTCAAAAAGATGAAATTGAGTTGGAAAAAGTTCAGAGGCGATTTACTAAGGTGGTTTCTGATCTCTGGAATGTAGAGTATGAAGACAGATTGACAAAATGCAATTTGCAGAAATTGGTGGATAGAAGGAGGGGGGGATATGATTGAGACATAAGCTGTTAAGAGGGTTATTACCAGATTAATGTCGGGGAGGTTTTGCACAGAATGGGTGAGGATAGCAGGAGAACAAGAGATCATTTCTGGAAGCTGTATAAGAAAGGTGTGAGCAAGGGAGTGAGGAGCAGGTTTTTTGCATGGAGAGTGGTGAGTGATTGGAATGCATTGCCCGAGAGTGTGGTGTGTGCAGAGACAGTGAAGACCTCCCACGATGAGTCTTTGACTCCATGGAGGTTTTTATAATAATAATAATAATAATAATAATAATAATAATAATAATAATAATAATAATAATAATAATAAAGTTTGTTCACATTCAAGAAAGGGGTATAAGAGCTAGGTTTTCTCCCAAAGAGCAGTGAGTCAGTGAGTGGAATAGTTTGCCTTCAGGGGTAGTGAATGCATCTTGTGTGAATGAATTTAAGGCAAGGTATGACAGCTGGTTTGGGTGATTTTTTAAGCCTCCGTTGATGAATCCTTAACTTCCTAGAGGCCTCAGATAATAATAATAATAAATAAATAAATAAATAAATATATATATATATTAAAACTTTCCACATAAAAACTTTTCATATATATATATAAATAATAATTATAATAATAATAATAATAATAATAATAATAATAGTCAATGACTGATTATTGGACTCCAATCCAATTTTGAATAAGGTACTATTAATAACTGTCCATATTACTTAAAACATAAATAAATATCGACAACATAAACATGTGTAGCTCAGTGGAAGTAGTATTTGCATTCCTCAGCGCTAGTTCGCGCGAATAAAGAGTGTTACAAGTTCAGTTCTTGTTACCGACGAGAGGAAACTTTTTTTTAAGCATTTTTTTGACCGGTTCCAAAGTTAATCTCTGGTATGGGCAAGCTAGTTCTTGATCCCTGAAACTCGTGTTTTTCGTCCCATAAACTCAAAAAATAAAATAAAATAAAATAAATAAATAAAAAATCGAATGCAGAACCCACACTATTTCAGACAAAATATAACAATATTGTGTAAGGGTTAATGACCACGAAATGGTAGCACTTGTTAGCTCTCTTCACTGCGTACCTCTTAAATTAGTGATATTCTTGTGCCAGCTATCTCTGATTGGTTACCCGTGAAGATTGAACTGACTACTCAGTCTCTAAAAGTGAGATAGAGCTAAAACGGCCTTGCCTACTCCCTGTAAGGGAACAAAAAAGCGTTAGCAGTATTTTTTAATGCAATTAATTTTTTTTTTTTTTTTTTTGTAAATATATTGAATTTATATACTTGATTCTATGATGGAACAGTAGAATTGAGCTGGAAGAGTAGCACTGATTTGATAAGTCTGGCTGGCTGTGAGTTCAGTGTATTACATTTATTAATTGTATGCATTTTTCTGCTCAATTTACCTATTTTCGTTATTATCATCATCACTCTTCTGATATATACCTAAGGGAATGTACAAATTAAATAATACTGTATAACACTTAACATTATTACTAACTTCGTATCGACAGTTTTCCTTCAAATTAGTTATCTATCTGTCAAATTTTATATTTCTCCTTTTTAACACGTTCATTGCAAAGCTGAAAATTGGAATTTCGTGTGGTGGCCAAATTTTTTTTATTTTTTTATTTAGTTAGCGACGTCTACGCGATAAACGCGTGATCGGCCGTTCGGTGAGAACTCGCAACACGCGATATCGCGTGATTGGCAATGAACGCGTTAAGACACTTCCATTTCTATCCATACATGTAGATCTTTGGACATCCTCTGAGGTATTTTCCTGCTATCCTGACAGCCAAAGCCTGTTATCCAAACTCATTATCTTTCAATCTGTTTAACCCCTTAACATACAAAGACATCTGTGACACTTTTGTTTATTGCACCAAAATTGATTTTGAATTTTGGTTTCACATATAAATACAACCGAATATAGACGCTGGACAATCTTGTGCTTATTTCCTTTCAGCCAAGAAAAGTTGCCAACGGCGTGTATCGGCTATTTCGTTTGCGTTTGCACAAATTCATCATTATTTTTCAAATAATGATGAATTTGATCCAGCAAATCATCCTCGCCCAAAACGCGCCCAACAAATTGGAAGAAAAACGACTGCTTTCTAATTTTTAATTGGTACGTTAAGGGGTTAAGTGATTATACTACCTCAGAATACTTCACGTGACAAATTCCTGAATGCTAACAGTGTCAACTTTCTTTTTAATATCTTCATATTTAATGTAATTCTGTCATTGATGCCATTTGTTTACCGTTATTTTCTCAGATCTCTCATATTTCTGGTATCTATCTACTCTTCAACACAACTGAAAAACGTTTTGAGCACAATTGAATGACCACCATGTAAAATTATAAAACTGAAGGAAAACTCAAGTAAAAAAACTTTATTAACGGAGAATTTTCGACTAAGTACCATAGACAGTTAGTATAAGATCACTATGTCTATGGTACTTAGTCAAAAATTCTACACTAATAAAGTTTTCATTAACTAACTAATACTAAGAATATGAAAAAAACGGCCTCGTCTACTCCCTATACGGGAACAAAAAGGCGTTAGCTGTTTTTTTTTTTTTAAAAAAAGGTGAGCCTCTGTGGCTCAGTAGATGTGGCGTTTGCATTCTACTGCGCTTGATCGCACGACGAAAGGCGTTCGAATCTAGTCGCCGACTAGAGGAACTTCTAAGCCTTTTCTCGACTGGTTCCAGAGTTAGTCGATCTCTGACACTGGATAGCAGGTTTTTTCTCCCGGAAACTCGGGTTTTTCGTCCCGTAAACTCAAGAAAATCGGCCTTCGAACTCTCGCTTTTTCGGACATTAAAAAACTATTGTGTTAGGGTTAGGGACAACCAGATTACGGGACTTATTAGCGCCTTCTTCACTGCGTGCCGATTAATTAGTGATAGCCTTGGGCCAGCTATCTCTGACTGGCTACCAGTGGAGATTGAACTGTCCACTCAGTCTCCAAAAGTTAGATAGGGCCGCAAAACGACCTTGCCTACTCCCTATATGGGAACAAAAAAGGCGTTAGCTGAAATGTCATTATTCCAAAAGATTGGAGTAATGTTTTTGTTATTCTTCATGTCTTGCAAATCCATTTGTGTATTTTGGTATATGACATTAAATGATATCAGAAGGTCAATTGAGTCTTTCGATAATATTAAGCAAGTGCTTTGAGGATGTTACTGAAGAGAAGAGTGAGTCCAAGAAGTCAGAAGTTTAACTCAAGTGAAATTATCAATGTGAAATATAACATAAGTAACCAGAGCAGAAAACAAATTTACCCCTCCTTGCCTTCCCAACCTTATATGGTGAGGAGGGGAACAGTTACAAAACATGATTAGTTTTCATGTTGATGCTTTGCAATTATGCCAAATCTCAGTATTGGTGCAGAATTGGGTACAGTTTTGGTCGCATATTATTTTCTAGTGCAGTGAATAGTTCGCTTAGGTTGCCTGGCCACATGTTTTTGGAGAAGTTTAATATTTTCTGAACTTTTTCATTAGTCAAAAAAATTGTTAGAATATGGAAATTTTATGATAAAAAAGAATACCCTAATGCCGTTCATTCCCCTATAGAGAGCAAGTGAAGCCGTTTCAGCCGTATCTAACTTTTGGAGACTGAGGGGACAGATTAATATCCACTGGTAGCTAGTCAGAGAAAGCTGGCTAGCATAAGATTATCACTCATTATACACAGCATATACGGTGAAGGCACATGACAAGAGTCGCCACCTCGTGGTACCCAATCCTAACACTCTGTTTACTGTATGAATTAGTGTTGGTTCTACGATAGATTTTCTTGAGTGTACGGGAAGAAAAACAGCGTTTCGTGGAGAAAAATCCCGCTTTTCTGCACGAGAGACCGACTAACTGGAACCGGTCCAAAGAAGGCTTAGTAAAATTTTCTTTGGTCAGCGACTAGAATCGAACTTAGGATGCTCTTTTTCTTGTGGAACCTAGCGCTGTGCACACACACGTCACTTACACTGAGCTACACATTTTAAATATAACGTTTTTAACATGGATCTCGAAGGTTGACCTCTTCTACATGTAATATATATTGCTAGACAAAATTAACGGAAAAGAATATTTTTCGTGAATATTTTATTTTACTTTTAAGTGCACCTCCAAAGGCGAATATATGACAGAACAGGCATTCTGGCGCAAATTACAAGTATTCATGAAAAACGTTTTGTTTTTATGAAGTGTTCAGTAGGTTAGCCTTATCTCCAGTGCCTTCAGGACAACAAGTCATCATTGTCTAGATCAGGATTTCCCAAACTATGTTCTGAGGAACACTGTGTTCAGCGGAAAGTGAATAAGTGTTAGTGTTCTGTGAAAAATTATCAAAATTAATATGAGAGTGGAATGGTTTAAATGCTGTAATGTATTTTTGTAAAGTTGTAGTGACAATGTCCCCAAACTATCTTCTAATTAGAACAGATTCTTCTGCTTTTCCACATCACTACTGGCTTCCTATATTCCTATATTTCTGAATACTGGTAGAAGTCTTATTTGTTAACTGTCCTGGAAACATATTAATACATTACAATTATATTCTTCATACTATCTAGTAGCTAGTCTTCTGGATAATGACTTCAAATATATAGCATTAAAAATGTTAGGTTTCATCACACTGTCTGCTGTTACTCCAGAGACATTACTTATATTGCATGTGAATGAAACTAATGAAAAGCGGACCAAGATTTTGCTGAGGACAACAATTGTTTTTTCGTCTGCTGCGAACCTATAGTTGTGACATTATACTGGACAACAAACTCATATACTGACTGGTGATGCATGGTAAAACAGAGGTACACCATTTCCTTTGATATGAAGGAAATACACATTTTCTTCATATTAAAGTTAATATTGTCTGAGGGAATATATGTGGAATTATAACAGTTACCAGAACATATTTAGCTGGTTATTTGGTTATTAATTACTCACTGGACTTCGGAGAAGCGAATTACGAAAGAGATACTTGTTTAATCCACTTACTTCATTTTGTAGAAATAAAATATATTTTTTTTAACTTTAAATTGTTTACAATTCGAGTCGTATATCCCCACAGAAATGACGTTTGCATTCATAGTTCTTGGCCACCCATTAACAGACTACCATAGGTTGGAGTTTTGTCACCAACTAGAGCAATGTTTTCTACACCTATCTTGGGTGGTTTCCTCAATCAGTCAGTCTTTACCACTAGGATTTTTTTTTTCTGTTCGAAAGTTTGGTTTTTAATCCAATTTCTTAAAAATACGAGATTTTGATTTATTTATGTATTGATAGCATGAGCCTACTTTTACTCAAGTCCAAAGGATGGAGGCTGGCTGCAATCTATTTAAATATTTAGTTTTGGCTAAAGGAATGCATTTGCTTTCAGCTGTTAGCATATTTTTATTTAAAATATTTACAGTAATTCATAAAATTTTATAGTACCTTTTATTTTCCAAATTGAGTAGACCGATCTCCTTTAGCAGTAACTAAGTGTTTGAAGGCAGATAGGCAGCCAGTTACCACCCTTCTATTTTCATTGCTAGTGAACTCAAGCTCTCAATGGTTTAAGGCTTCGAGAGAGAGAGAGAGAGAGAGAGAGAGAGAGAGAGAGAGAGAGAGACCTGTTCCCCATCTTGTAGCTCCAAATCATAGCTCTCGTATTATTGTAATATTTTGCGATGAGGTGTTTAAAATCCCTTTTCCTTACAGAAAATACAATATTTATCTTAAAGTTATAATTTATTGGCCATATTTTAGAGTAAATATTTAGGTGGTATGGCTGAACATAAGAAGTGTCATTGATGTTTAACTTATAAGGTGTTACTCTTGAGTTTTTTGGTGGGGAGGGAGGGGAAGAATGGGACAGAGACACAATACATTGTGATGAAGTGCAGACTATATCCCAAAGAATATCATGTGTCACAGCAATTTAGAAAATGTTTGGAAAAATATTTTCCATTTTTTTCTTCAAAATTTGTTAATTAGTAACTAATCATATTAAAAATCAAAAAAAAAATCAGCTAACGCCTTTTTTTTATTCCCCCTATACGGGGAGTAGGCGAAGCCATTTTAGCCCTATCTAACTTATGGAGACTGAGTGGGCAGTTCAATCTCCACTGGTACCAATCAGAGATAGATGGCCCAAGGCTATCACTAATTAAGCGGTACACAGTGAAGAGAGACGGCTCAAATGTGCCGCCATCTCGTGTTCCCTAACCCTAACACAATATATTTAATGTCTGAAATAATGTGGGTTCTACGGTCGATTTTCTTGAGTTTACAGGACGAAAAACCCCGCTTGTCCGTGCCAGAGATCGACTAACTCGGGAACCGGTCGGAAAAAGGTTTAGAAAAATTTCCTCTAGTCGCCGACTAGACTCGAAACCAAGTCTTCTTTCGTGCGGCCAAGCGCCGTAGTATGCAAACGCCACATCCACTGAGCTACACATGCTCTCTAATCATATTAACATATTCAAAAAGATTTCAGAATTGAAGGTTCAAACATTAAAAGTGTATGAATTTATCTGGAGGTTTATAAAATCCAAACGTCATGTATTATTTATATACGTGGTATATTTTATCGTTATTTCATTTATTTGCATGCGCTGTTTCTTTTATCGTTATTTCATCTTAATTTTTAATTGTGAAATGTGTAAGTCCTAAAAATAGGAAGTGAGAGCATTTGTAAATAACCTATTTACTGATTTTAAGTGCATTTACTAAATAAAAAAAATATATATAATTTTTTTTTTTTAAATTTAGTAAATTGTACTTAAATCAGTAAATAGATTGTGAACAGTTTGCTTCACGTGATTAAATACAAAAATTTTCGGTAAATGAAACTATTTTTCATTTTGATGATTTAGTAAAAGAAGAAATGCTGACTGAATTTTGGTCTTTCAACTTGCTAGCAACCTAGTTAATTTTTTTACAAGAAGTAAATAAAAGAAATTACATTAGAAGCACCTCACAGAAACTGATACTGATCCACTGACAGCAGTCAGGAGTTATTGCTTGAGCTAGCGAATGACAGCGTGGTAACGGTGATGGAGAGTGTTTTGATTGCTATGTATGATTTTGATTATTCTCAAAGAAATGTTCTTAATTTCCGTCAGGGTGATCGTTTTATTGAAGTTCTGACAAAACATGTCGATTCAGACTGGACTTTTGGAGTTGACATCGATGGTAACTGTGGTTACATTCCCTACTCCTATATTCGAAGCGAGGAGGTGAGGATCACAAACCAACGTGGTTTTGAAATCGATACTGCGAATTAAGCCAAATTAATCTTTTCATAAATATGAGTTGATTCATTATTCAGCCCGAACAGATTAAAATAAAATTAATATTGTGTTGTCATTCGCTAAAATTAAGATAATATGACTAATACCATACAGGCTATCAGTGTAAATGTGGTTTCTATGTTTGCAGGCAGTGTAAATATTATTTGTGACACAAGGGCAAACATGACTCGTAATTCCGTTCATTCTCAACGTTTGGAGCAAAAGTTGATTAGAAATAATTATATTCATTAGATTAAACATACAAGAATTTTGAATGAAACAGCAGATGGAGAATTTTTGTATATGATTTTTTATATGGTATTATTTAATGGATACAGGAAGCTGCTATTAAGGGACCCGAACGTGAATGGGAAATAAACACCTGATATGTTATTAATTTTAAAATAGATGTGTCTTAAAATGTAGAGGACATGATTTTTATACTTGTAAAACAGTATAATGTATACATTTTGTTTGAGAGATAAATATTACAGCTCTAAGACATGCACATAATTTTAATTTTTTGTATTCTTAAGACTTTTACTAGTTACCACATAATGGTACATGTACTTTAATATCATACATTCATTGTATTAAGAGGCCTTACATTTCATTAGAGGGGAGGGTATAGCATCAGTGGCCCACCCTGGGGGGCCTTCCCCCCCAAAAAAAAGAAGAAAAAGGAAAAAACACTACAAAATTTTATAAAAAAACTTTTTCTAATTAAAATTCTTTTTTTTAATTTATGTTGTGTCTTGTCTTCTATTTCTATACTACTTATGAATTAGCAGTTACATAAGGTGGGAACACCCTCTAGCTCTCAGGAATCACGGCCACTATGAACACAAGGCAAATGAAGTAGTGTCCGGGTGGACTGAGCACTACTTCATTTGCCCGAGCCGGGCCACAGGAGATCATGGGTATCACGTATTGGCGATCATTGCATATGCTCAGTCATAGGTCGTATGCAATGTGTATTCTCAAATCGTCCACTCAACTCCCCCCCACCAAGATTAAATATTGAATGCTTCCCCCCCACACCCAATATTAAATCCTGAGTGCGTCACTGGATAGCATCATAGAATAATTTTTAAACAAATTAATATGGTATACACTTTCAAATTGAGTTAATAGACATTTAAAATATTATAAGATTGGAACTATGATAATGACTTCCTTTTTCTTTTTTCATAAACCTCTTATAAAGTCCTCGGTAGTATAGTGGTTAGTATCCCTGCATGTCACGCGGGAGACCGGGGTTCTATTCCCCATCAGGGAGAGCTTGTTTTGCCGGCCTGGTTGGCTGAGTGGGCAGCCAACTAAGCCACACTCCACCCAAAAGGCTGCGGGTTCGAATCCTGCTGTGGGCATGGATGTTTGTGATTGTATGTGAAAACACTAGTGATGATGATGATGGGCGTTAGATGGTGCTGGTGTAGATGATGGTAGTTGGTGGATTGAGCAGTGGAGACAGAGTTATAGAGTGCCCTTCCTCAATGAATCATTGAACTCCCTGGAGGTGTTAGGTAATAATAATAATAATGAAGTCCGATGATGTTGGGGGGTTTGACAGCTGATCTTACCTGAAGGGATAAAATAGACATCTCTGCCCATAGTCTGCTATGTCCAATTCATGCGCTTATAAGCCAGTTTGTATGCTGGCTTATAAGTGAAAAAAAAAGTAAGAATTGTCAGCTGTTTTGGAATTATTAACACATTAGCACAAGAATATTTTAATATTTGCCAAATATTTCAGTCTGAAATTAACAGACTATCATCATTGATCATTCTTTTGAATGATCAGTTGTTTGTATTCCACCTTGTAAAAACTGTTCCTATCAAGCCACTGATGATAGTCTGTTAATTTCAGACTGAAATATTTGGCAAATATTAAAATATTCTTGTGCTAACGTGTTGATAATTCTTAATTTCATGTCACAAGTGTCTCTCAAGAATAGAATTCTATCAGCTGTTTCCTTTTGAAACCATTTGATTTAATCTCACATAAAAAATGTATCTAATAAAGTTTCTTCCATCACATTTACAATTTAATTCAGGATGCCAGATATATGATGAAGCCACTTCAGTAATAACTGTAAATTATTGTTATCATTCAGATGCCAACAGATATCACAAACATATTGTGGAATAATTTTCAGTTTATTATTATTATTATTGCAGGCTACTCTGAGTCCTTAGACCCATTGAGGGTGGCCCTAAACATCATGTCAAGCACTATCCAACATTTGTGCTGTATCTATCATATTTTACTTGGAGCTCATTCACAGTCATGGCACCCACAACAGACTCTGTCAACCTGTTCCACTCATTCACCACTCTCCAAATAAAAAATCCTAGTTCTAACACCCTTGGTAACTACACTGTTACTCGATTCTAGTAGTAAGACATATACGTTGGTTAGACATAACTGGTAATTAATTTACGGAATTAACAACGCATATGAAGTATTTTAATTAAAGATAACTTTAATGAATCACTTCTATATTTCGGCAATGTCACATTGCCATACCATATCTTTATGTTCCTGAAGATGGCAATGTGACATTGCCGAAATATAGAAGTGATTCATTAAAATTCATATGCGTTGTTAATTCCGTAAATTAATTACCAGTTACACTGTTACTCGGTTTCCAAGGATGACTCCTAATTCTTCCACCACCACCAGACTTTTTCTGAAAAATTTCCTCTGAATTAATCTTGTAAAAGGTCTGGTGGTGTTTAGGGAGGCCCTAAACATCATGTCTCAATCATATGCTCCCTTTTTCCACCTATCAACCACTTTCTGTAACCCACAAATCTTCAGCCTACTTTAGTAAGGTTCATTCCATAGACCTACTACTCTTGGTCACTAACATCTTTATCCTCTCCACCTCTTCCTCAATGCCAAGAAACCCTGGTGCCCAGATCTGCACACAGTAGTCAAGATAAGGTTTTTTCAAGGCTCAATAAAGACAGACAATAACCTGCTTGTTAAAGTATTCTTCATTAACCAAGTAATCTGTCAAAAATTTGCTACATCCATCTTCGATCCTCCTTTGTGCAATTTCTTTCCAGCCCTTTGGACTAACCCAGAACTCAGACATAGATTAAACAATGTGATCAAAGGTACTCACAATATCTTAGCACCTTCAGGTAAAACCCAAGCTGGTATATCATTCAGTCCCACAGCTGTATTCACATTAAGGTTCTGTAATATGCTATGCATTTCCATTTCATTTACCTCAGTGTCCATATAAGCCTTTGCCTCTCTTGTTACTTCAGTATCTCCACCTAAATGATATACTCTTGCAAAGTGTATTCATTAAAATCATTCTGCTGTAAACATTCTTCCTTTTACTTGCAACATATCAAAGAACCATTTGGGATTATCTTTGGCCTGCACTGCTAATTTCCTTTCATACTTTGCTTTTGCCTTTCTTACCATAGTTACGCTTCTTGCCTATGCTTTGTACTGCTCATATGCCTAGTGTGGTCCCCTTTCTCCATGAATTCCCTTCACAATTTTTTTCTATTTTTGCAGCTCTAGCTCAATGATAATATTCATGCATTTAACTCCCACCCAGTGGCGTAGCTAGGAGGGTGCATGAGGGGGGGGGCAGTCTGCCCCGGTCAGCACTTTGAACCTTTTTGAACTTTTGCAGTTAATTCTAAAATACTGTCTCGAGAACTCAGTTCCAAATATTGTAATACTACTGTGAATTTTCCTCACAATTGCTGTAAGTGTTGCTAGTTGTGAGAATAGTTTTTTAAAATAAAATTTGATTAAGAATTACCTACATTACTATGAAATAGACTTCGCTAATGTCATCGACGATTTTGCTAACAGAAAAGCAAGAAAAATAACATTTTAGAATGTTGGAATTAATGTTTTACTTCAAAAATAAACATATTGTTTTAATTTATTTCCCTATATATCGTTTTGACTATTTGTAGTATTTTTGGTGTGTATTGAGAGGGGCGGCAAACTCAGGGACCTCCCCGGGCTGCAACTGCTCTAGCTACGCCACTGCTCCCACCTGATTTACTCTCCTGACTAATGTCATTACTTCCCTCAAACACTCCTCTACCACTTCCCATGCACTATTGACATCCAGCCCTTGCAGTTTCACATGCCATGGCACTGAACCAAGCAAACTGCCAAACTTGTTATACTTATCAGCCCTGTAATTCCACATATATATCCCATCTTAATTCTTGTAGATACCCATCTTAACTGAAAATTCCACACATTTAGCCACCTCCCAGGTCAAGAATTTCAGCTATGTGGCCAGTAGGCAGAGAAACGATTGTGGAAGAATGACATTGCGGGATAAAATTGGGAATAGAGTGACTGATGCAGAGGACATAGTGGAGTTGTTCAATGAGCACTTTATTGGAGTATTTCATCCTGGAGGAGGTTTTAATACTAGAGGGATAGGACAGGTTTAGAGATGCAAGAGGAGAGTGAGTTCCAAATACTGAGTACTCTGGATACCAGTAAAGCTGTTGGACTGGATGGTATTTCATCACAGGTTTTGAGAGAATGTGCTAAAGAACTGACAGCTCCGTTGACCTGGCTTTTCAATAAAAGTCTGGCTGCAGGAAAGGTACCCAGGGAATGGAAGGAAAGTAAGATAGTGCCGCTGCATAAGGGTGGTAGCAGACTGGAAGTGTCTAATTATCGGCCTGTTTGTATGTCATCAGTAGTTGTTAAGGTCTTGGAGAAATTAGTGTTGGAACTCTATACAGCGTTGGGCAGATGAGGGTAATGTTATCTGTGAGAATCAACATGGATTTGTTAAGGGGTGCTCTTGCTTTAGTAATATGATTGCCTTTTATAATAAAGTGACAAGAGCAGTTCATGAGGGAAAGGCATATACTTCCATTTTTTTGGATTTTGCAAAGGCGTTTGACAGGGTGCCACATGATAAGCTGATATTTAAGTTGCAGCACACAGATTTAAATGTTGGGTTAGTGAAATGGATTCAGGATTGGCTGACTGATAGGTACCAGAGAGTTGTGTATGGTGGGGCAATATCAAGGAAGCAAAAGGTTACAAGTGGGGTTCCACAGGACTCAGTACTGGGACCTGTATTGTTCAACCTTTATATCAATGATATTGTCAATGGATTGCAAGGGGACACTCAATTGTTTGCGGATGATGTGAAGCTGGGAAGGGTTATCAGTAATAATGCAGATGTGGCAGCCCTGTAAGAGGATTTGAATAAACTAGACAGATGGACAAATGAATGGGAGTGTCGGTTCAATGCAGCAAAATGTAAAGTCTTGAGGTTTGGGATCCATCGATGGGAGGATGCATACTCGATTGGAGGAGCTGTTCTGGAGGAGGTAGGGGAGACGAGATCTGGGAGTGATGATTGATAGAAAACTGAAATTCAGGGAGCATATTGCAAAAGTGGTGAGGGTAACTCAGATGATTGCTGCAATACTGAGAAGGACGCTGACCTGCAGAGATAAAAGAGTTATCATTTCGTTGTATAAGACTCTGATCAGACCGTTCAGATTTGGTTCCCAGGATTTGAAGGGGATAAATTGACTGTGGAAAGGGTACAGAGGCTGAAAACAAAGATGGTTTCAGGACTGGACAATATGAGTTATGAGGATCGACTGAGGGAATGTGGACTGCAGAGTTTGGTGGATAGAAGAAGGAGAGGTGATATGATCGAGACTTTTAAACTGTTGAGAGGCAGTTACAGGGTAGACATTAAAGAGTTCTTTCACTTGGTGGAACGGTGGGAAGGAGTGATGACAAGGGCCATCCCTAGACGTTACGAAAGGAGGCTGTGCACAAGAGGGTGAGGAGTGGTTTCTTTGCATGGAGGGTGGTTGAACCTTGGAATGCATTGCGTGAAAGAGTGGTTGGAGCGGGAACGATCAGTGGGTTCAAGGAGTGGTATGATAAACTTTGTGTTTCCTAAAAACGACCTCCCACGATGAGTCTTTTGACTCCATGGAGGCCTAGATAATAATAATAATAAAGACCACAGGATTACTCTCTGCAGTTGGCAGCAATGTGGTTATATTCATTACAGACAAATTCTCAGATACAATTACTAGATCGAGCACTCTCTAACATCTCGTATATTATATTCCATCACATACTGTGTCAGTTAATTATTCCTTAGTATCTGCATAAATTCCATTTCCTTCCTCCCCTGTGTCCTCTCCTCCTTTCAGTCTATGTTCCCATAGTTGAAATCCTCCACTCATTGAGTATATTTGCCAATGCATACTAACTCCATCTTTTCCATCCCGTGGTCTGTAGCAGCATCCAACTGTATGTTTTGTTCTACTGGCCTTTATCTCATACTAGACAGCCTCAAATGCACTATTTTCATTAGCCAGCAGTTGAACTTTACTCTTCTGGTTGCAGTTCATCAGCTATCATCAATAACACTTATCCTTCTTCCCCTCTCCCCCATTCTTTTCTCTCTATCCTACCTGAAATTTTCCAAACAACTTCAACCTTTCATAACTGGATTCACATTAAAATAAATAAATAATATATATATATATATATATATATACAGTGGTGAGCTATGGAAATTTTAACAAAGGGCTCGCATCGTCGAGCAAAAAAAAGAAAGGAAAAAAAAAGGCTTTTGCGACTTTGTAGAGCTTCTTACAGATATGATAATTCCCGTAGGATATCAATCATTAATGCTTAATCTTTAAAAATTCCAAATTGAGAAGTCGGTTTAAGAAGCCCTTATATTAATCGTTTGATGCAAAATGCTTGCATAAAGCTGGGTAATTTCTCCACACAGCAAGAGCCTTTCGTAAACTGCAAGCTGCCCATCGTGGTTCAAACACAACCGATCTTTAAAATTTCGATACCATGGCCTTTTGCAATCATATTTAATTCTCGTTTTTTGGCGATTGATGGTAAAAAGCATATAATTTATCCATAAATATTTCAAAATGATTTATTTCTTTAATGTTTTTTTATCGAATCGTCTAATGCTAATTGTAAACAATGAGCTATGCAATGTCAAATCACAATGTTGGGAAATCTTTAGAGAAGTTTGATTGGAACACCTGATTTGTTTTTTAACATTACACTAGCTCTATCAGAACAAAATTCAATGAGATGATTTTTTAAATAGTTATCAGAAAATCTACATGAATTTAAAGCAGCAATTATAGTAACATGTATACATTCCGCGGTGGTATTTTCTAGTTCTACAAACAAGAGGCTCGCAAATTTGAGAAAAATTGAACAAAGGGCTCGCGCGAGCCTCTTATAGCTCACCACTGTATATATGTGTGTGTGTGTATATGTGCGTGTTTGTATGTCTTCATATTTCAACTTGAATTTATAATTATTATTATATGGATATCTCTACTGAGTCAGAAGACTCATCACAAGAGATCCATCTAAACATTATTCACACGGTATTTATCATTCCTCTCCTGAAACTCATTTGCTATCAGGGCACTCATAATTTCTTCTGGAAATCCATTCCAGTCTTTCACCACTCCAAGAAAATTCCACACATCCATATACTAACCACCACTCATACAGAATTTCTACAAATAACTCTAGTCTTTCTCTGCTTGTCATTGTACTAAAAAATTTCTTTTATATCACTCTTACAGAATTAAATTAAACTGCAGAAGCCTTTTAGTAACTTATAAGGTTCTATCATGTTCCTTCTTTTTTGCCTGTTAAGTAACCTTTACAGCTCACACATGATTTCCTTAACAGACCTGTCTCCAGGTGCGTCATTCATCTCTTGATTCTCTGCACCACCTCCTCATCTTTAAGAAGCCCAGCTGACCATGTTTGTGTTCATTAGTTAAGATATGCTGTATAATATGCCTTATAAAATGGAATACAACATTTATATCTATAGTTGTCAGTATGTTCTTCAACATCCAAGTAATCCTTTGAGCTATCTTGCCAATTTTCAGTGGGATATTTTGCAATATCCCTCTGAAATCCCACCATTACCCCCCCCTCCCAAATCCCTAGCCCTCATCAATTTCCCAGTCTAGTACCATCAATATGATACACAGTATGCAACCTTTTTATTCTAAACTTTACATTATACCACATTAAATAGATAACTATTATTTTTTACTCTCAATTTATTTAAATCACCCTGCAGGAAGGATTATATATATATATATAATGTGGTTTTCACTCACAAAAGGTTGTAAGCCTATAGTGCCATGAGTTGCCTAAGGATTTTTTTTATTTCTTTTTTACATTGTCTGGAAATCCTGCTCTAGAGACGAACAATAAGTATGATGGTGGTGGTGGTGGTGGTATCACACCAGGCAATGCACTTGATCTCCCACCTAAAGACAATCACAAGCATCTATGCCCATGGCAGAATTCAAACCTGAGACCTGTTGGAGAGCAGATATGCTAACCACTTTGCCAACAAGCCCAACTAATTTAAAGTCATGTGATGTTACACACACACACACACAGCACAAAAGAACAACCAAGAAAACTTTAAATTAAAGATGCCAAAAAATTATATCATCATCATATTCCTGACATGTACCCTCAAGGGATGTACAGGATGTGATAGTATTACATGAAAAACTTTCATCACCACTGACTTCCTATCAACAATTTTCCTCCAAATCAATCTGTTACCTGTCAAGACTCCAACATTTTCAGATCTTATATTTCTGTCTTCTAAGGCACTTTTTACTGTATCAATCCACCTATATCTTGGTCTTCCTTTAGGTCTTCTATATCTTGGTCTTCCTTCTGGCAGTGAACACTTGTTTCGCTAATCTTTTCTCTCCCATTCTGTCTAATATGCTTATTTAATATATTTATTGTCATTGATGCCATCTGTTCACGCCCATAATCATTCTCAGGACTCATATCTACAGTCTCTAGTCTTTGGTAGTGTTTTATTTCTAACCCAGCTCTCAAATCCATAAGTTAAAATTGGTTTGAATACTGTCTTGTATACAGCTAATTTAGTGTTCCGACTAATTTCTCCCTTATTCCATATAATTTTATTCAGTTGAATTCCTACCATACCAGCTTTGTTGATTCTGTTGTCTATTTCCATATTTAATTTTTATCTTCACTAACTTCACTTGACTATATTCTATAGGTTCTACATTCAAAATGCAGTTGATATTTTCAATGCTTCTGCCTACTTTCGTTGTCTTTGCCTTATTATTGTTGATCTTCATACTATATCTATTACAACAGTTATTTAATTTAGTCAGGGAATCAGCAGACTTGTACTGGATTTATTTAGAAGTATACAAGTATACCATCATCTGCATAAAGTAAAGAACTAAGATTAACATTTCCAATTTTGATATCAGGTTTAATACTGCTTTCCTTCATAATGTGATCCTTATCTCCTCTGTTATTCATTATGTACATACTTGTCTGACACCAGATTCCTGTACTTCCTTCAATTCTAACTGCTGACTTACAACTCAAATAAAGACTAAGTATCGCTTGATATAATGCCCCACTGACACCATACAACTGTAGTTTTTTGAATAGCATTTCTCTTGCCACCTTGATATATGCCTTTTCCAGATCTACAAAACTTAAATACAGATCTTTGTTATATTCCCACGATTTCTCAAATATTTTTCGTAAAGTGAAAATCTGATCCTGACAGCCTCTATTTGGCCTGAATCCAGCTTGTTCTTCACCAAGCTTTTCTTCCACAATTCTTCTCAACCTTTTCTCAAGTATACTGGCATAAATCTTGCCAGGAACACTCAGCAGGGAAATACCTATGTAATTCTCACATTCAGTTTTATTTCCCGTTTCATATATAGGTACTATTAGAGCTCTACTCCAATCATCAGGAATTCGCCCCTCTGTCCAAGCTTTCTGAACTATGCAGTGCAGCCACTGTAAGACTTTTATACCACCATATTTCAGCATTTCTGGTCGAATATCATCTACTCCTGCTGCCTTTCCACATTTCAAGCCTTTGATTGCTTTTTCTACTTCAAGTATGGATATGTATTCCTGACTGTATGCCTGTTGTGTGTTTTTTACCACTGTGCTATCACTGCTTGTTTCATTTAGCAATTGTTAGAATTACTCCATACTTCAAGGATATCTTTTCTCCCTTTTTCATGTCACCTTCATCTGTAATTCCTTTCAGAGCTCTCATTCCTTCATTTCTAAGCTTTTTTTCAACAGCTTCCAGAATTGCCACCTACTTGATATTTATTTTCTATGTTCTTGCCAAAGTCTTCCTATGACTTTTGTTTAGTTACTTATACACAGTGTTTAACTTTCTTAGTATTCCATAAGAGCACAAGCTGACATATTCACCAGGAACTTTTGATGTGCTTTCTTCTTTTCCTTCACTGTCTCTTTAACTTTCTGTGTCCACTGTGGAGTTCTGATTTTTCTGTCCTTGCAGATAACCTCACTACATACCTCTCTGGCTGAATCAGTCAATGTTTTCTTCAGAGCTTGCCACGGAATCTCCAAGGTTTGGTTTCTGTTCTCAAATCTGTCATTTTTTCTTGAATAATGTTTGTGTATTTTAGTTTATAGTTCACATGTGAGAGCTGCTCAGTTTTTATTTGCTTTAAAAGAACATGGAAGACCTCTTTAAACGAGCTCTTACATGTTCTTCTAGTATGAAATTTTATCTTGCTCAAAATGGTGATCACTTCCGATTTCAAATCCTCTGTACACTCTAGTGTCCCTGCACCAATGAGAAAACATCACTATCAACAATAACATAGTCAATGAGACTTTTCTTATTCCTTGCCTTTTCTCTCCATGTGAATTTGTGCACATTTTTATGATGGAACATGGTGTTAGTAATAACCAGTCCATGTCCTGAGCAGAAATCCAACAAGTATTTGCCGTTATTATTAGTTTCGCTCTTTTCTCCAAATTTTCTCAACATATTTGTACATGTGTGACAATCATTTTTATTCTGCTATTTAGATCCCCAGCAAGGACCAACTTTTCCTTTATCTTTGTGTCCGTTGCTTTCTCTAAAGCCTCAGCAAATTTCTTCACTTCTACTTTAGTAAAACCTTCTGTGGGACCATAGGCACAAATAAGTTTAATTGTTCAGTTCCCCATTTTGATATTTGCCCACATCACTCTACTTGATATTGCCTGTTATTCAGGGAGATTAGCCTCATATTTAGTGTTGAATACTATAGCTATGTCTTTTCCCTGATTAGAACATTTTGTATTTATTTCTCAGAAAGATCTCACTAGTTTTTGCCTTTTATGTTTCAGTCACCCCTATTATATCAATCTGGTACTTATCCAATTCCTCAGCTAGCTCCATTTCTTTGCCATTCAGACTTCTTATGTTGATTGTGCCGATCTTGAACTCGTATATTCTTGGTTTCATTCTTTATCCATGTGTGAATTTTCCAACATTATTTTTCAACTTTATCCAACGTTCTTTATCAAAGTTTGTGTGTGAAGTCGCTTTACAGCTGGGCTACTTATGTATAGAGGCTAACGGTTTCACATGAATTGTCTTAGTATCCCCATAATGCAAAGCACATATCCTTATGGTCAAGTATAATGCTAAGCATTATGGGAAGGACCACTACGAAGATTGTTTTCCCTTATATGCGAAGAGAAGTCTCTGAAAATGCAAGTGCGAGTGACCCGAAGAATCATTTTACTCAGCGGTGGTTCCACTTAGTGACAGGCCTACCCTGCCATGGTGAGGAGCCCTCAGTGGTGGCTCTGCCCGATGGTAGGCTCACCCCACCACTGAGCAGAGCCATGAACTCAGTGGTGGCCCATCCCCAAGCACATATCTCAATGCAGCAACCACTTCTGCACAAAAGTGCATCAGTGTTAGCTAGACAAAGAAGTGATACCAAGATTGAAGTAATGCAGAAGTCATATTTCCATATACCATATACAAGTACTCAAAAATTTTCATATTTTTCTTCAGATAAAATTTATTGCAAGCGAACAAACATATACAGTGAAATCAAGTTATTAAGCATCGTGTCTTGTGTTACATACCTGAGCACGTGCTCAGCTTTGTTTATTTGTTTTTTCAAATCTGAACATTACAAATAATAAAATTTAAGTCGAAATTATTATTATAATTGTATTGATTCCCATGGTATTCATGGACTTGGTGTTGGAAATTCATACTTGATCTGCATATCCTTTCCTTCTTGGTTACATGGTGATCAGCATTCATTATTAAAAATTATGGAAACAAATATCATCATCATCAAATTCCTGCCATGTACCCTCAAGGGGTGTACAGGATATGACAGTACTACATGAAAAAATTACATCATTACTAACTTCCTATCTACAATTTTCCTCCAAATCAGTCTGTTACTTGTCAAGACTCCAACATTATCAGATCTTATGTTTCTATCGTCTAAGGCACTTTGTACCGTATCAATCCACCTATATCTTGGTCTTCCTCTGGGTCGTTTTCCTGCCAACCTGGCAGAGAACACTTGTTTTGCTAATCTTTCCTCTCCCATTCTATTTAAGTGACCATACCACCTAAGATTAGCTCTGCTAACGCATTCCTGGATGCTGACAATGTCAAGTTCTTTCCTAATATCCTCATTTTTAATATGATATTGCCATTGATGCCATCTGTTCACGCCTCTAATCTTTCTCAGGACTCTCATATCTGCGGTCTCTAGTCTTTGGTCAAGTGTTTTACTTCTGACCCAGCTCTCAGATCCATAAGTTAAAATTGGTTTGAACACAGTCTTGTATACAGCTAATTTAGTGTTCCGACTAATTTCTTTCTTATTCCATATGAATTTATTCAATTGACTTCCCACGATACAAGCTTTGCTGATTCTGTTGTCTATTTCTATATTTAGTTTACCATCTTCAGTAAAAATTGTGCCTAAGTAGCTGAAATGTTTTACTTGTTCCACAGGTTCTCCATTCACAACACAGTTGACATTTTCAATGATTCTGCCTATTTTCATTGTCTTTGTCTTTTTATTGCTGACCTTCATACCATATCTATTACAACAGCTATTCAATTTAGTCAGAGAATCTTGCAGATTTGTAGCGGATTTATTTAGAAGTATAACATCATCCGCATAAAGCAAAGAGCTGACATTAACATCTCCAATTTTGATATCAGGTTTAATACCACATTCCTTCATAATGTGATCCATATAGGTAATGAATAACAGAGGGGATAATGTACATCCTTGTCTCACACCAGATTTAATATTAAACCATCTTCCTGTACTTCCTTCAATTCTAACTGCTGACTCACAACTCAAATAAAGACTAAGTATTGCTTGATATAATGCCCCATTGACACCATATAACTGCAGTGTATTGAATAGCTTCTCTCTTGGCACCTTGTCATATGCCTTTTCCAAATCGACAAAACTTAAATACAGATCTTTGTTATATTCCCATGCTTTCTCGACTATTTGTCGTAAAGTGAAGATCTGATCCTGACAGCCTCTATTTGGCCTGAATCCAGCTTGTTCTTCACCAAGCTTTTCTTCCACAATTCTTCTCAACCGTTTCTCAAGTATACTTGCATAGATCTTGCCAGGAACACTCAGTAGGGAAATACCTCTGTAATTCTCACATTCAGTTTTATTTCCCTTTTTATATATGGGTACTATGAGAGCTCTACTCCAATCATCGGGAATTCGTCCCTCTGTCCAGGCTTTCTGAACTATGCAGTGCAGCCACTGTAAGACTCTTATACCACCATACTTCAGCATTTCTGGTCGAATATCATCTACTCCTGCTGCCTTTCCACATTTCAAGCCTTTGATGGCTTTTTCTACTTTTTCTACTTTCAGGAATACATATCCATACTTTTCCAAGTATGGATATGTATTCCTGACTGCATGCCTGGTTAGTGTTTTTTATCACTGTGCTGTCATCACTGCTTGTTTCATTTAGCAGTTTTTCAAAGTAATTACTCCATACTTCAAGAATATCTTTTTCTCCTGTTTTCATTTCACCTTTATCATCTCTAATTCCTTTTACAGCACTCTTTCCTCCATTCCTAAGCTTCTTCAACAACCTCCAGAATATTTTGCCACCTTCTTGATATTTATTTTCTATATTCTTGCCAAAGTCCTCCCATGACTTTTGTTTAGCTTTCTTACATTTGTCTCTGTATTCTGTAAGAGTAAAAGCTGACTTATTTGCCAGGAACTTTTGATATGCTTTCTTCTTTTCCTTCACTGCCTCTTTAACTTCCTGTGTCCACCAGGGAGTTCTGATTTTTTTATCCTTGCACACAACCTCACCACATGCCTCTCTGGCAGAATCAATCAATGTTTCCTTCAGAGTTTGCCACTGAATCTCCAAGGTTTGATTCCTGTTCTCAAACTCTTTCATTTTCTTTCCAATAATATTTCTGTATTTTAGTCTACAGTTCACATCTGAGAGCTGCTCAACTTTTATTCGCTTTAAAACTTTCTTACATGTTATTCTTTTCAATATGAAATTCAATTTTATCCTGCTCAAGACTAAATAGTGATCACTTCCAATTTCAAATCCTCTGTACACTCTGGTGTCCTGCACCAGGGAGAAAACATCACTATCAACAATAACACAGTCAATGAGACTTTTCTTATTCCTAGCCTCTTCTCTCCATGTGAATTTGTGCACATTTTTATGTTGGAACATGGTGTTAGTAATAACCAGTCCATGTCCTGAGCAGAAATCCAACAGATATTTGCCATTATTATTAGCTTTGCTCTTTTCTCCATGTTATATGAATACCATGTTATAGTAAAACTTCATTTTAATATAAACCAAAATAATCACCCGGATTTCAGTTTTTATATCAAGGTCATCATCTTGAGTATACACATGTATACTCAGAAAGATGTATACAAAGAAACAAGCTAGATTACAATCTACACGGTATGCTAAAGTTACAGCAATTTGGTCAACTGTTAAAACTACTGGCCTCACCTCTGGTGAAAAAAAACAACACCATTATAATCTTAATGCTACTTTTAAACCACCTATAAAATTTAAAAACATATTCAACTCCTCTAAAGAACCCCCCCCTCACTGGCCCACCCTGGAGTATACTGTATCTATTGCACATATAAATTACCTTATACTGGTGAAAACTGGACATACATATCTTATCTATGAATAAGAACACAAACAACACATTAAATTTAACGATTTTGGTGAAGCAAGCTGCTCAGATCATGCACTTAACACCCTACACCAAGTTAATTGGACAAAGTACCTGTTCTTTACATTACAAAAACCTTATATGAATGCAAATTTAAAGAAGCCTGTGAAATTTTGTTCAATCATCCTAATCTTAATAAACCATTATTGTTAATGGTCTGATGTGATTTGGATGGGATAAATTCAGCCCACTTAAGTTCTTCACGTTTTCCAGCAAACCCTTATTTTAGGACTCTAAGCAATAATTTTAGATGTTATTGGCCACCACCTATACTGTTTTGCTCTAATTTATATGAGTAATTATTATGAGAGCATGTTGCTCATTAGCTTAATATAGATCTTAATGATATGTAACAAAATAGATAATAATAATAACAGAACTCTAGCTTTGATGTAAGTTTTTTTTTCACCAGAGGTCAGGCCACTAGTTTTAACAGTTGACCAAATTACTGTAACATACCATGTAGTCGTAATGTAGCTTGTGTCTTTGTATATATGTGTGTATACTCCAGATGATGACGATGACCTTGATATGAAAGTCAAAATGTTGAATGATTATTTTGGGCTCTCAGATCATGGCCTTCAGTTTATATTAAACTGAAGTTTTACTATAACACGGTAGTTGTTTCCATAATTTTTAATAATGAAGGAAGATTGATTTGCATATATTCAAGCAGATTGGCGGGAGTGCGTTCCCCACCTACACCCAATAACAACAAGCTATCATTAGAACCCCCCCCCCACAGCTCCATATTGCTTTGATAGTTTCATTGGACGTGTCAGTTACACCATCAGAGCATTACTGTAAGTGTTGAGCCATCAATTTAAATCACCGATTTCAGGAGAAAATTCATCTTTCTGTTTCTGTCTGTTGAGGCCTAAGTGCTGTGAGGACATCATGTTGGAGGTTTAATGGAATATTTTCAGCACTGGGAAAGGATTAAAACTGAGTATTAAAACTCAAAAAAACATTACATCTTAGGCCACCTACAAACACCCATAGAAGGCACATCACCTAGATAGGACTTTAGAGTCACCCACGTGTTTCACTTAGTATTGTATTGTATTTGATTGTGTTGTTACAAAAGTTATTTGTATTCCCTGGGGATGTCTCAGTGACTGAGACGAAATATTGGAAGCATTAAAATTAGTTGTAATCCTTTCCCAGTGCTGAAAATATTCCACTAAACCTCCAACATGATCTTTCTGTCTCCATACTGGTGAATGTTTTTAAGTAGTAGATGAATTTCATTGCCTGGTGTATGGAAACCATATTGTATATTTCAGGCCTGAAGTGACTTATAAAAAAGTTCCACATTTGGTCTCTTGAAAAGTGTTTCCAAATTATGTAACTTTTAATACACTGACCATACTAATGGTGGGGGGGGGTCTGGAAAGTACTGATAAACACCTAGAACAAACATGATATTAAAGCAACTGATATAACCTTAAGAAAGAACATATCTTAAAACCCTTTAACCAGCATATTTCATCAAATTATGATAATTTGTTCTTTTTCTTTTAGGATATATAAGAAGACATAAAACTAATTTTGCTCGTGGTGTTTATCAAAATATATGCAACAGCATCTTAAGAATCTTGTAAATGCTCAGCGAATGATCCCTTTCAGGCCTGCAAATCAGATACCAATCTCCATTTATTATTAAGAAAGACCTTCAGGGAGTCAGGAACTCATCACGGGAGGCCACATACTACATACACCAGCTCTCATACTTATTCTCGACTTCATTCACACTACTTGCACGCACACACACACACACACAACATCCAATGGCATTCCATTCCAATCATGCACCGCTCTATGAGAGAAAAAATTTAGATCTCATCCCCTTCTTAGCAGCATTCATTTTCATCTTCCAAGGGGGCCCTTTTGTTCTTCCCCCACCTGCCATAAAATGTAAAATTCCATCAACTGGAATCCTGTATGACCCTGTCAGAAGTTTGTAAGTCTCAATCATAATTGGACCTCCTAGATGAGTCTTTGACTCCATGAGGTCTTGTTTAATAATAATAATAATAATAACCTCTTTCTCTTTGCTATTGTCTGCAGCTTACAAATTCTCAATTTATCTTCATAATTAGTATTCCACAATCCTGATATCATTTTTAACACTCTCTCTCCACTGTATCAGAATTACAGTTGAAATCAGGAGACCAGACCTGCACACAATAATCCAATTGAAGTGTTATCAAGGCCTTGTAAAGAGTCGAAATAACATCCTCATCTTTACATGTCAAAGTTCATTTCAGCATTGCAATTTTCTTTTGAGTTGTATTTGCAAGGGGGCCATGTAGGTAACCACTGGTTACCTACATGGTCCCTGAACTTCAACTTCCTATCTACTAATAATCCCATCTAACATAATCCCACCAATATAATACGACATTGGATAATGGCATCAGATTGACATGGAAGAGGTTTTTCATAGAATGGGAGAGGGATTAGAACAAGAGACCATCACTGGAAACTGTATAAGGAGAGAGTGAGCAGAGGAGTGAGGAGCAGGTTCTTTGCATGGAGAGTGCTTGAGTGTGTTGCAAATGTAGAAACATTGAATCAGTTTAAAGCATGGTTGGATGAGCATTGTGTGCAACAATGTGTACCTCCCACGATGAGTCTCCAATTCCATGTTAATAATAATAATAATTGGATATCTAATCAGCCAAAGTGCATGACTTGACATTTACTGACATTGAACTGGCATTCATTTTCCCATGCCCACAATTCCAGTCTATCCAAATCATTCTGCAAGTACTGCATATCAGTTGCATTTCTGATTACCCTACCTATCTTTGCATCATCAGCAAATACTGAACTCTGCCAGTTTCCAGCATTGTATAAACATAAACTGCATCATTTGGTTAGAAATGGATGAACCAAGAGAATCTGGAGATGGAGAAGGAAGTCCACCAGAAACAGCTATGGGTGTTGCCAGAAATTGGCAGCCTAATGAAGAATATTTGAAAGTATTAATGGGAATGAGAATTAGTAGAAATGCAGCAGAAAATGCACTGTTTTATACTGGAAACAGGTCACCTGATTTAGCTGCTACCTGGATTTTTGAAAATCCTGAGGCTGATTTAGAAACTCCTTTGGAGGCTGAAGCAGATGACATAAGTGATGATGATATAATTCCAGAAATGTATAAGATGGTATTTGTTGTCAACATGAATTTAGAAATGGAAACAGGAAGCCTAAGGCAGCATGGGCTCAGGTAGCCCATGCTGCTTTAGGCATACATCGATTACTCCTTCAGGATGAAAATAAATACAAAGAAATTATGTTACAGTTGGTTGAATTTGAAGAAACAAAAATTGTTCTAAGAGATGAAAACACTCAGCATCTTGTAGAGCTTGAGAGGCAAGTTTTATCTTTAGGTCTGCCCACATATCTAGTTCAGGATGCTAGGAAAACACAGATCCCTGCAGGATCTACACTCTCAGTCCAAAAAGAAACCGAACTTTTCGAAAATAGAAGAAACTAGTGGCACCACCTGTTGTATCTTTTTGTTGTCGAAAGCGGTAACCTTCATTAGTGTTGTGTCAACTGTTTATGACATTTGTTTCATTAGAAGCTGAGTTATAGTGCCAAGAGTGACGGTGTGTTTTGGCGAATGGTCGGTCGTCATGATATTCATGCTGTATGCGAAGATTCTCGCTATTAATTGCTTCAAAACTTCGAGATAAAACTCACCATTGACCATTTGGCCAGGCGGAATGAATTCTTTGTGGACAATGCCCTTGGAATCGTAGAAATAAATCAGCATTGTCTTTACTTTTGACTTCTCCAAGCAACTTTTTTTCGAATACCTTACGAGCGATTTTCGAGTCCTTATGAGTGGTTTTAATGAGGTTCTTGCAGTGTTCAATTCAATACATTTTTTGGTCCTTGGTCAATTTGTGAGGAACAAATCGCAAATTCAATTTACGAAGGCCCAAACTCTTGGTCAAAATGCTGTGCACAGTTGATTCCAAAATCAACTGTGCACAGTTGATTTTGGAATCCCCAATTCATCTTCAATCAGTCTCACGGATGATTTCTGGTTTTCTTTGATGAAATTACGCACTTTTCGGATGTTAACTTCACTCAGTCCAGTTTTTGGATGGCCCAGATTTTCGTCGTCCTCAAGTGTCTCATGACTACTTTGAAATCGATTAAACCACTTGTAAACTTGAGTATGGGATAAGCATTCATCACTGTATTCTATTTAAAGCAGTTGATGCGTTTGGGTAAAACTTTTACCAAGTTTAACACAAAAGTCAATCGCATCTCTCTGTTTGAAACTCATTTTCCGACCGTTCATCAAAACACATTGTCAATCTTGGCATTATAACTCAGCTTCTAATGAAACAAATGTCATAAACAGACTTTTTGTTGTTGCTTTCGACAACAAAATGATACAACAAGTGGCTCCACTAGTTTCTTCTATTTTCGAAAAGTTCAGTTTCTTTTTGGATAGAGGATGTACAACTGCCTTGTGTATTATGGGATGAATAGATCTGATTAATGAAGTTACTGGATCATTAAGGTTACTCTGATGATAATGATGATAGCAGAGCCCACTCAGTGAATTACTTTGCCTGTTTATCTGAATATTTCTTCCCATGTAAACGTTTGGGTAATTTCAGAGCAGGTTTTCTTGAGGTTCGTGATAATTAGGGCTTTTTTATATACCTGTATATGTAAAACATTATAGGAAAACATTTTTTATAATGTAATATCAACTGCTGAAAATATTTTCATTTGAAAGTTCTAATACAGCCAATAGAACACATGAATAGAAAAATCCATAACAAACTAAAGAAAAGTCCCACTCAAGGTCCTATAGTACAGTGCAATTCTAAAGGAAATTCACTGTAGCAAACCCTCCACATTAAGAAATTTAATTTCTTTGGTCCCTGTGAGTTTGCTATAAATGAGTGTTAAATGTGCAACAAATCTCTGAGTTAAAAACAATATTTCAAAAGCATATGTAGCCCATTCCCCCATTAATTTTATATAAGTGGCTGAGGTTGCTAAATTCTCTCCTTTTAAGGCTAAGAATAACCCTTTCCTCTGTCTGCTACTGCTATCAAAGGTTAATGTGACTGATTGGTCAATTGGTAGAGCCTCTGCCTAATGGCGTGCAAAAAGTTAAGCAAGTTTGAGCATGGTTAGTAGTTGGAAGGGGTTCAATCGTTTGATGCTGTTGGCACACTCTCCCTCGATGAGTCTTTGGACTCCCTGGAGGTGTCACATAATAATAATAATAGCGGTACATTGCATGTCAAATCCTTCCCAATGTCATTAATGTACAAATTGAATAACAGTGGGCCAAGCACTGATCCTTAAGGTACACCACTGGTTACCTTAAATTTTGCACACTCACATCCCCCTATATACCACTTTTTGATATCTATCAGTCAGCCATCCTCTTATCGATGCTAATATTTTATAATCCAAACCCATATTTTTCAATTTATGGAACAGTCTTACGTGCTGTATTCTGTCAGAAGCCGTAGAAAAATCCAAAAGTATCATGTGTATCCATTCCACTTATCTATCTTGGTAACATCATCACAGAATGTGAGCTAGATGCTAAAACATGACCTTCCCTTAGTAAACCCATGCAGTTCATTGCAAAGTAGAGATTCTCTGTCAACCATTTCTGAATGTGAACCCTAAAACATTGATTGTTTTCATTAGATTGTAAAATCCGATTTATAAATTATTATTATTATTATTATTATTATTATTATTCAGGCCTCCAAGGAGTCAAAAGACTCATCGAGGGAGGTCCTTCCTAAGACATAAAGTCTGTCAAGACTCATCGAGGGGAGGTCCCCCCCTGAGAAACACAAAGTTTATCATACCACTCTAATAATTTTCAAATGAAGTAGTAGTATACACATTGTATTTGAGAATCCTTCTATTTGTTTGGAAGTCCCTTTAAGGTAGGGTACATGAGTCCTCTGATATCAGATTAGTCTGGCTGAAGGATGATAATTATGAACAATAAGTATAGAATTTTGCATTTATTGTTTGTAAATGAAGATAGACATGCATTCTGTTTGATCAAGATTAGGACAATAATGCAGAGTTTTAGCATATTTCAAGGAATAGATGATTGATTTTAAATCTGTTGTAGTGAAAAATCTTTGTCTGATCCCATTGTGAACTCTATGTCTGGTATCGATGTCATGAGAAGCAAGGCCAGAAATCTTATGTAATCTTGGTGTTCTTGGATTCTGATCTTAGCAGAATGACCAGTCTGTCCAAAATAGCAGGAACAAGGTATTTGGTAAACACCAGATAAGGATAGTAGAGGCAATTTAACCTTAGTAGATAGTAAGAAAGAAGAAAGATGACTCTCATGCTGGTTTGAAAGTAGTGTACACATTGTATTTGAGAATCCTTCTATTTATTATTATCCCAAGACCCATAGAGTACTCCTATAGGTTCAGAAGTCCCTTTAAGGTAGGAAGTCCTCTAACATCAGATTGTAGTCTGGCTGAAGGATGATAATTATTATTTTCTGGATGGTGGTTTCTTTATATCCATTAGATGACTTTTTATTTAATTTTTCTAATAGAAGAATTTTTCAAAATCATTAAACCTTAGTAATCATATCTGCTAGTTGCTGAATGAAAAAAAAATTCCCAAGAGTTCCTTTGACTTGTTTAGTTATTTGATTCTCATAATTCTTCTTTATCATCATCATCATCATCATTTTGTACAGGCTACTTTGAGAGTACTACATGATTAAGTTTACATTATTACAAATATCATATCAACAGTTTTCCTTTACATCACTTTATTAGTTGTTAGCACTCCAATATCATCATAACAAAAATTTCACTCATCTAAGGATTCTTTCTGGCTGAATCAGTCCATCTTGATCTTCCTCTAGGTCTTTTTCTTGCCATTTTGGCATCAAACACCTGTTTTGTTAACCTTTCCTCTCCCATTTTATTTAAGCAACTGTATACCATCTTAATTTGTTCTGTTCATACATTCTTGAATGCTAACAGTATCAGATTCCTTCATAATATTCTCATTTTTGATGTATTCTGCCATTCCTGCCACCTGTTCACTCCTCTAATTTTTCTCAGTCATACCTTTTGTCTCGGATCTTTGATCAAGTGCTTTATTTTGAATCCAGTTCTCAGATCTATAAATTAAAACTAGTTTGAATACTGTCTTGTATACTGCTAGTTTGATATTTTGGCTATTTCTCTCTTTTTCCTTATACATTTTTTTTCAAATAGCTCCCCACCATACCATCTTTGCTTATTCTATTTCCATATTTAATTTGCCATCTTCACTAAAGCTCAGCTCAGTTTGATATCTCTAATTTTAATATCAGGTTTAATGCCATTTTCTTTCAGGTTTAATGCTATAAATTGTTAAAAAAATGTTAATTTTCTTGACCATAACAGTTATAAAAAGACTTCTAATGGGACTATATTGATCAAGTACATATAATAAACAACCATGCTTTAGTATGTTTCACCAACTAAGGCTGTTGTCATCTTCAAGGTACATAACTGATGTAAGGCACTAAAAAGTAAAAAACTGTTACAAACTATAAACAACCGATTCAAATTATATTAGACAAAAGAACATAGCGCGTACAAAAACATGCATTGAGCGTGCATGATCTCACTTGTTATTTAGGAACATTCTATAGTTGGCACCGTAATTCAGTTCTGGTAAGTTGAGAGATCTAATAAGTTTCTTCCAGATCACGGGCAAGATTAGTCCTTGGTTACTGTTAAGGTTTTGTGTACAGCGGGCAACTGCTGTGGCTTCTTTAATAAATCGGGAGCAGAAGTCCACCTCTATATAAGGAATTGTGCTTCTATCCCACTCTATGACATGGTTCGTTCTTGAGAAGTGAAAAGCTAACCCCGATTTTTCTTCTCTGTTATTATTGACGTCACCAATGTGTTCTTTTTGCCTAATTTCAAGGCTCCTTGAAGTCTGGCCGATATAATTCAAGCTGCACGAGCAGGGTATGTTGTAAACTCCAGCATATTTGAAGAAAGGATAGTTATCTTTTGGAGATCTTAAGAATTGTCTAATCGTTTCTGTAGGTTTAAAGGCCACTCTTATTTTATGTAATCTAAGGAGTCTTGCAGTCCTATTCGAAACTGTCCCTAAGTATGGAATGACGATGGTAGAAATATAACGTATGTTATCTCGTTGTCTTTGTGTGGTCAGAGAAAAGTATCTTGTGGACGAGTCTTCGAGGAAATCCATTCATGGTAAGGTTGTTAGATATCAGGGATAGTTCTTCCTGGAGGTCCTGTTACTCTGTTGTAAGGAGAGAAGCACGGTTCTTCGGCATGTGCACAATGCCAAGTTTCTGAGAAATGTGGTGGGAGGAAGTGAAATGTAAATAACATCCTGTATTGGTAGGTTTGCAGTAAACTGAGAGGTTGATACCACCATTCGTTAGCTTTTTAATTAAAGTGTCCCGAAATGGTAATTGGTTATCTTTTTCAAGTTCTAGAGTTAATTTGATTGTGTGGTGTAAAGAGTTAATATTTAGTATTTACAGCACATAATCAAATTTACATTTCACTTCCTCCCACCACATTTCTCAGAAACTTAGCATTGTGCACATGCCGAAGAACCGTGCTTCTCTCCTTACAACAGAGCAACAGGACCTCCAGGAAGAACTATCCCTGATATCTAACAACCTTACCATGAATGGATTTCCTGGAAGACTCGTCCACAAGATACTTTTCTTTGACCCCCCCCCTCCCCACAAAGACAACGAGATAACACACATTATATTTCTACCATCGTCATTCCATACTTAGGGACAGTTTCGAATAAGATTGCAAGACTCCTTAGACCACATAAAATAAGAGTGGCCTTTAAACCTACAGAAACGATTAGACAATTCTTAAGATCTCCAAAAGATAACTATCCTTTCTTCAAATATGCTGGAGTTTACAACATACCCTGCTCGTGCGGCTTGAATTATATCGGCCAGACTTCAAGGAGCCTTGAAATTAGGCAAAAAGAACACGTTGGTGACGTCAATAATAACAGAGAAGAAAAATCGGGGTTAGCTTTTCACTTCTCAAGAACGAACCATGTCATAGAGTGGGATAGAAGCACAATTCCTTATATAGAGGTGGACTTCTGCTCCCGATTTATTAAAGAAGCCACAGCAGTTGCCCGCTGTACACAAAACCTTAACAGGAACCAAGGACTAATCTTGCCCATGATCTGGAAGACCCTTATTAGATTTCTCAACTTACCAGAACTGAATTACAGTGCCAACCATAGAACGTTCCTAAATAACAAGTGAGATCATGCATGCTCAATGCATGTTTTGTATGCGCTATGTTCTTTTGTCTAATATAATTTGAATCGGTTGTTTATAGTTTGTAACAGTTTTTTACTTTTTAGTGCCTTACATCAGTTATGTACTTTGAAGATGCCAACACCCTTAGTTGGTGAAACTAGTTGGTAAATCATGGTTGTTTATTATATGTACTTGATCAGTATAGTCCCATTAGAAGTCTTTTTATAATCCATATATATGAGAAATAAGAGTGAAGATAATGTGCATCCTTGTCTTACACCTGATTTTACATCAAACCATAATATAGTTTACAGTTTACAAATTATAGCATCAAGTGTACAATACCGTAATGAAACATGGGTTTATAGTGCTTTTTTGCACTTACAAGTAAAATAATCAGCTTGAAATATATGGAGTGAGAGTAATTTTTCAGAGCTGCTGCTGCTTTCTTAATTGGACAGTTCATTGGAGGATGTAGGAGACCTACGTCATCCAATACCAAATCTTTAAATTCAGCAATTGCAACAAAGCATTCTCATGCCAGATCACCATATGTATAACTTGTGGAAGGCCTGGACTCATCTTCAGGGATTGAAGTGACAGCATGAGTGGGCATCTTTAAAAAGGTGTGCTTTACATCCAACTTAGTCTGCATAGTTTGCTTTTCATTTTTTGCATAAATTTCTCTGTGACAAGTAATTATTATTATTATTATTATTTAGTCCTCCAAGGAGTCAAAAGACTCTTCGCAGGAGGTCCTTCCTAAGAAACACAGGTCTATCAATACTCAACATGGGAGGTCCCTCCTAGGAAACACAAAGTCTATCATACCACTCCTTAAACTCATTGACCGTTCTCACTCTCACCACTCTATCAGGTAATGCATTCCACGGTTCAGCCACCCTCCATGCAAAGAAACCACTCCTCACCCTCTTGCTCACAGTTTCCTTTCATAACTTCCAGGGCATGGCCCCTTGTCATCACTGCTTCCTGTTGTTCTAAGCATAAGAACCCCTCAGTGTCAACCCTGTAACACCTCTCAACAGTTTAAAAAGTCTCAATCAATTGCAGCCCATCATTCTGACTACTTTGCTAATCATCATTCAGTCAATCAAATTTCCTTATTAAGAGGCATCTTCATCAACTGTTTCACTGTAAACTCTATATGGGGTTCAGTTTCTTCCTGTTTTTCTGCTTTTCTGTCTTTTTCGTCTTAAATGTTCTGTGCTTCTAGCTCTGTAAGATCTTCATTTGAAAGCTCTTCTTCCACAGCCCCCCCAACTTCTGTACTTCATTGTCAACTTCCAACTCTTTAACTAGTAGCTATCTTGTCACCAATCTCTTGTATGCTTTCTTTGTTGAATTCTTTAAATGCATGAACATGTATTTTTAGCAGCTTCTTTTCAAACACCATTCATACACTTTGCTGTCATCTGACTCAACACTGCATCAAGATTTTTTGCACAATGCAAGATTTTATTCTTTCCAAAAGTCTAAGGGTTTTCTCATCCTCAGTAGTAGTAGTAATAGCCTGAGGAAAATTATTTCTTAAATAAATGCCTTGAAGGCATCAATAACACTTTGATCCATGCGCTAAGGAGTAAAGTAGTGTTCAGTAAACATATTAATGGGATGGGCAATCATAAGTCGCATGCGTTGTAAATTATGGAATGACTATATAGATAATCAACCACACATGAGAAGCCACAAAACCTACAACAAAAAGTCGTGTGTGAATAAGCAGTGAAGGAGGAAGAAGGAGCCTGTTCATCTGTTTCTTGAAATGCAGCAAGTCATAGTCCTTAGGGAAAATGGTACAAGGAACCTTACAAAGAATAGCTGTAGATGGAATGAATAAGAATTTGGTTTGTTAATTTGAGGCTCAACTGTGTATGGATGTTGATTGCAGCTATTAATGTTTTTAGATGCTTAGACCAAAGTGGAGGAGTGATGGCAACCAATTCACTGGAGCATTGTCCATGAAAAGCATAAAGTAGAAATAAAATGTCTTTGAGAAAATGATTGGATTGAGTCTGTGTGTGTGTATGTATGTGTGTGTGTGTGAGAGAGAGAGAGAGAGAGAGAGGATGTTATCATTTAACTAGGTTATTTTTTGAATACATTAAGCATTTTGGAGAGGTTTTTTAATACACTGCCCCCAGATATGAGAATAGTATTTTAAGTTTGAAAACAAAATTTGGATTTAGACATGTGTGCGTGCGTGCATGCCCACGTGCATATGTACATCAAACAAACAAATAAATTGAACTTCACATTCAAGAGCATCTCAGAGAAATCACCTATGGTATAACGGATCACAGTCATGTTCGTAATTCTTCAGATCCCAACAACCATTAATCCATTATACACTCATTGAACTCGGATAGGTCTGACATCATACATAAATGCTATGATGAACTTGAAAGAGAAATTTTAGAATCAACAGAAATTTCATTAAACCTTGTTCATCTTAATGTCAACCTCAGCTACAACCTTTCTGATTGTTACTCTTCTGCTATTCAGCTATGGCAGTTGTGAGACCACATTCTTATGCACAAGAACAATAATGTAACTAGTCCGAGAATACACATTGATAATTTATAACTACAAGCGATGCACTAAAGTAATGTTTTTTTTTTTTATATATCTGATTTTTTCACTTCTATGTAATGCATCTGATGAAGTCTTCTAGAAAGACGAAACTAGTAGTGCCTTAGTCAGACTGGATGTAGTCTGTTGTTTATTATTTTAACGGTATAATAGAACACAGAAACTAAGTAAATAATTAATTTATTAACTTGATGCTGATATTTTGATGGTATTATAACCAGCATCTTCAGAGCACAAAAACACTGTTTGTCACAATACGTGAGACTAAAACAACATGGTGTACTTAAACAAAATTGTAGCAGCAACACAAAGACTAAAGTCCCGATTTTGGCGCCCTCTATCTGGAAAAAAAAAAAAACTATCATATATTACTAGAGTCCTAGAAAAGTGCTAGTTTTTTTCTTAATATGACTGTCTCCCAGATCTTCGGCAAGTTAATACAGCCATATTTGTTGAGATTTGGAGTGTGTTTTAGGGCTTCTGTCGCCTCTAAGAACAATCTCTCTGATTTATACGGGTTTCTGTGTAGTACTTTTGTGTTTTTCCAGTTGATCCTGTGTGCAGGGGTATCCAGAGCATGGTCTGCTAGGCCCGACTTCCCACAATGATAATTCCGGACGTATCGTTTATGTTCGCTGATGCGGATATTCACAGTTCTTCCTGTTAGACCGTAGACTCCCCCGAATAAATGAACTTCCAAAAATGTATAAACAAAATGTGCCATTACATCCCATAGGATGGCATTGATTCCCCCACATACAAATTAGCCAAACATTTAGCCAAAGTGCTCACACACTATACTGGCAATACACCATCACACATAAAAAAACTCTTCCCACTTCAAAGCCAGTATAGAAAACCTCTCACTCCAACATACTTACATAATGGTTAGTTTTGATGTCTCTTCCCTATTCACAAATGTTCCACTCAAGGAAACCTTGGAGCTCATCCAAGCCAAATTTCCTCCTGATATCTCAGCCCTATCTCAGTTCACAATGAACTCAGGCTATTTCGTTTTGCAAGGAAAATTCTACGAACAGATAGAGGGGACAGCCATGGGTTCACCACTCTCTCCACCCATGGCCAACTTCTTTATGGAGACTTTTGAAGAGAAAGCCTTAAACTCAGCCACACAAAAACCACTGTTTGGCTTTGCTACGTTGATGATGTGTTTGCTCTTTGGCCACATGGCTCAGATACACTCCACTCCTTCTTAGCACACTTAAACAACCAACACCACAGGCCCCAGTTCACCTTGGAAAAAGAGAAAAAACAATAGTCTTCCTTTCTTAGACACTCTAATCACTCGCCAGTTCAAATGGATCCTTGGCTTTCTCTGTTTACAGAAAACCTACCCATACAGGCAGATACATTCACCAGCAATCCCCCCCCCCCACCTCAACAATATGGGGTTATAAAAACACTATATAACAAAATTAATCTGTTCAGATGACAGTGTCCTAACTACTGAACTAAACCACATCCTTAGCATTTTTTTAGCCAATGGCTACAACCCCCAAAAAATATTAAAACCAGTTACCCTCCCCCCATTCATAACAAAGATTATGCTAAATTCATCACCATTCCCTATATCTGGAGCACCTCTGAGAAGTTAACCAAAATCTTAAAAAAATATGACCTGACTTCTTGTTACAAACCATATAAGAAATTGGCATCCCTTATCTGCTCCACCAAAGATCAACCACTTCCCCTAGACTATCTGGGATATACCAGGTCCCTTCCAGCTGTAAACTGTTCTACTTTGGCCAAACAAACAGGATAGCAAATGTTAGGATTTCGGAACATGAAGACTACATCCGGTTTCACCAGTACAGAAACTCTGGGCTTGCAGACCATGCTCTGGATACCAGCCACAGAATACGTTGGAAGAAAGCCACTTAATACACCGCAGCAAATTTAAATATGAAAGATTGTTCATGGAATCAGCCTCAGCTCTAAAAAACTTTCCAAACCTCAACAAATTTGGGTGCATGAGAGTGCCCCAAATTTGGGAAGCATGCATCTTGAGAACTTCAGCCCAACAGCCAAGACAACCCAATATAGCTTGATAGGGGACACCTTTAGGACTGTAGGAACAATAGTAGTTTTCTCTCTTCTGCTTCATTTGCTTTTTGTAGTGCCTGCGTGCACGTGTCATTGTTGTATGTTCCCATGAACATGGCAATGTGACATTGCCAAAATATAGGAGGTATTTATTAAAGTTTCTTTTAATTAATATTCCAGTATACATTGTAAATTCCTTAAATAATTTAATAGTCATGTTATCAACGTATAAGCCTATCTATGAGAAATAGTAGTGCCTTTAGGAATAAATTAGTTATTTTTTATTTTATTATTTGGCTGTATAGTCATAGAAGTTTTATTATTTGAAATAATAAAATTTATATTTATATTATTATTATATATTATTATTATTATTATTATTATTTTGGGCAACTCCAAGGAGTCGACAGACTCATCGAGGGAGGCCCTAACACCATGTCAAGAACAACTATTCGATATTCACACAGTATCTGTCATACCTCGCCTTGAACTCATTCACGGTCATAGCACCCACAACAGACTCTGCTAGCTTATTCCACTCATTTACCACCCTCCAAGTAAAAAACCTAGTCCTATTCTCAAAAATATCTTCTGGATTAATCTTATAGAAACCTTTCGGTAATTTGAATGTCTCAATCATATCACCCCTTTTCTGCCTATCAACCAATTTTTGCAACCCACAAATCTTCAATCTGTTCTCATAAGGCTCATTCCACAGACCTGCCACCATCTTGGTCACTCGCCTCTGGATCCTCTTCACCTCCTCCCCATCAAAAAGAAACCTTGGCACCTATATCTGGGCACAGTAGTCCAGATGGGGTCTTATTAGGGCTCAATTTAGAGGAACAATAACTTGTTTGTCTCTGCTTGTTAAAGTATTTTTCAGTAACCAAGAGATTTGATGAGCTGATTTAGCCACTTTTGCAATGTGCTCCCTAAACTTCAACTCCCTGTCCACCAACACTCATAAATCCCTAGCCTCATCAATCTCCTGGAGTACCGTTCCACCAATGTGATATACTGCTGCTATTCTTTTCACCGCAAAATGCATAACCTTACACTTTGCCACATTAAATTGACATCCATTTTCCCTAGCCCAGTCCTCCAAACTATCCAAATCATCCTGCAAAATTTTGACATCCTGTGCACTCATAATTGCTCTACCCAACCTTGCATCATCAGCAAACAAGTGAACACTTCCTCTCAGATCCTTTCCTATATCGTTAATGAACAAATTGCAAAGTAGTGGTACAAGAACAGAACCCTGTGGCACACCACTAGTCACAAGCCCTCTTTTTTGGACTCCACTCCTGAATAAACCACTCTCTGGTAGCTCTCCATCAACCACCCTCCTATCCATCTCACCAACCCTATATCCATCCCCATCTGCTCCAGTTTACTGATTAGAGTTCCATGTGGTATCCTGTCAAAGGCCTTGGTAAGGTCCAGTAGAACCACTGTAAACCCATTACCCTTATCCAGTTCAGCCATCACTGTGTTATAAAACGTGAGCAAGTTACTGAGGCATGATCTACCTTCACAAAACCATGTTGCCCCCCCCATACAGTATCCCATTTTCATCTATCCAATCCTGTATTCTTCTCTTGACTAGTTTCTCCAAGAAGACCTTGACAACGATTCCTGATATGCTAATAGGTTGGTAATTTACAACAGTAGTCCTGGAACCTCCTTTATGCAGTGGAACTATTTTCCACTCTTTCCACCTCCTCGGGACTAACCCAGACCCGAGACTCAGATTAAACAAAATGGTCAGGGGTACTGACAATTCTTTAGTCGCTTCATGTATGACACAAGCTGGTATACCATCCAATCGCACAGATGTATTGAGGTTTTGCAATAGACTACTCACCTCCACCTCATTCACCACAATTCCCATATAATCTATTGGTTCATTCATTTTTGCAGTGTCGCCACCTGGATGATACACTCTTGCAAAGTGTTCGCTCAGTAATTCAACTATATCAACTGATTCAGTTACCTCCCTACCATCGGCATTCTTTAAAATCATTCTGCCATATACATTTTTTCTTTTACTTGCAACATATCGAAAAAAGTGTTTAGAATTCTCTTTAGCCTGCATGGCTAATGTTCTTTCATAATCCTTTTTTGCTTTTCTTACCACACTCATTACCCTTCTGGCCTGCACTTTATACTGTTCACGTGCCTGCCGGTCACCTTTCTCCTTAAATTCCCTCCATAGTTGTTTCTCTTTTTGCAGCTGAAGCTTAATGGTGTTATTTATCCATTTAACTCCTACTTGATTTATTATTCGCACTCTAGGTATACAGTCAGCCATTGCTTCATGCAAACACTTCTTAACCGCCTCCCATGCACTATCAACAACCAGCCCTTGCAGTTTTATGTGCCATGCCACTGAACTAATCAAACTCCTAAGCTTGTCATACTTACCAGCCCTATAATTCCACATACACCCTGTCTTAATTGTAAATTCCACACCTTTAGCCACCTCCCAAGTCAAGACCCCGTGATCATTCTCACCAATTGGTGGCAACGTGGTCATATTCGTTACAGCCAAATTGTTATTATTATACGGGTATCTCCAGGGAGTTAGAAGACTCGTTATGGAAGATCCACACTAACCTTTTACTAATATATATGGGAAAAAAAAAAATAGTATTCACAATTTAAAAGTCATAAATAAAGGTATGGCATTACCACAGAAATCACCATAAAGATCAAGCTTGAAAAGGATGATTTTCTTGAATATTTGAGAGACAATTACCTTAGTCAGTATGTAATAGAGGACACGTGAGGATCAAGGGCATTGAGGTGTTGAATCTCCCTGCATTTGGTGGGTGTGACCATGAAGTGAATCACCACTGTGTTAGCCAGCCATGAGGGGACTTATGTGAAAAAGGGATATGTGTGGAACTATAAAACTGATAATTATGAAAAGTTCTGGAGACAGCTTGGAGCTATATCATGAAATGAAGAATTGGATGGAAAGGAGATCAGTACTCCTTAGTACTTAAGAACTGTCTAGTAGAAGCCATGTCTGAATGTATTCTAAGAGATTTAATAAGGTAGGTGTGAAATTGATTATCTGCAAGAAAAAGAAGAAGAGGAAGGTATTTTGTAGTCGGCATAAAATGAGTGGTAGTAATTATTTGTGTGAGGAGTACAAAGAATAGATGAGTAAGGTGACTTGGTTAGTAACCTAGCAAAAGTTCATATGAGTAGCACTTTGCATGAGACAAAATGGGTATGATGGAAGAATGATTAACAAAGGATGATACTGGTTGGTCTTAGATACTGGAAAGTCTTAGAATGATAACCACTGTGAATATAGTTGGAATATTAAATAAGCAATTCATAATGGTATTTTATCTTTGTGGTTGAGTCTTCATGCATAGTTTGTTCAGAAGGGACTGATGGTGAGTAAGCAGCAGTGGTGTAGCTAGAGCTTTTGCCACCCGGGGCAGGGTCCCTGATTTTGCTGCCCCCTCTCAGTACACATCAAAAATACTACAAAAAGTCAAAACGATGTATAGGGAAATTAAAACACTATGTTTATTTTTGAAAACTTTAATTTCAACATTCTGAAATGTTATTTTTCTTGCTTTTCTGTTAGCAAAATCATCGATGACATTTTCGAAGTCTATTTCATAGTAATGTAGGTAATTCTTAATCAATTTTATTTAGAAAAACTTCTATCACAACAAGCAACACTTGCAGCAATTGTGAGGAAAATTCGCAGTAGTATTACAATATTTGGAACTGAGTTCTCGAGAGTGTATTTTATAATTAACTGCAAAAGCCCAGGGCGGACCCCCCCCCCCCCCCAGCTACACCACTGGTAAGCAGAAAGTATGTAGATAATTGAGTAAACTTGATATCAGTAAAGTTGTATGCTAGATGATATATCACTCTGTGTTTTAAGTAAATGTTCCAAGGAGTTAAACTACTAGGCCTTTGACATACTCGTTTAACCTTCCTACTGGCCAATGTGCACTTCTTATCCATGTTATTCAAAGGGTTTTAGAGCTTTGTATCCAGATTTATCTTGACGTCTATAGATGTCGTGGCCGGTTGGGGGGTTAATAGGTGTTACATGTGCTCATCTGGAGTTGTGGTTAAAGTGTTAATAGGTTAGTGAGAACCAAGATTCAGAATTGGGTTGACAGCAGCAGTTGATAGACAGCATGAATTTGCTTAAGGAAGATTCTGTTTTAGCAGTCTGATTACTATTAGACCAAGGTAACAAATGCATTGGACAAGAGAGATGCATACACAGTTGTATATTTGTATTATTCAAAGGCCTTTGATAGATTGTCACATGATAAGCTGGTAGCTACTATCCAATCCCATATATTGGAATATATAGGATTGGATAGTAGATTAGTGTACTGGATTAGAGATTAGCTGTCTGTTAGATATCAGCAAGTTATGTATGAGGAGAGTGATATCCCAAAAGAGGAACATCATAGTGGTACACCCAGAGGTTCCGTTTTGGAGGTGTTGCTGTTTAACATGCATGTTAATGATATTGGGGAAGGCTTGAATGGTGATATGTAGTTATTTGCAGATGATGCAAAGGTTGGAAGTATATGAGGAGTAAAGCAAATGTGATTTTACCAGAGGACTTGAATGGATGAATGGAGAGGTGAGTGGGATTACCATTTCAGTGTTGCAAAGTATAAGGTTTTAAAATTCTGGAAGAAAATATGGCATGCAAAGTATAAAATTGGTGGGTGAAATCTTAGAGGAGTTAAGTAGATAAAAGCACTGGGAGTGATGGCAGATAAAGACCTTAAAATTTAGGGGGGCATATGGTTCACTTCTATACATTGATGCAGAGGATACTGACGTGCAGAAATATGGATTACTGTGCACAGATTTGGTCACCTGGTTTTCAAAGAATGATGAAAAGATATTAGAAAGGGCCCAGAGATGACTGACTCAGGTGTTTTCTGGTCTCTGGAATGCTGAGTATAACAAAAGATTGAGGAAATGCAGTCTTCTGGATAAGAAGAGGAGGAGGAAATATGATTGATACATATAAAGTGGTAAGTGATTGTTACCAAATTAATGTGGATGAGGTTTTTCATAGAATGGAGAAAACAAGGAGAGAAGAGAATAAGAGGCCATCCCTCTTATTTTCCTTCTTATCATCCATATGGAGAGGGAGTGAGGAGTATGTTTTTTGCATGGAGAGTGATGGGTGATTGGAATGTACTGCTTGAGCATGTGGTGAGTGCAGAGATGGTGAATGCATTTAAGTTACATATGAACTGAGATGTGTGTGTGTGTGATAGTAGGACCTCCCTCGAGTCTTTTGAATCCATGGAGATGTGGGATGATGATAATATTTTAAAAAAATTAATTTTCTTTATGTAGTTTTACTAAGATTTCGTTAATTATTATTTCTTGAAATATATTTCTTTCGATAAACATAAACATGAGTGATAATCAGTGTCTTTGTATTTTCGAAGATAGTTAGGCAATGATCACTCATGTATGTTTAATGGGGGGAAAAATTGTAAGGATAAATAAAAGGAACTTTGTGATTTAGAAATTAGTATAATGGATCTCAGTAGCATTATGTCAGAAACAGGTGAATACCAACTGAGAGAGATGAGTGACATGATCAAGGAAGAGGAAAGTGAGTGGAATGTGAATGAAAATATATAAGTGGGAGTGTAGTAAGTTTGAAACCTACTGTTTCTACTACTACGTTCTATTTTCGAAGATGGTGCTGATTGGGAGTATGAATGTCATGCAAGAGTAAGCAGCTTGCAGAGAGAGAGAGAGAGAGCGACATGCTGAAAAAAGTGGAATATATCAAGAATGAGTTGAGAAGCATGAAAGAAGAGATTAAGAGATTGGAAACAGTGAATATGAAGTGAATCAGAGTAGGAGTGAGAGTTATGAATGATAGAAGGAAAGAGAATATGAGAACCAGTGAAAGAGAGAGAGAAGGAATGTGAGAATGGTGAGACCATGCAGGAACCAAGGATGGAGAGATGACAGGATGGCAGGTAAGTGGGGGAAACAAAGAAAGAAAGAAAGTGTTAAGGAGAGAGAGTGAGAGATGCAGGTGAGCAAGGAAGAAACTGAGTGGTAAGAGGTGTGACGTATGGAGACTCGATGATCCATGGAATACAAGATAGAATGCCAGGGGAGTTTGCCTGGAGGAACAATAGATAGTGTGACTATGGCAATTAAGTGAGGTGAAAGAGTGGACGAGATGATTGTGATGGTGGGCATGAATGACTTGAGAGGCAGTGTGAATCGAGTGACAAGGGATCTGAAGTTCATGCTTGAGGTTATATGGTAGACTGAGAGAAGGAAAATAGTGAGTGTGTTGTGCAGGTATGATAATGCAGAGCCTCCAAGAAGAGCATCAGTAATGAAGAGTATAATAGCCAGAATGTGTTGAAAGAGAGGCTTGCTTGGATTATGTGGATGCTTGAAGGTCATTTGAGGACAGAAAGTAACTGTATGCTTGTATTTGAATGAGGAAGGATGTAGGCATCTGGAGAGAATGTTGTTCTCCGAAGACGTCTATGTCAGTGCAGAGAAACTAGAATTATCAGGGCAGATGGTAGCAGGGGGTGGCCTCTTGTGGGAGAAGGGGGAAAGGGAATACATTGTGTAATGCTGAATCCAGGGAGTCTAGAGGGAATAAGATAGGTATAGAAACAGTGACAATACCTTTATTCTTTATACTAATGCCAGGAGTATTCATAATAAAGGAGATGAATTGGTGGTGCTGATAGCATCAGCATGTCCAAAGATTATTGGTATCTCTGAGACATGGTTAACAGAAAATGATATACTGACAGGAATAAAAGTAGCAGGGCATAACATTTTTCAACAGAATAGGAAGGGCAAACGTGATGGTGGAGTACTGCTTATGATAAGTGATGAGTTATGTTCTCTCGAAGTGGAGGATTTGGAGGACAGTGACACCAATGGTTTTGAAAGCATACGGTGTGAGGTAGAGGTAGGCAGGACAAGATATTTAGTGGGATGTTAGTGAGGGACAAATATAAGCCAGGGAGCATAGAGGGTGAAGAGCAGATGTTTAGGCAGTTGAGCTTGGCAACTGCAAAAGGTGTATCTCTTTGATACGCCTGCATGTCTGTTCATCTTCCAAGTCGAAACCACATGAATACTCTCTGCACCCAGAGGCAGAGATACCATCTCAGTTATAATCAGATCTTCTGATGTTAAGCCCATAATTAAAACTCTTGAACCTCATATTCCTTCTACTACATGTTGCCAAAGACATTTGTCCCTCAAGAATTCCAGATTTTAACTACAGCAGTATAAATTGGGAAGAGTAAACTGCATGTAGTAGTAAAGGAATGGAATTTCTAACCACTCGGCTAGCCAGACCAGCCTGGCTTGCCGAGTGGTTAGTGTATCCACTCTCCAGCCAAAAGGCTGTGGGTTCGAATCCTGCCATGGGCATGGATGTTTGTGATTATTTGTGGAAATACTAGTGGTGGTGGTAGTGGTCGGCCGTAGATGGTGTTGGTGTAGTTGCGGTTGATTGAGTGGTGGAGACAGTTGTAGTGCAGATGCTTTCCATCAGTGAGTCTTTGGACTCCATGGAAGTGTCAAATAATAGTAAAAAATAATTTCTGGAATTCTTGAGGGACAAATGTCTTAAGCAACATGTAGTAGAAGAAATATGAGGTTCAAGAGTTTTAATTATGGGCATAGCATTAGAAGATCTGATTATAATTGAGATGGTATCCTCTGCCTCTGGTGCAGAGAGTATCCATGTGGTTTCGACTTGGAAGATAAATAGACATGCAGGAGCATCAAAGAGAAAGGAATGTATGTGAAATTATAAGGCAGGTGATTATAATAACCTCAGAAATCATCTTGGGGCAGTTCTATGGATGGAGGAATTGGAAGGGTGAGATATCATCATTACTTGGAAACTTGTGAAGGAATATTTATTAGCAGCAATAGCAAGTTGTATACTGTGACAACACAAAAAGAGAACACAATTTCGTGTAAAGTGGGTGACAAACGATATCAAATGGGAACTGCAGTTATGGAAGAGATACAATAAGGAGGGGGCAGGATCAAGAGCAGATGCATGAAGAATATAAGACAGTCCAGGATAGTGAATAGTATGGGTAAGGAAGGCAAAATTGAAATTATAAGGCAGGCTCAAGGTTTAGAAGTGCAAGAATGTGTTTCAAACACTGAATACTCTGGTCATCAATAAAACAATGGGACTGGATGGGTTTCACCCCAGGTTTTGCAAGAATGTACAAAAGAACTGACAGCTCCATCGACCTGAAACCTTTTGCTCAATTAGCCTAACTCAGCCATCCTGAAGGTCTGGTTGGCTGAGTTAGGCCAGCAAGGGTCTGGCCATGCAAAAGGTGCCCAAGGAGTGGAAGGAGGGTTAGATAGTGCCATTACATAAGGGTCGTAGCAGACTGGAAGTGTCAAACTATATACCAATTTGTATTTCATCAGTAGTTAAGATTTTGGAGAAATTATTATTATTATTATTATTACTTGACATCTTCAGGGAGTCCAAAGACTCATTGAGGGAAGGTGCATACTCTACAAATCTATCTCCACCACTCATTCCACCAACCACAACTAACTGCAACTACACCAACACCATCTACTCTCCACCACACCACCACTAGTATTTTCACAGAATCACAAACATCCATGCCCGTGGTGGGATTCGAACCCACAGCCTTTTGGCTGGAGAGCAGAAATGCTAACCACTCAGCAATCATTTACAGCGTTGGGCAGATGAGGATAATTTGTCTGTTAGAGTTAGCATGGGTTTAAGTTGAGCTCTTGTTTTGGTAACATGATTGCTTTTTATAATCAAGTGACAAGAGTGGTTGATGATGAAAAGGCACATTGTGCTAATTTTTTTTTGTGTTTTACAAAGGCATTTGAACTACATGATAAGCTGATATTTAAGTTGCAGCACATGGGTTTAGATGTCAAGTTAGTGAACTGGATTCAAGATTGGCTATCTGATAAGTATCAGAGAGTTGTGTGAGAGGGAGCAGTATCAAGGAAGCAAAAGGTTTCAAGTGGGGTCTCACAGGGCTCAGTACTGGGACCTGTATTGTTTAACCTTTATATCAATGACATTGTTTATGGATTACAGGTGGATATTTAGTTGTTTGCAGATGATGTAAGATGGGAAGGGTTATTAGTAATAGTGCAGATGTGGTAGCCCTTCAAGAAGATTTGAATAAACTGGACATATGAATAGTGGTATCAGTTTAATTAATTTAAAATTTAAAGTGTTGAAGTTTAGGATATGTCGATGGAGGCTGCATACTCCATTGGAGGAACCGTACTAGAGGAAGTAGGGGAGACAAGGGATCTGGGGGGGGGGTGATGACTGATAGGAACCTGAAATTCAGGGAACATATTGCAAAGGTGGTGAAGTTAACCTAGAGGATTACTACAATACTAAGAAGGATGCTTTGTATAAAGCCCTAAACCACACTTAAAAGGGATAAATTAACCATAGAAAGAGTGCGGAGGTGGATAACAAAGATGATATCAAGACTGTATAATGTTAGTTATGAGGATAGGCTGAGGGAATATGGATTGCAGAGTTTGGTAGATAGAAGAAAGAGAGGTGATATGATGGAGACTTTTACACTGTTGAGAAGTAGTTACAGGGTTGACACTGGGGAGTTCTTTCATTTGGTGGAACGGGGGAAAAGAGTGAGGCAAGGGGCTATCCATGGAAATTTCGAAAGGAAGTTGTGAGCAAGCAGGTAAAGAGTGGTTTCTTTGCATGAAGGGTAGTCGAACCGTGGAATGCATTGCCTGATTGTGATGAGAGCATGAATGGTCAGTAGGTTCAGGTAATGGTATGATAGTCTGTGTTTTCTACAGTGGGCCTTCCACAATGAGTCTTGTGACTCCATGGAGGCCTGAATCATAATAATAACAGTAATAATTAGCTAAGTTTTATTCTCAGGTATTTATATATTAATGTTTTGCATTGGCTACTAAGTCTTCTTTCCACACGTATTCGAGTAGATAAAGCTAAGTTTTATTCTCAGGTATTTATATATTAATGTTTTGCATTGGCTACTAAGTCTTCTTTCCACACGTATTCGAGTAGATAAGAATTTGCATGTTCATGCAGTCACTGACTCTCTCTGACACATACTGTAATCCTATAGTCCTAATAGGCATCCTCTTTGGGCCTGTAAGGCAGTCATGACTATTAGTCTGATTATTGATTTCATCATTCCTCAGGTTTATGGGTGCAAGGCAGCCATATTTATTTAAGGGAAAAGTCAGATGTATAAATGGTTCTCCATGTTTCTTCCATTTTAATTGAAATTGATTTTCTATTTAACTTTTACTGACTTGCTCCATAAATGGCCTAAATATATTTTTTTTTATCTTGTCATCCCATCTTATTTTGCCTGTGCAACTGGTCTTTGTTGTCTATTTTCTGTACATCATAAGAAAGCTTTTTCTTATTGAATATGGCTGAAATCAGTGGGCATGGTCTTGCAACTCCCAAACAACTGTATTATAAATATTACACAAAATTTATTTATTTGTTTATTTTTTATGATCATCTAGGAGGATATTGGTGGTTTTTTTCTGGTTGGCTGAGTTAGACTAATTTGCAAGAGAGGATCTGCTCTCAAAAAAAAAAAAAAAAAAACTCTCTGTCACTTAGGTCATCCTGGAATCTACAGGATCCCCCAATGCTTGCAAATTAATCTCCTTTAGCTATACTGAAAGAGCTATTGGTATTCTCTAGATGAGCATAAAAATATATCTAATACTGTACTACAGTATTATAGCCACTCAGGTGTTTTGTATATTCAGGAAAAAAAAAACATAACATTTTTATACAGGCTTTTACTGAACTGGCGATCACTGCTCAGCTTCAAACCTACTGAACCAACTTCTCATCCATTTCATTCATTCATTCCATCTACCTTTAGGAGAAGTCTTCCTCATACCTTTTTCCACAAGAACTGGATTATCTCTACCTCCCCCTCCTCATCACCAAGAAACCCAGGTGACCAGATCTGCATACAGTAGTCAAAATGGAGTCTTACCAATGCTCAATAAAGAGGTAGTAATAACCTGCTTGTCTCTGTCAGGGTATTCTTCAGTAACAGAGTAATCTGATAAGCTGCTTTAGCCACTTTTGCAATATGCCCTCTAAACTTTAACTCCTTATCCACTAACACCCCAAATCCCTGGCTTCATCAGTTTCCTGGACTACCGTTCCATCAGTGTGGTACACAGCTGGTAATCTTTTTTGCTCCAAAATGCATAACCTTACTTTTTGCCACATTAAACTGATATCGATTCTCCTTTTCCCTGACTGCTAGTCTATCCAAATCATCCTGCAAAAGGTTAACACCATCATCTGTATTAACTATTGCTCTCTCCAACTTTGCATCATCAGCAAACAGCTGAACAGTTCCTCTCATCTATATCTTTAATGTACAAATTAAACAGTAGTAGTCCAAGATGAGAGGAACTGTTCAGCTGTTTGCTGATGATGCAAAGTTGGGGAGAGCAATAGTTAATACAGATGATGATGTTAAACTTTTGCAGGATGATTCTTTTTTTTTTTTTTCCTTCTTTTGGACTCTACTTCTGAATAAGCTGCTCTCTGATATCTCTCCATCAACCACCCTGTTTATCCACTTCACTAACTTTATATCCATCCCCGTGTTCTGCAACTTATTGATTAGAATTCCATTCAGTATCCTGTCAAACACTTTTGCAAAGCCCAGCAGTATCACCATATTATAAAATGTGAGCAAGTCACTGAGGTGCAACCTCAGTGAACCCCCCCCCCCCCCACAGTATTCCATTTCTGTTTATCCATTCCTGTATTTCGCTTGACCAACTTCTCCAGTACCTTGATTACAAATCCTGATATGCTGATCAGTTGGTAATTTGTTACATCAGTCTTGGAGCCTCCTTTATGCAATAAAACTATTTTCCCATCTTCCTCCCCCCCCCATTGGGACTAATCCAAAGCTAAGACTTAGATTAAATAACATGGTCAAATGCAATGCCAGTTCCCTAGTGCCTTCTCGCAAAACTCGAGAAGGTATGCCATTTAATCCAGTTGGCTACTAGAGGGCTACATGGTGTGTAGTGTTTGTAGAGAGCTCCTGAACAGATAATAATTGGTAAATTTGCTTGAATCTTATGTAGTATTATTTACTTTTCGTATCTTAGCGTGTCTGTGTGATTTTTGTGTGTTTTCTGAGTTATTTCAATTAGTAATTTGATAGATACGATTCTTAGCATGCACATGGTGCCGATAAGAAGGAATACAATGCCGTCCAGATCGTCATCTTTGTCCAAAAATTTTAATATAAAGGATTTTATTCAGTGTACCGTTTGTGAAATGTATGCTTTGAGGAGAGCGGTTGGAGTCTGGTTAGACAATGATAGCAGAGTGAATGTGTGCAGAAAGTGTAAGGAATGTGAGGATTTAAAGTGTGTTTCAGGTCGTGAGAGTGATATCGTTGTTGAAAGTGGTAATGTGTGAAAATAGCGATATGTGAGATATGAATAGTGATATTTGCGAGGTAGTACCAGATAGCTGTGAGAGTAGCGTTGAAAGTGAGAATGAAGGAAAAAATACACAACGAATAAATGAATTAATGGATAATAAAAATGATGAGACTGTGCGATCTCACTCATTGCATCTGTCATAGGGCATTGGGCAAATTGACAGCTGGAGCGTTGGCAAAAATGTTCACCGAGCGTACCAACAAATAAACGGCAAAAGTATGATAACAAAAATAAGAGTATGATAGTGAGTGTAAACAAAATGAAAGAGCGCATGTTGTATGGAGATTCTTTAGCAAGAGGTGTGATAGATGAGAGTTGGACAAAATCGTACCAACCTTTTGCGAACGTTAAGGATGTAACCGAGTCAATTAGAATGAAAAAGCGGAGGGTGAAAGAATTGATAGTAGTAGCATGAATGAATGATTTGAAAGGAGACAAAATGGCTACGAGAGAGGATTTGAAGGAATTACTTGAAGTAGCAAAAGAGAAGAGTGAGTGAGTTAGGATGGTGAGTCTGTTTCCACGGTATGACAGTGAAGAGTATAGAAGGAGGGCCAAAATTGCTAATGACTTTATGCGCAGATTATGCAGGAGGAGTGGTGTGGAATTTGTGGAGTGAGTTCGATGGTTGAAAGGATTTATATAATTTATGGTTTACATTTGAATGGATTTGGTGTACGGAAACTTGAAAAGGTGTTGTTGAATGAAGTGGAAGTGGATGTGCAGAATCAGGGAAACTAGAGTTATTAAGGGAGGGGAGTAGATATGCAGACTTTAGAGAGACAGTTGAGTGTATGAATGTGTGTAATATGCCCAAGCAAGTACGAAGGACAACAAACAGAATGGGGTAGTTAGTATAAGGCATGAAAATAGGGACAGGACAAATGGCCTCTGCAATTCATGTATACTAATGCCAGAAGTATTAGGAACAAGAAGGAAGAATTTTTGGCCTTGGTTGGCACTTCCAGACCACAGGTTATTGACATTAGTGAAACGGCTGACAGAAGATGATATAGCTAGTGGGATTGAATGTGAGGGGTATGGCGTGACAGGGAGAATAAAATGGGGGGAGGAGTGTTATTGATGATAACTGATGAGCTGCAGCCAAGGAGAATAGAAGTGGAACTGCAGGATAGAGAAAAGAGCACATTTGAGGCTATTTGGTGTGTGAGATTGAGACTAGCAGAACAAAATATACAGTTGGGTGCTGCTATAGACCAGGTATTGGAATAGATGGTGGAGGTAGTATGCATTAGCAAATAGATGAAATGAGTGGAAGGAAGGTAATTATTATGGGAGATTTCAACTATGGTAACATTGATTGAAAGGAGGAGAGGACACATGGGAGGAAGGAATTGGATTTTATGCAGTTATTAAGGGATAACTATCTGCAACAGCATGTAATGGAAAATACTAGTGGTCAGAGAGTGCTTGACCTAGTAATTGCATTTGAGAATTTGGCTGCAACGAATATGACCACGTTGCCACCACTTGGTGAGAGAGTGATCATAGGGTCTTGACTTGGGAGGTGACTAAAGGTGTGGAATTTACAATTAAGACAGGGTACATGTGGAATTATCAGGCTGGTAAGTATGACAAGCTTAGGAGTTTGATTAGTTGATTAGTTCAGTGCCATGGCACATAAAACTGCAAGGGCTGGTTGTTGATAGTGCATGGGAGGCAGTTAAGAAGTGTTTGCAGGAGGAAATAGCTGACTGTATACCTCAAGTGCGAATAATAAATCAAGTAGGGTTTAAATGGATGAATAACACCATTAAGCTTCAGCTGCAAAAAAAGAAACAACTGTGGAAGGAATTTAAGGAAAAAGGTGACTGGCAGGCACATGAATGGTATAAAGCGCAGGCCAGAAGGGTAATGAGTGTGGTAAGAAAAGCAAAAGTGGATTATGAAAGAACATTAGCCATGCAGGCTAGAGAGAATCACAAACAGTTTTTTTCTGTATGTTGCAAGTAAAAGAAAAAATGTATATATCAGAATGATTTTAAAGAATGCCGATGGTAGGGAGGTAACCTAATAAGTTGATATAGTGGAATTACTGAGTGAGCACTTTGCAAGAGTATATCATCCAGGTGGTGACATTGCAGGAATGAATGAACTAATAGCTTATACAGGTATTGTGGTGAATGAAGTGGAGGTGAATAGTCTATTACAAAACCTCAATGTCAATACATCTGTGGAATTGGATGGTATACTAGCTCATGTCGTATGTGATGCGGCTAAAGAATTGTCAGTGCCCTTGTCCATTTTGTTTAATTTGAGTCTCTGGTCTAGGTTAGTCCTGAGGGGGTGGAAAGAGGGGAAAATAGTTCCACTGCATAAAGGCGGTTCCAAGACTACTGTTGTAAATTACCAACCGATTAGCATATCAGGAATCGTTGTCAAGGTCTTGGAGAAACTAGTCAAGAAGAAAATACAGGATTGAATAGATGAATATGGGATACTGTATGAGGGAGAGCATGGTTTTGTGAAGGGTAGATTATTCATCAGTAACTTGCTCACGTTTTATAACACAGTGATGGCTGAACTGAATAAGGGTAATGGATTTACAGTGATTCTACTATACCTTGCTAACTGGTAATTAGTTTACGGAATTAACAACGCATATAAAGTATATTAATTAAAGTAACTTTAATGAATAACCTCTATATTTCGGCAACATCACAATGCCATCTTCAGGAACATAAAGATATGGTATGTGCATGCAGGCACTAACACAAAGCAAATGAGGAAGAAAGCAAGATACTAATATTGTTCCTAAAGTCCTAATGGTGCCCTCTGGTGGGCTTATTTGGTAGTCTTAGCAGTTGGGCTGAAGTTCTCATAATGTAAATCTCCCAAATTTGGGGTAGTTTCATGCACCCAAATTTGTTGAGGTTAGGAATGTTTTAGAGCTGCTGAAGATTCTTTGAATAATCTTTCGTATTTAAACTTGCTGCGATGAATTATTTTTGTTTTCTTCCAACGAATTTTATGGTGGGTATCTAAGGCATGGTCTCGCCAAAGTGAAACCTCCAAAAACCAACTTATCCAAAAACGAATATGCAGCCCTACAAGAATTGAAAAACAACAAAAAAATAGTAATCACCAAGGCGGATAAGGGAAACGCCACTGTGGTGCTCAATCAAAAAGACTACAAAGGTAAGCTAACTGCTTTAGTACTAGACCGTACGACTTACCTCATCATTGAATATAATCCGACCAGCTCTCAGATTAGAACTCTCCACAGACTCCTTAAGAAGGTCACTTCTTGGCCTGTGGAAGTCATCAACAAACTAAAACCTTATAACTCTAGACCCCCCTGATTATATGGACTCCCAAAAATACATAAACAAAATGTGCCATTGCGTCCCATAGTGGATGGCATTGATTCCCCCAAATATAAAGTAGCCAAATATTTAGCCAAAACGCTCACACACTACACTGGCAACACACCATCATACATAAAAAACTCAGCCCACTTTAAAGCCAGTATAGAAAACCTCACAATCCAACACAAACTGACATAATGGTCTGTTTTGACGTCTCCTCCCTATTCACTAATGTCCCACTTAAAGAAACCCTAGAGCTCATCCAAGCCAAGTTTCCTCCCGATATCTCAGCCCTATTTCAGTTCACAATGAACTCAGGCTATTTCGTTTGGCAAGGAAAGTTCTACAAACAGATAGAGGGGATAGCCATGGGTTCACCGCTTTCAGCACCCTTGGCCAATTTCTTTATGGAGACATTTGAAGAGAAAGCCTTAAACTCCGCCCCACAAAAACCCACTATTTGGCTTCATTATGTGGATGATGTGTTTGCTATTTGGCCACATGGCTCAGACACACTCCACTCCTTCCTAACACACTTAAACAACCAACACCCCAGAGTCCAGTTCACCTTAGAAAAAGAGGAAAACAACACCCTCCCCTTCCTAGACACTTGAATCACCTGCCAGCTTGATGGATCTTTGGTTTTCTCTGTTTACAGAAAACCCACCCATACTGGCAGATACATTCACCAGCAGTCTCCTCCCCCTCACAACAATATGGGGTTATAAAAACACTATATAACAGGGCAAAATTAATCTGCTCAGATGACAAGGCCCTAACTACTGAACTAAACCACATCCACAACACTTTCTTAGCCAATGGCTATAACCCCAAAAAAATCCAAAAAATACTAAAACCAGTAAATCACAACCCCCATCCCCCCCTCCACAATAAAGATTACACCAAGTCTATCACCATCCCCTACATCCAGGGCACCTCTGAGAAAATAACCAATATCCTCAAAAAATATGACCTTACTTCCTGTTACAGACCATATAAAAAGTTGGCATCGCTTATCCGCTCTACCAAAGACCAACCACTTCCCCTAGACCTACCTGGTGTATACCAGGTCCCTTGCAGCTGCAAATTGTCCTACTTTGGCCAAATAGGCAGAACAACAAATATCAGGATTTCAGAACACAAAGACTACATCTGGTTTCACCAGTACAGCCGCTCTGGGCTGGCAGACCATGCCTTAGATGCCCACCATAAAATTTGTTGGAAGAAAACAAAAATAATTCATCGCAGCAAGTTTAAATACGAAAGATTATTCAAAGAATCTTCAGCAGCTCTAAAAAACGTTCCTAACCTCAACAAATTTGGGTGCATGAAAATACCCCAAATTTGGGAGACTTACATTATGAGAACTTCAGCCCAACTACCAAGACTACCAAATTAGCCTGCCAGAGGGCACCATTAGGACTTTAGGAACAATATTAGTTTCTTGCTTTCTTCCTCATTTGCTTTGTGTTAGTGCCTATGTGCGCATACCATATCTTTATGTTCCTGAAGATGGCAATGTGACGTTGCCGAAATATAGAAGTTATTCATTAAAGTTACCTTTAATTAATATACTTTATATGCTTTGTTAATTCTGTAAACTAATTACCAGTTATGTCCGACCAACGTATAAGCCTTGCTACTAGAATTATACCTTGCTAAGGCCTTTGACAGCATACCACATGGAATTCTAATCAGTAAACTGCTGCATATGGGGATGGATATAGGGTTGGGGAGATGAATAGGAGGGTGGTTGGTGGAGAGATATTAGAGAGTGGTTTATTCAGGAGTAGAGTCCAAAAGACGGCCTGTGACTAGTGGTGTGCTGCAGGGTTCTGTTTTTGGACTACTACTGTTCAATTTGTTCATTAACGATATAGGAAAGGATCTGAGAGGAAGTGTGTGCTGATGATGCAAAGTTGGGTAGAGCAATAGTGAGTGTCAAAATTTTGCAGAATGATTTGGATAGTTTGTAGGACTGGGCTAAGGAGAATGGATGTCAAATTAATGTGACAAAGTGTAAGGCTATGCATTTTGGGGTGAAAAGATTAGCAGCGGTATATCACATTGGTGGAACCGTACTCCAGGAGATTGACAAGGCCAGGGATTTGGGAGTGTTATTGGATAGGGAGTTGAAGTTTAGGGGGGCACATCACAAAAGGGCTAAATAAGCTCATCAAATCACTTGGTTGCTGAAAAATACTTTAAGCAGAGACAAACAGGTTATTCTTCCTCTGTATCGAGAGCCTTGATAAGACCCCATCTAGACTACTGTGCCCAGATATGGGCACCAGGGTTTCTTCTGGATGGGGAGGAGGTGGAGAAGATCCAGAGACGAGTGACCAAGATGGTATCAGGTCTATGGAATGAACCTTATGAGAATAGGTTGAAGATTTGTGGTTTGCAGAAATTGGTTGATAGGCAGAAAAGGGATGATATGATTGAGACATTCAAATTACTGAAGGGTTTCTATAAGATTAATTCAGAAGATATTTTTGAGAATAGGACTGGTGGTGGGAGGACTAGGGGCCATACATGGAAGCCGGACAAGAGTGTGGTTAACAAGGGTGTTAGAGCTAGGTTTTTAATTGGAGAGTGGTAAATGAGTGGAATAAGCTGCCAGAGTTTGTTGTGGATGCCATGGCTGTGAATGAGTTCAAGGCGAGGTATGATAGATACTGTGTGAATGTCGAATAGTTGTTTTTGACATGATGTTAAGGCCTCCCTATGAGTCTATCGATGCCTTGGAGTTGCCCGTATTATTAATAATAATAATAATAATCCCATAGCTGTATTCACAGTAGTGTTCTGTAATATGCTATGCACCTCCATTTCATTTACCTCCGTTCCCATATAACCCTTTTTTCTCTATCATTACTACAATATCACACCTGGATGATATACTCTTGCATGCTCACTTAGTAATTCTACTATTTTGCCTGATTCAGTTACCTGTCTACTTTTAGCATTCATTAAAATCATTCTGCATAAACATTCTTCCTTTTACTTGCAATATAGCAAAAGAAATCTTTGGAATTATCTTTGGACTGCACTGCTAATATCCTTTCATACTCTGCTTTTGTCTTTCTTACCACACTCATTACCCTACTGGCCTCTGCTTTGTATCTTGAGATTCCATGTCTCCTCTTCCTCCTTTAGTGCATTCTTGCTGCTACAGTATGGTATGTACCTTCTCATTCCTGAATTTCTGAGCATAAAATATTGCATTTAGGGATATAATACTGGTGGCCAGAAGTTTTCTGAAGGATAAGCATATACTGCCAAGGTGGGATATCCTTCAGAAAAACTTTTGTATCAGCTCATTACTGAAAATCTTCTCTTTCTCAACTTTACATCATCTGTAAAATAACTGATTATATCCCTTATAAGCCATTAACATAGAGATTAAACCATAGAAGACCAATAATAGAATCCCAGAAACTTGGCTTATGGTGGTGGATCAAACTCAAATCAGCTTTGGATAGCATTCTGTACTTTGCCAGTTATCCAAAGGCCAATTTTTCTGTTATCTGTGTAGCCTTAACTGATTCCAAAATCTTAATTATTACAGTACTAAAGAAATGGAAAGTGGTCTATAATTTAATGCGCAATGGTATGATTTACTTTTGCACCTTTTCAGTTGTAAGATGCTTATTAATGCCTAAGTCACAGTAACTACTAATTTCTTGACATATTTCTTGTAAAATGTATGGTCAAATCTCATTTAATTCTACTGCCTTGTTAATTTCCAAACCTACAAATAAATAAAATGCTTAATATTTTAAATGTTCAAAACATATAGATTAAAGTTTTTTCTTTATTTTTCTTACTTTAGATAACACCAGAAGCATATTTAACCCTAATTGAAAAAATATTAGAGATACTTCATAATAAAAGGGATGGAAACCATTCTCATCACCAAAAAAAAGTTGTTAGGTGAGTTTTTACTTTTTTATATGGGGTAGCATTCTTTTCATCCCAGAAGCACTGGGTGAGTGATCATGACATGTTTTAATTATGCACTGACAGTAATGGATAACAAGCTGCTATTGCTGTTTATTTTCCATTTTTCAAGGGATTGTGTACCTGTACATAGTCTGTTAAAAGTTCTAAGCATGGGCATGGTAAATCAGATCATAGATTCTCTGTGGGAAGTATGCATCATCCAACTGTTACTTATGAAACATTGTCTGCTTTTAAATATGCATTATGTAATTGTGATTCATCAGTCATCACACAAGTGCAGGTATTTCCATGACAAGAGAAATAGTTTGTGCTTTTGCCATTATGCACTTTGTGGTTCATTTAACTATGTTATTGAAGAAATAGATTTTAGTACAAATTTTAAATTTGAAGTCAGTCATTATTCAATTATGAGCTATAGTAAAATTTTAGATTGCTTGAATTTTGTTGTCTTGGAAACTTAAATTGATTCAATATACAGTCATCCCTTGACTTACGTCGGGATTCCGTTCCATCAGGCAGAACATAAGCCGGTTTGGATATATAAGTCGATACATTAAATCAACAGAGTTATGGGAGTTAGGGACTTAACAGTAATAAGTATACGGTCATTTTAATTTTTAAACCTTATTATAAAACTGTATACTATGCGTTACTGCACTATAAAACAGGAGAATAATCACCTAAATCTTCCGCCACAATCACATCTTCCCCTGTGTGAAGGACCAGGCTGTTGCTCTTCTGGTGTAACCCTTGTTTTTTTTTTTTTATGAAAATGTCTGATGTGCTTTGTTTATTCCTCTTCTTTTTTTTTTTTTATCATAAATTTGTTTATAGCAAGCAAATGCATCATGTACTTTCCTTTCTACTAATAAGTAGCATTCAACATTGAGGTCCATGTCTTCAACCATTTTGAGAACATTTCTGAAAGTCTCTTCACTATGAATTGTTTAACTACCTCTCCTTGTTTCTCTTTTCCCTCTTCCTTTTCTTGTTCTTCCTCTTCTGCAACACGGTGTTCCTCCAGTTTGACCAATTCTTCTTTGCTCAACTCTTCAGGGACACTTTCTGTGAGTTGAACTATGTCATCATCATTCACTTCGAGATTCAGATTGTTTGCTAGGCTTACAATTTCTTCACAAGTTATTCATTTTTTTCAAAACTTCCAAAATTGTGCACAAACCTTTTTAATGTCTTTTTTCATATGCCACTTATGCATTGAGAGATCACTTTGTCCCAAACTTCAGCAATATTTTTAATAGCACAATAAATATTGAATGCTTTCCAGAATTGCATGAGAGTCTGGGCATTTCCTTCATTAGCAGAAATGGCTTGTGAAAAAGTTCTCTGTAGATAATAAACCTTAAACACTATTAGAAACTCCCTGATCTATTGGTTGGAGATCAGTGAAATAGTGTTTGGAGGGAGAAACATGACCTTGAACTTGGTGAAGATCACCGATATAAGACGGATGACCTGGAGCATTATGTAGAATTAATAAAATTTTAAATTCTACATTTTCTTTCACACAATAGCTTTCCATTTCACTCGCATAACAATTGATTAAGGCATCTTCAAACAATTTTTGAGTCATCCATGGCTTCTTATATCTCCACTAATGAACTGGAAGAGTATGCTTCCTAATGTTTTTGAAGGTCACAGATTCTCACTGTGCCATATCACAAATGGTTTCAGTTTATATCCAGCCACATTATTCCCTAACAGAATCGTAATACGGTCTTTAAGAGCTTTGAAATCAAGCATAGATTTTAGCTTTTTATGGATGAATTGTCTGCTCGGGCATTTTTTTCCAAAACAAGCAGGTCTCATCCATATTAAATATTTGCTGTGACAAATAATTGTCCTCTATAATAATTTTATCCAATTTCTCCACAAACTCCTTAGCAGCCTTTTCATCAGAACTTGCAGATTTACCATATATTTTCACATTATGCAGTGCAAAACGCTGCTTGAATCTCATGAACCAAACCGGAAGAAACGTTGGATTCATAGTCATAATCGGTCCTGCTTTCTCTTTCAACAGAAAGAGAAAGCAGGACCTAGTTGAAGAGACTTAGTGCCTTACCAGTTATGGTCATAGTGCTAAGAGAGATGCGCTTTTGGTTCAGGTCCTCTATGTGTCATGGAAGTAGCTTTTACAATCGCTGATAGAACCTTGTCGTTGCTTCGTCACTGTTGTTGAACTTGCAACTTCATTTCAAGATCAATTGCTCACCTCTTTTTCTGTGATTCTTCACTAGGTTTTTTAATTGGGCCATGTTGCACAAAATATCGTGAAATATTTAATGATAAATACACAACATATTTTTCAAACACAAAATCAACAGAGGAACTGTTGAAGCTAAGTGCCGACTGCCAAGGGGGGGGTTTGCTGCTGAATGCACTGTTGCCACTACATTGTTGCATGATACACTGTTGCTAAATAAAAAACCTTTTTACTTTACGCTTGCTTGCGTATTGTTCGAACGTATAGTTGAAAATGTTATTTATTCCATTATGGGATCACGGATGTATCTGAAAGGACGTAAGTCGAGGGATGAGTGTATATATAAATATATATATATATAGCCAGTAAATATTAGTATAATCATGGAATTGTCTAAATAATATGAAGCTTTTGGTCCTTTCTATCCCCAATTATCTGCTTTTAAAAAAGTCATCTTTATTCTTCTTGACAACAAACATCTTGTCAAGTTGTTGCAACTTGATAGTTTTTAACCATTTCTAGTCGGAGATCAGGTAGATATGAGATGCATCCAGAAAGTAAGGTCCATTCAGAATTTATCACCAAATGAGGTAAGGGAGTGGCGTCACGCATGTGTGGGTAGCACACAGTAACTCATTAGCTAGCAGTTGACCATTTTACTTTCATTCCATTATCATTTGTTGTCTTCTACGAAAAATTTATAATGAGAGCTGTGATAAAAAAAAAATCCTGCCATTTGCAAAGTTTGAGGTTTGATGGTTTTTGTTGGTGGAAAACAGTAGTGACTAATGGTGCTTGCAGAAATTTGCCGACTATTGTGTAAGGTTTATGAACCTAATGTAATGAATAACAGTAGGGTTAAGCAATGGTGTTGTTTAAATAAAGACACAACATTATTCACAATGAAAAGCATAGTGGTGGCAGGCCAAATGTGACAGATGATTTGGTGGAAACAGTGAACACAAAAATTAATTATGTATCCTACCTGAAGAAAATCAATGAGCAAGATCCATTTTTGGTCCCAAAAACATTTGCCATCATTTTTTGACTGATGGTGCCTGTTTTATTTTTTTTTTTATTATTTTATTTTTTTATTGCCTGTGGAGATGGTGAATGATGCCACTGCATTGATTGTTGTTTTGACATTTGTGTATGAAATCCACGTTTAGTCACTAGTCATGATCGGAGAAAAAAAAGTTAATCTCCTTATCTTTCATAATGCTCCAAAAATTTTTTGAGCTGATTCTACTTGTTGCTGTCTATGCACATCGGTCAGCATTTTTAGGACTCATCTGGAACACAATTTCTTATACCCACAGCTTTTCTGTCACAATATCATAAATGGTTGAGCATGAAACTTCTGGGAATTCAAAATAAAGTTCCATAACTGTGGAATGGCAATTCTCATTAGTTTTTGTGTTCACTGTTTCCACCAAATTGTCTATCACCACACTTGGCTGGCAGCTGTATTCTTCATTGTGAACATTGTTGCACCCTTAAACAAATGACACAACTGCTTAACTCTTCAGTCATTCAGTACATTATGCCCATAAACCATATAGGGTCATCAATGAATTTCTGCAGCACTATTGTTTTCCACCAACAAAAATGGTATCACACCACGAATTTCATAACTGCCATGATTTTTTATCACAGCACTCATTATGAATTATTTGTAGAAGACAACAAACAATAGCAGAATGAAAGTAAAATGGTCATGCTAGCTAATCAGTTGCTCTATGTTACCACTGTTGGATTCTGAATGAAGAGAAATTAAAGTTATTGGTATTTCTTTCAGAATCCAACATGATCTTCCATAACATAAGCAAGACTTGTAAATATTGTTTATTGTTTGTCTCTTGCTTAAACGATTATTCATATAATTACCTTTGAGTTTTTTTTTTAATTATTTAATCTAAGATATGTATAAATAATGGAAAGAACTCAATATAAAAATAACGTTCAGATTATTTTATTTATTCCTATATTAATAGTAGAAGAATTTATGTTCATCTTATTTAATTGTATATTATTTGAATTGAAAAATATCATTTTATTTTATTTCTGTATATAAAGGTAAAATGTTATGTAATGCTTGTTTTATGCTTATGTAATGCTAATGCTTATGTACTGCTCTAATTGTTGTCATGGAGACGGAGTTAAAACTAGATAGCGCCAGCGCGGTGGTGCGTGAGCTATGGTATTCAAAGGGAGATGGAATTGATATGAGAGACTGTGAGAACAAGTTTTGGCAGGAAAGAAACTGAAGGTATATAAGCGAAAAGCGAGAGTATACATTGGATGAGTAGACCAAAAGATTCACGATGGTGCGGTGAAGAGAGAGAGAGGGGGGGAGCACTCACGGCAGTGCGGAGAGGCAGGAAGCAGGGAGTATTCACGGCAGCATGGAGTAAAGTAAGAGACTGTAGTAATGGGAATTAAGTGTTGTAATTAGATTACAACACTTAATTCCTTAAGATGAGATGAGGAGATAGCTTATCTTATTAACAACACTGAGTAAAGTAAGAGGCTGTAGTAATGGGAATTAAGTGCTGTAATTAGATTACGAAGGATCGGGATGTAAATTGGCAACTCAGAATATTGATAAGGAATTCTAAAGTTATGACGAATTCCAGAGCTTTTAAGGAAGATTAGTGAAATTCTAATTTTATTGCAAAGTAGTAAATGAGGAACAAGTGAATTTTCTAGTGAAAGTGTGTCTACATTTCTGATGCGCTGAGATTAATGATTAAGTTATTTAAAAGAAGATTACTTTTGAAATATGTTGTTCCAGTATAATAGTTAACTAAAGTTTTAAGTGTGCCTCAGTGAATAATATAGCCAAGAATTTATTCCGGTAAGAACAGTCATACTATAGAGCATTTTAGAGTGAAGTTATAAGAATTAATACCTCCTGTTAAATCTTAACTTTAACTGTGGTGCTTATGCTGAAATTAACTGAAGCTAGTAGATTAATAGTCTTCCTCCCTTAAAGTAACAAATACCTCATGACTAAACTATGTGATTTTTGACTAAAGGATAATTAAAGAATACAATTGTTAAAATATTTGCTGTGAATTTCAGTGATATTGAACTTTAGAACTATCCTTGTTTGCTAGGGTTGAAAGTTTATTTTTCGCTTGGTCAGACTATAATAAATTTAGTTTAATCCTTTATCCAAGTGTGAGCAAACAAAGTTTGCGCCTGAAAGTATCTTCAGGACTGGGGTAAAGTGGTACAACACCGGGCAACTCCTTGCAAAGGTGGAGCAAGATACCAACACTCCTATCTCAGTATCTCCCATAATGCAAAACACATCTCCTTGCAGATATGTATAATGTTATGCATTAAGGGAAGGGCCACTACCCAGACTAGTTTCAATCTTTATTGAGGTCTCTTCAGTAGGAGCCAGGCCCAAGTGGAGATACCAAGGCAGAAGCATTAGCAAAGTCATCTCCTATAGGAGCTGCCAAACGGTGTGCCACCTTTTTATTAAATTACTGTGGATTTAGAGAAAGATGTTGAAAGTTTATTTTTTGCTTGGTCAGACTATAATAAATTTAGTTTAATCCTTTATTCAAGTGTGTGCAAACAAAGTTTGCGCCTGAAAGTATCTTCAGGACTGGGGTAAAGTGGTACAACACCAGGAAACTCCTTGCAAAGGTGGAGCAAGCTACCAACACTCCTATCTCAGTATCTCCCATAATGCAAAACACATCTCCTTGCAGATATGTATAATGCTATGCATTAAGGGAAGGGCCACTACCCAGACTAGTTTCAATCTTTATTGAGGTCTCTTCAGTAGGAGCCAGGCCCAAGTGGAGATACCAAGGCAGAAGCATTAGCAAAGTCATCTCCTATAGGAGCTGCCAAACGGTGTGCCACCTTTTTATTAAATTACTGTGGATTTAGAGAAAGATGTTGAAAGTTTATTTTTTGCTTGGTCAGACTATAATAAATTTAGTTTAATCCTTTATTCAAGTGTGTGCAAACAAAGTTTGCACCTGAAAGTATCTTCAGGACTGGGGTAAAGTGGTACAACACCAGGCAACTCCTTGCAAAGGTGGAGCAAGCTACCAACAATCCTATCTCAGTATCTCCCATAATGCAAAATGGGGGCCTGGCTCCCACTGAAGAGACCTCAATAAAGGTCGAAACTAGTCTGGGTAGTGGCCCTTCCCTTAATGCATAACATTATACATATCTGCAAGGAGATGTGTTTTGCATTATGGGAGATACTGAGATAGGAGTGTTGGTAGCTTGCTCCACCTTTGCAAGGAGTTGCCCAGTGTTGTACCACTTTACCCCAGTGCTGAAGATACTTTCAGGCACAAACTTTGTTTGCTCACACTTGGATAAAGGATTAAACTAAATTTATTATTGTTTGCTAGGGAGAAATCAGATTTTAAAGACTCAATGTTTGATACTAAGAGTTGAGTAAATGTTATGAGTTGTTGAACAGAGTTTATTTTGTATTATCCTGTATCCAAAGTATGCTTATGTTTATATTATATAACCCTGCATTAAATGTTTTGTTTTATTGATTTCAATTTGTTGTTTGCCTGATTCTTTTTCTCTGCACCATTCATAAAATTATCGGATCTAGCGGGAACCTTAAATGTTAATGTAAAATTCGGCCTATATATATAAACATTAGACTGCTAAAGTTAATTAATATTTGATTACACAATTTTGCATAGACTAATCTGAATATAGGGTGGTGCAGTATAATAGAAATTTCCCTATATTTGGATTAGTAATCAGCATACAATTAATTAACCTTGATAAGAACAACATTAAAACAAGATGGCGGTTCAAAACCGGGATGTACGATCCAACACCACACATGCGTGACCCCTCTCCCATATCTTATTTGGTGGTAAATTCTGAGCACACCTTACTTTCTGGATGCACCTTGTATATATGATTTTCATCACTTAGCGTGATACAGTAAGTCATAAAATATCTGGATGTCCTGGAAGAGGGCTGGAGGATAACTAAACAGCATAATGGATTTTCCATAAATCAGAATTTTATTCTGTACTCTTTAACAGGAGAAGAAAGATTTTAGCTAATGATACTAGCTCATATTTGATTACAGTGACTGAAGACATAACTAGAACTTTGAACAGTATAAAATTTTAGTATTTGTTACTTTGTCACGATTTCATATTTGCTCTTGGCTGTAGAAGTCATTCTGTGTGTGTGTGTGTGTGTGTGTGTGTGTGTGTGTGTGTGTGTGTGTGTGTGTGTGTGTGTGTGTGTGTGTGCATGAATGCGTGCACACATACATACTCTATGCATATATTGTTTTTTTTTTGTTTTGTTTTTTATATATTAATTCTGCACATGCAAAAGATTGAGAAACCTGTAGGGATCATAATCCTTTTTAGACTGTACTTGAACTCTTGTTTAATTTGTACATTAATATTCCTTCTAAAATTATGCCTTGTACCATTAAATGTAGGGAATGATTTGAGAGGGAATATTTTTTATATATTAATTCTGCACATGCAAAAGATTGAGAAACCTGTAGGGATATAATTTCCATAATGATAGTATAGTTTCTATCATAATCCTTTTTAGACTGTACTTGAACTCTTGTTTAATTTGTACATTAATATTCCTTCTCAAATTATGCCTTGTACCATTAAATGTAGGGAATGATTTGAGAGGGAATATTCAGTTGTTTACAGATGCAAAATTGTGGTGTGCCAGTGGTTAATAATCATGTAAATGCATTTTGTGCTTTGAAATTACGAGCTGGGTATTACCCTAATGGAATTGGGCTGAAAGAAATTGACAAGGCCAGAGATGTTGGAATGTTATTCTGCTTTTCATCTTCATTGGTTGAGACAAAAGGCAGAATAACCTAAAGAATTCCTTGAATGTTGAAGAATATACTGATAAAGAGAGATAAGGTCATTTTCCCTTTTTATAAATTTTTATACATCCATCTGGACTACATGCAGATTTGGATGCATGTGTTTCTTGAGAAGATGTGGACTGAGATGAGTGACCAAAATGGTGATTGATCTGTTTTTTGCTTTCTATGAGGATAGACTAAATGTTTGTGGATTGAATTGTTTAATTAATAGGTGAAAAATAGTGTATGATGGAAACATCTATCTCTTTTCTAGTACTAAAGGGATTTTATAGAGTAGGTGATGAATAAATGTTCCAATACATGACAGACAGGAAAGAACAAGGGATGCAACCCTTGGAAGTTGTGTGGTTATTAAGGATATGACAATTTATCATTTTTACATGATACCTCCAGGGAGTTCAAAGACTCATCAAGGGAGGACACCTACTCTATAACTCTGTTTCCACCAACTACCGCTAGCATTGCCAATCACAAACATCCATGCCCACGGCAGGATTCGAACCCGCTGCCTTTTGGTTGGAGAATGGATACGCTAACCGCTTGGCCAACTAGGCCGGTTTTGCTTTTGGAAAGTGGTGAATGAGTGGAACAGGTTGCCAAAGGCAGTCATGAGTGCTTTGTCAGTAAGTTTAAATGTGATATGTGTTGTGTGAATAATGGTCAGTGTTGGCTTACTGAGATATGACTTCTGATGTGTGATTTTCATAATAATAATGAAAATAATAGTAATAGTATACAAGTGCAAGTGCTGTGTGGAGATGGAGGGTTACAAGAGAAAGAACCTATTGATATCTTGAATACCTGGAGGTTGTAGTCATTGGGAAACACTTTTGAAAGAGAGAGAGCTGTTTTAGAGAATAGAAGCAGATAAAATGAGCACTGCCCATATATTGCAAAAAAAAAAAAAAAAGTAGAAGTAGATTTTGAGAAATAACAGTAAGTGGATGCTAAGATCATCACATAGCCAAACTGTCCTTTTCTAGACAGCATGGAAAAATTAGGGATGTTTTTGCATTACTACTGCAATCATAAAAACAGTTTACTTAAATAAAGAGCCAATAGGCTTAACTTCGGCCATGTAACATTATTTAAATTAAGTAGATCTAATTTAAATAATAAATAAATAAAATAAATAATGTTACATCGTCGAAGTGGAGCCTATTGGCTCTTTATTTAAGTAATTTAATGGATGCACCTTTCTGACAACTCAAAAGAACATATATAGCAAAGTATATATGTTCTTTTCGCTATACCCTCAGTATTAATTTGGTCTACCTACTCACTGATGAGACCTCAGTAAAGATTGAAACCGGTCTGAAACCTTCCATCATAATGTATAACATCATACATCTCCTAGGAGATGTGCTTTACATTATGGGAAATACTAAGAATAGTGATCAGAACTTTACCCACCTTTGCTACAAGTTGCCCTAGTTTGTGCTACGTGCTTTAGCTTATGCTAATATCCACTGATACTTTTATAGTCTACTATATTCGGTATGAAACTCTTTGATTCCGATCTTTGAGTTTCTTATTCGGTTTTGAAACAATGTGGGATTTAATATCCCTTAATTTAAATAATAAAAACAGTATTCTAAGGTTGGGTAAATTTTCAGTGTTAAAAATAAAAGTTTATATTTATTTAAATTAAGGGATATTACATCCCATATTGTTTCATAGCCTAATACGAAACTCAAAGAGTTTCATGCCGAATATAGTAAATATATATAAAGTTCAGCGAGTCCAAGCATAAGCAAATATCTGGATAGTGTTAGAACTGACCCTTTAGGGAGCGCAATACCGAGGCAACTCATGGTAAGGGTGGAGCAAGCTCCTATCACTATTCTTGATATTTCCCCATAATGTGAAACCCAGCTCCTAGGAGCTGTATTACTGTTCTACATTATGAGTGAGAGAAGGTCACTACCCAGACCGGTTTCAACCTTTATTGAGGTCTCATCAGTGAGTAGGTAGACCTAGAAATACCAAGTTTGTAGCAAACAGAACTTACATATACCCTACTATGAGAATTGCCAAGAAGGTGTCCTAATAACTTATTAATTATATGAAGAGCCAGAGGCTTCAATTCAGCGACATATACTTATTTAAATTAAGGGATATTACATCCCATATTGTTTCATAGCCGAATAAGAAACTCAAAGAGTTTCATGCCGAATATAGTAAATATATAAAGTTCGGCGAGTCCAAGCGTAAGCAAATACCTGGATAGTGTTAGAACTGACTCTTTAGGGAGTGCGACACTGAGGCAACTCATGGTAAGGGTGGAGCAAGCTCCGATCACTATTCTTGATATTTCCCAGTGATGTGAAACCCAGCTCCTAGGGGCTGTATTACTGTTTTACATTATGGGTGAGAGAAGGTCACTGTCCAGAACTGTTTTAACCTTTATTGAGGTCTCATCAGTGAGTAGGTAGACCTAGAAATACCAAATCACATTATGGGGAAATATCAAGAATAGTGATCGGAGCTTGCTCCACCCTTACCATGAGTTGCACTCCCTAAAGGGTCAGTTCTAACACTATCCAGGTATTTGCTTACGCTTGGACTCACCGAACTTTATATATTTACTATATTCGGCATGAAACTCTTTGAGTTTCTTATTTGGCTATGAAACAATATGGGATGTAATATCCCTTAATTTAAATAAATATATGTCGCCGAATTGAAGCCTTTGGCTCTTCATATAATTAATAATTTACTAGGACACCTTCTTGGCATTTCTCATAGTAGGGTATATGTAAGTTCTGTTTGCTACAAAGTACCTAGCTCGTCTACTTTCAAGTCCGAAGTCCAGCTGCTGTTTTTTTGTGAGATCGAGAGCCAGAAGATCCTGTGAGAGCCCTGCTGCATGATACCTGCAAGTCAACTTGGTAAGATCCCTATCTTGTTATTTTCCTTGTTTTTCTCTGGTATTTTTGATCTTGCCTGATCTGTCAGTCTTTCACCTGTTAGTAGGAGATTTCTTCAGACGGGGAACGCTTGGCGTTTCTCTTTTTTTTCCTGGAAGGCCCACTGGTTCCTTCCTTCTTTTTCGGGAAATTATAACAAGGATATTCTTAACTTTCTGATATGACTTCTTTCTTACCTAGAGTGAAAACCCTCGGTTTCGAGGTAAAATCTAACATCGAAAAGCAGACATTCACAAAAGCTTTAATAGATACTGTCGGGATTAATAATATATTCGGATTTACCCCGTACGGGGGGGGGGGAGGTTCCAGGTCGTTGTAAAAGACGAAGCAACGAGAGAAAAACTCTCTTTAGGAGTTCAATGCGAAGGACAAAAATACCTCCCTACTATAATAGGAAGTATGTTAAAAACGGTCAGAATAGACAGGTTCCCAGTCGAATATTTAGAAAGCGGGGATGTTCTAATTAAGAATCTTTTTTCCAAATGGGGAATCTTTTTATAATCAACAACAGTGACTTCCCAGAATGGAAGTCGGGGGTGGTATACGTCTCCATGGAGATGAAAACACCCGTTCCCAACTTCGTCTTTATCGGTTCAGCCAGGGTAATGATCAATTACCCTGGTGTCAAGAAGCAGTGCTTCAGATGTGGATCCTTCGAACATATGGGGGCAGACTGCCCCAAAGGCAAATGGCAAAACTGCTTAACAGCAGGATACGGTATGGATCAATGCGATCAATCATGTGTAAAATGCAGGGACACAAAACACAAAGTAAATGCATGCCCGCAAAGAACACATGCGGAAAGAATAGGAGGTAATATAACCCCTGTCTCTGCAATACCTACAGGAAACCCTGCGATGGCAGAGCAAGAAGCAGCTCCATCCGTACAGCCACCACCTGACACGATGTTGACAGCAGATCCTAAAGTGTTGAAACAAACCACACCAAGAAAAAACAGAAAAGAAGAAGCGCTCCGCAAAGGTAGAAACCCCTACTAGTAAAACAGAAACAAGAGAAGAAAAAATGGAAGCAAACAGTGCTGCAAAACGCACGAGAGACTCGGACACGGAAGAAAATAAAAGGACAGAAGCCAGCAGCCCAAATACAGCAGAAAATAATAGTGAAACTCTAACAACAATGGGGGAACCAGGTGAACTGGAATCCCAGATCTCCGGTGAAGACGATTCTGACGATGATATGAAATTCTAGGACGGCAACATGGAAGATAACAATACAACCGCCCCCCCCCCCAAGAATCCAAGAAGTTCGTAAACGAAGTACTCCCCCCCCAACCTCTAAAATGAACCAAAGTTTAAAAATTGCAACATTAAACGTAAGCGGTCTGCGCAATCCTCAGGTGCAAAGCGCTGTTTGGAGACTGATACTAATGCATAATATCAACATTTTATTCTTACAAGAAACCCACTTTTACAAATATGGAGACTTTTCAAGAAGCTACCTGGTTACCAGCTACTGGTGTTTCGGGGAAGCTCACTCGTGAGTGTTGGGGATACTAATTCGCCCCCCAATCGCGGGGGTGGTTCTTCAATGTCCAGAAAGACGCTAGGGGACGTCTATTGTTAGTGGACTGGAAGTACGGTGGCTAACACCCGGTTTGTGGCTGTCTATGCCCCGAATAGCCCCACCAACGAAATGGTTTCTTTGCCACACTGGAAAACTATTTTCTAGGTGCGCAACACCTAATCGTGGTGGGCAACTGGAACTTTATAGAAGATGCACGATATGACAAAATAGGAGGAAATGCTAACAACGGAACTGGTGGGTTTGCAGCACTGAAACGGTGCTGCGGAACCTTCGACCTTGTTGATATCTGGAGACGGCAGAATCCACTAAAAGTCGGAACAACGTGGTGCAGTGGTCAGATATCAACAAGGCTCAACAGGCTCTATGTATCCCAGTTTTTAGAACCACATGCTCTTGGGGTATGTCACATCGCTGTGAGAGGTCTGCTAACAGACCACAAAATGGTACTATTAAAAATAAGGATACCAGAAATAATAGAAACAGCCAGAGGTCCTTGGAGGCTCCCTCCCAATTTCCCCAGTCTTTTTAGTGATTAGCTACAGAACCTCTGTAACGAATGGAGAGACACTAACTGGGACTGGGAAACCTGGCTACAGTTCAAGTTGCAGGCAAGGGAATTCTTTCAGCGGTGTGGACGTGAAAGGGCACACCAACAGAGACAACGTCTGAGGGATCTCTATAGGGAGCTCGGCTGGTACCGCACCGAGCGGAGAGGAATTCCCTGTAGCGATCTTATCAGACAGGTAGAAATCGAGCTACAGCAAGAGCGACAGAGTAGAGTCGAGGACCTCGATTTTCGAGCGAGACTCTATCTCAGATATTTGGAAACACCTTCCACCGCTTTTTATAATCAACAACGGGTGGCAGCAAATGATGAGCAAGCGGTTTACCAGAGCCAAGAGAATGGCCAACTGCTAAAATCAACCCCTGAAATACTTTGCTGTTTCCATCAGCAGTACCTCGGCTTTTTCTGATCAGCAGAGCGCAGATGTTTTCAGTGAGTGGGACATCACACATCTTCCCGAGCATCTTAGCGCTCTGCATGACAGGCCGATAACTGCTGAGGAAATTAAAAAAACCTGCAAAACAATGAAGGAAAGGAAAACCCCAGGGTTAGATGGGTTGGGGATAGAATTCTACCGATTTATCTGGGACTGCGCACTACCAGTTTTAGTAAAAATATTTAACGAATTCCTCACTTCGGGAAATATCCCCGTTCGTTAAAAGCTACACAATTTTTATCCCAAAGAAAGATCGGGATCGCACCTTGGCAGATAGCTGACAACCGATCTCCCTAACTAATTTGGATTACAAAATTTTTGCAAAAATTATCTGCAGCCACATCAAATGCGGTATAGAAAGAATCATAACAAGCTCCCAGGTTTACGGAATACCGGGTAGATCGATGGAATTAAATCTCTTTTTCTTAAGAGATCTAATCCGTCTTGCCAAAAACAAAAATTACCCTTTGGCACTTCTCTCTATGGATCTGGAAAAGGCGAAGGCGTTCGACAGCGTCAGACACACGTACTTGCAGGACATCCTTCAGAAAATAGGTGTGGGGTGGAGACTTCGGCAAACAATAAAAAACATCTATGCAGAGGCCTCCACTCAAATAGCTATCAATGTGTTCCTCTCGGAACCTGCTCCTATTAAAAAGGGGGTAAGACAGGGCTGCCCACTAAACCCTCTCCTCTTCTCACTCGCGTTAGAACCCCTCATAAGAAAAATAGATAACTCCCTTGCAGTTAGAGGAATACCGTTCCCCCTAGTCTCCAGACAGAGCAAAATTGTAGCATATGCCGATGATGTAGTGGCGACACTCAGAGACTGGTCCATCTACATTTATTTCGGCATTTTGCAAAAATTCAGCATGGCCAGTGGGCTTCGCGTTAATACTTCAAAGACAAAAATTAAAATTTTTGGAAATTTCCACAGAAATTACCTTCCCTGTGGTTTAGTCCCGCAAACTCAGCCCCTAACAGTACTAGGCGTCCCATTCACGGCGAATCCGGTACTGCCTGTTAAGAAACTGCGGGAAGAGTGCAAAAGAAACTAAAATCATTTAAACCCAATTATTTCTCCTTCTACAGAAGAACAGTAATAATAAAAACAGTAATAATCCCCATGCTAATACATACAATAAATATAACTAATATAAAAAAAACCCAAGAGAATCAACTTTACAAAATACTAATAAATTTTTTTTGGAACAGAAGAAGGCATGAAGTTAAAAAAGAATATCTAAATCTCAAAACCAATCAAGGGGGTTTCTCACTTCCGAAATTAAACTGCCTATTCTATGCAGACACTCTCAAAACCATAGGGAAGGCCTTAAAATCTAACCATATTTCAGAATCAGTAATTAAATACTTTCTAGGGCATTTTCTCCCCTACTTCGGGACCACGGGACATGCTGATCCCAGCGCAGAGGTTGTGCCAGAATGGTATAATCCATTATGCCAACAGTTTAAAAAATTTAAAACCGAAGGGAGGGAAATCCTAAAATTAAAGCCACAAGCAAGATATTGGGAGTTCTTTCAACTTTCCAGATGTGATACGCCAAATATAGAAACTAATGTGGAAATGCTATTTCAAAATATCAGAAATAGCTGGGGACAGCCATTTCACTGCGACCTGGCATGGTGAATAGCCTATGGTCAGCTACCGGTGAAGCTGGTTATGTCCCGATACAATTCAAGACCGTGCAACCCCCTCTGCAACGTCTGCCAGAGCGTTGAAACGGTGGGACATTTCTTTTACTTGTGCCCCCCACCCACCTGACAGGTCTGGCAGAGATTAAGCGCAGTACTAGGAATCCAGCCACTTACACTAGAAGAGGTCTTGTACCTGCAATTTCCCCCACCAGTTAAGAAAATTCAGAAATTTACAATTTTCCTCATCAACGTAATCAAGTATCACATTTGGAAAGTGCGGAAAAAGTCCCAAATCAGCGACGAAAACATAATACAAGCCAGAATACTCAGTGGGATCTATTTCTACCTCCCTAGGGTTTTCACACAAGAAAGGCATATACTAGGGGATGGGAGGTTTGTAAATAAATGGTGCAAACCTCCTATCCTCTGTGTCCTGAGACAGGGCCTAATCATACTGTGTCTGTTCCTTTAAAAAGTAACATCTGGTTTTCTTTCTTTCTCCACGTGTTCTTACAGTTCATATAGGAGGGGGCAGATCTGAGAACCCGGGCTGCGAAGACTTACTGCGAGGCGGTGCTGCTCCTTAGGAGCGGCATCTCTCGGACCAGATTCTCTCCCCAAATCTTGTTTTCCCTGTGGTGTAAGGTTGGCCAGTTCTTTACTGCTTCTTTTATATATATATATATATATATATATATATATATAAAAAACGTTCATAACTTTTTTTATGCTTTCATTCCCGCAGTAATTTTACCTTTTGACTCCTATAGCTAAGTGTTCATTTTTTTTTTATATTATTTCGGGAAAAAAAATAAAATAAAATAAAAAATCCTGCTTAAGTTTTATACTAAAACAGGTGTTAGGAGAGGACCTCCATAGACACTTGGTTAGTTAAATTATTAATTTTTTTTAATTGTTAACTATTTTACGAACACATATAAGAAAAGTTTATTTCAAAGTTTTTTTTTAAAGAATAGGTGCAAGGAGAAGATGTTCACAGACCTTTTAGCCACAACCTCTGGGTTATACAGCTAAACAGGTTGACTGAGGCCTCTTTACTACCTCCTACTATCATACTCTACCTTTCGCTTTCTTCCCCTCTTACTACCAGCTGACTCTCAGCAATTTTTTATACTCCAAAGACTGATGATGAAAGACATGAACTCCCATTCTACCTACTCACTGATGAGACCTCAATAAAGGTTGAAACTGGTCTGGGTAGTGACCTTCTCTCACTCATAATGTAGAACAGTAATACAGCTCCTAGGAGCTGGGTTTCACATTATGGGGAAATATCAAGAATAGTGATTGGAACTTGCTCCACCCTTACCGTGAGTTGCCTCAGTGTTGCACTCCCTAAAGGGTCAGTTCTAACACTATCCAGGTATTTGCTTATGCTTGGGCTCGCCGAACTATTTACTATATTCGGCATGAAACTCTTTAAGTTTCTTATTCGGCTATGAAACAATATGGGATGTAATATCCCTTAATTTAAATAAGTATATGTCACCAAATTGAAGCCTTTGGCTCTTCATATAATTAATAAAAGGTTATATATTTGCATAATCAAGACTGGGATCCCTTATCCTGTCTCAGCAACTGCTGCGACATCTTCTTGATGACTATCTGAGGTATAGGATTACCTCAATCTGCTCTGAAACCAATCTTGACGATGGCAGCAGATATTAAGGAATTTACAAACATGCAATGTGATTTGGTAAAACTAGTAGGACATGACATAATTTAATTTTATGTTAATAATATCCTCAAGGGCTCATTCTAGTGAGTAGTACGGGAATGGCAAACCCGAAATACCTGATGCTGGACCATGCCTTACTTCGTGTAATGTACGTCTGTTATATTATCTGTAGACTGGTCCTTATCTTCTTTCTTTATACTTTCTCTCTTCTTCTTGTTCCTTCTCCCCAATGCTATTAGAGTAATTCGAGGGCTAGGGGTGAATCTTTTCTATTTACTTTATTTTCTACCTTTAGTAGTGAGAGGAGTAACCTATTTTAAGCAGTGGGAGTGTGCTGCTCTCCCAGGTTTGAAACCATACCATAATGGTTTCCTGAGGAAGGCAACGGGAAACCACCTCAGTATTATTTCCAAGAAATATGGTGAACTCGGCAAATTTAGTTTCCACAACTGGCAAAAATGGGGTCTGTTGGCAAACGATGGATGTCATGCTCGGCAGAAGAAGAAAAAATGAGGCTTCTCAGGTCGTTAATCTATGAAATCCTCAAATGGACAATGAGGATGGGACCCCAAGTATTGAGGAAAATGGGAAGAAAATAAGACATCCAAGAGAGAATGAGATAGAAACTATACATTGCAACTTGGAATGTAAGAACAATGTTAAGAGCTGGTAAATTAGAGAACCTGAAGAAAGAAATGGAGAGGAATAAATTGGATGTGGTTGGTCTAAGTGAAGTCAGATGGGAAGATATAGGAGATTTTGAAAGTGATGGTTATAGAATTATATATTCCTGTAGAACACGGGGGGAAAATGGAGTAGCATTTGTTTTGAATGAAAAGGTTAAAAATTCAGTAGAAAAAATAATATATAAAAGTGACAGGATGATTATGATTAAACTGAAAGCAAAGCCTGTAGATATAATGATTATACAGATATATATGCCCACAAGTGACTATGATGAAAATGAAGTAGAAGAGATATATAATCAAATAGAAGAGATAATGGAAGAAGACAGAACTAAAAGGTGTACCATCTGGATGGGAGACTGGAATGTGGTGGTAGGTGAAAAGGTAGAGAAGGGAATAACAGGAAGATATGGCCTCGGAAAAAGGAATGAGAAAGGTGAAAGACTTATAGAGTTTTGTAAAAGACACAAACTAATCATTGGTAATACTTGGTTTAAACTTCCAAAGAGAAGAAGATATACATGGAAAATGCCAGGTGATATCGCAAGATACCAGATTGATTATATGTTAATACAAAACAGGTACAGAAACAGTGTAAAAAGAACCTAGAAAAATTCAAAGGAGATGCAGGTAGGAAATCCAGAGAAGAACTGGAAAATAAAATAAGGAACAAAGAGAATATATCTGAAGAAACTAATGTTAATGCAAAATGGAATCAACTTGAAAAACTTGATATATGAAACAGCTGCTGAAGAGATAGGTTTTGTGGAAGTGAAAAGAATTAAAAAGCCATGGATTACAAATGAAATTATAAGAAAAATGGAAGAAAGAAGAAGATGGAAAGATGTAAACACTGAAGAGGGAAGAAGAAAATACAAAGTATTAAATAATGAACTGAGAAGAGAAACTGATAAAGCAAGAGAGGAATGGTTAAAAACAGAATGTAAAGAAATTGAAGAAATGGAAAAAAGGGGGCGATATGATAAAATGTTTGAAAAAGCAAAAGAAATTACAAATATTAAAAAAAGCATATGAAATCTGCCATTAGAAGATAAGCAAGGAAAACTGATTTATGATATTGAAATACAGGGTGAAAGATGGAAGGAATACATCGAAGAACTTTACGCAAAAAATGAAAGGCCAACAAAAATTGAATTGGAAGAGCAAAATGAAATCTCAACAGAAGGAAGAGGTCCTGAAATACTAAAGAGAGAAGTAGAAACAGCAATTAAGGAATTAAAAAGTGGAAAGATGGAAGGAGTGGATGGAATACCTAGTGAAATCCTAAAACAACTGGAGAACAAAGGTATAACAGAAACATGGAAACTCTGCAACCTCATTTACAAAACAGGAGTATGGCCTAAAGATTTCACAGAGAGTATTCTTGTACTACCAATTGAAAAGAAAAGCAATCCTGACTACAGAACTATAAGCATACTCTCACATGCCTCCAAAGTACTGCTAAGAATATTAAATCAAAGATATTGTATAATAGAGCGGAGTATTTTCTGGGGGATGATCAATTTGGATTTAGAAAAGACAGAGGAACCAGAGATGCAATTGGAGTAATGAGGAACATATGCGAAAGGAATATAGAAGTAAATAAAGAAGTTTATATTTGTTTCATCGACCTTGAAAAAGCATTTGGCATGGTGAAATGGGAAAATCTGATGGAAATATTACGCAAAATAGGTTTAGATTGGAGAGACCGAAGGTTAATAGCTGAATTATATATGATCCAGACGGCCATAATAAAGACAAAAGTAGGAAAAACTAAAAAATGTGCGATTGGTAGAGGTGAAAGACAGGGATGCTGCCTGTCACCGACGCTCTTCAATATATTTGCAGAAGAAATGATAAAAGAAGCATTTTATGAAGAGAAAAGAGGGATCGCTATTGGAGGAAGAACCATGCAAAATATTAGATTTGCAGATGATCAAGAAATATTAGCTAATACCAAAGATGAACTACAGCACCTAATGCAAAAATTTGAAAATATATGGAAGAAATATGGTATGAAAATTAACGCTAAGAAAACAAAAGTGATGAGAGTCTCCAGGAAGCCAGGAAGTATCAAGGTGATGATGAATGGAGAAAGTGTAGAGCAAGTGAGACAATACAGATACCTTGGTAGTATAATACAAGAAAATGGAAAATGTGACATGGAAAGAAAAGAAAGAATTAACAAAGGAAAATATGCCTTTTATAACAAGAAAAATTTGTTTATTAATAAAATGAATAAAAATCTAAAGTAAAGGCTTATTGAGTGCTATATTTGGAGTATGACCTTATATGGGTCAGAAACATGGACAATTAGGAAGAAAGAAGCTAAAAGGTTGGAGGCATTTGAAATGTGGTTATGGAGAAGAATGGAGAAAATAAAGTGGACTGAAAAATTCACCAATGAAGAAGTATTACAAAGAGTTGAAGAAGAAAGAAATTTACTAAAGACCATAAGAAGAAGAAGAAAGCATAATTGGATAGGACATGTATTAAGAGGAGACAGCCTACTGAAAAGAATGATAGAAGGGAAAATTGAAGGAAAGTGACCAAGAGGAAGAAGACAACTAACGATGCTTGGATGATATAATGGGAACAAGAAGATATCAAGAAATGAAGGAGGAAGCAAGAGACAAATTGTGGGAAGAGAATCTGCTGAGTTATACCATTGGACCTGTCAAGAGACAGAACACTAATGATGATGATGTTAATAATAACATAATAAAAATTATGTTAATAATATGTTACTTTTATCTATGCCAGTGGCTTGGCTGATTGTGACAAGTACTGTATATTGTCTTTATGCAAATTCTCTCTCTCTCTCTCTGTCTCTCTGTCTGTCTTGTCTTGTCTTGTCTTTGTCTTGTCTTTGTCTTTGTCTTTGTTTCACATAGCTAGTTTTACTCTTTGCGAGATGATACACCTCAGATATCAAATGATTGGTTTGTGGTTGGTTGATTAGGTATTTATTGACTAGGACAACTAAGGTTACTGTGCCAAGTGTAAGGTTACACCACTACTTAAGATAATAATAAACAGATATAAAGAGATAAGTCAGTATATGTTATGCACCAAAAGGAAGATTAAAAAAAAATTAAGTTAATCAAACCAATATCTACATATATATAAATAGAATATATAATCAAATGTGTTTGTGTGAATTAATTCTTTTAAAAAAGTTAAAAACTATATGCAATTTATCTGAGTGGTATACAGCTCAGTCAAATTAATAAAAAAAATTCATTCCTTTCTCAAGTCAAGTGCTGGTACTCCTCCAGAACATGATGAATTGTAAGATGCATGTTGTGCTGTTCACACAGGTAGTTCATAAGCCCTCAGTAAATATGAATGTGTAAGATGACTATGACCTATGGAGAGCTTAGCTCTTTTGTTTCTACATTGGCTGGACTGCCAGTGCTTAATTTCAGGCTTAAGCTCATGAAATTTTTTTGTCAGTGCATTCCTGCCATGATGAATACCATTGAGTAATTAGCTTTGATCTTAAACTATCTGTAGTCTGTATATGGGACTATCAAACTGTACATTGAAAAAATATGAGCTGATCTGGCATCTGCAGTCTCATTTCCCTTAATTCCAGTATGTCTAGAATCTGGCACAACCAAAATCAGAATCAAGGATCTTCATTTTGTAGAACAGTTGTAAAACATCACAAAACACTAAATGTGGATTTATATACAGGAGAGTAGATGGCCTGTACAGGATTCCATGAGTCTCTATAAATTCCAAACTTTTTGTAGCAGTTTTCTTTTATATGTACAAGTGCACGCTGAATGGCATGCAACTCTGCAGTATAATTACTCTAATCAAATGGGATCTGGTTGTATATAGCAATATCAGAGAACACAGACAACTGAGGTCTCAGATCTTGGACCATCAGTATATCAGAGTGGGCTGCTCTCTATGCATTAAATAATTGCAGTTACACGGATGATGCAGTATGAGATTTTTTGTAGTTGACAAAGTGAGAGGTTGTAGGATTGGCTGCAAACCTGTCATGGAGAAATTCTGTTATGTTTGGTGCATGTAATGTTGTCAATTCATGTAAACAGCTTGCATAATCTCTTTAACAAGCATGCCAACGTATGATAGTCTGATTTGTGATATTGAGCTTCCCAGCACAGAGAAAAGATACTAATTCACATAGGATGCTCTGGAAGGGACTTTATTTTTGGGACATAGTCAAGAGAGAACTAAACTGTGGTAAAGCTGGTTAATTTGCTTCACATAAAAAGTTTGAGTGGGTAAAGTGCAAAAGTACCAATAGCCATCCATATACCCTGATGTTGGAGATCCAACCATCGCAGGCTATTCTACCTTTCTGAACCACAGAGTTGAGATCCATAATCCAGTTTTGAACATATAAGTGCACAATAAAGATGAAGCAATGAAACCCCATTCTGTAGAGAATAGCATGCAAAGGAGATTCAGTGCTCTCTTGCACTTTCTTTTAGTTGATGAATGTATGCAGGGAATGCAAGTATTTTTTCTATCAAAGATGAGTCCTAAGATCTTGGCTTTTGTTGCTATTGGAATAACAGTTGTTTGTCCCATTCTTAACTCAGGAACTGGAGAAATGTGGTATATGGAATTTATACACCTACTGAGGGATTATTACTTGAGGAGGCATGTGATGGAGGGGATTCAGGGTGCGAGAGTATTGGATCTGGTCATAGAATCAGAAAAGCTATCCATAATTAAGGTGACCATGTGGTCTTCTCTCAAAGAAAGGGTATTTGTGGAACCAAGGCCAATGATTATGACAAATTTAGAAGAAGCTTGAAGCTGTGATATGGCATAAAATGCTGCAATGGAAAGATGTTAATAGTGCATTGGGTATGGTTAAGGGACATCTAAAGGAAGCAATATTAAATTGTATACCTAGGGTCAGGAGGGTTAATCAGGTAAGAGTTAGATGGATGAGTATATCATTAAGCATGAGAAAAAAAGAGAATGCTGTGGAGGGTATATAAGGAGAAAGGAGACCAACAACAGCACACTCATGAGCTGTATAAGGATCAGGCAAGAAAGGAGACCACATGATAAGGAAGGCAAAATCAGATTAAGAGAAAAGACTAGCTGAGCATGATAAAGGACATCCCAAAGAGTTCTTTGGGATGTCCTTTTGGGGAAAAAGTTCTTCTGCTTACTTACCATAACATGGCAAGTAAGCAGAAGAACTCTTTAGGAACTCCAAAGGAGGGTCGTAAGACTGCAGTAGTAAATTATAGACCAATCAGTATCTCAGGTGTATGGTGGTAAAAGTACTGGAAAAATTGATCAAAAAGAGAATTCAAGAATAGGTGGATAAGAATTGATACTGTATATGAGAGGCAACATGGCTTTGTGAAGGGTAGGTCATGCCTTAATAATTTACCAGTTATATATTTGGTTTAATCCTTTATCCATATGTAAGCAAACAAAGTTTGCACCTGAAGTATTTTCAGGACTGGGTCAACTCATGATAAAGGTGGTATAAGTTCTCGTCACTTGCCTTAGTATCTCCCATAATTCAAAGCACATCTCCTTGCGGACATGTATAATGCTATGCATTAAGGGAAGGGCCACTACCCAGACCAGTTTCGACCTTTATTGAGGTCCCTTCAGTGGGAGCCAGACCCAGAGGTAGTGATACTAAGTCCTTATAGTCCTTATAAGGACTGGCTTAAAGGGGCTAAGCAAGAATGCTTTTCATCTTCCCCATTATCTGTAGAGGACAGTGTAGGGATAAGGTGTTATTGAGCAATTAAAACTCTGATCATGGCAGGAGGATAACAGCAATAGCCGAGCCTCAGTTAGAACTTCATAAGCTACAGCATTGCCATCCATTACCCTCCAAGGGTATTGGATTGAATGAATCCGATATACCAGTTGTCAAAAGGTGTCACACCTTATTATTAAAATTCTCTGGATTAGAGATAAGTTAATGGAAGTTTTTTCACTTGGCTATGCTACCAGTTATATATTTGGTGTAATCCTTTATCCAAGTGTAAGCAAATAAAGTTTGCACCTGAAGTATTTTCAGGACTGGGCAACTCGTGGTAAAGGTGATATAAGTTCTCATCACTTGCCTTAGTATCTCCCATAATGCAAAGCACATCTCCTTGCAAACATGTATAATGCTATTCATTAAGGGAAGGACCACTACCCAGACCTAGAGGTAGTGATACTAAGGTGGAAGTAATGGAGAAGTCATATTTACCTATATTTATTTTTATATATATATAAAAATTTTATATATTTATATACTTATATATTTATATTTATACCTATAGTTATTTATATATATATATATATATATATATATATATTTACCTATACCATATATACCATATATTTTGGCAACTGGTAACTGAAAATACTTCAGGTGCAAACTTTGTTTGCTTACACTTAGATAAAGGATTAAATCAAATATATAATTGGTAGCATGGCCAAGTGAAAAAACTTCCATCACCTGAATAATTTACTAACTTTTTATAATAGAGTGACAGCTGCATTGGATAAAAAAAATGGCTACAGAATATGGTACTGCTGAATTTTGCAAAGCATTTGAGAGAATACCACATGGAGCTCTGTTGCACAAAATGCAACAAATGGGGATGGATGTGGCACTGGTTATGTGGATAAGAGGGTGGCTGATGGGTAGATATCAAAATGTGGTATATGTAGGAGCAGAATCCAGGAAAAAGCAGGTGACTAGTGGTGTGTCACAAGATTCAGCGCTAGAATCACTACTGTTCAATTTGTGAATAAATGATATAGGAAATAATCTGAAAGGAAATACTCATTTGTTTGCTTATGATGCAAAATTGTATAGTATTGGTTAATCGAGGCAATGTGGAGCACTTCCAGGATGATTTAAGTAGGCTGTCAATATGGACAAAAGATAATGGATATCAGTTTAATGTAGAGAAATGCAAAGTTATACATTTTGGGATAAATCAGTTACAAGCTGTGTGTTTCATTGGTGGAACTATACTCCAGGAAATAGATGAAGCTAGGGATTTGTGGGTAGTGGTAGAGTTGAGGTATAGAGAGTATATTGCTAAGGTAGCTCATAAGATTATTTGACTATTGAAGAGAACACTAACAAGTAGAGACAAGTAAGTTGTTATCCCTCTTTATAAGGTCTTGATACATCCACATCTATATTATTGTGCTCGGGTATAATCTTGGGTTTCTTGGGGATAAGGAAGTGGTGGAGAGGTTTCAAAGATCAATGATCAAGATGGCGAGTGATCTGTGGAATGTGTCCTATGAGGATAGATTGAGGGTGTATGGATTGCAGAAGTTAGTTGATAGGTAAAAAAGAGGGGATATGATAGAAACATTTAAGTTGTTTAAAGGGTTTTATAGGATTCATATGGGGGAAATGTTTGTGGGCAGAACAAGTAGCCCACAAAAAAAAAAAAAAAAAATGAATACTGCAGTATCCACTGAAAGTAAATTAAACTTACCAAATGATTCTACACATTAGATGATGTATTCAATATTTTTCCAGGGGAAGAGATATCCTTGCCATAATTTTTGATAAGTGGATCCTCATCAAACACGGGAATTTTTTTGGAGTTGATTCTGGAGTGAGACCATAGTTTGTGCCACTGATGCACTCAATGGAGAAGCACTCATGCACATCATAAAGTTCAGACATAATGAAATTATCAAATGGCAGAATAGTCATACGAATTTGAGTTGCTGTTGACATTTCATTAACTGCCACTTTCTCAAGACAGATATGGTGGTGGCTAACTTCCTTTTTGCATCCTGATATGATATATTTTCTTCTGTTTTAATCTTTTGTATTTCTTTTTCATATTTCCGCTTATTACATGGGAGTAAGCTGGATGATCTCTCTGACAGTTGACACATTTAGCTTTCTTTGCAGAGCAAGATTTGTTATCATGCTCATTACTACCACATTGGGCACAGAGGGTAGAGCCACTACAGGCATTTTAGGCATGTTCGTATTTCTGATATCTAAAGCATCTCGGTGTATTAGGGATGCACGGTCTAACAAGACAGTTGAGATACCCTGCTTTTGCATATGTTGGAGGCTTAGGTGTATCAAAAGGAAGGAAGAGTTTTAACCAGATGACCATCTCTGTGTATCAGGATGCACCTAATACCTGTCACTCCCTGATCTTTAAGCTCTGAACATATCTCTTCATCATGGACATCAAGTAATCCCATTCTAATATCATTTCTCTACAAGAATTGAGTATCTTATGAGGTGTTACTGTCATTGATATTCCATCCATTGATTTTGCTGACATGATGTTTCCACAAGGATGGCGGAACATGGTATCTTAACCATTTTGAGTGAACCTTCCAGTCCTTCGAAACCCTTTTCAATAAAGAAGGTTGATTGGCTTTTCACCTGCTGCATGGATGTTGAGAAAAATTGGTACATTCATACTTGTTTCACATCTTTTGTTTCTTACTTCTGTTATCAAGTGATGTATCTATGGTATCAGTACTTGGGATCTTGTTGCTCCCACAGTCTTAGAACCTCCTTATATACAAATGAACTATCTGAATTTACTAGCGACTTAGTTCAGAGGCAATGTCAGTTCCTTTGCACATTCTCGTAATATGCAGGCTGATATCCCTCTAATCCCACAGCCGTATTTGCATTGAGATTCTACAATGTCTTAAGTAATTCCAACTCATCAACATCTGTTATAATGTTTGTTCTGTCATGTCAGTAATCGTACTTGAATGACACACTATTGCTACAAGGTCGCTCAGTAACTAAACTATTTTGTCTACTTCTGTCATCTTACTACCATTAGTGTTTGTTAAAGTTACCCTTTCATAGTCATTCATTTATTTATCACATAACAAAAAATTGTTTGGGATTTCCTTTGGCCTGCTCATTTTGCCTTCCACAATTTGCTTGTCATCTATTTACCTGAACCTTGTACTGCTCATGAACTTTGTATTTACCTTTCTCCTTATATACTCTCCACAACATTTGCTCTTTTTGCAATTCCTGCTTAATGATACTCTCATCCATCTCATTTTTACCTAATTTATCCTCCTAATCTTGGGTGAGTAGTCTGATATTGCTTGCTTCAGATACTTCTAGATTCTCTGCTATGCTCTGCTGACATCCTTCCCTTGCATTCTTATGCCATGACACTGCTTCAAGCTGTCTCTTCAGTTTGTCATAATTACCATCTCTGTAGTTCCATGTGTACCTTCTACTTAACTGAAAATTCTATGTTTTGCAACCTCACAAGTTAAGACTTCATGATCACTCTCCCCAATAAAGAGGCAATGTGACTGGCTACTTTGGTTATGAACATATCGTCTGAGCCTTTGACCAGATCTAACACTTTCATACCATGAGTCCCTTCCATCACATGCTATTTCAAGTAATTATTTCTTAGTTGGTGTATAAATTCCATTTCTTTTCTACCACAATCTTTTTCCTTCTAGCATATGTCTCTGTAGTTGAAGTCATCAAACAAAGCTTTCTGTTAAGTTCAGTCGATCAGCACTGTATAAATCTTTCCATTTGTCAAATTCAGTGCATAGGTCTACAGGCTTCACACACTGTGCCTTCTGCACAACCTGTGCATTGATTCATTTACAATTATATTGCTCTCCTCCACAACTCACATCTGTCATAGTATGGCATTATGCTTACAATCTTTACACTCTTGCTCTTATCTTTCACTTCTTCTAGTGACTCTTTCATATCTTCTCTTGCACAGTATTTTATTTTTATACCTCTCAAGTCATTAGTGCCAGCCAAAACAGTCAATTCTCTTTCCTTGCCTTTTTTTGGGGGGGGGGATCCTGATGACTTCACTGATAATATTCATTTTCATACCAGGGTAACAGATTTAGTTACACTCTCATTAAGTACTCTTATCATAAAATCACCATAATTTTTTTTTCTTTATCCATTTTTTTCACTTAGTCATATGTTCTTGTTTCTTACATCAAATCTCTTGCCTTTATCCTTTTCTCAGCTCTACCAGTTTTCTGATGTCTGCATCAATTTTTGGTTTGTCCTGTGGACTCCATGTAGGTACACATTTCTTTCATGAGACCCCCTCTTCATTCTCCTGACTTTTCACCTCTACATGTTCAACATTATCACCTAATCTCATTGCATAGGCTTCTGTGGCAATAGGCCATTCTTAGAACTACATGAATAAACTAAAAATTAGGAAGCAAGTAATAACAGTTAATATCTCCAGTGAAAAATATTTGAAAATGTTTAAAAAACGAAAAGCGTGCATTCCCTGTTATGCTGGCTGCTAGTTTGTGGGTTGTAGAAACAACTAATATACTTGTATCTATGGTATACTACTGATAGAGACAAGTGTGTCATGATGGATTAAGAAAGACCAGACTTTATGTGAAATCATTCCTAATTTTTTGTTACACTGTAGAAGATGCTTCATCATTGCAACTGATTCTTTGAATGCTCTTGAATAAAAAAGTAATCAATGTGGAGCATTTCAGTTTGTTACCATTCTACTTAGTGTTTTGTTTCTATTTTATGTGCTTCCAGCCCTGATTTGTGCTGTCTTTCATTCTCAATGTCCTTGAAGCATTCTGATTGGCATATCTCGCCAGATCTGCCAGTCTGTCCTTTGTAGGGTGGACCACAATTGCAACTGATCTTGTAGACACCTGGTTTGTTGAGTGGCAGATGTAGAGGTTTCAGATGTTCAGAAACTTTGTTTATCGGATTGAAGCTGACTTTTAAGTTTCATTGGCGAAGCAATCTTGCTGTTTTATCTCTGATTCATTGTATATATGTCAGTATCACCGCTCCTTTGTATTTTTTTTTTTTTTTTTTTTGTGCTCTTCTGATTATTTTTGAGGTTGAAATAGAATTTTTTTCACTAATGTTCTGTTGTAGCCATTTTATGGAAGGACAGAATTAAGATACTGTAGCTCTTGGTTTCTTTTATCTATGTTGGTAGAAATTCTGTAGGCTTATGTAAGGAATGAACGATGCCCATTTTTTGTACTGGGTGGTGATGAGAAGTTGCATGTGGGGTAATGTCCTTAGTGCATTAGTTAGTTTCCTGTAGTCTGAGAAGTTGAGTATGTTTTGTTCTGATATCTCAAGTAGTGTTTCCAAAAACGTTAAAGACCTATTTCTTTCTAATTGAACTGTGAATTTAATCTCAGGATGAATGTTGCAGAAGATGGTGAAATCTTCTACTTGTGTAATAGTACCATCCCAGATGATAAAAATATTGTCAACATATTTTCGACAAATGCTGAAGGGCTATTTTTTTAAACCAGTCCATGAATAGGTCAGCTAACATAGGAGAAAGGGGAGAGCTCATTGCAATTCCTTCTTTCTGTTCAAAAAAAATCTCCAAATGTGAAAAAAAAAGTGCTATTGATACAGTGTTTAGAGCTCCACTGTGTTCTGGTGGATCTTAATATCACAGGCTGTATCAGGTAGTAGGTGAGAAATAATGTGAGATCAAGTATTAGATCCCAGAACTGTCACTTGTGTAATCACCAGCATTGCGAGTGACAAGATAATAAATGAAGAATCCTTCTACCAGTACTGAATCGATATCTGAATACGTCTAGTCTAAAGTAATAGCAGAGGGTTTGCAGCTTCTGCATTTATAATGGATGGACCTTGCACTGGCTTCTTTATAGATGAATCTTTGCGCATTGTGAATTTATTAGAGATGGGGCCCACAGTATGACCTACTATAGTCTATTTGGATAGATTGCTGCAATTCTAAAGCAATATTTGGCATCTGTCTTCAGATTGGTAACAGCAAATGAATGAATGTGGGCTGTTGTCTTCATCAATGGTCATCCACTGACCACTTGTCTTACTAACTTCTTTGTATTGTACATTAAAGAATTCTCTTATAGTAATTTGGAACCTTCTGCATTACCATCACAAAATTATCAGAGAGAGATGAGTAATAACCTGTTGAGAAGGGGATACCATTTTCTTTTTCTTTTTTTTCCCCCTTTTCTTTTTCTTCTCTCTTTCTTTCTATCAATCAATATCTTCATCTAATGAACCAGGACTACTCTCAGGGTCATTGCGGTTGGCTGTTATGAGTGGGTAAAAATTTATCATATAATGATGATGAATCTATTCCACCAAGTCTATAATCATAATTGTCTTCTTCCTCTTCATAGTTCATATCCAATGAAGTTGAATTATCATTTACAATGATAATTCCACTCCACAGGATATGAATGAACTATGAAGAGGAAGAAATTATGATTTTAAAAATCTTCCTCGGCCATAGCCAAGTTAGCCGGTCTTGGGTGTGGACAGCAGGGTTTTTCCTGCCAGTTTATCTGGAGTTTTTCATCCCGCAGGCAGGCAAACCAGCCCCGTGAACACACACTGATTACAATCAGGAATACTGACCCAGCCATAGGCCTGATTCGTCAGCTATGCTGGTCCTGAGCCCAAATAAAAATTCGGGGGGAATTGAGATCCATACCTTCCCATAAAAGGGACTCATGGCCATTGTATCATCATACGAAACTAACATCATTAACAATAGTCAGCAAGGAAGATGAATTTGTAGAACCAAGTTCATTTGTGCTGGCAAAGCACTGATAAATGCAAGCATGCCTTTTGGAGACCATGTGGAGTCTATCTTTTATTTCAGTAATGGATCCTGGTGTCACTTTCTCACCATTATGCATCCATGTTATAATTGGCTTTGGATATCCTTTAACCACCCAGTCCAGTGAAACACTATCCCATGTCATCCTTTGTGATTTGTAGAATTTCTTGAACCTTTTAAAACAGTAAAAGCTGATACTTCTCTACATTATTACCAGCTTCACATTGATAAATTACTTCATCACTTCTTTTTAAACCAAATAACAATATATAAACTTGATGTCTCTATTTTGGTAACTGTCCTTCCTCTTTTCTCCATGTAATGTTTAGAATAGTATACCCAATTGGTGCGCATTCGATGGTGACATTACTTCCCATTACAACATTTGAATGAGGGTGAGGATTTAAAGTAAGTCTAGGTGCCTGAGAACCTAGAGGCTAAGTGACCATAAGCAAAATCCAATGATGAGCTGTCTTTCTCTCTTTTAAAACAGGATTATAAGCAGTACAGTGATGTGGTCCAGAATGAGTAACTTTTGCATGAAAAATATAATTTCCTGGTGAACAAGTCTAGAGAACGACTTATGTCATTCTCTAGACTTATCAAATTTGGTTTCTTTAAAATTAAATTTAGTATCTGCAGAAGGAACACTTCTTGGTAGATACAAGATACAGCTGTATTGCCTGTCTGTTACTGTAATATGAATGTCTTCTTGATGAGGATTCTAATTCTGCAGATATAACTTTAGCAGGGAGACTAACAAGTGCCTTGCTATTTTTATTTTGTTGATTGTTTTTTTTTTTTTTTTTTTTTTTTTTTTTTGTTGATTTATTGGTGTTTTGGATTCAATTTAATGGACTTAAGTGTGTAATTTTGGTATATTATTGGAGCTTTATTAGCGTGGTTAGTGTACTAAAGTGTTTTATAACATAATCTATGTCGGGAAGTCGCCGCTAGATGAATTCGTAATGTGTAGTGTTCGTGCAAGCTCCAGATAAGTATCATTTTCAGTTATCAATACAAATTACTTAATATTGTGTAGTTTTGTTTTGTTTGCCTTGCGTATTTTAGTGCGTCTATTTTTGGTGTGTTATAACGTATAATTTGACAAAACAAGTTGCAAATAAATATGGCACCTGTGCGAAGGAAAATGGCGGCCAGTAATGAAGGTTTGCCATCGTTATCAAAGAACGGTAGCATAAAAGAAATGAGTCAGTGTACTAGCTGTGAAATGTACGTTTTACGGAGTGCGGTCGGAGTGTGGTTAGATGATAATAAAGGATTGAATGTGTGTAGAAAATGTAGGGAGAATGAGGAATTGAAGTGTATTTCGGATCGTGAGTGTGATATTTTTGTCAACCTTCAGAATGAAGGAAATAGGGATATGACAAGAAACGGCAAGGTTGTACATGAAAATTGTGAGAGTGTGAATGTAGAAAGTGTGAATGATAGTATAAATGGTTTCTCAGAGAACAAAAAAGATGAGATAGATGCATTGAGTGAGATCGCGTTGTTGAATAGTGCGATAGAAAGAGCAAAACAGCAGTTAGAGTGCATGAACAAAAGTAGACTGAATGAACCAACCAATAATAAAAGGTATGACAGGAAAAATAGATGTATGAATGTGAACATGAACAAAATGAAGGATAGAGTGCTGTATGGAGACTCGTTAGTACGAGGTGTGCTAGTAGAGGATTTGACAAAATCGTACCAACCTGGTGCGACCATAAAGGACGTAACTGCATCTATTAGAGAGCAAAAGGAAAGGGTGAAAGAAATGATTGTTGTGGCAGGTACGAATGATTTGAAAGGAGATAAAATGGAAATGATAGAAGACCTGAATGAATTGTTTGAGGTAGCAAAAGAAAAGAGTGAGAGAGTTAGAATGATTAGTCTTTTGCCACGGTATGACAGTGAAATGTTTAAAAGGAGGGCTATAATTGCGAATGACTTTATGCGTGGGTTATGTATGACGAGTGGTGTGGAATTTGTGGATGTGTGGAGTGAGTTTGATGGGCGAAAGGATCTATATAAGATGGATGGCTTGCATTTGAATGGTTACGGTGTAAGAAGACTTGAGAAAGTGTTGCTGAATGTAGTGGATGTGCAAATTCAGGGAAACTAGATTTGTTAGGGGGGAGGAGTAGAAATACAGTCCTTATGGAGGCAGTTGAATGTAAGAATGAATATAATATGCCAGAGCAAATAAGGACAACAAATCTGAGTGGGATAGTTAATATAAGGCATCAAGGTAGGGTTGGGGCTAATGGGGGTCTTAAATTCATGTACACTAATGCTAGGAGTATTAGGAACAAGAAGGAAGAGTTTTTGGCTATGGTTGGCACTTCCAGACCACAGGTTATAGGTATTAGTGAAACATGGCTGACTGTAGATGATATAACTAGTGGGATTGAATGTGATGGGTATAGTGTGTTCAGGAATGACAGAGAGAATAAAATGGGGGGAGGAGTATTGTTGATGATAGCTGATGAGCTCCAGCCAAGGAGAATAGAAGTTGAATTGCAGGATAGCCATTTGGTGTGAGATTGTGGCTAGCAGAACTAAATATAAAATTGTGTGCTGCTATAGACCAGGTGATGGAAAAGATGGTGGTGACAGTATGCACAAGCAAATAGAAGAAATGGGTGGAAGGAGGGTGATTATTATGGGAGATTTCAACTATGGTCGCATTGATTGGAGTGAGGAGAGGACACACGGGAGGAAGGAACTGGATTTTATGCGGTTATTAAGGGATAACTATCTGCGACAGCATGTAATGGAAAATACTAGGGGTCAGAGAGTGCTTGACCTAGTAATTACATCTGAGGATTTGGCTGTAACAAATATGACCACATTGCCACCAATCGGTGAGAGTGATCATAGGGTCTTAACTTGGGAGGTGGCTAAAGGTGTAGAATTTTCAATTAAGACAGGGTACATGTGGAATTATTGGGCTGGAAAGTATGACAAGCTTAGGAGTTTGATTGGTTCAGTGCCATGGCACGTACAACTGCAAGGACTAGAAGTTGATAGTGCATGGGAGGTAGTTAAGAAGTGCTTGCATGAAGCAATGGCTGACTGTATACCTAGAGTCCGAATAATAAATCAAATAGGGGTTAAATGGATGAATAACACCATTAAGCTTGAGTTGCAAAAAAAGAAACAACTATGGAAGGAATTTAAGGAGAAGGGTGACCGGCAGGCACATGAACGGTATAAAGCGCAGGCCAGAAGGGTGACGAGTGTGGTAAGAAAAGCAAAAAAGGATTACGAAAGAACATTGGCCATGCAGGCTAAAGAGAATCCTAAACAGTTTTTTAGATATGTAGCAAGTAAAAGGAAAAATGTACATGGCAGATTGATTTTAAAGAATGCCGATGGTAGGGAGGTAACTGAATCAGTTGAGATAGTTGAGTTACTGAGTGAGCACTTTGCAAAAGTATATCATCCAGGTGGTGACATTGCAGAAATGAATAAACCAGTAGATTATACGGGAATTGTGGTTAATGAAGTGGAGGTGAGTAGTCTATTGCATAACCTCAATGTCAATACATCTGTGGGATTGGATGGTATACCAGCTCGTGTTGTACGAGAAGCAGCTAAAGAATTGTCAGTACCCTTGACCATTTTGTTTAATTTGAGTCTCGGGTCTGGGTTAGTCCCGAGCGGGTGGAAAGAGGGGAAAATAGTTCCACTGCATAAAGGTGGTTCCAAGACTGCTGTTGTAAATTACCGACCGATTAGCATATCAGGAATCATTGTCAAGGTCTTAGAGAAATTAGTCAAGAAAAGAATACAGGATTGGATAGATGAAAATGGGATATTATATGGGGGACAACATGGTTTTGTGAAGGGTAGATCATGCCTCAGTAACTTGCTCACGTTTTATAACACAGTGACGGCTGAACTGGATAGGGGTAATGGGTTTACAGTGATACTACTGGACCTTGCCAAGGCCTTTGATAGGATACCACATGGAACCCTAATCAGTAAACTGGAGCAGATGGGTACAGATATAGGGTTGGTGAGATGGATAAGAGGGTGGTTGAAGGAGAGATATCAAAGAGTGGTTTATTCAGGAGTGGAGTCTAAAAGACGTCTTGTGACTAGTGGAGTGCCACAGGGCTCTGTTGTTGGACCACTGCTTTTCAATTTGTTCATCAATGATATTGGAAAGGATCTGAGAGGAAGTGTTCACTTGTTTGCTGATGATGCAAAGTTGGGTAGAGCAATTGTGAGTGCACAAGATGTCAAAATTTTACAGGATGATTTGGATAGTTTGGAGGACTGGGCTAGGAAAAATGGATGTCAATTTAATGTGGCAAAGTGTAAGGTTATGCACTTTGGGGTGAAAAGAATAGCAGCAGTATATCGCATTGGTGGAATCATACTCCAGGAGATTGATGAGGCCAGGGATTTGGGAGTGTTGGTGGATAGGGAGTTGAAGTTTAGGGGGCACATTGCAAAAGTAACTAAAACAGCTCACCAAATCACTTGGCTTCTGAAAAATACTTTAACATGCAGAGACGAACAAGTTGTTGTTCCTCTGTATCGAGCCTTGATAAGACCCCATCTAGACTTCTGTGCCCAGCTATGGGCACCAGGGTTTCTTCGTGATGGGGAGGAAGTGGAGAGGGTCCAGAGACGAGTGACCAAGATGATAGCAGGTCTGTGGAATGAACCTTATGAGAATAGGTTGAAGATTTGTGGGTTGCAGAAATTGGACGATAGGCGAAGGAGGGGTGATATGATTGAGACATTCAAATTACTGAAGGGTTTTTATAAGATTGATCCAGAAGATATTTTTGAAAATATGACTGGTGGTGGGAGGACTAGGGGCCATGCATTGAAGCTGGGCAAGAGCGTGGTTGACAGGGGTGTTAGAGCTAGGTTCTTTACTTGGAGAGTGGTAAATGAGTGGAATAAGCTTCCAGAATCTGTTGTGGGTGCTATGACCGTGAATGAGTTCAAGGCAAGGTATGATAGATACTGTGTGAATGTTGAATAGTTGTTCTTGACATGATGTTAGGGCCTCCCTTGATGAGTCTGTCGACTCCTTGGAGTTTCCCGGAACAATAATAATAATAATATATTTAGCCAAACATTGGAATACACTGCCACTGTCAACATAGAGCCTCCGTAGCTCAGTCGATGTAAATGAAGCCCTTTGATTGGAAAGACCTGGGTTTGATTCCCGTCCATGACGTGAAGAATCTTTATCAGGTCTTTTCTGACTAAAGGTGAGTTAGCTGGTCTCATATGGAGGATTTTTTTCACCTGGAAATTCAGTTGTTCATCCCTCAGAACAGGCAAACTGCCCCCCCCCTCCCCCGCGTGAACACACACACACACACACACACACACACACACACACACAGATCTACAGTCGTAAAATACGTATTTAATCCCTCATTAGGAGGGCTCAACCTGTTTTATAGGATGGGGGAGGAAAGAGGAGAACTCCATACAAAATAAATACTGTCAACATGATGACCACCTGATAACGTAAAGTATTTTTCTTCATCATTTCCCTTTGGAAATGATAAAGACATAATGTTAACTTTTACCTTGATACTCATATGCTTCTAGATGAATCTTCAGTAAGCATTTGTCCATTTTGCAACCTGCATATATCTGCTACATTTCATTATATGGTGATCACATACACAGTTCTTCCTATTTCAGGATGCAGCATAACTGAGTTAGGCTCTGTTATGAACTCAAGGCTAATATTGCTATATACAAGACATACAAAAACACAAGATAGTGACCAAAGAAAATTCCAACTGCTGGCCATCCACCTTATTAAAAGAATATCACAACCACATGACTGGTTGAACTGTGCAGAGCCCCTGCTGTCATCCTCTTCATGTATATTAGATAATATCTTAGAGAAGAAAGCATAAGAGCCATAACAATGCTATTAAGTCTAAACATAAAGGTATGCAATATAAAGCAGCTTAAAGCTGAAGGCGTTTCTAATCTTTAAAAATGATTCTTGAGCCTTCTTCAAGGATTACCTTAACTAGAAATGCCAGTGGCTGTCACCAGCTATGTGTACACTATCTTCTTAAGCACTGCAGACATGCATCTGTACACTTTTCCCAAAAAATTACAATAGCTATATCAACAGTCCGTATAAAAAGCAAAATTCCAGCAATGTTTTCATTAAATATTTCTCCTCGAATCTTGGCTAGGACCAGAAGAAGTCATGACAAAGAGATTAGAGTGAAAGTAGTCAAGTGTATGAAGTGAGCAGCTGAACAGAGCAATACAAATCGAGCCTTAGAATTAACCTAGTTGAGTAGGATTGTTTTTTGATCCATACTTTGTGATATTAACTTGTGGTATTGATAAAGAAATCAAAAGTTTAATGTCAAAATTTGTATAAATGTGATATTTCACTTGTCTAAGAAATGGAAGTTAAGAATGGACAACTTAAAATGTATGATCCTTCATTGGGTGTGTGTAGTGGGGGGGGGGACCCAAGATTATCTTACTGTTAGGATAAAAAGACTAAAGAATAGTTATACAGTTAGTGTTTAAGATGTGATTATTACTTAGTACAATACCCAAACTATGCACTGCAGCACCCTGCTACGCAGTTTGAAATTGAAAGAACAAAAAGGTACATTTTTTAAACAAGTGTAAACACCAAGCAATACTTTGCTAGTATCCTACAAAGTGGCACATAGCCACAAAGTGTAAAAAGGCTAGGGGACTCGGTGAACCAAGAAACTTTGGGAATCTCTGATTTGTATGTTTTTGAAACTTTAAGATTAATTTATACAAGTTGAAGGCCTTCATCAAAAATGCAATTTAAAAAAAATGCTAATATCTTAGGTAAAGTGCAGGAGAGAGTGACCAGAATAATAACCAGTAAGAGTGGCCACTGAGGAAATACTTAAATTTTATAGCTAACTTCTTCAACTCATCCTTTCCTTAGGATGGATATAGTACCCTGATGAGGGGTTATGACAAATTAATGCAGCCAGCACGCCGCTCCTCTGCTGCATCCCAAAGGGCAAGTATTGTTTTTGGCTCTGCATCTGTGTGTTCATGGGGCTAGTTTGCCTGTTCTGGGGAGCAAAAAAATCCTGTTTCCAGGAGAAAAAAAACCCTCTACCTCTGTATGACATTGGCTAACTCACCATTTGATTCATATGATCTGATAAAGTTCAAATGATCTGGATCTTTCCATCCTAAGGCCTCATCTATACCAAGTGTGCTATTGTTGGAATGTACATCCTGGCTTTGAATCTGCAATCTTGTTGGAACGTTATTCTTATTTAAATTATCAGTTTTTATTTGTTTAGATGCTGAATGATACTGATCTGAATATAGAGAAATTTATATTATCCTGCAGCACCCTATATTCAGACTAGTCTATATAATATTGGAATCAATCATCAACTAACTTTTGCAATCTCACTTTATACAGGCCGAGGTTAATATTATTATTTAAGGCTTCCACAAGGTCCGATATTTTTTATGAGCGGTGCAGTGAAGGAGAATCAGGCAAACACTAAATTAGAATCAATAAAACAAAACATTTAATGCAGGGTTATATAACATATACATTAAGTATAACTTTGGAAACAAGATAATGCAAATCAACTTAGTTCAGGTATTCATAACAAACATAAAATATTAGGCATCAGACATCCAGCTAGCAATTCTACATTCTTCCGAATAATTAAAATGGTTCACACAGTTCAATGTTACAGAATCTTACAGTAAATACTCTTATAGTAGAACTCTCTAATTCTCTCTTAGTCAACAAACACTTTTAATTCAATTATCAGGCAGTTATCACTTCAATGGGGGGGGGGGGAACACTTTAAAGCTCCATACTTCGGCTAATTTTAGTAGAATGCCACAGTTAATGTTATGCTATGTCAGGCGGAGCTAACTCTTATTTCTTCATGATGAAATATAAAAAACATTGACTGTTTTTACCGGGTTACATCCCTTGCACATCGAATTCACTTTAGGCACACTTAAAACTGAAGTTAGCTATCACTTTGAGGTAACACTATTCAAAGGAAATCTTCACTATATAACTGAAATATTAAACATAGAGCTTCACAAGTCTTGACGCACTCGTTTTAGGTAATCTACTTATTCCTTGTTTTCTTCTATGCATTAAATTCAACCTTGTACTATTCTTCCTCAAAACAATTGGAATTCGTCATAATTTTAGAATTCCGTATAAATATTCCTATTTGCCTATTAATTTCCCGGTTCCTTCCTAATCTATTTACAGCATATCCAAATCCCTTTTGCTGCCACCCTTTTACTTTACTCCTTGCTGTCCTGAATGCTTCTCCCCTGTTTACCTTCATTCTCCAATTAAATACATTCATTCTTCCCGCCAAAATCTGGTTTTAGCTAGTTCAGCTTATATCAACTTCTTCTCCCTTCGAATACCACCAGCTCCCAAATTAGAACACTCCAAAGGCTCCTTAAAAAGGTCGCTTCTTGGCCTGTGGAAGTTACGAACAAACTAAAACCTCTAGACTCCCCCGAATAAACGAACTTCCAAAAATGTATAAACAAAATGTGCCATTACATCCCATAGTGGATGGCATTGATTCCCCCACATACAAATTAGCCAAACATTTAGCCAAAACGCTCACACACTATACTGGCAACACACCATCATACATAAAAAACTCAGCCCACTTTAAAGTCAGTATAGAAAACCTCTCACTCCAACACACTGACATAACGGTCAGTTTTGACGTCTCCTCCCTATTCACTAATGTCCCCCTCAAAGAAACCTTAGCGCTAATCCAAGCTAAATTTCCTCCCGATATCTCAGCCCTATTTCAGTTCACAATGAACTCAGGCTATTTCGTTTGGCAAGGAAAGTTCTACAAACAGATAGAGGGAACAGCCATGGGTTCACCACTTTCCCCACCCTTGGCCAATTTCTTTATGGAGACCTTTGAAGAGAAAGCCTTAAACTCCGCCCCACAAAAACCCACTATTTGGCTTCGTTACGTGGATGATGTGTTTGCTATTTGGCCACATGGCTAGGACTCACTCCACTCCTTCCTAACACACTTAAACAACCAACACCCCAGAGTCCAGTTCACCTTAGAAAAAGAGGAAAACAACACTCTCCCCTTCCTAGACACTTTAATCACCTGCCAGCTTGATGGATCTTTGGTTTTCTCTGTTTACAGAAAACCCGCCCATACTGGTAGATACATTCACCAGCAATCCCAACATCCCCCCCCCCTCACAACAATATGGGGTTATAAAAACACTATATAACAGGGCAAAATTAATCTGCTCAGATGACAAGGCCCTAACTACTGAACTAAACCACATCCACAACACTTTCTTAGCCAATGGCTATAACCCCAAAAAAATCCAAAAAATACTAAAACCAGTAAACCACAACCCCCCCTCGACAATAATGATTACACCAAATCTATCACCATCCCCTACATCCAGGGCACCTCTGAGAAAATAACCAATATCCTCAGAAAATATGACCTTACTTCTTGTTACAGACCATATAAAGAGTTGGCATCCCTTATCTGCTCTACCAAAGACCAACCACTTCCCCTAGACCTACCTGGTGTATACCAGGTCCCTTGCAGCTGCAAATTGTCCTACTTTGGCCAAATAGGCAGAACAACAAATATCAGTTTTTCAGAACACAAAGACTACATCCGGTTTCACCAGTACACCATGCCTTAGATACCACCATAGAATTCTTTAGAAGAAAACAAAAATAATACACCGAAGCAAGTTTAAATATGAAAGATTATTCAAAGAATCTTCAGCAGCTCTAAAAAATGTTCCTAACCTCAACAAATTTGGGTGCATGAAACTATCCCAAATTTGGAAGACTTACATTTTGAGAACTTCAGCCCAACTGCCAAGATAACCAAATTAGCCCGCCAGAGGGCACCATTAGGACTTTAGGAACAATATTAGTTTCCTGCTTTCTTCCTCATTTGCTTTTGTTAGTGCCTGCGTGCAGATACCATATCTTTATGTTCCTGAAGATAGTAGCTTGACGTTGCCGAAATATAGAAGTTATTTATTAAAGTTATCTTTAATTAATATACTTTATATGCGTTGTTATTTCCATAAACTAATTATCAGTTATGGAGGCTCTGTAGTTAACTAGATGATTAATTTACATTTTCTCAGAATTTTAGCCTGTTTTTTTTTTATTATTATTATCATTATGTTATTATTATTACATGACACCTTCAAGGATTCCAAGGACTGTAGGACACTCTACCCTGCTTTGGAAAGTAAACTTTCCAAAAAGACTGTATACCTTAAAGAAATTGGAAAGTTGGAATTTAGCATGATTGGTTGTCTTCCTATGAATAGTATTTGGATATTTTTTAAAACTTTATTTATTTATTTATTTATTTATTTTTATGGAAATGGTCATTATATGAGACAGGCAGAGGAAATTGCTCCTGAGGTTTTTATCATGCTGATGTCATTGTGACATAAACATTGCTTCCTTATGCCAAATTACATACTGATAAAAACTAAAGCTTACTAAAGTTACTAAAGTGTGACCTCCCCTTAACAAACTCATGCTGATCTTTCAAAAGATTTTCATCAATCTGGGTTTGTATTCTGTCTCCAACCAGCCTCTCTAACACCACGACACTTCATATACACACTAGCATATAGTTTGACACTATAAACTTGGATGTTCCCTTATACTTCCCATTCTTGAATTGTCAGTCTGCTCTTCCTCCTTCCTGTTGCTGTTGTTATTCAACTCTACTCTTAATCCCCTTACATGAATTACACTAATAAAATATTCACTGAACATTTGTATTATATCTTTACCAGATGTGACCCATGTTCCATCTCTAGCATCTAAAATCAATCTTCTGTGTTCACCCTTTCTTCTACTAACAATATAACTGCAGAGTTTGTAAGGGTTTTGCATTACTGCTTCAGCCAGTCTCCTAATGCCAATTTCTCTTTTTTTCACCTTTCTAATCTGCACCCTGTTCTCTTAATGCTGCTGAGGGATATCTCATTTTTTATATCTCTTCCATAATGTCCTCCTCAGAAGATTCTGCATCATTTCATTGATTCCTCTATTTTACCCCGACTTTATTTATTCTCCAAACCTTAAGAATACAATCTGACATCACAACGCATAACCCTTTTCTTGACCAAATTCTAGGCACTGCTCATTTCTCTCCACTTCAACTGATCACGCCACTGCACATCACCAGTCCGTTTCCTTAATTTATTATAGTCTTCTGTTTCTGTAATTTCATACATCTCTCTCTCTCTCTCTTGTTCTATGAAACTTATACCTGCCTGGCCACTCTCCCATGCCAAAACCACATGATCACTCTTCCCAGTTGGTGGCATCATGGTGACATCTTCTATTATCACTATGCGAGACAATATTAAAAAATCCCACACTCAAAGTCCATGTGCTGTTTCAACTATATTCTGCATGAGATAGGTGTCCCTAAGTAGCTGAAGAAATTCAGTCTCCTTACACATGTTATTTCCTGCTTCCATAGTTAAAGTCACCCATTATTATTGCCTCTTGTCCCTCACTAGCCTCATTTGTCTGAACATTCCAGAATCATTCTTTCTCTCTCTCTCTCTCTGCATTCACTGGCCTGTAGCAACATCCCACTAAATATCTAAAATTTGTGCTTATATTATTTCACACTAAGGCCATTATCATTGGCCTCAGAGCCATTTCTGCTATTCTTCAGGTTCCACATTGAGATGACATAGCTCTTCTGAAATCATCAGTAATACCCACCTCCTCCTTTATCTTTCTGATATTTTTGAAAAAATGTTGACCATTACATTCTGTTCCCACGAATACAGCATGTCTCACCAACACCAATGATTTGTGAACTGACTAACTGTATCAAGGCCAAAAATGCTACATCCTTATTCATAATAATCCTTGTATTGGTGTATAAGCACAGTAATGTTTCCTTGGGTCCTCTATCCTAGTCTTCATTCATTCTTTATCTTGCACCAGTTCTGGTCTCTTACACTGATAGGCTCCACACTCTCTTCCTCTTATCAATAATCTACCCAGCTTCACACTATCTTTCTCACTCAAATGCAGACCCCACCTGCAGCAAACAGCTCTCTTCTACCTCCAAATTTATCTCATGTATAGACTAAATTTTTACTCTAAAATTATTAATTGAAAAGAGAATTTCAAAAAAAAAAAAAAACACGTGGCCTTCATTGATCATGAAAAAGTTAATAAAATTAAATTAATAGACAAAATAATTTTGTCTATTAATTTAATAAAATTAATAGACAAAATTATTTATTTTTGTCTATTAATAAAATTAATAGACAAATTGTTTGATAAAATTAATAGACAAAAATTATTTAAAATATTAATGATCTAAAGCTACCAAACTAGTTCTTACAGTCTTTAAGAAATATATACAGGAAATAAAATGGCAGTCAAATTAGAACAAATATCAGAATGGGAAGACATATCAAGAGAGTACACCAAGAATGTACCCTATCACCTCCACATTTTTAATATATATATATATATATATATATATAGTATATATTATATAAATAAGATTATAACAATCTGGAAACAGTTTAACCCATTTGGTATACAAATAAACCCACAAATAATGATAGATACATTTCTCGTGGAAAGGTTTAGACGTTGGTTATGCATTTTTACTAAATAGCTTAAGGAAATTACAACATATACTAAGATATACATTAAAATAAATTTTAATATTTTTTTAATATTAAATTTTAATTAAAATTTATTTTAATGTATATCCTGGTATACGTTGTAATTTCCTTAAGCTATTTAATAAAAATGATAGCTACACTATTGTTTGCAGATAATCAAAAAATGATTTACAAAAATCAGTTTTTTTATTTATTTATTCATATGGAGTTTCCTCCCTTTTTCTCCCCCGTCCCTATTGGGACGACTTGAGCCCCCTCATGGGGGGGGGTAGGTATTTATGGCTGTAGATCCCGTGTGTGTGTGTGTGTTCACGGGGCCGGTTTGCCTGCTTACGGGATGAAAAACGCCAGATAAACTGGCGGAAAAAAACTCTACCGCCCGTGCCCAAGGACTGGCTAACTTGGCTATGGCTGAGGAAGATCCTCAAATTCCTCACGTCATCGATGGGGAATCGAACCTGGGACACTCCTTTCCAGTCATATGGTTGCGAAGTACACAGCCACTAGGCTAATCGTGCGGACACAAAGATCAGTAAAATCATTAAATGAAATTTCAGAACAATATAACATGATAATATCTAAAATAAAGACAAAAAGAATGGCTTTGAAGGGAGAAAATTCCAATAAAAAGTAAAATAGTGATAGATAATAAAATAACGAGTAGAAAGCCTTATGTGTTGGCAGCACATGCTAGTTTATTTAATGGTATTGATTCATTGCTGGCAAAGGTTGGTCGATTGGTAGAGCCTCTGCTACTAATGGCTCAGTTAAGTAAGTTTGAGTGCAGTTAGTAGTTGGAAGGGGCCCAATTGTTCGATGCTGTTGGCACACTCTCCCTCGATGAGTCTTTGGACTCCCTGGAGGTGTCAAATAATAATAATAATAACACAAAATGATATATGAAAAATATTAACTTTTAGCTGATATTTCACTGGTTGACATCTGCCTTGGAGAGACATAAAAAATACCAATACTAATGGCTTATTTTGCCTATTTTCAAAAGGAGTATCCCTTGTATTAAATCATTGACTTTTTTTTTATATTTCAGTTAAATTAAGACATTAGTGATATGTATTTTTAAAAACATAAATTGAATAAAGAAGAATTTTTGATATACCTTTATAGAATTCTCAGGTTTAACTTTTTGATGGAACAGCATCAAAAATATAATTGCTGAAAATAATAAATAACTGAACTTGAAACCATTAAAAATGGACTATGAAAAACCATTTAGGGACTATCGGTTGGATTAAAAAATACATTAAAGCTTTTTTTTTTTGAGAAGGGGGTAAAATAGAGATAAAAATATATGGAAACTAAAAATATGGAAAAATATGCAAACTAAAACTAGAAGAATACAATACAAAGGTTTCATATAATGGCCTTGTATCAAGGAATGAACTACTAAATTTAAAAATGAAAAAAAAGCAAACAATTTTTTTTATTGTTCATTTTAGTAGTTCATTCATTCTTGATACAAAGCCATTATGAAACCACTCTATGTATTCTTCTGGTTTTAGTTTGCATATTTTTCCACATTTTTAGTATCCATATATAATGAATTTAGTTTAATCCTTTATCCAAGTTTAAGCAAAACCTCAGTCCCTGAAGATATTTTCAGGTGCAAACTTTGTTTGCTTACACTTAGATAAAGGATTAAACTAATATTATAGTCTAACCAAGTGCAAAATAAACTTCCAATATATATTTCCATATATATTTATATATATGGAAATATATATATAATATATATTTTATCCCTTTATGAAATAAAAAAGCTCTAATATATTTTTAATCCAACCGATAGTCCCTAAATGGTTTTTTATAGTTCATTACTCATAGTCATTTTTAATGGTTTCAAGTTCAGTTATTTATTATTCTTTAACAGTTATATTTCTGATGCTGTTTCATCAAAAAGTTAAACTTGAGGTTCTATAAAGGTATGTCAAAAATTATTCTTCTTATATTATTTTTCTTTCTTTTTAATAAAAAAAATCCAGTTATTTAATACGATGGGTACTCCTTTTGAAAATAGGCAAATTAAGCAATAAGTATTGATATCAGTTTAGAGGAGTAACATGGAAAAAATTTTCCAGCAAAAAAAAATTATATTTAAAAAAAATACATTTAGCACTATTTTTATAGCAAGTCAGGTCTAGCAGATCATGCCTTGGATACCCCTTCACACAGGATGAAATGGAAGAAAAGAAAAGTTCTACACAGAAGTCATTATTAGTCAGGCAGATTGTTTTTGGAATCAGCAGCAGCTTTAAAGCATACGTCAAACCTCAACAAGAACTGTATTAATTTGCCAAAAATCTGGGAGACAGTGATTTTAAGATCTAATTAGACTTTGTTGATCTTAGTTATGGCCTAAAATGGGCTTACAAGGGTTTGCTATGTTCCCATATGGGAATACAAGTAATTTGAAAGATTAGCATGCCTTAATTCATATTATCATAAACAATTGAAATTCTTTATCATATTAATTAGAAAGCATAATCCAATCAGTACTCAGAAGGAATATTGCATTTCAGAGAGATGAAAAAGCATACAACTACTTTGTCCCAAGTGGAAAATGTTGGCAAATAATATTTTATTTGTTCATCAAAGTTTTATTTACTTTATTAGAATTGTACTTTTTCTTAAATCACCAGATACATTTGAACAGTGCTGCTGATGTTATTTAAAATCACTATGAATAATTCACTTCTAGTGATAGATACTATTCTAAAATATTAGAAATGATTACAAATAAATAATACCTAAGTAAATAATTATGGAAATTTCTTTTCTTTTTTTTTAAACTGCTTTGGTTTATGCTGAAAATGAGATGTAGATTTAATGATCATTTATAAAGTTTTGTTGCTTGAACATGGGAATGGTTATGAAACTGGAATCAGAGGATTGCAGACAGATATCAAGGATGGTATGAGAAAGATTGACCTGGAGAGGCCAAGTAACTAGTGGAATAGCACATGACTTAGAACTTGGTCCTCTGTCGTTTATTTTGTACAGCAGTAATGTAGGAAATGATTTAAAGGGAAATATATAGTTGTTAGTAGATGATACAAATCTAGGAAGAGCAAGAGTCAATGAATAAGTTCAAGAAAGGTATTGTGATAGGTATTGTGTAAACAACAGTTAATGATCTCCCACGATGAGTCTTTGATTCCTTGGAGATGCCGGAGAAATAAAATAAAATAATTTATAATGTTAAGCTTGATTCTTCATTATAGTAAAATCAGTTTTAATTACATTATTTGACCATATGGCTCACAGAAATTAAATTTCATTTCTAGGCATCTAGCAGAAAAACATTCCAAGATCATAAAGGACTTATCATCCCTTTCTACTTATAGTGATCCCCTTCTGCATGCTAGTGACAGCACTACTTCATACAGGGAAGTTGGTTTTGAAGGTATATATTAAAGTATTTAATACATTGTATTATTTAAATTTTTTCATTTTAAAATGAAAGAAAAAATGAGTGTAGTGCTGAAGTCTAGTTTCCATCCATATTTTATTCTGTTTTAAGTAGACAATAAAATTTTACATACAAAGCAGCTTCATAGTTTCCTTTAAGAATTGTCAATCCTCAGCGGAAACTATGTGCCCACAAGGCACATAGTTTCCTCTGAGGGTACATTTTAATTAGAATTACAATGTATTAAAAACAACTTGATATTCAGTGATTACTTTCCATCCAAATTACACATCTTAGGTAATTTCTCTCCTACTAAGTTCATCAGATAATGAGAGAATTTCCATTTCATTAATGCAGGGAGTGTTAAGGATTTTAAGATTCAGCATGATAAATATGTTGTCAGTTGAATGAACTTTCCATGATGAGTTAACTGATTCCATCCAGGATGTAAAAGAATGCTAATTATATCAAAGACATTTCTGAATGCATCTCAAAAGTTAACAACAACAACAAAAAAAAAAAAATTGATTTTGAGACAACTTTCAAACCAGTAAAAGAGATTTATTCTATACTGCCTTCCACTAAAGGCAAACTTCTTCTCTTAACTCACATAAGAGTGTACTGTAACAGATTGCTTGCTCCTTCAATCTCTCCTAATTTAACCAAATTGGTCATAAGACATCTGAAGATCAGAACATGCAGTTTACATCCATTTTTTACAAGCTGAGAAATATGATCTTGCAGAACATTGAGTTTCTACTAGCCACAAGGAACCTATGAAACAAAACAAAAAATCTTCACACAAGTATTTTCCAATTGGGGAACATACTTTCCTTGGAAAGGGTACAGAGACGGATGACAAAGATGGTTTCAGGACTGTACAGTTTTGGTTATAAGGATTGGCTGAGGGAATGTGGACTGCAGAGTTTGGTTTATAGAAGAAGGAGAGGTGATATGATTGAGACTTTTAAACTGTTTAGAGGTGGTTACAGGGTTGACACTGGGGAGTTCTTTCTCTTGGTTGAACAAGAGAAAGAACTGGGAAGGAGTGATGACAAGAGGCCATCCCTGGAAGTTACGAAAGGAAACTGTGAGCAAGAGGCTGAGGAGTGGTTTCTTTGCATGGAGGGTGGTTGAACCATGGAATGCATTGCCTGATGGAGTGGTGAGAGCGAGAATGGTCAATGAGTTTAAGGAGTGGTATGATAGACTTTGTTTAAGTTAAGGGATATATATCCCATATAGTTTCTTAGCCAAATAAGAAACTCAAAGAGTTTCATGCCGAATATAGTAGAAACTATATAGAGTTCGGCGATTCCAAGCGTAAGCAAATACCTGGATACTGCAGCAACTAACCCTTAAGGTAGTGCAAGCTGAGGCAACTCATGTCTAGGGTGGAGCAAGCTCCGATCACTATTCTTGACATTTACCCATAATGTGAACTTAGCTCCTAGGAGCTGTACTACTGTTCTACATTATGAGAGGTCACTACCCAGACCGGTTTCAACCTTTATTGAGGTCTCATCAGTGAGTAGGTAGGCCTAGTTAATATCAAGTTTGTAGCGATCAGAACTTACCACCCTTCTATGAGTGTTGCCGAGAGGTGTCCTAATAAATTATTAGACATATGAAGACCCAAAGGCTTCAATTCGGCGACATATAACTTGTTTAAGTTAAGGGATATATATCCCATATTCTTATGGGATATATATCCCTTAACTTAAACAAATTATATCTCGCTGAATTGAAGCCTTTGGCTCTTCACATGTCTAATGATAGACTTTGTGTTTCTTAGGGGGGACCTCCCCTCGATGAGTCTTTTGACAGGCCTGAATAATAATAATAATAATAATGCAAGAGCCTCTTTAAAGAATGCTGTGAAGCACTCTTTGTAGTCAACCTAATCTAAATCACATTGATGGTCTAAAAATTTCAGAATTGTGGGAAATGGTGTCTTCGAACTTTTGCTAATAATCTAGTGATTATTCCTAATATGTATAAAATATGTACATATATGAGGTGGCAGGCAAAATAAAGAAGGTAGTTGTTAAGTTAGCCGTGAAGAGATAACTTAAATTTATCATGTGTAATATCGATAGTTTTAAATTGAATTTTGTTGTACAATAGCTGAGATTGGTATTTAGTGTTATTTGAATTTTAGATTGTGTATTGATTAATAATCATTGATTTGAGGCAAAGTGGCAGTGAGAGTGAGGTCAATGTGTTCATCTGTGAGAAAGATGGATGTGAGCTGAGTGGATTTTTTGAAAATGGTTACTGTGCTATGAATGCACTATGTATGCATGGGAAGTATTGAGGATATCTCTGTTGAGAGATTGAATAAAGAAATTAGTAAGTATAGGTATGTAACATGCTCGTGGAGGTTGCAAACCCAAGTACCGAAGCAAGTGAGAGTGATGATAAATTACATATAAAACTTACAGTAAGAAAGAGAATGTGGCTCTCTCAGTGAGAAAAATAGGCTGACTGATGATAAGATAGTAAATATGAAAGGTGGCAAAAAAGAGAACATGACTAATAAGATAGCCAGCATGAATGGCAATAATAAATTTAGTTTAATCCTTTATCCAAGTGTGTGCAAACAAAGTTTGCGCCTGAAAGTATCTTCAGGACTGGGGTAATGTGGTACAATACCGGGCAACTCCTTGCAAAGGTGGAGCAAGATACCAACACTCCTATCTCAGTATCTCCCATAATGCAAAGCACATCTCCTTGCGGATATGTATAATGTTATGCATTAAGGGAAGGGCCACTACCCAGACTAGTTTCGACCTTTATTGAGGTCTCTTCAGTGGGAGCCAGGCCCAAGTGGAGATACCAGGCAGAAGCATTAGCAAGGTCATCTCCTCCTATAGGAGCTGCCAAACAGTGTGCCACCTTTTGGTGGCACACCTGGGCCTGGCTCCCACTGAAGAGACCTCAATAAAGGTCGAAACTAGTCTGGGTAGTGTCCCTTCCCTTAATGCATAACATTATACATATCCACAAGGAGATGTTGTGCATTGGGAGATACTGAGATAGGAGTAATGTTAGCTTGCTCCACCTTTGCAATGAGTTGCCCAGTGTTGAACCACCTTACCCCAGTTCTGAAGATACTTTCAGGTGCAAAATTTGTTTGCTCACACTTGGATAAAGGATTAAACTAAATTTATTATAGTATAACCAAGTGAAAAATAAACTTTCAACATCTTGTGAAAGAGAAAGGAGTGACTGGTCAGAGATGAATCAATCAACCTAACTGCAGATTCTGTACTGAATCAAGTACTTTTTTTATGGAGCTGTTAGAGGAAAATCATTCTAAATGTGAGAAAAGTAGTCAATGAATGCATAGGTTTTGTTTATATAGTGTAAGATGTTCAGAAAGTAACACCTTGAAAGAAAGAGAAAACCTAAATTTTTGATGCTGAGGAGGCAATATTTATAATATGTTTCCGAGAGAGAGAGAGAGGAGAATAATAATAAAACCCAAATAATGTCCAACCAGCACTATCATGTCATATCATCATTTGTGTATTGGTTTTAATGAATACAAAATACAACTTTGTTCATTAGGTGTGTGAAAAATAACTTCTTAAGTTGAAGAAAAATCCTAGTGTTTTAGATGCTGTGGAAGGTGTCATGTGATGTGATTATGCAAGGAGATAGTAGATGTCAGTGTCAGTCCAAGCAGAAATATCTGATCCTGTCTAGTGATCTGTGTGTGTTATTGAAAGTAAATAGGTGAGCTGAGATCCATTTTGCAAGAGAAAAGGTAAGACCGTGTTTTGCTGGCATTGAAGATGACTAAGTTCTTACCCCATTGAAGGAAGGTATGGAGATCAGTGTTTAAGGCACTGGTTAAAGATGATCTTGAAGCATGGGATGTCTATCCAACTCATTTCACGGTTTGTGAAATGAGTTGGATGAGTGGAGCATACATCATCAGCAGGGCTGCAGATAGAATTAGTGGTGATTGAGGGTAAGTCATTTATGTGTAAAAGAAAGAGAGTAGGTGATAGAGCCGAGCATGAGGCACTCTTGTTGGTGGAGAAGCTTGAATTGAACCTTGGAATTCAGTGGCAAACTGAAGAAAACATTGATTGATTCAGCCAGAGAGGCATGTGGTGAGGTTGTCTGCAAGTATAGAAAAATCAGAACTCCTTTAACTTCCAGAACTCGAGGAAGTTAAAGAGGCAGTCAAAGAAAAGAAGAAAGTGCATTGAAAGTTCCTGGCAAGTAAGTCAGCTTGTACTCTGAGAGAATACAGAGATAAATTATAAGAAAACAAAGCACTATGTAAAATGAGGCAAAAACAAACTTCATGGGGAAACCTTTGGTAAGAAAATAGAAAATAAATATCAAGATTTTTGTAATTTTTTCTGAGGTGCCTCAGATATAGGGTATGGTGATGTATTTAGAGTAATACTTGTTGTGAGGGGGGAAGGGGGGCTTATGGTTTATTGGTTTCAATATTTTTTAGATTTTTTTGTGGGGGGTAGCCATTTGCTGAGAAAGTGTTGTGAATGTGGTTTAGTTCTGTGGTTAGGGCATTGTCATTTGAACAGATAAGTTTAGCCCTGTTGTGTAGTGTCTTAATGACTCCATATTGTTGTGAGGGGGGGGGGGGATGGTGGGATTGTTGGTGAATGTGAATGTATCTGCCTGTATGGCTGGGTTTTCTATAGGCTGAGAAAACCAAGGTTCCATCAGGCTGGTGGGTTTCTAAGAAAGGAAGGCAGTTGTTTTTTTCTTCTTCCAGGGTGAATTTGATTCTGGGGTGTCGGTTGTTTAAGTGTGTTAAGAAGGAGAGGAGTGCATCGGAGCCATGTGGCCAAATAGCGAACACATCATCAACATAGCGAAGCCATATGGTTGGTTTTTGTGGGACAAAGTTTAAGGCTTTCTCTTCAAAAGTCTCCATATAAAAGTTGGCCAAGTGTGGGGAGAGTGGAGAACCCATGGCTGTCCCCTCTATTTGTTTGTAGAATTTTCCTTGCCAAACAAAATAGCCTGAGTTCATTGTGAACTGAAATAGGGCTGTGATATCGGGAGGAAATTTAGCTTGGATTAGCTCCAAGGATTCTTTGAGTGGGATATTTGTGAATAAGGAGGAGACATCAAAACTGACCATTATGTCAGTGTGTTTGAGTGTAAGGTTTTCTATGCTGGCTTTGAAGTGGGCTGAGTTTTTTATGTGTGAAGGTGTGTTGCCTGTATAGTGTGAGAGCTGTGGCCAAATGTTTAGCTAGTTTGTATGTGGGGGGAATCAATGCCATCCACTATGGGACATAATAGCACATTTTCCTTATGTATTTTTGGGAGTCCATAAATACTGAGGGGAGGGGTATGCTATAGGCTCCTTAAGAAGTGACCTTCTTAAGGCACCTGTGGAGTTTTCTGATTTGTGAATTGGTGGGATTGTACTCGATAGGGAGTTAAGTAGCCCGATCTAACAATAGAGCATTCATCTTACCTGTGTAATCCTTTTGGTTAAGCACTGTGGCGTTCCCTTTATACGCTTTGGTGATTATTATTTTCTTGTTTTTCTTTAATTCTAGTAGAGATTTAATTTCCTTACTGGGCATGTTAGTTTTTGATAGTTTTGCTTTGGTCAGAACACAAGCCACATCCAGTCTAATATCGTTGGCGACGTGGTTTGGAAGGTGTCGTATCCCGCGTTCAATTCGTATCAATATCTTCAGCAGGTATTCTTTTGGGCACAATAGCGAAGCTGTGTGACCACGTGAGATAGCGTCGAATGCTTCAGGTTTCACACTAACTGACGAAAGGTTGACTACTGTTTCGGTAGGAAGTTGTGGTTTCGAGTTCGAGTTCTTTTTTAAATTTTCAAATTTTTGATGTGTCAATCTCGTACTTTTTTAAATTCTTTCTCTGCAGCAGCGCATGAGATGTCATATAAAATAGACCAAATTTCGTGGCTTAAGGTGCTTGAAAGGTCATCTTCGAGCCTACATCCAGTTTCATCAATACAGCCACTCTGGTCTTGCAGACCATGCGCTGGATACCCGCCATAGAATGCGGTGGAAGAAAGCCACGATAATACACCGTAGTAAATTCAAATACGAAAGGCTTTTCATGGAATCAGCTTCAGCCCTAAGAAACAATCTAAACCTCAAAAAATTTGAGTGCATGAGACTGCGCCAAATTTGGGAAACCTACATCAGAAGACCTTCAGCCCAATCACCCAAGAATACCAACATTGCCCGCTATGGGACACCATCAGGACTTTTAGGAGAAAGAATAGCTTCCTGCTTCGTCCTCATTTACTGTTCGTTGTGCTTGTGTGCACGTGTCTTGTTTTTTAGGTTCCTGTGAAAATGACAACATGACGTTGCCGAAATACTGGAAGTGTATTAAAATTTATTTTAATGTATATCCTAGTATACGTTGTAATTTCCTTAAGCTATTTAGTAAAAGCGTTAATTCAATAATTAACACTGGACCAGCCTGGTTGGCCGAGTCGTTAGCATATCTGCTCTCCAGCCAAAAGGCTGCGGGTTCAAATCACACTGGGAATGGATGTTTGTGATTGTCTGTGAAAATACTAGTGGTGGTGGTCAGCAGTAGATAGGCGTTGGTGTGGATGATGAAGGTAGTTGTGGTTGGTGGATTGGTGGAGATGGAGAGTTGTAGAGTAGTTGTAGAGTGCCTTTCCCTCAATGAGTCTTTGAACTCCCTGGTGTTATATAATTATAATAATAATAACCTTTCAACAGCTTAAATGTCTCAGTCATATACTACCACATTTTCAGGCTGCCTTTAGAAGAAATCACTCGACAACTGATCAACTTTTCTACTTAAAGGCAAATCAAGGTAACTTCCAGACGAAACCTACCAACTCCACCATTGCAGCTTTTATAGATTTTAGCAATATCTTGGGCAAGGTGTGGAGGCAAAAACTCTTTTCCAAACTTTCTCATATTGGAATAGAAGGGAAAGTTCTACACCCTCTGTCCAAAAAGAAACCGAACTTTTAATAGAAAATAAAACACAGGCTAATTATAATTATTCAAATCATTTATTTCAATCAATATACTCTCCCTCAGCTTTGATACAGTGTTTTACATGGTCAATTAATTTGTTAAATGAGTTTTTTATATCAATTTTTGGGATACTGTTGAGGGTCGTGGTTACTGCCACTTCAACGTTTTCAATGGTATCGTGTCGCTTTCCTTTCATCGGCAAATGAAGTCGGGGGAAGAGAAAACAGTCACAGGGGTGCTAAATCAGGTGAATACGGCGAGTGATCCAACACACAAACTTGGTTTTTGCTCAAAAACTGTCTCACAATGTTCGAATGATGAGATGGTGCATTCACGGGCCACTAGAGGGCTACATGGTATGTAGTGTTTGTAGAGAGCTCCTAAAAAGATAAGTATTATTTTAAGTAATAATTTGTAAATTTGCTTGAATCTTACGTAGTATTGTTTAATTTTCATATCTTAGCTTGGCTGCATGATTTTTTGTGTGTTTTCTGAGTTATTTCAATTAGTAATTTGATAGATATGATTAATAGCGTGCACATGGCGCCAATAAAAAGGAATACAATGGTGTCCAGATCACCATCTTTGTTCAAAAATTTTGATATAAAGGAGTTTATTCAGTGTACTGTTTGTGAGATGTATGCTTTGAGGAGAGTGGTTAAAGTCTGGTTAGACAATGATAGTGGAGTTAATGTGTGCAGAAAGTGTAAGGAATGTGAGGATTTAACGTGTACTTCAGGTTGTGAGAGTGATATCATTGTTGAAAGTCAGAATGTAGAAAATAGTGATATGAGAGGTATGAATAGTGATATTTGCGAGGTAGTACCAGATAGCTGTGAGAGCTGCATTGAAAGTGAAATTGAAGGTAAAAATACAGAATGAATGAATGGATTAACAGATAATAAAAATGATGAGACAGATGCAATCAGAGAGATCGCACGGTTGCACGGAGCGATACATATGGCGAATCGGCAGCTGGAGCGTTGGCAAAAATGTTTACCAAGTGTACCAACTAATAAACGGCAAAAGTATGATAACAAAAATAAGAGTATGATCGTGAGTATAAACAAAATGAAAGAGCGAGTGTTGTACGGAGATTCTTTAGTAATAGGTGTGATAGATGAGAGTTTGATAAATCTTACCAACCTGGTGCGAACATTAAGGATTAAGTGAGTCTATTAAAGTGCAAAAGGAGAGGGTGAAAGAATTGATAGTAGCAGCAGGAACGAATGATTTGAAAGGAGACAAAATGGCTATGAGAGAGGATTTGAAGGAATTACTTGAGGTTGCAAAAGAGGAGAGTGATAGAGTTAGGATGGTGAGCCTGTTTCGGTGGTATGACAGTGAAGAGTATAGAAGGAGGGCCATAATTGCTAATGACTTTATGCATGGATTATGCAGGAGTGGTGTGGAATTTGTGGACGTGTGGAGTGAGTTCGACGGGCGAAAGGATTTATATAAGATGGATGGTTTGCATTTGAATGGATTTGGTGTACGGAAACTTGAAAAGGTGTTGCTGAATGAAATGGAAGTGGATGTGCAGAATCAGGGAAACTAGAGTTATTAAAGGGGGGGGGGAATAGATATGCAGACTTTAGGGAGATAGTTGAGTGTGTGAATGTGTGTAATATGCCCGAGCAAGTACGAAGGGCAACAAATCAGAATGGGATAGTTCGTATAAGGCATCAAAATAGGGATGGAACAAATGCGCTTCTGCAATTCATATATAGTAATGCCAGAAGTATTAAGAACAAGAAGGAAGAATTTTTGGTCTTGGTAGGCACTTCCAGGCCACAGGTTATTGGCATTAGTGAAACATGGTTGACAGAAGATGATATAGCTAGTGGGATTGAATGTGATGGGGTATAGCATGTTAAGGAGTGACAGGGAGAATAAAAAGGGAGAAGGAGTGTTATTAATGAGCTGATGAGCTGCAGCCAAGGAGAATAGAAGTGGAACTGCAGGATAGAGAAAACAGCACATTTGAGGCTATTTGGTGTGAAATTGAGGCTAGCAGAACAAAATATACAGTTGGGTGCTGCTATAGACCAGGTATTGGAATAGATGGTGGAGGTAGTATGCATTAGCAAATAGATGAAATGAGTGGAAGGAGGGTAATTATTATGGGAGATTTCAACTATGGTAACATTGATTGGAAGGAGGAGATGACACATGAGAGAAAGGAATTGGATTTTATGCGGTTATTAAGGGAACTATATGCGACAGCATGTAATGGAAAATACTAGGGTTCAGAGAGTGCTTGACTTAGTAATTGCATCTGAGAATTTGGCCCTAAAGAATATGACCATATTGCCACAATTGGTGAGAGTGATCATAGGGTTTTGACTTGGAAGGTGGCTAAAAGTGTGGAATTTACAATTAAGACAGGGTACATGTGGAATTATCAGGCTGGTAAGTATTACAAGCTTAGGAGTTTGATTGGTTCAGTGCCATGGCATGTAAAACTGCAAGGGTTGGATGTTGATAGTGCATGGGAGGCAGTTAAGAAGTGTTTGTAGGAGGCAATGGCTGATGTATACCTAAGAGTCTGAATAATAAATCAAGTATGGGTTAAATGGATGAATAACACCATTAAGCTTGAGCTGCAAAAAAAGAAACAACTGTGGAGGGAATTTAAGGACAAAGATAAAAGGCAGTCATATGAATGGTATAAAGCTCAGGCCAGAAGGATAACGAGTGTGGTAAGAAAAGCAAAAGCTAAAGAGAATCCCAAACAGTTTTTTCGATATGCTGCAAGTAAAAGAAAAAATGTATATGGCAGAATGATTTTAAAGAATGCCAATGGTAGTGAGATAACCAAATCAGTTGATATAATGGAATTACTGAGCGAGCACTTTGCAAGAGTATATCATCCAGGTGGTGACATTGCAGGAATGAAGAAACCGATAGCTTATATGCGAATTGTGTGAATGAAGTGGAGGTGAATAGTCTATTACAAATCCTCAGTGTCAATACATCTGTGGTATCGGATGGTATACCAGCTTGTGTTACGTGAAGCGGCTAAAGAATTGTCAGTGCCCTTGCCCATTTTGTTTAATTTGAGTCTCGTGTCTGGGTTAGTCCCAAGGGGGTGGGGTGGAAAGAGGGGAAAATAGTTCCACTGCATAAAGGAGGTTCCAAGACTGCTGTTGTAAATTACCAACTGATCAGCATATCAGGAATCATTGTCAAGGTCTTGGAGAAAATAGTGAAGAGGAGAATTCAAGATTGGATAGATGAAAATGGGATACTGTATGGGGGGACAGCATGGTTTTGTGAAGGGTAGATCATGCCTCAGTAACTTGCTCATGTTTTATAACCCAGACGACTGAACTGGATAAGGGTAATGGGTTTACAGTGATTCTACCGGACTGTGCTAAGGCCTTTGACAGGATACCACATGGAATTCTAATCAGTAAACTGCAGCATATGGGGATGGATATAGGGTTGATGAGATGGATAGGAGGGGTGGTTGATGGAGAGATATCAGAGAGTAGTTTATTCAAGAGTAGAGTCCAAAAGACGGCTTGTGACTGTGCCACAAGGTTCTATTTTTGGACCACTACTGTTCAATTTGTTCATTAACAATATAGGAAAGTATCTGAGAGGAAGTGTTCATTTGGTTGCTAATAATGCATAGTGGGGTAGAGCAATAGTGAGTGCATGTCAAAATTTTGCAGGATGATTTGGATGGTTTGTAGGACTGGGCTAAGGAGAATGGATGTCAATTTAATGTGGCAGAGTGTAAGGCTATGCAATTTGGGGTGAAAAGATTAGCAGCAGTATATCACATTGATGGAACCGTACTCCAGGAGATTGATGAGGCCAGGGATTTGGGATTGTTGGTGGATAGGGAGTTGAAGTTTAGGGGGAACATCTCAAAAGTGGCTAAATCAGCTCATCAAATCACTTGGTTGCTGAAAAATACTTTAACAAGTAGAGACAAACAGGTTATTGTTCCTCTGTATCGAGCCTTGATAAGACCCCATCCAGACAACTGTGCTCAGATATGGGCACCAGGGTTTCTTCTGGATGGGGAGGAGGCGGAGAGGATCCAGAGACAAGCGACCAAGATGATAGCAGGTCTATGGAATGAACCTTATGAGAATAGCTTGAAGATTTGTGGGTTGCAGAAATTAGTTGATAGGAGGAAAAGGGGGTGATATGATTGAGACATTCAAATTACTGAAGGGTTTCTATTAGATTAATTCAGAAAATATTTTTGAGAATAGGACTGGTGGTGGGAGGACTAGGGGCCATACATGGAATCTTGGGAAGAGTGTGGTTAGCAAGGGTGTTAGAGCTAGGTTTTTTACTTGGAGAGTGGTGATTGAGTGGAATAAGCTGCCAGAGTCTGTTGTGGGTACCATGACTATAAATGAGTTCAAGGCAAAGTATGATAGATACTGTGTGAATGTCAAATGATTGTTTTTGACATGATGTTAGGTCCTCCCTCGATGAGTCTATGGACTCCTTGGAGTTGTCCGTAATAATAATAATAATTATTGTGCAAAAGTGACCAGCTGCCTGCATCACAATATTCATGCTGTACGCGACGAATTCTCACTATCAATTGCTTCAAAACTTTGAGATAACTCAGCACTCTGGTACTTTGTCTCATACTCAAAACACCACGTTTCATCAGCAGTAACGATCGTTTCAAGGAAGTTTGAGTCCTTTGGAGTGTTTTTAATGGAGTCCTTGCTGTATTCAATTCAATTCTTTTTTTTTTTGTTGTCAGTTAACTTGTGGTGAACAAATCGCGAATTCAATTTATGAAGACGCAAACTCTCAGTCAAAATGTTGTGCACAGTCGATTTTGGAATCCCAATTCATCTTCAATCAATCTCACGGATGATTTTGGGTTTTCTTTGATGACATCACGTACTTTTTGGATGTTAACTTTGCTAAGTCCAGTTTTTGGATGGCCCGGCTTTTCATCGTCCTCAAGCATCTCACGACCATTTCGAAATCGCTTAAACCACTCAAAAACTTGAGTACAGGATAAGCATTCATCACCATATGCTTTTTGAAGCATTTGATGCATTTTGGTAAAACTTTTACCAAGTTTAACACAACAGTCAGTTGCAGCTCTCTGTTTGAAACTCATTTTCCGACCATTCGTCAAAATATGCTGTCACTCTTGGCACCATGACTCGGCTTCTAATGATGATACAAACATCATAAACAGTTGACACAACACTAATGAAGGTTGCTGCTTTTGACAACAAAAAGATACAACAGGTGACATGACTAGTTTCTTCTATTTTCGAAAAGGTCGGTTTCTTTTTGAACAGAGGATGTAAACTGGATTTATGACTTTTTAAGAAATAGAACAATTTGAGTTAGAATAAATAATACCTTCAAGGATTTGAAGGTATTATTTATTCTAACTTCTTCAAGGCAGCATTTTGAGCCCACTCCTTTTTACCATCTACTTAAATGACTTAGATAAAAATATAAATAAAGAAAAAACAAAGATAGCTATGTTTGCTGATGATTTGGTCCTATTCTCTGCTCACAACAACCTAGAAACAGCAGGTTACTTAAAGCCAATGAAAGTTTATCTACATACTGTGAAAACCAAAAAATCAAAATTAACCCTACTAAATGAGAAATTTGTGTATTTACCATTAATAACCACCTCAGAACATGGAGACCAAAGATTTAGTTAAGCAGTCAACTAATTACATTTAATGAAAACCCCAAATACTTTGGAGTTATTCTTGATCCATCACTAAGCTTCAATAACATATTAACAATGTTGCAGTCAGAGCAAAAAGAAGACTAAATATCATGAAAAGTATCTCAGGTAAAAAGTGGGGAGCTGATGCTAAACCTTAAAAGTAACATATACCTCTATTATCCGATCCATAATGGAATATGCTTGGGGCATGGGTCCCATGCTACCAAGCGCGTCCCCGGGTTGCGGATAGGGGAATGGCCTCTGTACAGAGGTTAGCTGCGAATAAACAGGGAAACCTGTGAGTAAGCAGTCGTGGAAAATGGGACGGCATCTACCAACAGGAAGTGGTGAGATAGACAGTGGCATGGTTATCTCTATAAAAAGCCATACATTTCCACTGACGGGGATGCGACATGGCAAGATGTAACTGCCATTAAATAAGTTACAGCCCGCTGGAAGTTGGGGCAGCAACAACTTTCATGCTGATCAGCAGAAGATCACTGTAAGTGACAACGGTGTAAAGGATACTGTGGTAGACGGATAATCATGAGGAATGAGAAACGGCTAGCACACTGAACCTCTCTAGAAGGCTATTGCTGGACAAGGAAGGCAAGGGGGATACCACCTTGTTCTTTTTTTCCCTAGTAAGATAGCAATATGGATGGACATTCTAAAAGATAGTAAAGCACACAATGGCTCAATACTTGTGCACGGCAGGGGAAGAAGCAAGGCTTCCCAGGTCGTAAACCAGCGAAATCCTTGTACATTCATTGGGACGTGGAATGTGAGAACCCTCCTACAAATTGGAAAATTGGAAAATTTGAAGAGGGAAATGGATAGATTAAAAATAGCCATATTGGGAATTAGTGAAATGAGATGGACTGGAACTGGAGACTTTTGGAGTGGTGATTACAGAATCATTTATTCAGGTGATGAGACAGCAAAAAATGAATTCGCCATGGTTCTCAATAAGGAATGGGGAAGAAGAGTAATTAACTCAGTAAAATGTAGTAGCAGATTGATAATGGTAAAACTAGAAGCAAAACGAACAAATATTATAATAATACAAGCTTACATGCCTACTAGCGACCACAGTGATGATGAAGTTGAGAGAGTATATGTAGATATTGAGAATCTAATCAAACTGACCAAGAAGGAAGATAATCTTATTGTCATGGGGGATTGGAATGCAGTCATTGGTGAAGGCAAAGATGGTAGAGAGGTGGGAAAGTATGGACTTGGATGCCGAAATGAAAGAGGAGATAGACTTTTGGAGTTCTCCCACCAATTCAATCTGATCATTAATCATACCTGGTATGAGGTACCAAAAAGAAGAAGGTATACTTGGAAAATGTCAGGGGATATAGGAAGGTACCAAATAGATTATGTTATGACAAGAAATAGATTTGTTGTTTATTATTTTAACGGTATAATAGAACACAGACACTAAGTAAATAATTGATTTATTAACTTGATGCTGATATTTCGCTGGTATTATAACCAGCATCTTCAGAGCACAAAAACACTGTTTGTCACAATACGCGAGACTAAAACAACATGGTGTACATTAACAAAATTGTAGCAGCAACACAAAGACTAGAGTCCTGATTTTGGCGCCCTCTATCTGGAAAAAAAAAAAAAAAAAAAAAAAAAAAAAAAAAAAACGCTATCATATATTGCTAGAGTCCTAGAAAAGTGCTAGTTTTTCCTTAATATGACTGTCTCCCAAATCTTCGGCAAGTTAATACAGCCATATTTGTTGAGATTTGGAGTGTGTTTTAGGGCTTCTGTCGCCTCTAAGAACAATCTCTCTGATTTATATTACAGGTTAGCCTTCTTAAAGAGGTGCCGAGACACCAAATTAATACCGAACTGTTTTAAAATCAAAAACAAGTTCCACTCAGCCAAAGCCCAACGCATCTATAAACGAGCGAGTGTAGCGCTTTTACGCGAACAAATTAACACCACTCGCCGGGAATTAGCACAGGCAAATACAACCATCAGCGCATTACGAGAATCACTGCATAATATTCTAAATACTGAACTTTGGCAGATCTTAGAGAACATCACCGACGCAACGGCAAAAAAAGAATTCGACAGAGTTAAAAACCGGCACCAAAAGAAGTTCGAAAATCTACAACAACGGAACACCATACAACGACCGCAATTACAACAAGACCTCATCGTTGTGAATCTATCGTCACTCACCTTAAGCAAAGAAGCCACAACTGCTTTAAGTCGAGGGCACAACTTTGCCATAACTCCCAAGCAAGTTCCAAAAGCCGAAATAATGGCATCCATCGAACGAGGAATTTACGACCTGCCTCCAACAATAGCTAACAACATACGTTTAGATGTGGCCAACATCCTAATCAAGTCCAAGCCTCCAAAAAGTAATATCCCACATAAGGAATTCATTGCTATAAAAGAGCTACACAACAACAGCCAGATTACCATAACAAAAGCAGACAAAGGAAATGCAACCGTGGTGATGGACACAACTGAATATGAAAACAAAATGCACACACTATTACAAGATCAGTCAACATACAAAATTATAGATCGCAATCCCACCAACACACAAAAGAATAAGGCACGAAAATTATTAAAAAAAGTCACTTCCTGGCCCAAAGACACAGTTAACAAACTCAAACCCTTCCATGTTAGAACACCGAGGATCTATGGATCACCAAAAATTCACAAACCAGGCACACCCCTACGCCCAATTGTGGACAGTATAAATAGTCCCACATACAAACTGGCTAGACATTTAGCAAAGCTACTAGCCACTCTCACTAACAATTCTCCCTCCTTTATCAAAAATTCAGCACACCTAAAAAGCATCTTACAACACCTCACCCTAAAAAGCTCAGACTTAATAGTAAGCTTTGACATCACTTCACTATTCACAAATGTACCACTAATAGAAACCCTCAATCTACTGAAGTCACACTTCCCCCCTGATATATTTGAACTATTCAAATTCACAATACATGCAGGATATTTCACATGGAAAGGGAAAATATACAAACAAATTGATGGGACAGCCATGGGCTCCCCCCTTTCTCCCCCCCTAGCCAACTTTTACATAGAACACCTGGAAAAACAAGCAATCAATACAGCCACTCTCAAACCAACACTTTGGCTACGCTATGTTGATGATGTGCTTGCCATTTGGCCACATGGCCCTGAGACATTGAAAACATTCTTAGCACATTTAAATAGCCAACACCCAAAAATCCACTTTACTATGGAACCGGAAGCCAACAACTGTCTGCCCTTCCTGGATACACTCATCACACGTCTCCCAGATGGTTCCTTATCATTTTCAGTTTTCAGAAAACCCACACATACAGGCAGATACTTACACAAACAATCACACCATCATCCTTCTCAACAATATGGCATATTAAAAACGCTAACCCATAGAGCGAGAGCAATCTGTTCAAATGATAAGGCTCTTACTGCTGAACTGACTCACTTACGCCACACCTTCTTGGCCAACGGCTACAATCCACAAAAAATAAACAAAATACTAAACACTCCTAAGAAACCCCTCCCACCATCCACCACAGAGAACTACAACAAAACAGTCACCATCCCTTACATTAAAGGCACATCCGAAAAGATCTCAAGAATTCTCATTAAACATAAACTACGCACTACATTCAGACCATGTAGCAAATTAGCCACCCTCATCCGCTCACCCAAGGACAGCATTCCTCCTTTATCACATCCAGGAGTCTACCAAGTACCCTGCTCATGCAATCAAGCCTACTACGGTCAAACAGGAAGAACTGTGAATATCCGCATCAGCAAACATAAACGATACGTCCGGAAATATCATTATGGGAAGTCGGGCCTAGCAGACCATGCTCTGGATACCCCTGCACACAGGATCAACTGGAAAAACACAAAAGTACTACACAGAAACCCATATAAATCAGAGAGATTGTTCTTAGAGGCGACAGAAGCCCTAAAACACACTCCAAATCTCAACAAATATGGCTGTATTAACTTGCCGAAGATTTGGGAGACAGTCATATTAAGGAAAAACTAGCACTTTTCTAGGACTCTAGCAATATATGATAGCGTTTTTTTTTTTTTTTTTTTTTTTTTTTTCAGATAGAGGGCGCCAAAATCAGGACTCTAGTCTTTGTGTTGCTGCTACAATTTTGTTAATGTACACCATGTTGTTTTAGTCTCGCGTATTGTGACAAACAGTGTTTTTGTGCTCTGAAGATGCTGGTTATAATACCAGCGAAATATCAGCATCAAGTTAATAAATCAATTATTTACTTAGTGTCTGTGTTCTATTATACCGTTAAAATAATAAACAACATGTTCGACGAACACATAAGTCTGTCCACACGTTTAAGAAATAGATTTAAAAATCAAGTAAAATCATGTAAAAGTTACTCGGGAGCTGATGTTGATAGTGACCACAATTTGGTTTTATTGAAATGTAATCTGAAATTTAAAAAGTTGTCACAACCAAGGAAAAGGCCCAAATGGAACATAAGTAACCTGAAAACAGAGGAAAACCATAGAAACTATAAACAGCAAACTGATGAAAGCATTAAAACTGGAGAGAGGGAAAAGAAAAACATAGAGGAAAAATGGACTCATTTGAAGGATACAATCATCAAGGCTGCCAATGACTGCATAGGATTAAGGAAGAAGCAAATAAAAAAACCATGGATCACCCAGGGCATTCTAGATCTAATAGATGAAAGAAGAAAATACAAAACCTCCTTAAAGGAAGAAAGCAAAGACAAATATAAATGTATAAAAAATATGATAAATAGAAAATGTAAAGAAGCAAAAGAACAATGGTTTACAGAGAAATGTAAAGAAATAGAAGATTTAACAAAGACTGGAAGAATCGATAAAGCTTATAACATTATAAAAGGAATAAGCCAGCAAAACAAGACACAAAGTACAATTATCAAAAATAAACAGGGGAACATACTTATAGATAAGGAAGAAATTTCAGAAAGATGGAAGGAACTTAGAAGATCTATATAGTGAAAAAGATCTAGATGCCAAAGCTATAGAAAATGAAACAAGACTTGATATGGAAGAAATTGGTCCAACTATATTAAAAGGTGGAAGTGAGTGGTATGAGTATAGAAAATGAGAGAATGGGTGTGCAAGAGGAGCAGGGAAACGGCGAGGCTCAGGGTGGACAGGGATACACAGCGTGAGAAAGGTGGATGCTCCGAGAGGAGGTGAGAGAATGTGTAGGCAGGAAAGTAATGGGATGATCAGGGATCAAAAGGAAACAGATGGAATTGCAAAGGGTTCTAAAATGAAGAAGCAGAAAGGGAAATGGCCCAGTGCAGCATGGAGAGATCACATCGAGTGAGTGGTATCAGTGGAACTAGCTGTAGATCCAGAAATGAGTTGTTGTGTTTGTATACCAATGCTAGAAGTATAAGAAACAAGGCGGATGAAATGGTTGCACTAATTGCGTCTGTGCACCCAGAGATTGTCGGAATAAGTGAGACATGGTTAGATGAGGATGACATCCTGACAGGAATAGAGATGGAAAGGTATGATGTGTTTCGTGAGGATAGAAGGGGTAAAAAGGGAGGGGGAGTGCTATTGATGATAGAGAAAGAGTTATGTCCATACAAGGTAGAGATGCAAGAGGGAAATGGGGCCAGTGGTTTTGAAGCAGTATGGTGTGAGATAGAGGTGAATAGAATCAAATACTTGGTGGGATGTTGTTATAGACCTGGTAATGTGGATGGTGGTGATAGTGAAATGTATAGTCAAATAAGCCAAGCAAATAAGAAAAGGGTGATCATTATGGGTGATTTTAATTATGGCAATATAGACTGGAATGAAGAGATAGCAACTGGAAGTAAAGAAAATGAGTTTCTTGAGTTTTTGAGGGATAACTACCTCAGACAGTATGTAACAGAGGACACAAGAGGATTAAGGGTCTTGGATTTGGTCATCTCATCGGAGGATGTAATTATCAATGAGGTATCAAATCATCCCCCAATTGGTGAAAGTGACAATGAGGTGATTACTTGGGTGGTTGCCAGCAGTGCAAGGACCCCTGTGAAAAAATGGTATATGTGGAACTACAAGGGGGGGGTGATTATGAAGAGCTCAGGAGACAGCTTGCAGGTGTAGCATGGAATGAGGAGTTAGCTGGAAAAGAGATCAATGCAGCTTGGGGGATTTTCAAAAAATATTTAGTGGATGCAATGTCTAAATGTATACCACGGGTGAGAAGGTTAAATAAGTTAGGTGTGAGATGGATGAATAAAGAGATTAAGCATGCAATACAGAGAAAAAGGGCATTGTGGAGGCAGCATAAGAGAAGTGGAAGTAACCAATTTCATGAGTTCTACAAAGACCAGGCAAGGAGAGTGACTTGGTTGGTGAGAGTAGCTAAAGAGAGGTATGAACAGCAGTTAGCTAATGAAGCTAAAAAGAATCCTAGGGAGTTCTTTCGATATGTAGCCAGCAAAAGAAAGAATGATTATGGAAGGATGACATTGATTGGAGGAAATGGTATAAAGACAGCTGTTGCAGAATGTGTGGTGGAGATACTTAATGAGCAGTTCATAAAGATCTTTCAATCTTGTGAATGTGACTTCATGGAGAGATTAAGAGCAGTTGATGATGGGGAGGAGAGACTGACTGTAAGTGAGCAAGAGGTGTTTGGGGAGTTGAGTAAACTAGATGTAAATAAGGCTGTGGGACTTGATAATATATCACCACGTATTCTGAAGGAATGTGCCAGAGTGTTGACACCTGCCTTGACATATTTTTTTAATACGAGTCTTGCACTTGGTCAAGTCCCTAAAGAGTGGAAGGAGGACAAGATTGTGCCACTTCATAAAGGAGGTGATCGAACTCAAGCATCAAACTATAGGCCTATCTGTGTGTCAGGTGTTGTGGTTAAGTTGTTGGAGAAGCTTGTGAGAACTAGGATCCAGAGTTGGGTTGATAACAATGGTATAATCTTTGATGGACAGCATGGATTTGCTAAAGGGAGGTCGTGTTTTAGTAATCTACTTACTTATTACAATAAAGTGACTGCTTCCTTGGACAGAGGAGAAGGATACACAGTAATATACTTGGATTTTGCAAAAGCTTTTGATAGAGTACCTCATGATAAGTTGACAGTCAAATTAGAACAGATGGGCTTGGATATTAGATTAGTGCATTGGATTGGAGACTGGCTATCTGATAGGTATCAACAAGTTGTGTATGGGGGTGCAATATCCAGGAAAAGGAAAGTCACTAGTGGAGTGCCTCAGGGATCTGTTTTAGGGCCATTACTATTTAACTTGTATATTAATGATATTGGCGAAGATTTGGATGGAGATATTCAGTTGTTTGCAGATGATGCAAAGTTGGGACGAACCATAAAGAGTAGTGAAGATGTTGTGGCCTTGCAAGAAGACTTGAATAAATTGAGTGATTGGGCAAGCAAATGGGGATGCGAGTTCAATGTTGCAAAATGTAAGGTTTTAAAATTTGGAAAACAAAGATGGGATGCAGAATTTATGCTTGGTGAGAATATATTGTTGGAAGTAGAGGAAATAAGAGATCTGGGAGTGATAGTGGATAAGGATCCAAAATTTAGGGGACACATCGCCAAAATTGTGAAGACAACACAAAGACTTCTGGGAATGATGAGGAAGACACTGACGTGTAGAAGTAGGGAGATTCTTGTTCCATTGTATAAGGCTTTGATTAGGTCACACATGGACTATTGTGCCCAGATTTGGTCACCTGGTTTTCAGAAGGATGAAGAGATGTTGGAAAGGGTGCAAAGGCGACTGACTAAGGTAGTTTCTGACCTCTGGAATGTCGAGTATGAGGAAAGATTGAAAAGATGTAATTTGCAGAGTCTAGTGGAGAGAAGGAAGAGGGGAGATATGATAGAGACCTACAAGTTGGTGAGGGGTTGTTATAGGATCAATGGTGGAGAAGTTCTACATAGAATAGTGGGAGATCAGGGGAGAACCAGAGGTCATACCTGGAAACTGTATAAAGAGGGTGTGAGTAGGGGAGTGAGAGGCAGGTTTTTTTCGTGCAGAGTTGTGAATGATTGGAATGCCTTGCCTGAGAGTGTGGTGTCTGCAAGGAGTTTGAATGTGTTTAAGACCCGGTATGATGAGATGTGTGTGAGATAAAAGGACCTCCTAGATGAGTCTTTGACTCCATGAGGTCTTGTTTTAATAATAATAATAATAATAAAAGATGAATTTGAATGGGCACTGAATGAATTGTCAGCCAACAAGGCACTAGGCACTGATAACATCCCCTCAGAATTAATAAAATACTCAGGAAACATAACTAAGTCATACCTTTTCAAGATCATAAAAGATATTTATGAAACAGGAATCATCCCCAAAGATTTTACACAATGCTCTATCATACCCATTCCTAAAGTAAATAATGCAAACAAGTGTGAAAATCATCGAACAATAAGCTTAATATCACATGCTTCGAAAATACTACTCAAAATTATACAAAACAGACTAACAAAGAAGGTTGAAGAATATGTTGGCAATGACCAGTTTGGATTCAGGAAACAGCAGGGGACAAGAGAAGAAATCCTAGCTCTAGAACAGTTATTGAAAGAAGATTGGAGAAGAATCAAAATACTCTGATAGTCTTTCTTGACTTGGAGAACGCCTTTGATAGTATTGACTGGAATCAAATGTTTCACCTCCTAAAAACATTAAGGTAGATTGGAGAGATAGAAGGCTCATATTTAATCTTTACAAGCATCAAGAAGTCCCAATAGAAGCATCCAGCAATACAACAAAAACCGCAATAGCAAAAATACGTAGGGGTGAAATATGTATGGCTGAAAGAGAGCACCCTGTAAGATAGGGGTGCTCTCTTTCACCCATATTGTTTAATCTGTACGTTGAAGATGCAATAAATAAACTGAAAGAACTAATAGAAACCAGAACTAAGATAAATGGAATTGATATTAACTGACTACGGTTTGTGGATGATATAGCAGTTTTAGTTGATAACGAAAACAAACTGAAAGCCACCCTAACAAAGATGGAAGAAATCTTCACACAGTACAGCCTAAAAATTAATTATAAGAAAACAAAATTATTAATTACAAGTAAAGCAAATCCAATGAAAATAAACCTGGAAATAAATAATAACCTACTACAACAGGTATCCTCTTTTAAATATCTTGGAAGTCTTATCACAGAAGATGGAAGAAACCAATCAGATATTAAAGCACGAATAATCCTAACCAAAAATGCATTCTATAACAGAAGAAACATTTTTACCAGTAAAGGACTTAGCATCCAGCTCAAAAAAAGGCTAGTGAAAACATACATATGGAGCATTGCATTATATGGTTGTGAGGCCTGGACTCTAACAAAACAAGACATGAAAAAGTTGGAGGCATTTGAAATTTGGTGCTGGAGAAAGATGATGAAAATTAGTTGGACAGAAAAGAAAAGTAATGAAGAAGTTCTGAATATAGTTCATGAAGAGTGGTCATTAATGAAACACATCAATAAGAGAAGAAAAAGCCTAAATGGACACCATTTGAGGCATGGGAGACTGATTACAGAAATAATGGAGGGGACTAGAAGGAAAGAGGCCACGAGGCAGACCAAGAATTTCATATATAAATAACATAATGATGCTAACTGGCACTAAGCGTTATGAAGAGATAAAAAGGAAGTCACAAGACAGGATGTTGTGATGTGCTGCTATATTTACCAATTTTCGGATTGATGCACCAAAGAAGAGGAAGAGAATGGAATATGCTTCGCCTATCTGGATGCAAACATCACAAACCAGTTTAGATAAGCTTATAAAAATTCAGAAAAATGCAGCTAGAATCATATGTAGACCAAGGAATACAACTCCTAGAAAAATAGCAGAATTCGAATCCAACCTTGTGCCTTTAAAAATTAGGTGGAAAGAAAATCTTACTAAATTTGTAGAAAAAAGAGCCAACCTTGCACATCATAGAACAAGTGAACTTTTTAAACATTGGCAACCAACAAACAGAATAAAGAAAAAATCAACAACGCATGAAATCATAGAAAATAAAATTCCCTGGGATTGCCAAATAAAATAGCCAACTACCCAGCATTTCCTCCAAATCAAGGCAGGAAAAATATAGTTATTAAATTTTGAAATAGGGAAACATGAGAAAAAAAGCCTAGAAAACCCTGAAATCTTGAGATCATTAGCTCTTTCAAAAATAATGGAATATGGACCTGACTCAATTAAGATCTACACAGATGGCTCCAAAAATCCAAATAGCAATTCTGGAAGTGGCATGCTCATAATATAGAACTAACAATATAGGATGCAACTCATACCATGCAGAATTAATAGCCATTAACACAGCACTGCAACATTTGGATAAACAAAACCCAAAGTAATTTATATTTTTCACAGATTCTTTAGCAGCCCTTCAGACTATTAAGAACTGCTACACTAGCCATCAGAAAATACTTAGAGACATAGCAAAAGACATAATCAAACTACATAAGGATTCTGAAATAATTTTCCAGTGGATTCCATCCCACGTGGGATTAAAGGGAAATGAAACTGCAAATGAAGTAGCAAAAATGGCTGCAACATCAAGTGATACCACAGATTTCGATCTTTTTAAAATCACTCAAAAAGAAAACATAAAAAGAACGATCCTCCAGGACATGACTCGCCACTGGTATTCATTTAAAATGGAAAAAACTCTTTCTTTATAAAGGAACGCCTTTATAAAGAAATATGTGAAACTCTACTTCATTCTCCTAACTTAAACAGATCCGACGGCTTACGTCTATCCCCTTTATGGGAGATAGTACTTTACAAATCAGCTAATCTTTCCTAACTTTTTATTGTATTGATTTTTTTTATTTTTTATTTTTTTATTTTTTTTTTTAAGGAAATTTATTGACCTTTTTAGTTATCTTACACCAGCTACTTAGGTGGTGCTTTTTGGAATTGTCAGTTATTGTTTAATTTGAGCTTAATGTACTGAAGATGCCTGTGACACACAGGTGAAAATTATACTATTAAATAATCTTTGCACGTGAGTTTTTTCCATTATTAATTTTGTATCGATATGTCTACTCACGGTATACCTCTTTTAAAACTTACTGGTATTCATTGTGCCACTACCATGATCTCTCACCTCAAGACCAATCAAGTTTAGCAATGGCATAAAAGTCTTCCCCATCTGCAAAATCTGTAACATCAAGGAAGCATCGTCAGTGAATTTACCAAATTGTATGAATATTTCTAAATGTAAACTTTATAACTACCCAGAAAAGGTGCTGTATAAAATACATGAATTTTAAAATCTACGATCTGGTGTACTAATACCATGGGATAAAAAAAAAAAAAAAAAACTTTCAACAGCTTAAATGTCTCAATCGTGTTCCTGCTTTGTCTATCCACCAAACTCTGCAATCTTCATGCCCTCAGCCTATCCTCATAATCAGTATAATATTCCGGATATAATTTTTGTTATCCATATCTGCACCCTCTTCAAGGTTACTTCATCCACTTCAAATCCCAGTGATCAGATCTGAGTACAGAAACCCAGATGTCATCTGACCAAATCTTTATGCACTGGGACCACCTCCCTTTTCTCTGAGATGTCTTCACGACCTTTACAGTATGTCTTCTGAACTTCAAATGTTTATCTACAATCACCCCATGATTCCTTGCTTCTTCCAGTATACTTCCACTAAGTGAGTATGATGAAGCATCCCATCTGTGGATCCCAAAATTCAAAACCTTACATTTATTTGCATTAAACTGATATCTCCATTAATTTGCCCAATTTTTCAGCTTATTTAAATCCTCTTTAAGAGCCATAACATCAGCACTATTACTAATTATCCTTCCTGGGTTCCCATCATACACAAACAACTGAATATTTCTCTGCTGTCCTGACATAAAGATTGAACAGTAATGGCCACAGTACTGAACCCTGTTGAATTTCACTTTCAATCTTCCTACTTCCTGATATTGTTCTCTCCGATATCTGTCAGAAAGCCAGTACCAATCCAGTCCACTAACCTAATATCCAAATCTGTATGTTGCAACTTAAAAGCTAGCTTGTCATGTGGCATCCTATCAAATGCCTTTGATTATCGAAAAAAAAAAAAAGAAGCCATATCCTCATTTTATGCATTTGATGTTATATTGTTAATGTTGTCTTTGTCTTATCTGCACCTTTTGTTATTTCTACCTTTACTTTATGCTTTGGCTTTTTTACTCTCGCTCACACTCTGTAATTTAACAAATTTATTTGATTTACGAGTGTGCCAGTTGAGTGTCAGTAAACTACTCATTGAGTGTAAGTTTTTAAGAATCATAAACAAAAACAAATCAGATATTATTCCCATTAACTCTGACCTTTACCTTATATCAGTCATGGCTTGAGCGTATTACTTAACATGTTAAAAATATCTTGCCCCTCTTTTCTCAGATACATGCAGATTTATAGTTTTGAGATCAGTGCATTGACAAGTCACTCTCAATGTGTTGTTTCACAAACTAATTTAATTCAGCTAAGAAATCTATTTACGCTGTTCATTCCACATATGAACATGGATGTAATGAAATTACAAGTCAGATAATTACAAGAGATTCTATCTTAGGCTTAGTTCTCCTGCAGTTTTATCTTATAACCTAAACAAAACATAGGACACTTTATTAATCATCCTAATCACCAAACATTTAACTTGCCAAGCGTTTACTCGATAAACAATAACTTATGTTTAACATATACGGCAGTTCGCTTACTCTTAAAGTAAAAATCTATTCAACTATATCATGAATGTTTATGCTGGCACAATTTAACACAGAACAAAGCACATAATGTGAATTATTCAGAAGTATTTACATATCCTTCTAAATATTTACAACGTGCTGAATTCCATACACATCATCATGAGAGGTTCATTCAACTGACAATATATACTTCGTTTAATCCTTTATCCAAGTGTAAACAAAAAGTTTGCACCTGAACTATTTTCAGGACTGGGACAACTCATATAAAGAAGCTAATGACTTCACATCACTTGCCTTAGTATCCCATAATGCAAAGCACATCTCCTTGTAGACATGTATAATGCTATGCATTATGAGAAGGGTAACCAACAGATTGGTTTCAACCTTTATTGAGGTTCCATCAAAGAGAACCAGACCCATAGGTGGTACTAAGGTATACTTAGGTATATATAAGGTATAATCATATATTTAGTTTAATTCTTTATCCAAGTGTAAGCAAACAAGTTTGCATCTGAGCTATTTTCGGGCCTGGGGGACTCTTGGATTAAACCAAGTATATAATTTCTTGGAATCTTTAATTTATAGTATAACCAAGTGGAAAAACTTCCAACAACTCTCTGTGATCCAGATTATTTTGATAATAAGGTGTGACACCTTTTGGCTACTCAGATATGAATATATAACTTCTGCCTTACTTCAACCTTATCATTGCCTCTGAGTCTGGCTCCCATTGATGAGACCTCAATAAAGGTTGAACATTGGTCTGGGTAGTTGCCCTTCCCATAATGCATAGCATTATACATGTCCACAAGGAGATGTGCTTTGCATTATGGGATACTAAGGTAAGTGATGTGAAGTCATTAGCTTCTTTATACGAGTTGCCCCAGTCCTGAAAATAGTTCAGGCACAAACTAGTTTGTTTACACTTGGATAAAGGATTAAATCAAATAAATCAAATATATAATTTCTTGGTATCTTTAATTTATAGTATAACCAAGTGGAAAAACTTCCAACATCCATCAAACTCAGGCCATAGGTCTTCAAACTCTAGATCATAGGTTGCCAAACTTTTTCGGGCCGCCACCCACTTTGCAAGACATAAATTTTGTAACCCCCCCCCCATCATAACAGTTTGAATAAAACCATATTTCAAATATTTGAGACTGAATAAAACCATATTTCAAATACTCAATACTGTACTGTCGACATTTCTTCTTATATTCAGATATAATGAAGTAATAAAATTTGCGAAAATATTCATAAAATAAAAGATTTAATTTACACTTTGTATGACTCCACTTATCTATCACACTTTCGACTGATGATTGTTGGCAAAGCACACAAAAAATAATGAAACTTATTCCTAAACCACTGGTATTTATAGATTTGAAATCTAGCCTGAATCGACTTGCATGCATTGACTTGTTTGTGATACCGTCGTACTCGTGCTTTGAACAAGTCCCTGCAAGCACCCATATTCCTGTCAAAACATGCTGAATTGAGTGAATTACCTACGTAATAGTTGACCGACATACTACAAGTTAAGACTCATCTGCTGTGTGGATAGACTAAAGCCTGTATGGCACGATCAATTTTTACAATAGCAAAAAATTAATAAATTTTTTAAGTATATAAAAAATAGAAGTTAAAATATCCTGTATGACACGTTCAATTTTCTCATTGACATAGAAAATTGATAAAAAAAATTGATCATGTAAGACAGGCATAAGATGAATTAAAATTCAATATTTAAATTTTAAATGATTATCTAATTGCAAAATCACGAAAATAATTAATTTTTAAATATATATTATTAATTTCTTCTATAAAGAGCCACCAACCCCAAGACCTCCTGAACACCCCCAAATACTTCCGATTCCACTATAGTCCCACCCCTAGAAGGCTTCACCGCCCACTTTGGGAACCTATGCTCTAGATCATTCCTTCCATACAACCTCCGTATTGATTTGTTAATTATCATCACTCTCCTTCTTGGTTCACCTCTATCATAGCTAGGCAGCAGACTCACAAACTTCACCCTCTCACTCTTCTTTTTTGCTTCCAATAATTCTTTTGTATCATCCCTCATACAATACTTCTCACCTCTCAGGTCATTGGTTTCAGCCAAAACAATCAATTAAATTAAAGATGCCAAGAAATTATAAGTCAAAAAATCAGCTAACACCTTCTATTCCCTTACAGGCAGTAGGTGAGGCCTTTAAATCCTATCTAGCTTTCAGAGACTGAGTGGGCAGTTCAGTCTCCACTAGTATCCAATCAGAGATAGCTGATTCATGACTATCACTAATTATAAGCTACTACCTATGAAGAGATGGGCAAACAAGTGCTATCATCTCTTGTGTGGGTTCTACTGTTGATGTTCTTGAATTTTCCCAAATTTTTGGGAGAAAAATCCCACTTTTCTTTGCCAGAGAGCAACTAACTCAGGAACCAGTTAAAATAGGCTTAGAAAAAATTCCTCCAGTTAGCAACTAGACTTGAACTTAAGTCTAGCTTTGGGCAACCTAGTACAGAGGATGCAAACATCACTTCCACTGCCTTCAAGAAATTATATTCTTAGTTTAATCCTTTATCCAAGTAGTTGCATAACTTCATGACTGGGTTACTTGTATATAGAGGCTAATGACTTCACATAAATTGCCTTAGTATCTCATAATTCAAAGCACCCCTCCCTTTCTGATGTGTATAATGCTAAGAATTATGGGAAGGGCCACAGTGCAGACCAGTTTCGACTTTTATTGAGGTCTCATCAGTAGGAGCAAGACCTAAGGCAGTTGATGTAAAGTCATTAACCTCATGTAGCCCAGTTTTGAAATTACTCTGCACACAAACTTTGCTTGCTTACACTTGGATAAAGGATTAAACCAGGAATATTATTATTATTATTATTATGTGACACCTCCAGGGAGTCCAAAGACTCATCAAGGGAGGACACCCACTCCACAACTCTCCGTCTCCACTACTCAAATCCACCAACTTCAACTAACCACGAATACACCAACGGCATCTACTGCCGACCACCACCACCGTTAGTATTTCCACAGACAATCACAAACATCCATGCCCATGGAAGGATTCGAACCTGCAGCCTTTTGACTGGAAAGCGGATACACTAACCGCTCGGCCAACCAGGCCAGCCGGTAATTCTTTAAATGCCATTTAATTATTCTTTGTACGTATTATCTGTTGTATATAATTATATGTTTACAGTAAATATTTAAATTTTTTATAACTGAGTTTCATTCTGTAGAATACACAACATACTGATCCTTGAAGTCGATGAAACATCACAGATATGAATCTAAAACATTGTAACCAACTAAAATATAAATATACAGGGTGGCCATAAAATAACTTTCCCTCTTTGGAGGCGTCTGTAGGCTAAAACCAATAAACGGAATGAGACCAAATTTTATATTGGGACTTTTGAAGGCATGGGGAGATGATTTTCGCAAAAAAAAATTATTAGTACCAAAAGTCGTGGATGGGGGAAATTTTGGCGCTGGAGGAGTTGAAAACAAGCAGATAATTACATTAAAGGCTGATAAAATGGAATAATAACATTTCGACAGTGTAAGTGACAGCTGCATCACTCATTCCAGCTGGATATGTGGCACATTACAATGATAATAAGCATTATAATAATTAAAATAAAACAACTTGTGAGAGACACAGAAATTAATGTAGTGATTGAACTCACAGGAAATAATGTTTTATTCATCAGAATCAGGGTCCCCTGGACCACACACAAGATTTTCAATGTGCTGACCTTTCTTGTGTACAACAAATTGCATCCGGTGTGCAACATGCTCTACAGCTGAGCGTAAAGAGTCGGATTGGATGTTCATAACAGCCCATTCAAGACATGCAAGTTGGGAATGCCACCAACATACATAACGGGTTTCAAATACCCCACAGCCAAAAGTCACATGGAATGATGTCCGGGGATCGAGGCGGCCATGTCATTGGAAAGAACTGACTGATAACCACCCTGTCATTAATGAAATGCTGGCGTAAAAGGCGCTGTACTGAATGTTGAATGTGTGGCCGTGCTCCATCCTGCATAAAAATTATGGAGTCCAAACATTGTCTTTGCTGCAATGCAGGAATGACAAAACTTTTCAGCATTCGTCAATAAATCTCTCCGGTGATGGAACAGGTTACAGGACCTGTAGGGGTAATACGCTCAAAAAAGTATGGTCCTATTATGAAATTGGCTGTGAAGCCACACCACACGGTTACTTTTGGAGAATGCAGTAGTATTTGCTGGATCGCTTGGGGATGTTCAGATGCCCAAATTCTGCAGTTGCGAGTGTTGACTGACCCATTCAGATAAAAATGAGCTTTATCACCCCACAATATTCTCCAAGGCCAGTTATTGTTGACCTCCATTCTGGCAAGAAACATTAGCACGAAGGTCATGTGTTTATCATAATCTGTGGTAGTTAGTGCTTGCACACGACTGAACTTATATGGATAGAAGTGAAGCATTTTCCATAAGATTTTTCAGGCTGTACCATAAGCCATATCAAGTTTGCGAGCTATGGCACGAGTGCTTGGACCAGTACTGGTCCCTGTGTCATTAAACACTGCAGTAGCAATGTCTGTTACTGTCTCTTCTTGCACTGCTTTCCGTCCTCTGCCAGGTCTAACTTCTAGTGATCCAATTTCTTCAAACTTCTTAATCATAGCTCTCAGTGCTACAGCTGACATAGGACCTGTATGCAGGTTATGAAGCTTTCTGAATTCCCGAACGGCCACTACGGCATTGCACTGTTTAAGGTAAAACAACTTAACAAGTAAAGCACACTGAGGCATGGTAGGACGCATATTGAGCACAATTCGTGTCATTCGAATAATTGCCTGAACATTACCAATCCCTTTTTAACTGGAATTGGTGGCACTGCTGTCACGTACACACAGTAAAATTTACATAATCCTTTTTACCTGTGTTTACTGTAAACATTTGACTGCTTTCAGCTCTGCCAGCACCAAACTTTCCCCTATCGGCGACATTTGGTACTAAATCTTTTTTCGCAGAATTCATCTCCCCATGCCTTAGAAAGTCTAAATATAAAATGTGGTCTCATTCTGTGTATTAGTTTTAGCTGCAGATATCTCCAAAAAGGGAAAGTTAATTTATGGCCACCCTGTATAATTATACTGTTATCTATACTCCATGACTGACTTTAATCTATAGGTTGGATATAAGTTAGGAGTAACATACTTAGAGCAAATCAAGCTCTTTAAAATGCAAGGGCCAGTTGATTATTTAAAGATCAATGTATAGAGATTGTATAAATGGTAGATTAGTGTAACTGTCAAATATGAGTTATCAGTCCAATGCTGTCACAAAAACTCCTCAGTCTTGAACTACCAGAAAAAAACTGATCATTTCAACATGCAAATGATCTATCCGAGGCAAATTTTCATTAATGCTTCTTCCACTTCTGTCAGATTTTTGTATTAACAGAACTCTTGGTTTAACAGAACTCTAAAATAATGTAATAATGTTGTCATATCATCCCAATCTCTCTCCAGTAAAACCCAGTTTCTAGACAGAAGCAAGAACTTTTAGAGAAGCATTTAGTGCAGAAATATGAAACCAGGTTGAGCAGATTTGGAATTTGTATATGGTTAGCAGATGGACAACTGAAGACATCTTGAGCAAACATAGATGCCAAGTTTTTTTGTATTTACACCTCGCTGACAATACTAGAAAAGTGATGCATTTCAGGAAAAGTTAGAGGTAAGTGTCAGTCCAAGATGAGAAATATGGTCTTTATTGTTGAAACTGAGTGCTATCAAAAGTAAAGGGATAGCGAAGGTATTTTTTTGGGCAAGAAAAAAAAAAAAGAATTGTGTTTTGGAAATGATAACTAGGTCATCATTACCCACTGAATGATGTGAAGTTCAGTGTTTAGGACACTGGTTATAGAAGATCTTGAAACTTGGATGTTTGAAACTACATGGTTTGTCATGGGAGTACAAGGAATGTGTCACATAAGTGCTATCATCAGCAAACTATGGAGAATTCGAGATCAATGAGAGAAAATCCACCATTACATTCAGTGAAAAACCTAAGAACAATTACGATTTTTCTTGGTTTAGAAAATTTATAATTTCACATACACAAAAACTAGTACCATTATAATTTTCAGTTAAGGGGTCAAACTAGATAACTGTGAGGAGTTCTGACTTAATATTTGATCCTGACCTTCTCATGGGATACCCTATTAGTGGTTATCGAACTGTGGTGTCATCTGATTTAACAGGTCCCCTCCCTTACTGCTGTTTTCATCAGGTAACCAGTAAGAACAGCAAATCTAGCACTAAAACAAACTCAAACTTGATATGGCAGAATTCAAAAATATCAGATAATAGGCAATATCAAGTAGCGATGTAGACAAATATCAAAATGGACATTTGAATATGACATGTCACTTCTTTGTGCCTATCATTAGAAGGTTCAACAATAAGGAAGAAGTGGAGTCATTCTTTGAGTCATTACAGAAGGCAGCTGACAAAGGAAAAAAGAAAACCTGGTCCTTATTATTATTATTATTATTTCGTGATTATTCTTCCAAGGAATAATAATGAAATAATAATCTTTTGATTATTATTCCAAGAAGTCTGAAGACTCATCAAGGGAAGACACTTACTCTACAACTCTATCTCCACTGAACATCTGCTACTACATCAACTTCTGCTCTAACTACATCAACGGCATCTACTGCTTACAACCTCCATCTCTAGTATTTTTTGTCTGTAAATTGCTTGTTTTCTGAAGAGCCAATATGTCCATATGCTGGATGAAAAACCGGAGTTTCCAGGAGGAAAAAACTCTGCCCCCTCTATGTGAGATCAGCTAACTCACCTTCAATTCAAAAAAATCCATATATAAAGATTCCTCCCATCAAGATATTATTATTTCAAAGCCTTATACAATGGAACAAGAATCTCCCTACTTCTACAAGTCAGTATCCTCTGCATCATACCCAGAAGCCATTGTGTTGTCTTCACTTTGGCTGTGTCCCCTAAATTTCAGATCCTTATCCACTATCACCCCCAGATCTCTTATTTCCTCCAACTCCGACAATATATCCTCACCAAGCATAAATTCTGCATCCCATGTTTGTTTTCCAAATTTTAAAACCTTTCATTTTTGCAACATTGAACTTGCATCTCCATTCCTGTGCCCAATCACTCAATTTATTCATGCCCAATCACTCAATTTATTCACGTCTTCTTGTAAGGCCACAACATCCTCTCTACTCTTCATGGCTCGTCCCAACTTTGCATCATCCAAAAACAACTGAATATCTGCATCCAAATCTTCACCAATATCATTGATATACAAGTTAAACAGCAACGGCCCTAAAACAGACCCCTGAGGCACACCACTAGTAACTTTCCCCACATAGCCAGTCTCCAATACACCAATCTAATATCCAACCCCATCCACTGCAGTTTGACAATCAACTTATCATGCAGTAATCTATCAAAAACCTTTGCAAAATCTAAGTATATTACTGTGTATCCTTCTCCTCTGTCCACGGACGCAGTCACCTTATTGTAATAAGTAAGTAGATTACTAAAACATGACCTCCCTTTAGCAAATTCACGCTGTCCATGAAAGATAATACCATTGTTGTCAACCCAATTCTGGATCCTAGTTCTCACAAGCTACTCCAACAACTTAACCACAACACCTGACACACAGATAGGCCTATAGTTTGATGCTTGGGTTCTATTACCTCCTTTCTGAAGTGGCACAATCTTGCCCTCCTTCCACACTTTAGGAACTTGACCAAGTGCACTACTCGTATTAAAAATGTGTCAAGGCCTGCGTCGACTCCCTGGCACATTCCTTCCAAATACGTGGTGATATATTATCAAGTCCCACAGTCTTATTTATGTGTAGTTTGCTCAACTCCCCATACACCTCTTGTTCACTTACAATCAGTCTCTCTTGCCCATCATCAACTGCTCTCAATCTCTCCATGAAGTCACATTCACAAGATTGAAAGACCTTTATGAACTGCTCATTAAGTATCTCCACCACACCTTCTGCAACAGCTGTCTTTGTAACATTTTCTTCAATCAATGTCATCCTTCCATAATCATTCTTTCTTTTGCGGCTACATATCGAAAGAACTCCTTAGGAATCTTTTTGGCTTCATTACTTAACTGCTGTTCATACCTCCTTTTAGCTACCCTCACCAACCAAGTCACCCGCATTGCCTGTTCTTTGTAGTCCTCATGAAATTGGTTATTTCCACTTCTCTGAGGCTGCCTCCATAATGCTCTTTTTCTCTGTATTGCATGCTTAATCTCTTTATTCATCCATTTCACACCTACCTTATTTAACCTTCTCACCATTGGAATACATTTAGACATTGCATCTACTAGATAGTTTTTGAAAATCCCCCAAGCTGCATTGATCTCTTTTCCAGCCAACTCCTCATTCCATGCTACACCTGCAAGCTGTCTCCTGAACTCTTCATAATAACCCCCTCCCCTGTAGTTTCACATATACCCTTTTCTTACAGAGGTTCTCACACTGCTGGCAACCACTCAGGTAATCACCTCATGGTCACTCTCACCAATTGGTGCATGATTTGAAACTTCATTTATAATTACATCCTCTGATGAGATGACCAAATCCAAGACCCTCAATTGTCTGAGGTTATCCCTCAAAAACTCAAGAAACTCATTTTCCTTCCTTCCAGTTTCTATCTCATCATTCCAGTCTAAATTGCCCATAATAATCACTCTTTTCTTATTTGCTTGGTTAATTTGATTATACATTTCATAGTCACTATCATCCACATTTCCTGGTCTATAACAACATCCAACCAAGTATTTCATTCCATTCACCTCTACTCACACCATACTGCCTCAAAACCATTGGAAGTATTTCCCCTCTTGCATCTCTACTTTGTATGGACATAACTCTTTCTCTATCATCAATAGCACTCCCCCCCCCTCTCTTTTTACCCCTAGAAATATAATTTCTTGCCATCTTTAATTTATAGTATAACCAGTTGAAAAAGCTTTTAACAAAAAACAAATTCTTTCACCTTTTCTTTCTGCATTCTGACAGTATTACTAATATTATTAATTTGACAATAGGGAAACAAGATTTTGTAGCATTTTTGTGAAGTACTCCCCTTATTATAGAATTGCCATAAAAAATATCTTCTTACACTCTTTCTCTCCTTTATTTTTTGGCTTCGGACATCTTGCTTTTTTTTCTGTTTTCTGTTCATCACAATGATGATTTTGAAATTATTTTGCAGCGCTCTGCCAAAAATGGTTGTAATGTTTGTTGTGATAATGAATGTCATGATTGTCATTGGTAATATCAACAGAAAAATCAAAAACTATAGCCTTTAAAGGACAAAATCCAGTAAGAACTAAAATAGTAATAGATGGCAAGGTTTTAGAACAGGTGAATTCATATAACTACCTAGATTGTATGATTACATATGAAAATGAAAAAGATGTAAATCTAAAAATTGCAAAATATTTAAAAATAACCGGTGTAATTAACTCTATAAATTACAGGTAACCCTCATATAATTCACTACTTATAAAATGCGGTTTTGATATAATGTGGTCTACAAATTGTAGTAACCCTTGTTCAACGTTTTGATAAAAACACGGTCTACAAATTGTAGTAACCCTTTATCTTTTCATATATTTTTCACCACACGACTTAAAAATCAAATTTTATCTTCGTTAAATTGTGCCAGCCATATCGCACATGTAGTTATAAGTAGTGAATTTATATTAGGGGAAATACCCTTTAGCAAGCATGTGCGTCAATTGTTTACCGTATAAAGTGTTTATTGTTGAAAGTTGTCTTCGTTTTCTGCGAGGAAAGCGCATTAAAAATCATAAGTGTGTTAATCTCAAGCTGAGCACTTTATTTTCTGGTGAGTTACATACAATATGTAATGCCTTTTTTATGTTAAAATTTTATTTTTATAGTAATGGCCACTTAGAGGACTTTTGCGATATGGTTTAAAACGAAATGAGTGAAATAGATGACGTCGAACCAAATAGCGGGGATATTTCTGCCGAAGCTTCGGATTGTGATGAATCCATTAAAGAATTCTTTTTAAAGAATTCATTTCATTGGAGGCCTGAATAATAATAATAATAAGAAGAAGAAAGAAATTAGCAGAAGGATTGGACTTGGCAAGAAAGTTAGGAAGTTATTTTACGGATAATGATCCTTCAGTGGAGCACTCGGGAAAATTCATGAGACAATTGGATATTTGTTTTGCTCCATATTATGAACATAATAAAAATTTGCAGCATAGTGGTAAGCAAGGTTTTATTACTGACTTCTTGATAACTAAACCAGCCGAAGTATGCAATGAGAATTATACAAATGATGTCCAAGAGATTTCAAGTGATGGCAACATCCGGCCACTCATAAATAAAGAACATCTACGAAATGTTCGTTTTGAAGACAGTGGTGACGATTGTATTATGCACTTTATTTTTATTTTGCCTAAAACATTTATGCATTATATGAAATGAAGTTTACGTACAATTTGTAATTTTTATTTTATACTATGTATTTGTTTCATAGTTTATATGTTTTCTTAACTTACTTGAATTACCTGAATTAAATAAAAATATTTTTTGTTGGATATGTCATTGTTGTTTATATAATTAAAAAAAAAAAGATTTCGGAACATAACTCTACTTTTTCTATGTGATCTGAGTCTTGCATAACGCATCTTATATAATGCACCATTTCTGTGGAACCTCACATCCGCGTTATATGAGGGTTACCTGTATATATTTAGTTTAATCCTTTATCCATGTGTAAGCAATCAACGTTTGCACCTGGAGTATCTTCAGAACTGGGGCAACTCGTGGCAAAGGTGGATCAAGCTTCATATCATTTGCCTTAGTATCCCATTATGCAAAGCACATCTCCTTGCGGACATGTATAATGCTATGCACTATGGGAAGGGTCACAATCCAGACCGGTTTCGACCTTTATTGAGGTCTCTTCAGTGGGAGCCAGACCCAGAGGTGATACCAGGGTTGAAGCAATGCAGAAGTCATACCTGAATAAGAAGTTACTTAGATAAAGGATTAAACTAAATATATGTTATAGTCTAACCAAGTGAAAAAAACTTCCAGCATCATTCTCTAATCCAGGGTAATTAATTAAGAAGGTGTGACACCTTTTGGCAACTGGTATAGGTAAATATGACTTCTGCATTGCTTCAACCTTGGTATCACCTCTGCGTATGGCTCCCACTGAAGAGATCTCAATAAAGGTTGAAACCGGTCTTGGGTGGTGACCCTTCCCATAATGCATAGCATTATACATGTCCGCAAGGAGATGTGCTTTGCATTATGGGATACTAAGGCAAGTGATGTGAAGCTAGATCCGCCTTTGTCATGAGTTGCCCCAGTCCTGAAGACATTTCAGGTGCCAATGTTGTTTGCTTACACTTGGATCAAGGATTAAACTAAACATATAATTTATTGTCTAACCAAATGAAAAAAAAAAAAAAAGATAAAAAAAACTTCCAACATCGTTCTCTAACCAGAGTAATTTATTAATAAGGTATGACACCTTTTGGCAACACGTATAGGTAAATATGACTTCTGCATTGCTTCAACCTTGGTATCACCTCTGGGTCTGGCTTCCACTGAAGAGACCTCAATAAAGGTCAAAACTGGTCTGGGTAGTGACCCTTCTCATAATGCATAGCATATGTCTACAAGGAGATGTGTTTTGCAGCATGGAATACTCAGGCAAGTGATGTGAAGCTTGATCCACCTTTGCCATTAGTTGCCCCAGTCCTGAAGATACTTCAGGTGCAAAAGTTGTTTGCTTACACTTGGATAAAGAATTAAACTAAATATATAATTTATAGTCTAACCAAGTGGGGGGTGGGAAGAAAAAACTTCCAACCTAATTAACTCTATATTTAAACCAAACCTAGTTTCAAAACAAACCAGACTAAATGTATACAATCCATTAGCCTTACCAGTGCTATTTTATGGAAGTGAAATCTGGACAATAAAAACAAAAGGACAAACAAAGATTAATAAGAGCTGAAATGAAATTTATGAGAAAAACTGCGAAGTATACTTTATTTGATAACAAAAAAGAAATTATGAAAGAATTAAACCAGGAATCAATAATTGAAAAAATTAAAAACTATAAACATAATTGGATGGAACATGTGCAAAGAATGAAAACAGAAAGAGTACCAAAACAAGCTCTAAAGTACAAGCTATTAGGAAATAGAAAACCAGGAAGTCCTCTTAAAAGATTCAGCGATGAATTCTAAGGCTGGAACAGACTGCTCTAGGCCTAAATCCTTGATAGGCATGATGATGATGATGAATGTCATTACTATACATAAATGTTATTATGAGGGGTACTTAAGGGTCAAAGCTGTATAACTGAGAGGTGACCTCCACATAGCCTTTAAAGGAATGTGGAGAACCAGCCAGGGCTTCTGACCTAATGTCCAATCCTCACCTTCTCGTAGTGCACCCTGTTGGGTATCTACCTGGATACTGAACGAACGAGGATGGGCGCAATTTGGGATTTAGCCGACCAAATTGTATTCTTATTGGCTTAAACCAATATAGGAAATGATGGTACAACGTGACAAAATTTCATGCCGGCTAGGGCATCGCTTGGTTAAACAAGGCCCCCGTTGTTTTCAGCAGGGAACCAGGGTGAACAGCGAAAAGTCAGCTACTGGAACAAATCTGAAAGCACACCCCAACTCAACATCACCAGAGTTAAAGATCTGTACTATCAACATAAGAAGCCTGAATGGCAAAGAAATGGAGCTAGCTGAAGAATTAGATAAGTACCAGATCGACATAATAGGGGTGAATGAAACAAAAAAGACAAAAACTGGTGAGATCTTTCTGAGCAATAAATACAAAATGTTATATTCAGGCAATGACAATCAAGGAAAAGAAGGAGTAGCTGTAGTATTCAACACAAAATACGAGGTTAGTCTTCTTGAATGGCAGTCAGTCTCAAGTAGAGTAATGTGGGCAAATATGAGAATGGGGAACTGGACAATGAGACTTATTTGTGCCTGTGGTCCCACAGAAGGTTTTACTAAGGTAGAAGTGGAGGAATTTTTTGAGGCTTTAGAAAATGCAACTGACACAATGAAAAAGGAAAAGTTGGTCCTTGTTGAGGATCTAAATAGCAGAGTAGGAAATGATTGTCAGACAAACAAAAATATTTTTGTATGTCTTTTTTGGGAAAATTTGGAGAAAAGAGCAAAGCTGATAATAATGGCAAATACCTGTTGGATTTCTGCTCAGGACATGGTTATTACTAACACCATGTTCCAACATAAAAATGTGCACAAATTCACATGGAGAGAAGAGGCATGGAATAAGAAAAGTCTCATTGACCTATGTTATTGTTGATAGTGATGTTTTCTCCCTGGTACAGGACGCCAGAGTATATAGAGGATTTGAAATTGGAAGCGATCGCTATTTAGTCTTGAGCAGGATAAAATTGAATTTCATATTGAAAAGAATAACATGTAAGAAAGTTTTAAAGTGAATAAAAGTTGAGCAGCTCTCAGATGTGAACTGTAGACTACACAAAGATTATTGAAGAAAAAATGAAACAGTTTGAGAACAGGAACCAAACCTTGGAGATTCAGTGGCAAGCCTTGAAGAAAACTCTGATTGATTCAGTCAGAGAGGCATGTGGTGAGGTTGTCTGCAAGGATAGAAAAATCAGAACTCCATGGTAGACAGGAAGTTAAAGAGGCACTTTTGATATGCTTTCTTCTTTTTCTTCAGTGGCAAATATGTCAGCTTGTGCTCTTAGAGAATACAGAGACAAATGCAAGAATGCTAAATACTGTGTAAAACTAGCTAAACAAAAGTCATGGGAGGACTTTGGCAAGAACATAGAAAATAAATATCAAGAAGGTGCTAAGATATTCTGGAGGTTGTTGAAGAAACTTAGAAATGGTGGAAAGAGTGCTGTAAAAGGAGTTTGAGATGACAAAGGTGACATGAAAATAGGAGAAAAAGATATCCTTGAAGTATGGAGTAATTACTTCAAAAAATTACTAAATGAAACAAGCAGTGATAGCACAGTGGTAAAAAACTCTAAACAGGCATACAGTCAGGAATACATATCCATACTTGGAAGTAGAAAAAGCCATCAAAGGCTTTGAAAAGCAGCAGGAGTAGATGATATTCGACCAGAAATGCTGAAGTATGGCGGTATATATAAAAGTCTTACAGTGGCTGCACTGCATAGTTCAGAAAGCGTGGACAGAGGGACGAATTCCCGATGATTGGAGTAGAGCTCTAATAGTACCCATATATAAAAAGGGAAATAAAACTGAATGTGAAATTACAGAGGTATTTCCCTACTGAGTGTTCCTGGCAAGATCTATGCAAGTATACTTGAGAAATGGTTGAGAAGAATTGTGGAAGAAAATCTTGGTGAAGAACAAGCTGGATTCAGGCCAAATAAAGGCTCAGATCAGATCAGCATCAGATCTTCACTTTACGACAAATAGTTGAGAAAGCATGGGAATATAACAAAGATCTGTATTTAAGTTTTGTTGATCTGGAAAAACCATATGACAAGGTCCCAAGAGAGAAGCTATTCAATATGCTACAGTTGTATGGTGTCAATGGGGTGTTATATCAAGCAATAATTAGTCTTTATTTGAATTATAAGTCAGCAGTTAGAATTGAAATACAGGAAGATGGTTTAATGTTAAATCTAGTGTGAGACAAGGATGTACATTATCCCCTTCATATTGTGAACCATTCATTACTTATATGGATCACAATATGAAGGAAAGTGGTATTAAACCTAATATCAAAATTGAAGAAGTTAATGTCAGCTCTTTGCTTTATGCAGATGATGTTATACTTCTAAATAAATCCGCTGCAAGTCAGGAAGCATTCCCTGACTAAATTGAATAACTGTTGTAATAGATATGGTATGAAGGTCAACATTAAAAAGACAAAAACAATGAAAATAGGTAGAATTGTTGAAAATGTCAACTGTGTTGTGAACGTGGAACCTGTGGAACAAGTAAAACATTTCAGCTACTTAGGCACGATTTTTAGTGAAGATGGTAAATTAAATTTGGAAATAGACAACAGAATCAACAAAGCCGGTATGGTAGGAAGTCAATTGAATAAATTCATATGGAATAAGAGAGAAATTAGTCGGAACACTAAATTAGCTGTATACAAGACAGTGTTCAAACCAGTTTTAACTTATGGATCTGAGAGCTGGGTCAGAAGTAAAACACTTGACCAAAGACTAGAGACCACAGATATGAGAGGGACCATAGATATAAGATTAGAGGCATGAACAGATGGCATCAGTGGCAATATCAATCATATTAAAAACGAGGATATTAGGAAAGAACTTGTCATTGTCAGCATCCAGGAATGCATTAGCAGAGCTAATCTCAGGTGGTATGGTCACTTAAACAGAATGGGCAAGGAAAGATTAGCAAAAAAAGTGTTCTCTGCCAGGTTGGCAGGAAAACCACCCAGAGGAAGACCAAGATATAGATGGATTGATACGGTACAAAGTGCCTTAGCCGATAGAAATATAAGATCTGATAATGTTGGAGTCTTGACAAGTAACAGACTGATTTGGAGGAAAATTGTAGATAGGAAGTTAGCAATGATGTAAATTTTTCATGCAGTACTATCATATCCTGTACACTCCTTGAGGATACATTTCAGGAATTTGCTAATGATGATGATGTTATTATGAAATGTGCCTTTTTTTATAATTATTTGCATAATTTTCTTACTTTTTTATCTCCTTATCATTGTTAATTGCAATGTATATTCCCATCCTCTTCATGAATTGTAGATATGTTATTGCTATGCATCAATAGTTTTTCTGCAATCTGCTCTAGAGAGTAGAATCCCCCCCCCCCTTGCTTTTACCAAAAAAATTTGGCTGTTAGAGCGTTAGAATTTCATACCCCTTTTGAAACAAGTTCTTGTGTGGCACAAATTAACACAAATTTAACACATAAATTTAACCTTTATATGTTTGCAAAAAATACAAGCATAAAAAGATTTAAAAAGTCTGAAAATATGTTATTTTTAATATCTTGAAAACACTGTTATTTAATTACCGAACCAAAAATAAAAACTTTTTCAAATGATAATCATTACTTTGATATATATACTGGTATATATATATATATATATATATATATATATACATATACCATATTTGCTGAGAGGATTCCTCTCAGCAAATCCAGTGAATCTTTCTTATATACTCTGAAATTGGATGGTCAGTGGGTCCACTCTGTCTGCATGTTGTGTGTCATGATTGATAATTGCTTTCTTTCTTTTTCAGACTTCCTTGCTAATTCAGAATACTCCCAGGCCTTTGCTTTTCCATCTGCTTTTTTCTTTGTACCTAAATGACTTTCTGTCTTTGACTGAAAATTGTTTCCATAGTTTTGCTAATGATAATACACTATATTCTAGTTTTCAGTCTCATGATATAGATGTAATCAGAATTAATGCTCACTTTTTGCACTAATCACACTCTTTTTCTATATATAAACAATATGCTCTATGCATGGTTTTGTTAATGTGGCAAACCTTGTGGCTATTCAGATACCTGAAGATCTTCCATAACCAGTGCCTGCAACACTGATCTACTTGCCATTTTCCATTTCAGGTCAGGATAACCTTGTGAACGTTGATGTACCAAAGCACAGCTCCTTCTTTTCATAAGAAATATTTCACCTCGCCTTGTATGGGGATCTTGATAATATCTTGATCCCCAGACAAAATCATCAAATTTTTTCTCAGGATGACTTAAGCATTTTCAGAAAAAAAAAAATTGGTGTCCTTATTCTTTTTAAGGGTTCATATCTGTTTGCCAGGACACCTTTCCTACACTTCAAGTGATGGTCAAAAAAACCTCCCTAAAAATTCTAGATGCTGTCCAGGAGACGAGACAGTACATTGAACACTCCTCTCTCAAAGAATTATTATTTCAATCACTTTCTCCTGAATATTTTGTTTCTGCATTATACATTTCCTATAAGTCAGTGTTTCTCAATCTTCTTTCATCTGTGTCCTATTTTTTAATATTAGTTTTTGTGCCCCCCCCCCCACCTTCTCCCCTTGCAATTCTTGTGTTGAGACACTGACAGAACCCAAAAGTTAGCAAAACAACAACAACAAAAAAAAAAAAACTATGAATTAATTAAAATTTTTAAATATTCATATTAATTTAAATACATCATCAAATCTTTCGAAAATTATATAGATCTGGCATCACTGCACAGACCATTGAATGGTATCGGCCTTTCATTAACATTCACGATTTCATCACTGGAAGTTCGAATATTCTGGAAATGTTTCTGCAAGTACAAGTAAGGCTTGAAATGGCAAGATGGCAGTAACACTGAAACAGTGACGAACAGTGAGAAGTCGATGGTTGGTGTTATTTTACTCCTATTCGCAATGACTGTGATTCACATAAAAAAACAATCTTTTCTAGTGTAGAAAAATGGATAAATTTTTAATCAGTAAGTGGGCATTTGACAACTGTGGAGTGTCGATGTGAACAAATTCAGGTACATAGAATATCACTCTGAAAGTAAAATCAAGAAAGTATGCAGCAGAATATTTAGATTTCGGTTTTATAAAGACTGAAGTAAATGATGAAGAAAGACCACTGTGTGTTATTTGTTCGAAAATTTTGGCAGTTGATAGCAGGAAACCGAATAAACTTAAAAAACATTTGGAAACACTTCATAAGGAATATGTTAACAAACCGTGAGAGGTCTTTGCTGCCAAACTGAAATGTTTTGAAAAGCAAAAATCTAGCATTAAGAAAGCTTTGCTAGCTTCTTACAAAGTTGCATATTGCCCCACACTATCGGAGAAGACCTTTCTGTCAGCTGCGATTGATATTGTGAAAGCAAAGCTTGTAGAAAGTTTTACTAAACAACTACAGTGCATACCTCTATCAAATGATACTGTTGCTGGGTGAACTGGTGAGTTGTAACTAGTTATTCTCAATTTAGCTTGATGAGGCAACAGATAGCAACAAGGATTGTCATTTCATAGCTTATGTTCGATTTTGTGATGGATTATCAGCAGTTGAAGAGTTATTGTTTTGTAAACCAATAGAAAGAAGAGCCATATCATAAGCAAGGCAAACATACAGTGGAAAAATGGTGTTGTAATTTGCACTGATGATGCTCGAGTTATGTCTGGAAGGTTAAAAGTTTACAAGCCTTTGTGAGGGAAAAATCCCCACAATGTATTTGGACACATTGCATGATTCATAGAGAAGCTCTTGTTGCAAAGGAAATGAGCCCTGATCTAAACATTGTGTTAACAACACTTATAATAGTGGTGAATTATATAAAAATGAGAACCTTAAAATCAAGACTGTTTTCTGAACTTTGCAAAGACATGGCTGGAGTAGAACATTCAACATTACTATTTTACTGCGAGACAAGATAGTTATCATAGGGGAAATGTGTACAACATGTTTATGAATTAAAAGATGAAATAGCAATCTTTTTGGAAGAGTAAAATCACAAAGAAGCAGAGAAATAATTTAGAAACCACTTGTTTGTGATGAAATTGAACTACTCGGTGGGCATATTCGGGAAACTAAATATATTAAACCTGCAACTCCAAGGAAAAAATACACATATCTTAGAGATGAGTGACAAATGCTTTTTGTAAAAAAACTAGTGTTGTGGACCAAAAAGGTAAAGCAACAAAAATTAAAAATGTTTGCAAATGTGGATGAATTTATTAAAACCTACAAGGCAAAATAGCAACACATCAAAGTTTTATTTGCAACTATTGAAAATCCTTTAACAATGTTGCCAAAGAATTTTAGAAACTATTTTATAACCGATGGCAATGTATGAGTGGGTTAGAAACCATTTCAAATTATCCCTGAAAGTTTTTCAATTGAAGAAAAGGAACAATTTATAGACTTCACGTCATGCAGCGAAAGCAAAAGACAATTTACATCTAAATTGCTGTTTGAATTTTGGGCCTGTGTTGATGAATTTTCTGCACTTTTGCACTTTTCATGCACTTTTGCCATTTCCAACACATCTTATCTTTGTGAAATCAGGTTTTCTGCATTGGCTGCCTTAAAAACAAAGTATAGATCTCAGTTAAATATAGAAAGAGAACTAAGAGTGTCAATTTCCAATGTATCATATGAAAAGCTTTGCTCTGCAACACAGGCCCAAGGAAGCCATTAATTTTTAGATTCATTGTTATTGTTTAGTTTTAATTAGTTGCTTGGTATATTTTGCAATATTGATTTGTTATCGTATACATAACTAGTTTATTCAACAGTGGATTTTATATATTTTATTATTTTATTTTCAGAATGCTTTTGTTTCAATAAAGTAGTTTTTCCTTTGATTTCCACCTTCTTCGCCCCCCCCCCCCTCTAGGTATTTCACGCCTCCAAATAGGGCATACCCCACAGGTAGAATTATCGCTATAAGTATTTTAGGATTTCATTTTATGGGTGCTATAATGCAAGAAATATATATACACGAAAAGGAATACTTGGAATATACTTGGAAATTCTTTGGATTGATAATTCAAATGTTATTAATATACATACATATAAATTTTATTGTTTCTTTTCATATCTAGTTATGTTTTCTGTGCATTTTTAGCTTCAAACTACTGTGAAGAAGATAAACATATCAGTAATGCTGCTAATAGTTCAGATTTAGTCACTCACTGTGAAAATGTAAACCTATGTGACGTGGTAGATGCCAGACAGCCAAATAATTATAAGGATGCTGAACTTCAAATGCCAGATAGTCAGTTTTCTTACTGTGAGACATCTGTATCAAATAATGTTAACTATACAAGTGCTATTTCATCAGCTGTACAAGCCTCTATAAATGTATGTGATGCTAGTGTGGAGACAGAAAACCAGACAGCATGTAGTAAATTTACAACTTTGGATGTTCCTGTATGGTTAGTGCCAACTTTGGTTGAGCAGTTAAGAAACCAAACTCATCTTAGTCATCAAAACTGTAAGCTAGCAGTATCTACTATGGTGAATTGTATGAAAGAAGGACTTCCTGAATTATTCACTGTATGGAATAAACTGGAATGTGGCCTAGCTGAACAAGAAGTGATACAGGTAATTATTTAATTGTTATAATTCTCAAAGTTGCCATTTGTCTTTATTAGGACAATTATTATTTATATGAACAATTAAGAACTAGGTGTTGTGTATATCTCTGTTCACTTTCATGTACATGACTGAAAAAAATTACTTAAAAAGAAAAATAATGTTTTTTCTATAGTTGTAGATTTCTTCCATTTTCAAAGATAATGATCAGCTGAACATGTAACTCATGCAGTTGTGTTTATTTATACTTATCTCGGTCATACATACTAGTACAGTACAGTAATTTTACTGACTTTCACAACATAATAGATAAACAGTTAAATATTTAACTGGCCTGGTTGGCCGAGTGATTAGCGTATCTGCTCTCCAGCCAAAACGCTGCAGGTTCGAATCCCACCATGGGCATGGATGTTTGTGATTGTCTGTGAAAGTACTAGTGGTGGTAGTCGGCGGTAGATGGCGTTGGTGTTAGATGATGAAGGTTGAGTATAATATTCCCGAGCGAATAAGGACAACAGATCAGAATGGGATAGTTAGTATAAGGCATCAACGTAGGGATGAGGCTAATGGGGGGAGGGTCTGAAATTCATGTACACTAATGCTAGGGGTATTAGGAACAAGAAGGAAGAATTTTTGGCCATGATTGGCACTTCCAGACCACAGGTTATTGGCATTAGTGAAACATGGCTGACTGTAGATGATATAGCTAGTGGGGTTGAATGTGATGGGTATAATGTGTTCAGGAATGACAGGGAGAACAAAATGGGCGGGAGGAGGATTGTTGATGATAGCTGATGAACTGCAGCCAAGGAGAATAGAAGTTAAATTGCAGGATAGAGAAAAGAGCACATTTGAGGCCATTTGGTGCGAGATTGTGGCTAGCAGAACAAAATATACAATTGAGTGCTGTTATAGACCAGGTGATGGAAAAGATGGTGGAGATAGTATGCACAAGCAAATAGAAGAAATGAGTGGAAGGAGGATAATTATTATGGGAGATTTCAACTATGGTCGCATTGATTGGAGTGAGGAGAGGACAAATGGGAGGAAGGAATTGGATTTTATGCGGTTATTAAGGGATAACTATCTGCGACAGCATGTAATTGAAAATACTAGGGGGTCAGAGACTGCTTGACCTGGTAATTGCATCTCAGGATTTGGCTGTAACAAATATGACCACATTGCCACCAATTGGTGAGAGTGATCATAGGGTCTTGACTTGGGAGGTGGCTAAAGGTGTGGAATGTACAATTAAGACAGGGTACATGTGGAATTATCGGGCTGGTAAGTATGACAAGCTTAGGAGTTTGATTAGTTCATTGCCATGGCATGTACAGCTGCAAGGACTAGAAGTTGATAGTGCATGTGAGGCAGTTAAGAAGTATTTGCATGAAGCAATGGCTGACTGCATACCTAGAGTCCAAATAATAAATCAAGTAGGGGATAAATGGATGAAAACATCATTAAGCTTGAGCTGCAAAACACAAAGAAACAACTATGGGGGAATTTAAGGAGAAAGGTGGCTGGTAGGCACATGAACGGTATAAAGCGCAGGCCAGAAGGATAACGAGTGTGGTAAGAAAAGCAAAAAAGGATTACGAAAGAACATTGGCCATGCAGGCTAAAGAGAATCCTAAACAGTTTTTTTGATATGTTGCAAGTAAAAGAAAAAATGTATATGGCAGAATGGTTTTAAAGAATGCCGATGGTATGGAGGTAACTGAATCAGTTAATATAGTTGAGTTACTGAGTGAGCACTTTGCAAGAATATATCATTGAGGTGGTGACATTGCAGAAACGAATGAACCAATAGATTATACGGGAATTGTGGTGAATGAAGTGGAGGTGAGTAGTCTATTGCATAACCTCAATGTCAATACATCTGTGGGATTGGATGGTATACCAGCTCGTGTAGTACGAGAAGCAGCTAAAGAATTGTCAGTACCCTTGACCATTTTGTTTAATTTGAGTCTCGGGTCTGGGTTAGTCCTGAGGGGGTGGAAAGAGGGCAAAATAGTTAAACTGCATAAAGGAGGTTCCAAGACTGCTGTCGTAAATTACCGACTGATTAGCATATCAGGAATTGTTGTCAAGGTCTTGGAGAAATTAGTCAAGAAAAGAATACAGGATTGGATAGATGAAAATGGGATATTGTATGGGGGACAACATGGTTTTGTGAAGGGTAGATCATGCCTCAGTAACTTGCTCATGTTTTATAACACAGTGACTGCTGAACTGGATAAGGGTAATGGGTTTACAGTGATTCTACTGGACCTTGCAAAGGCCTTTGACAGGATACCACATGGAACTCTAATCAGTAAACTGGAGCAGATGGGGATGGATATAGGGTTGGTGAGATGGATAGGAGGGTGGTTGATGGAGAGCTACCAGAGAGTGGTTTATTCAGGAGTGGAGTCCAAAAAAGACGGCTTGTGACTAGTGGTGTGCCACAGGGTTCTGTTCTTGTACCACTACTTTGCAATTTGTTCATTAACGATATAGGAAAGGATCTGAGAGGAAGTGTTCACTTGTTTGCTGATGATGCAAAGTTGGGTAGTGCAATTGTGAGTGCACAGTATGTCAAAATTTTACAGGATGATTTGGATAGTTTGGAGGACTGGGCTAGGGAAAAATGGATGTCAATTTAATGTGGCAAAGTGTAAGGTTATGCATTTTGCGGTGAAAAGAATAGCAGCAGTATATCACATTGGTGGAACCGTACTCCAAGAGATCGATGAGGCCAGGGATTTGGGAGTGTCGGTGGATAGGGATTTGAAGTTTAGGGGGCACATTGCAAAAGTGGCTAAATCAGCTCATCAAATCACTTGGCTTCTGAAAATACTTTAACAAGTAGAGACAAACAAGTTATTGTTCCTGTATCGAGCCTTGATAAGACCCCCATCTAGACTACTGTGCTCAGATATGGACGCCAAGGTTTCTTCTTGATGGGGAGGAGGTGGAGAGGATCCAGAGACAAGTGACTAAGATGATAGCAGGTCTGTGGAATGAACCTTATGAGAACAGGTTGAAGATTTGTGGGTTGCCAAAATTGGTTGATAGGCAGAAAAGGAGTGATATGATTGAGACATTCAAATTACTGAAGGGTTTCTATAAGATTAATCCAGAAGATATTTTTGAGAATAGGACTGGTGGTGGGAGGACTAGGGGCCATACATGGAAGCTGGCAAGAATGTGGTTAGCAGGGGTATTAGAGCTAGGTTTTTTACTTGGAGAGTGGTGAATGAGTGGAATAAGCTGCCAGAGTCTGTTGTGGGTGCTACGACTGTGAATGAGTTCAAGGCGAGGTATGATAGATACTGTGTGAATGTCGAATAGTTGTTCTTGACATGATGTTAGGGCCTCCCTCGATGAGTCTGTTGACTCCTTGGAGTTGCCCGGAATAATAATAAAGGTTGGTGGAGTTGTAGAGTAGATGCCCTCCCTGGAGGTGTGATATAATAATAATAATATTTCAGTCCATTATTTCACCTAGGATAATGATAAAAGCAAACAAAGCAAAATTGAATAAGAATGTGAAATTTCCAGGTGTTCAGATATTTTGATTATGCTTTCTGGGTGCAGTGAAAAGTTTTTTTAGTAGAGAATGACATGATAGTCTTCCAAATGTTTGGCAGTTAGGAAGTGTAGTTTGTGTGCTGCTTGGTGACATTGTTGAGTTGCAGCAGCGAAAAAAATCTTGAATAGAATCTTAACAGAAATGCATGAATAGAAAGTAGTGCATTTTGTGAATGTGTAGGATAAGTTTGAGGAATGAATGGAACTGTATAAGAGTGATGGACTGCCAGCCTTGTTGGCCGAGTGGTTAGCGTATCTGCTCTCCAGCCAAAAGGCTGCGATTCGAATCCCACCGTGGGCATGGATGTTTGTGCTTGTCTGTGGAAATACTAGTGGTGATGGTTGGCGGTAGATGGCGTTGATGTAGTTGCGGTCAGTTGGTGGATTGAGTGGTTGAGACAGAGTTTGTAGAGCAGGTGCCCTCCCTCGATGAATCTTTGGACTCCCTGGAGGTGTCAAATAATAATAATAATAATCTGAATGAAGTCATTTAGGAAGGCTGCTGCTGGAAGGAAGTTTAGTGAGTAATGAAAATAAGATATCAGTGGACATCAAAGATAATGTGAATGAGCAGGAGATTGGACTAGGTGAGACTAAGGTGGTTGTGATTGGAGAACAGAATGTGAGAACAGGAATGCAAGTTTGGACAAGAAAATGCAGTGGGTGAGGGAGACATGATGTAATGAGAGTGGATTCTGCAAGTGGTATTGAATGCACATATGTAGATGGTCAGGAATATATGGGGCAAAAGATGAGCAGACAGGAGCAGGTGAGGAGAAGTCATGGATGGGGATAAAATGCATAAGACTGGTTATATACCAAGAAATGAATTTTAATGCTTATTTATAAATGGAATATCAGAAATAAGGGAGATGAAATTGTTGCATAGATAGAGTTTATGTGCCCCAAAATAGTCGGAATAAGAATAAGTGAAACATGGTTGGATGACATGCTGAGGGGAATAGAAATGGAGGGATATGATATTTTTAGTGAAGATAGGAAAGGCAAGAAGACAGAGTGAGTACTGCTGATGATTGCTGTGGAATTATGTCTGTGCAAGGTTGAGATACAGGAAGATAAAAGTGGCACTGGTTTTGAAGCAGTATAGTGTAAAGTGGAGGTTGATAGAATGAGATATTTGGTGAGATGTTGCTACAGGGAATGTGGAAGGTAGAGGCAAAGAAATGTATATAGGCATCTTAGCTTAGTGAGCAAGCAAAGGGTGATCATTATTGGTGATTTTAACTATGGCAGTATTGATTGGAATGAAGAGATAGCATTAGGAAATAAGGAGAATGAATTTCTTGAGTTCTTAAGGGATGGCAATCTTAGGCAGTACGTAATGGGGGGGGGGGGGCACATGAGGGTTAAGAGTCTTTGATCTAGTTATATCATCAGAGATGTGATTGTGAATTGAGTGTCTAATCTCCCCCCCCCCCCCCCAGTTGGTGAGAGTGACCATGAAACATATCAACAGGCTACATTTTTCTCCTTAATCGCTTGCTCACACATGGCACTGTAGTGTAATAGGTCTTGTGACCGTTAATGTGTGGGGTCAACATAGAAAAAAAAAATGAAGTGATCACCCGGGATTCAGCCAGTTATATGAGAACATTCTATAAAAAAATAAGGGGGGGGAATATATGTGGAACTACAAGGCTGGTGATTATGGAAAGCTTATGAGACTACTGGGAGCTATAGCATGAAAAGAGGAGTTGAATAGGAAGGATATAAATGCTATGTAGACATTGATCAAGAACTATTTAACAGCAGTAATGTCTGAGTATATCCCAAAGGTGAAAAGACTAAACATGGTAGGAGTAAAATGGATGAATGAAGAAATTAAGCTTGAAATCTGGAAGAAGAAGAAAGCACTGCAGAGGCAACACAAGATGAAGGTTGCTAACGATTAGTTTCATGAAGAGTACAAAGAGTAAACCAGGAGGGTAATTCAGTTGGTAAAGACAACAAAAAGTGCTGTATGAGAAGAAGTTAGCCAATCAAGCTAGGAAAAGTCCTAGGGAGTTCTTTCAATATGTGGCAAGTAAAGGAAAAATGACTATGGGAGGATGATGGTATTTGATGACAGTGCAGAGGATATAGTTCAATTATTCAATGATCAGTTTACCAGTGCATTTCATCCTAGTGATGGCTAGGAAAAAGAAAGTATGGTGGAGGATGCACTGATGTGTGAATGAGAAGGAAGTATATGAGGAATTAAGTAAATTTGATGTTAATAAGGCAATCGGATTTAACAGTATATTGTCATGTGTTTTGAGGGAATGTTCTGTGAAATTAATGGCACCTTTCATTTGAATATCAGATAGTTAGGTATCAGCAGGTTGTGAATGGATGAGCAGTACCCCAAAAGAGAAAGATCACCAGCAGAGTACTGTAGGGGGTCTGTTTTGGGGACATTATTATTTAACTTGTGTGTTAATGATATTGGGACAGGCTTAACTGGAGATATTCAGTTGTTTGTAGATGATAGAACATTGGGAGGAACTGTGAAGAGCAGAGCAAATGTTGCCTTAAGAGGAGAATCTCAATAGACATTTTTTGAGTAGGTAAGTGAGTGGAGCTATCAGTTTAATGTTACAAAGTGTAATGTCTTGAAATTTGGTAGGCAAGGATGGGTTGCAGAATATACAATTAATGGGGAAACATTGTGGAAGTGGAAGAAATGTTTGACTTGAAGTTTAGCGACCACATCAAGTAAAATTATGAGAACATCAAAATGGTTATAATAAGAAGGAGAGGCGATATGATAGAGACTTTTTTAAACTGTTGAGAGGTGGTTACATACTGGGGAGTTCCTTCGCTTGGTTTAACAGCAGGAAGTAGTCATGACAAGGGGCCATCCCTGGAAGTTACAAAAGGAAACTGTGAGAAAGAGGGTGAGGAGTGGTTTCTTTGCATGGAGGGTGGTTGAATCATGGAATGCATTGCCTGATGGAGTGGTGAGATCGAGAACAGTCAATGCGTTTAAGGAGTGGTATGATAGACTTTGTGTTTCCTAGGAGGGATCTCCCTTGATGAGTCTTGATAGACTTGTGTTTCTTAGAAATAACCTCCCAAGATGAGTCTTTTGACTCCATGGAGGCCTGAATAATAATAATAATAAAAAAGGTTATGGTTGTCTTATATGAGACCCTAATCAGGCCTCACATGGACTAACTGTGTACAGATCTGGTCTTCTATTTTCAAGCAAGATGAGGATATCTTAAAGAAGATTCACTAAATCAGTGTTGGGTCTATTTACAAAGCTCTGCAAATTGTGGAGCCTTGTGAATAGAAGGAAGAGGGGGGGGGGGGAAGAGGATATGATTGAGATGTATAAGTTAGTGAGGGGATTGTTACCAAATTAATATGGAGGAGATTTTTCATAGCGTAGAAGGATTGAATAAGAGGCCATCCCTGGACGCTGTATAAGGAGGATGTGAATAAGAGAGTGAGGAGAAGGTTATCATTTCGTGAAGAGTGTTGGTGGTGGTAAGTGGAAAGCATTGTCTGTGAGTGATAAGAGCAGAAAATGTAAATTGATTTAAGGCATTATTTAAATTAAGGAGATATTAAATCCCACATTGTTTTAAAACCGAATAAGAAACTCAAAGATCAGAATCAAAGAGTTTCATGCCGAATATAGTAACTATAAAAGTATCGGCAACTACTAGCGTAAGCTAAAGCATGTAGTTCAAGTACGTAGTACAAACTAGGGCAACTCGCAGCAAAGGTGGAGAAAGTGCCGATCGCTCTTCTTAGTATTTCACATAATGTAAAACTCATCTCCTAGGAGATGTATGATGTTATACATTATGTTACGGTGGGAGATCACTACCCAGACGTTTCGATCTTTATTGAGATTTCATCAGTGAGTAGCTAGACCAAATATAATACTAGGGGTATAGTGAAAAGAACTTATATACTCTGCTATAGTTTGCCCACCGTTTGTAGGTCCCTGCTTCGCGTTTTTCCAAGAATAGTCGATTCATGCTGAAGGAGAGAAAGAATTGAAGGACATCTGAATTGGTCGCCAACATGCGAAATCACGTGCTTTATAGGTAAAATTTTCCAACTATTATACAAGCAACATAGTTAACTACAATAATCATAAAAGAGAAGTTAATTTTCCGACCGATAATAATAAACAACTCATCCCACAATACAGACTGATTACCCTATTATTGGAATGGATTCTCCTTTTTCTGAGATGCGCAGAAGTGTCAAAGGATCTCTAATCTATGGGCAAACTATATACGAGTTGTCAAAAAGGGTGCGCCCATAAATTATTTAAAATAAAGAGCCAATAGGCTATATTTTGGTGATGTAAACATTATTTAAATTAAGGGGATATTAAATCCCACATTGTTTTAAAACTGAACAAGAAACTCAAAGATCGGAATCAAAGAGTTTCATGCCGAATATAGTAACTATAAAAGTATCGGCGACTACTACCGTAAGCTAAAGCACGTTGTTCGAGTACATAGTACAAACTAGGGCAACTCTCAGAAAAGGTGGAGAAAGTTCTGATCGCTATTTTTAGTATTTCACATAATGCAAAACCCATCTCCTAGGAGATGTATGATGTTATACATTATGTTATGATGGGAGATCACTACCCAGACCGGTTTTGTTCTTTATTGAGATCTCATCAGTGAACAGCTAGACCAAATATAATACTAGGGGTATAGCGAAAAGAACTTATATACTCTGCTATATGAGTTGTCAAAAAGGGTGCACCTGTAAATTATTTAAAATAAAGAGCCAGTAGGCTTCATTTCGGCGATGTAAACGTTATTTAAATTAAGGGGATATTCCACATTGTTTTAAAACTGAATAAGAAACTCAAAGATCAGAATCAAAGAGTTTCATGCTGAACATAGTAACTATAAAAGTATCGGCGACTACTAGCATAAGCTAAAGCACGTAGTTGAAGTACGTAGTACAAACTAGGGCTACTCGCAGCAAAGGTGGAGAAAGTTCTGATCGCTATTCTTAGTATTTCGCATGATTCCAATCTCTGAGTTTCTTATTTGGTTTTAAAACAATGTGGAATTTAATATCCCCTTAATTTAAATAATGTTTACATCGCCGAAATGAAGCCTATTGGCTCTTTATTTTAAAAAATGATTTAAGGCATGATTCAGTAATCTTTTTTGGGGAGCGTGTGTGTGTGAACCTCCAATAAGTTTTCTGGATGTTTGATGTTAATAATAGTAATAATTAACAAATGAGATGCTAAAAAATTCATTTAATTGCATAAGGGAGAAGAAGCAGGAGTTTCCAGTGAAGATAAGAGAAAACTTCAGCGCATATTTGAACTGCTGTGGTATTGTAAAAATGATGAACAACAGCGTAGTTGGCCAGTTCATGAAGATGAAGCCTTTATAAAAGGTCTTTTAGATGATCTTTATGCTATATTGGTGAGTTTTCTTTATTTTTAAATTTATAACGCAGTCCTAAAAATTAAGCCAAGTTTTGGAAACTCTTGAACATTTTGCCTAAAGAAAACATATATACCTTTTGAAATAAGTATCAAACAAGAAAACTGATTTTTTTGTATTTATTATATTATAGTTAAGTAAATTCAGTTATTAAAAGCTTTCTAAACAAAATTTCACCTGCTGTCTTTGGAACATATTGTTCTAAATGTCTGAAGGTTTTTAAAAGTTAAATATTTTAATATTGAAATGAAATCAAAGAAAAATTCCACTGATATTTTTTCTCTGATTTTTTTTAAAGTGTACAAGGTACTCAAAATGAAACCTGTCACACTACAGGGTTATATTGCCAGTTTTTGCGAAATGTGTAGTGGTGACTTGTTAGAAGCACTGATTTGGACTTTACCTGTTCAGCTCTCATCTCAGTGGAGATGCAGACCTTATTTTTTTGCAAAATAAACTGCCATGCATATGACGGTTGTTCCTTTACCGACATTGTGTATTTCCATAATGATGGAATTGGAGGACCAGTGCATTTGGTTCTATAGTTTACTATTTATCTGAACTGTTGCAATCCCAACGTATTTGAGCTACTGGCTGAGTGGGGAGTTCTCTCAACTTCTCAATGAATTGGTTATGGGTTTGAATATCGCTCTGGCATGACGATTTGTGAATGTCTTTAGGTGGTATATGATTTTTATCACCTGGTATGAGGCCACCATTCTGCTTAATATGAGGTTGTCTTGAAGTTGCTTCGAAAAGTTCTATTTTAGTTTCTAGAGCAGAATTTGAAGTAATGTTGGAGAACCTTTCATGAGTGACATTCGCATAAAGAGAGAGAGAGAAAAAATGTTAGTATGGAAGAGTGGGACTAGTTTTGTGAGACAAGAAAATTAGTGATTGTGGTGGTGATGGAATTTAGTGATGAATCAATTCAGCTGCTTATTTTAACCATTCAGATTTTAGGAGTTACTTGAATATGCATTAGCCGTGATTGGTTATCTGCATATTTATTAATACCAGAAATATTAGAAATAAAGGTACTGGATTTTTACCATTAATAAATAAAATAGGACCAAAAATAATTGCAATTAATGAGTAACAGAAGAAAATGTCCTTAAACACCATGTGATGGATAGTGTATACAAGGAGGAGAGACAGGGCGGGAAAACATTGTTAATGATTGCAATGGGATTGAAACCAACTAAGTAGAGATCTGAATAATGGTAGTGTGAGGCTGTTTAAACAGTATGAAGTAGAGGTTAACAGGACAATACACATTATTGCATTCTGCTATAGGGAATTCTCTTCTGAAGTGGAGACCTCAAACTTTATAGACTGATAAACTTTACAGATACAAGAAGGATTATCATTATGAATGATTTCAGCCAGAGAGGCAGGTGGTGCAGTTGCCTGAAAGGATAGAAAAATCAGAACTCCACAGTGGACACAGGAAGTTAAAGAGGCAGTGAAGGAAAAGAAGAAAGCATATCAAAAGTTCCTGGCAAATAAGTCAGCTTGTGCTCTTAGAGAATACAGAGACAAATGTAAGAAAGCTAAACACAACTAGCTAAACAAAAGTCATGGGAAGACTTTGGTAAGAACATAGAAAATAAATATCAAGAAGGTAGCAAGATATTCTGGAGGTTGTTGAAGAACCAGAAATAGAGGAAAGAGTGCTGTAAAAGGAATCGGAGATGATAAAGGTGACATGAAAACGAGAAAAAGATATCCTTGAAGTATGGAGTAATTACTTTGAAAAATTGCTAAATGAAACAAGCAGTGACAGCACAGTGGTAAAAATACACTGACCAGGCATGCAATCAGGAATACATATCCATATTTGAAGTAGGAAAAAAGCCATCAGAAGCCTGAAATGTGGAAAGGCAACTGGAATAGATGATATTCGACCAGAAATGCTCAAGTATGGAGGTATGAAAGTCTACAGAAGGCCTGAACAGAGGGGAAAGTTCCAGATGATTAAAGTAAAGGCTCTCATAGTATCCATATATAAAAAGGAAAATAAAATTGAATGTGAGAATTACAGAGGTATTTCTCTGCTGAGTGTTCCTGGTAAGATTTATGCAAGTATACTTGAGAAATGGTTGAGAAGGATTTTGGAAGAAAAGCTTGGTGAAGAACAAGCTGCATTCTGGCCAAACAGAGGCTGTCAGCATCAGATTTTCACTTTATGACAAATAGTTGAAAAAGCATGGAAATATAATAAAGATCTGTATTTAATTAGATATGTGAAGAGCCAAAGGCTTCAATTCGACGACATATAACTTGTTTAAGTTAAGGGATATTACATCCCATATCGTTTCATCCAATCGGCATGAAACTCTTTGAGTTTCTCATTCGGCTAAGAAACGATATGGGATGTAATATCCCTTAACTTAAATATCTGTATTTAAGTTTTGTTGATCTGGAAAAAGCATATGACAAGGTGCCAAGAGAGAAGCTATTCAATACACTACAGTTGTATGGTGTCAATGGGGCATTATATTAAGCAATACTTAGAGTTTATTTGAGTTGTAAGTCAGCAGTTAGAATTGAACGAAGTACAGAAAGATGGTTTAATGTTAAATCTGGTGTCAGACAAGGATGTACATTATCCACTCTGTTATTCATTATCTATAACATAGGTTGCCAAACTTTTTCAGGCCACCGCCCACTTTTCAAGACATAAATTTTGTAATGTCCCCCATTATAACAGTTTGAATAAAACCATATTTCAAATACTCAATACTGTACTGTCAACCTTTCTTTTTATATTCAGATATAATGAAGTAATAAAATTTGCGAAAATATTCACAAAATAAAAGATTTAATTTACACTTTGTATGACTCCACTTATCTATCACACTTTCGACTGATGATTGTTGGCAAAGCACACAAAAAATAATGAAACTTATTCCTAAACCACTGGTATTTATAGATTTGAAATCTAGCCCGAATCGACTTGCATGCATTGACTTGTTTGCGATACCATTGTACTTGTGCTTTGAACAAGTCACTGCAAGCACCCATATTCCTGTCAAAACATGCTGAATTGAGTGAATTATCTACATAATAGTTGACCGACATACTACTAGTTAAGACTCATCTGCTGCATGGATAGACTAAAGCCTGTATGGCACGATCAAGTTTTACAATAGCAAAAAATGAATAACTTTTTTAAGTATATAAAAAATAGAAGTTAAAATATCCTGTATGACATGTTCAATTTTCTCATTGACATAGAAAATTGACATCTATTTCTATCTGACATGGTCAATTTTCAAATGATTAAATAATTGAAATAGGAAATTAATAAAAAAATTGATCGTGTAAGACGGGCATAAGATGAAGTAAAATTCAATATTTAAATTTTAAATGATTATCTAATCGCAAAATCACAAAAATAATTAATTTTTAAATATATATTATTAATTTCTTCTATAAAGAGCCACCTGACCCCTAGACCGCCTGAACACCCCCAAATGCTTCTGATCCCACTATAGCCCCCCCCCAGAAGGCTTCAACGCCCACTGGGGGGAGGTACCACCCACTTTGGGAACCTATGATCTATATGGATCACATTATGAAGGAAAGTGGTATTAAAAGTGATATCAAAATTGGAGATGTTAATGTCATCTCTTTGCTTCATGCAGATGATGTTATATTTCTAAATAAATCGCTACAAGTCTGCAAGATTCCCTGACTAAATTGAATAACTGTTTTAATGGATATGGTATAAAAGTCAGTAGTAACAAGACAAAGACAATGAAAATAAGCAGAAACATTGAAAATATCAACTGCATTGTGAATGGAGAACCTATAGAACAAGTAAAACATTTCAGCTACTTAGGCACAATTTTTAATCAGGTTGGTAAATTAAATATGGAAATAGACAACAGAATCAACAAAGCTGTATGATAGGGTGTCAACTGAATAAATTTATATGGAATAAGAGAGAAATTAGTCAAAACCCTAAATTGTGGATGAGAGCTGGGTTAGAAGTAAACCACTTGACCAATGACCACAGATATGGCCAGCCTGGTTGGCCAAGTGGATTGCGTATCCGCTCTCCAGTCAAAAGGCTGTGGGTTTGAATCCCGCCTTGAACGTGGATGTTTGTGATTGTCTGTGGAAATATTTGTGATTGTCTGTGGTAGTGGTCAGTGATAGATGGTGTTGGTGTAGTTTCGGTCAGTTGGTAATTGATGGAGACGGAGTTGTAGAGCAGGTGGCTTACCTCAATGAGTCCTTGGATTCCCTGGAGGTGTCAAATAATAATAATAATATGAGAGTCCTGAGAAAGATTAGGGGCATGAACAGATAGCATCAGTGGCAATATCATATTAAAAATGAGGATATTAGGGAAGAACTTGACATTGTTAGCATCCAGGAATGTGTTAGCAGAGCTAATCTCAGGTGGTATGGTCACTTAAACAAAATGGGAGAGGAAAGATTAGCAAAACAAGTGTTCTCTACCAAATTTGCAGGAAAAGATCCCAAGGAAGATCAAGATATAGGTGGATTGATATGGTAAAAAGTGCCATAGAAGATAGAATATAAGATCTAATAATGTTGGAGACTTGACAGGTAACAGATTAATTTGGAGGGAAATTGTAGATAGGAAGTTAATAATGATGTAAAATTTTCATTTTGTACTATCATATCCTGTATACACCCCTTAAGGGTACATGTCATTAATTTGATGTTGATGATGATGATGATTTCAGCTATGAATATCTAATGGTAAGTGTATAGCTTAGTGAAAGTATACAAGATGAAAAAAGAGAATTTTTAGATTTACTACCTTAAGCAGCACATGATGGAATAGACTTGTGGCGCAAGAATATTGGATGCAATAATAGCATCTATGTGCAAGAAAATGAAATAGCTGTTTCCAACATGACCACTTTATCATGTTGGAAACAACTGGAAAGAGTGATCATGCAGTTTTAATTAGAGATTGATAAATCTTTTTCCATGATGAGTCTCTGACTCCATGGAGATCAAACTGTTAGAAGTTTTTCCACTTGGTTATACTATAAATTAAAGATACCAAGAAATTATATACAGGTAACCCCTGTATAACACGGTCGTTAGGTTCCTAAAAAATGCTGTGTTATGTGAATTTGTGTTATATGAAACAAAAAACAGGGTTAGGTTCCAATAGTTAAAAAACTATACTATTTTCTTAAATATAAAGAACCAATAGGCTTCATTTCGGCAATATAAACATCATTTAAATTAAGGGGATATTAAATCCCACATTGTTTTAAAACCGAATAAGAAACTCAAAGATTGGAATCAGAGAGTTTCATGCTGAATATAGTAAACTATAAAAATCTTAAAAGCTCTCATCACATTCCGTGTTGTACGGGGATTTCCCCAATTCTCGAACCGTGCTAGAGAAAGAACGACATATTGTAGGAATGCTGTGTTATACGGGGATTTTCCTCAATTCGCGAAACCATGTTGTAGGAATGCCGTATTATATGGGGGTTACCTGTACTTGGTTTAATCCTTTATCCAAGTATAAGCAAACAAAGTTTGCACATGAAATATAATCAGGACAGGGCAACTCGCATATAGAAGCTGATGACTTCACGTCACTTGTCTTAGTGTCTCATAATGCAAAACACATATCCTTATGGATACATATAATGCTATGCATTATGGGAAGGTTCACTACCCTGACCGGTTTTGACCTTTATTGAGGTCTTGTCAGTGGGAGCCAGACAAGGTTGAAGTAATGCAGAAGTCATATTTTCATATACGAGTTGCCAAAAGGTGTCACACCTTATTATTAAAATATTCTGGAATAGAGATAGTTGTTAGAAGTTTTTCTGCTTGGTACTATAAATTAAAGACACCAAGAAATTATATACTTGGTTTTACCCTTTATCCAAATGTAAGCAAACAAGTTTGTACCTGAAATATAATCAGAACAGGGTGCATTTCAGGTGCAAACTTTGTTTGCTTACACGTGGATAAAGGATTAAACCAAGTATATAATTTCTTGGTATCTTTAATTTATAGTATAACCAAGTGGAAATACTTCCAACTACCTGATGCAGTGATAGGAATAGATATGAGAGCTCTGCTCCGATCATCTGGAATTCACCCTTCTGGCCACATCCTCTGAATTACACGGTGTAGCCACGGAAAAACTTTTATTCCTCCATATTTAAGCATTTCTAGTCAAAAATCAGCAATTAAACATCCACTTTTGTTCAGATGATACATCGAGCTCTTCCACTTCAACAACAGTTTACCAGGTGTTAAATCCTCAGATTGCAACTTCTTGGTGACAGTAAATGGGTGAAAAAGTAGACTCTCTAACTTTGTCATTTGCACTGGCTTTATTGAAACATTTATTTGTCCAGATATTCAAGAAAGCCATTTAGCTCAAGCAGATGTCTCTTATCATCAAATAAGGACTTCCCCAGTCTTGATTGATCCAAAATGGGGCTTAGTATGATAGGGCAAAGTTGAGAAGAAGGTCCATGATTGCTAACGAGTCCATGAGAAGATTGTGTAGGAGGAATGGTATGCAGTTTATTCATGTATGGAGTAAATTTGATGGACATAAGGACTTATGCCTGATGGGCTACATTTAAATGGTTTTGGAGAAAGTGTTGTTAATGAATTTGGAAGTGTAAAACCAGGAAAACTAGAGCTATTATGGAGAATGCAATCAAGCATGTGTCTGGCCACCCCTGTGATAAATGTTTGTGCGTACAGAAATGATTATGCAATGCTGAATGTGATTTCACAGGTTTCTGATTCGAATAGATTGGTAATGACATTTCACTAGGATAATTGTGGGTACAAGGGGAGGTTGAAATGCATGTGCATGAATGTAAGAAGTATTAAGAATAAGGGAGAGGAGATTTTGTCATTGGTCAGCTCAACTTGGCCAAAAATTATAGGCATCAGTAAAACCTGTAACTTATATAGTTAAGGGATAAAATATAAAGAGCATTGTATTTTCAGGGAGGTTAGAGGAAATAGCACAGGAGGTGGGATATTGTTGATGATAGCTGAAGAATTACAACCAACAAATTAGAATATCATCCAGGTTGAGATTTTGCAGTTGCTGATATGACAGAGAGACATATCAAAATTGAAGTAAATGAAGAGGAGATGTTCAGCATATTGAAAAATATAAATGTGAACACAGCAGTGAGATTAGATGTCATGAACAGCCCATGTGCTGCAGAAATGTGCAAGAAAGGCATTACCTTTGATGAAATTGTTCAGTCTAAGTCTCAGCCCTGGCATTGTTGCAAAAAAGAGGATAAGATAGTTCTCTTGCATAAAGGTGGCTCCAAGATAGAGGTAGCAAACTACAGACCAATTAATATATCAAGAGTGGTTATTAAAGTATTGGAAAAGTTGGTTAAAGGTAAAATCGAACATTGGGTGGATAGGGATGCAGTACTCTATAGTGGGCAGCACCGCTTTGTAAAGGATAAGTGCTGTCTCAGTAATTGTTTCACATTGTATAAAAAAGTGGCACCAGAATTGGATAAAGGAAATGGCTACACCATAATATTATACTGGACTTTGCAAAGGCTTTTGACAGAATATCACAGAAAATTATTACAAAAGTTGGAGCAAATGGGAATGGATATGAAGCTAGTAGTGTGGATGGGGGAAGGGGTTGACAAACAGGCACCAGAGAGTTGTATATGGCAGAGTGGAATCTAGGAGAATGAGGGTAAGTAGTGGAGTATCTCAGGTTTCTGCACTAGGGCCACTGCTCTTTAATTTGTTTATGAATGATATAGGGAAAGATTTAAGAGGGGATATTCTAGGTGATATGCACTTAGGGTTGTTAAAAGGTTGCATACGGTATATAATATTGATTGTACTGGATTGCAGGATATTGATGAGTCTAGGGACTTGGGGATAATGGTGGACAGAGAATTGAAATTCAGAGAGAGAGAGAGAGAGAGAGAGCATATTGCAAAAGTTGGTAAAATGGCTCAAAGGATTTCTTGGATGTTGATAAACATGCTAAAGGAAAGATAGGGATGTTATTAATCCTCTTTATAAGGCTATAATTCGTTGACTACTGTGCACAGATTTGGTCACTTGAGTTTTTTGAGGAGGTGGTAGAGAGGATTCAGAGATAAGTGACCAAGATAGTGACAGTTCTGTGGAATACGCCATATGAGGATAGGTTGAAGATTTGTGGGTTACAAAGTTTAGTTGATAGGCAGAAAAGAGGGGGACATGATAGAAACTTGTTTGTCATAAAATTGTTGCAAGTGAAATTTTTCAGTATTATGACAAATAGAGAACTAGTGGCCATACGTGAAAATTGCATAAGAGTGTCGTTAGTAGGAGTGTGTGGACCAAATTTTTTGTATGGAGAGTGATGAACGAGTGGAATGAATTTCCAGAATTAATTGTGAGTTCCCTGACAGTGAATGAGCTTAAGGAGAGGTATGATAAGTTTTGTGTGTCTAATAGTTAGTTTGGGTATGACGAGCATCCAGACTCCATGGAGATACCATATAATTACTTCTAGCACATTCATACTATAGGCAAGCCAAGGCTTAGCTAAACTGGAACTTTGTTCTAAAGATTAAACATAGTACTGTTTCAAGTCGCTTCATGCCATCAGTAAGCATGTTGACAATATTATAGAGGATAGGCAAAAGTACTTTACAGATATCTTTGTCTTCATAATAATATTTTATGGTATAAACAATGCCAAGAGAGGAAAAAATATATATTTATTAAATTCACTAATATTTTGCTGGTTTTCTAACCAGCATCATCAGAGCACAATTATAACTGTGATAGGAATACAGCACTAAACTATGTAATTGAGGAAAACAATTTAAATTAATTGACAGCAGAACTAATGTCCTTTCATGATGTCCTCTGTTGTTGGATAACCACAAAGTTAATTTAGAGAAGTCAGGCTATCAGGTGGTTTACAAGAACTTTCCATGGGTGGAAAGCCACACAAAAATATTAATTTTAAATCTAAATGTCTAAATTCAGATGCTGTAATATAGGCATTGCAGTATATCTTTATGGGAAATTCTGATGGCTGAAATATTCTTATCAATGGATACTAAAGTGTGAAATTAATGATTGATGTTTTTGAAGTCTCCAACAAACAGGCCTGATCATATACAAATAACAATCATATTGTGTTAGTTTTATGAACCGCAGTACCGATGGACAGAGTCGAAAGACTCATCGAGGATGTCACCTATGAACAGCTCTCCGTCTCCACCACTCAATCATAACTGCAACTACCATCATCATCATCTATACCAACACCATCTTCCACCCACCACCACTTGTACATTCACAGACAATCACATCATCCATGCCAACAGTAGAATTCGAACCCACAGCCTTTTGGCTTGAGAGCGGATACACTAACCACTTGGCCAACCAGGCCAATTTATTCCACTCATTCACCACTCTCCATGCAAAAAATTTGATCTGCACACTCTTACACAACTTGTTGGAAGGTTTTCCAATTGGTTATACTATAAATTAAAGATGCTAAGAAATTATATTCTTGGTTTAATCCTCTATCCAAGCCTAAGCAAACAAAGTTTGCACCTGAAGTATTTTCAGGACAGGGCTACTCGTATATAGAAGCTAATGACTTCACATCTCTTGCCTTAGTATTCCCATAATGCAAAGCACATATCCTTATGGACATCTATAATGCTATGCATTATGGAAAGGGGCACTACCCAGCCCGGTAGTGCTGGGGTCCTTTATTGAGGTCTCATCAGTGGGAGCCATAAAGATGATAATATGCACATACGTGCAGGCACACAATAAAGAATTAGGTGTAGACTGATTACTAAAGAGCATAATCCTACAATCCTATCACTGAAGTGGGAAAAAACTTCCAACATCTTTCTCTAAATCCAGAGTAATTTAATAATAAGGTGAGACACCGTTTGGCAACTCGTATAGGTAAATATGACTTCTCCATTGCTTCCACCTTAGTGTCACCACCTCTGGATCAGGCTCCCACTGATGAGACCTCAATAAATGTCGAAACTGGTTGGAAGCTTGGGTGATGAATGGCAGTGCTGTAGCTCATGAAGTTAACTGAGGCACGGCTGTTGCTGTTACCCCTCAGATGACATATGAGCAAATGAGTGGCTCTGCTCGGTGGTGGGGGTGAGCCTGCCACAGGGTAGAGCCAATGCTGAGAGTTCTTCTCAGTGGCAAGGTGAGCCTGTTACTGAGGTTTTTGGAGTTTGACCTGTACTTGAACATTCAGTAAAGTTCGAAACCGGTCTGGGTAGTGGCCCTTCCCTTAATGTGTAGCATTATACATGTTTGCAAGGAGATGTGCTTTGCATTATGGGAGATGCTAAGACAAGTAGTGATATCCATGAATTGCCTCAGTCCTGAAGATACTTCAGGCGCAAACTTTGTTTGCTTACATTTGGATAAAAGATTAAACTAAATTTATTATAGGGAGCCAGACCTAAAGGTGGTACCAAGGTTGACGTAATGCAGCAGTCATATTTTCATATATGAGTAGCCAAAATCTGTCTCACCTTATTATTAAAATTCTCTGGATTAGAGATAGTTGTTGGAAACTTTTCCACTTGATTATACTATAAATTAAAGATGCCAAGAAGTTATATTCTTGGTTTAATCTTTTTCTTACATTTGGATAAAGGATTAAACCAAGAATGTATGGGGGGGAGGGAATGTAAGGACATTAGTTCTGTTGTCAGTTATAATTTAAATTGTTTTCCTAATTATATAGTGCTGTTGTGCCTATCACAGTTATAATTGGGCTCTAATGATGCTGGTTAGAAAACCAGCAAAGTATTAGTGAGTTTAATAAATATATATTTTTTCCTTTCTTGGTGTTGTTTATACTGTAAAACATTATTATGAATCATCAACAACACTTAAGCCTTTCTATATGATATCTTTGCTAGTGGGATTCTGACCTATGATCTATTTGCTGCAAGATCCCAACTTTTCATTTGAACACCTTGGCTGATATGTTTCTGCCCAATAGGTCCCATCAGACACTTGGTTGCAAATCCATTAAAATGCACTGCATTCCATAATAATAGCATTTGTTTTTATTTGTTTTATTTCTAAAAGCAATGATATTTGTATTTTTAAGTTTAAAAGCAGCTTCAAAAGCGATTAGTAACTTTTTAAGCAATTTTTAATCTCTTTTGATCTCAATTCCTTTTATCTTTATCATTGTATTAACATGTTTGAAAGTTTTTTGCAAGTGAGTAAAATGTGGTTAATGAAGAAAATAGCCTGAAAATCTTAAACTTAACAATGGGGAACCCTTAGCTTGCACGCCAAGCATGGCATGCCAACAACTTTTTTCCAACTATCAATCCAGGACTCACCTTAAAAAATAATTAAATAAATAAATACATAATTATACTGACATACAAACAACATCTTTGCTGAGTTGTATATTTTAACTTAATAGAATACAATTTTATTAAGTAGAGCAATATACCAAATAAAAATGCAATAAAGAAACAAACACTATCAACTGTTTTAGTAATAATAAGTAATAAGAAAATGATACAAACATCCTATTTCCAAGCCATCTATCTCTGCTATATACTGACATACAAGTTTTGCCCCTTTCAGTTGTTGCATCATTCACCCGGCAACAGACATGGCATGACTCCTTTACTGTCTTTTTTTTTTTTTTTCGTGTTTTGTAAAGAATTTATCAGTTTTCTGAAGTGTGTATATATATATATATATATATATATATATATATATATGTGGATTTAATTAAATCATAAGTCATTAAAATATGGATTTGAAGTATTTATTGTTAATTAATATGTTTAATTTATTAGATATAAATGCAAATTTTCATAACATTGCCATAAACATAAGTTATTGTTAAAGCAATGCAAAATGTTTCATCAATATTCAGGATTATGAAGTGTTATCTGCACGTGATTAGATACCATGCGTACTCTTCTCTTTCATTTGCGTGTGTGTGTGTGTGTTGGTATAGGTAGGCTTATAATTCTACTAATTTTTGGTTTGCTTAAACTTGGTAGGTGTATGCTGAGAGTGATTATGATGATATTTCCTGAGTCCAAATTATAATTTTTGACAGTGTCCATATGTCTCTGTCCACATTTTTATATCCCAATCCGATTTTCATTAAAGTTGGAAACTGTATGAAGAAAATAATTATTTTTTGTATGTACCTTGTGGTTGTACAACTTTGATCATTCAGTTGTAATTTATTTTTTTCCTTTTGCCTTTCACTTTATTCTCTTCTTGACTTCCTTTCTTTCCTCCTCCTTTTTTCTATTCATATTTATGCTATATATATATACCATTGTCATATATTTTTATTTGCTTCCTGCCCTTTTCAGATTGTACAGAATGTCACAACCACCAGCAAAGAAATATAGACATTCAAATTGCCGGCCTGGTTGGCCGAGTGGTTAGCATATTCACTCTCCAGCCAAAAGGCTGCAGGTTCGAATCCCACCATGGGCATGGATGTTTGTGACTATCTGTGAAAATAATAGTGGTGATGGGAGACAGTAGATTGCGTTGGCATAGATGAGGCAGTTTGTGGATGTGGTGGAGACGGAGAGCTGTAGAGTAGGTGCCCTCCCTCGATGAGTCTTAGGACTCCCTGGAGGTGTCAAATAATAATAAAAAAAAAATAATAATAATAATAATAATAAATGAAGAGGATATTAAAGCATTTAAAGAATGCTGGACTGAAAAATTTGGTATGATTAAGAAAGATAATAAAGCATTATGCATTTTATGTTCCAAATCAGTTGTTTGTAGGACTTCTTCTGTAAAGGGACATTTTGAAACTGTTCATAAGAACTTAAGCAATAAAAGTGAGCAAGAACAAAGATAATTAATTTCTCTTGAACTGAGCAAGACAAAAAACATCTGATACTTTGATGAAATTTATTTCAGGTAGGCCTAGTTCCAACTTAGTTGCTGCTAGTTTTAAGGTTCAAAAGTTATTGCCCAGCATGGAAACCACTCAGTGATGGGGAGTATATTCAAGAAGCATGGCTAGAATATGTTCCTTTCCTTTTTGACAATCTTTCAGGAAATGTAAAAATTATTCAGTCCATTAAAGATTTGTCTGTGAGTAGAAACACAGTTAAGGATAGGCTACTTAGGGTGGAAAGGAATGCAGCAAAACAATTAACAAAAGATTTGGCTTCATGTAATTTCTTTTCTATTTGTGTTGATGAGAGCACAAACATTACATCATCAACTAGGCTGGCGATCTTAGCTTGATTTTGTAGGGTTGATGAAGCATGCAAAGAGATGATTAACCATGTAACACTACCTATGCGTACCACAGGGGTTGAAATATGTAAAGCAGTTATGAACAAATTATCTTTTCAGCAAATTGATATTTCAAAAGCAGTATCTGTCACAACAGATGATGCACCCAGTATGATTGAAAAAGAAGCAGGATTTGTAAATCTGTTTGCAAAACATGTTGGTCATCCACTGATAGGTTTTCATTGCATCATACATGAGGAGACTTTATGTGCAAAAGCTGGCCAAAAGGAACTTCAAGAAGTGATGCAAACAGTAACCAAGGTTGTTAATTAAATTTTTGCATGTGCTTTGAATAAAAGACAATTTCAGAATCTATTGAATGAGGTGGATTCAGTGTACAAAGGACTAATAATGTACAACAATGTTCGTTGGCTTAGTCGAGGTCTTGTTCTGAAACAATTTGTTGAATGCCTGGATGAGATAAATCTCTTTTTTGACTAATCAAGAAATGTCTCATAAAGAAATGTATGACATCATTTGGGTTTGTAAACTGATGTTTTTTTGCAGATTTCTGCAAACATTTAAATGACTTGAACTTTAAACTACAGGCTCTGGTAAGACTCTTGATGACAGACTTTTAAACTGTTGAGAGGTGGTTACAGGGTTGACACTGGGGAGTTCTTTCGCTTGGTTGAACAGCGGGAAGGAGTGATGACAAGAGGCCATCCCTGGAAGTTACAAAAGGAAACTGTGAGCAAGAGTGGTTTCTTTGCATGGAGGGTGGTTGAACGTGGAATGCATTGCCTGATGGAGTGGTGAGAGCGAGAATGGTCAATGAGTTTAAGGAGTGGTATGATAGACTTTGTGTTTCTTGGGGGGGGGGACCTCCCACAATGAGTCTTTTGACTCCATGGAGGCCTGAATAATAATAATAAAGGCATTTGAAATGAAACTAAGAGTTTTTAAGAGGGATGTAGACAGTGAGAGATTTAGATATTTTCCAAACCTAAAGAAATACATCAACGATCTCCAAAAGGATAACAAAACAGACTGCCAGTGTCTTCAAAAGCTATTTTTAAATGTCACTGTGTCAACTGCTCAGCAGTTCTCTCTAAGATTTGTTAAGTTCAGAGAATTAGAAGAGACTGCAAAATTTAATAAGTTTCCAGACACTATAAAACTGGATAAATTAAACTTGCAGATGTTTTTGTGGATAAATATGGATGATTTTGAGATGTAGTTTATTGATTTTCAAAGTAGCTAATTAGGAGGCAGAAATTTGTTGACCTCAGAGTTCACTTAGAAAATATTGAAAAGGAGCAATTAGAGAGAGAAGTGCAGAAAATAAGGTACTAAGGACTTGGAATACTATTCCAGAAACTTTTGTATGTTTAAAAACCCTTGCAACAGCATTATTATCCATTTTTGCATCTACATATGCTTGTGAATCATCGTTCCCAGTGATGAACTTTGTTAAGTCTCATAATAGGAGTAGCCTTACAGATGAAACTAGGTGCATGCATATCTTTAAAATAACCTGATATAAATTATCTGTCATCAGTGATGCAGCAGTAGAAGTCACATTGATGCTAAATAAATGAAACGTCCACTATTTTTCTTTCTCTAGTTTTGATTTGATGCTTTCTGCTAAAAATGATAAAGATTAACTTCTGTTTAATATATTATGTAGGTAAAATAACATCTTATTTTATCTGTAATTTTTATATATTACTCAGAAGGGATTAAGAATTAATAAAATAATATCTTTAATTTTATTTTATTTTATTTGGCTTTAATTAAGTAAAACAATTATAAAATTGTGCACTGTAATATATTGGAAAAACTTGAAAAAACTTATGTCTGATTGATCTTTATAAAAAAAGCAAATTCAGAATTATTGTTTATTCTTTTGATGATGTTAAAAATTGCTTCTTTAAATTGTGTAGCTGTATATGGCAGCTAGAATTATACTTAAAGGCAAATAAAAAAATATCCACTTTATCAGCAGGGTAGAAGTACTTTTAAGTAAAAATTCTGCCACTAATTTTTACATTCATTCAGATATTTCAAAAGTTCAACCTTTTTACATTCATTCAATCTTACATGACTTACAATAATTGCTCTTACAATTCTTTAATTTTACTGCTCTGGTGTGATTTTTGAATATTTGAAAAGGTTCTCCCATTACTTAAGACATCAAATAATAATATGTTCCCCAAAATTTCGGTTGGTACGTAAGAAAATTTTGCATCAAAGATTTGATGATTTTGTCACGCACACTTAAAAAGGTTGCCCACCCCTGTCTTTTGATTTCATTCCTTTTATCATTGTATTAACATGTTCGAAAGTTTTTTGCAAGTGAGTGAAATGTGGTTAATGAAGAAAATAGCCTGAAAAACTTAAACTTGGCATTGAAGTTTATATCGAAGTTTATTTATAGAGAGAGAGAATATTTAGCTGTTTCATGTATTAGGTGAATAAACAGAGCTGTCTTATGGAAATCTTTTAACTCTTTTCAGTATGAAGTGTCATAAAATTGTTCATATTTTACTTTCGTTATTTGAGCTTTTTTGAGTTATTATTATTATTTTTTGAGTGATCTAAATGGAGTCATAGGATTCATTAATTCAGGAAAAAGTTTACCTTCTGTGCTGAAATAATTCTTCGTTCATCATTTCCTGGTGATGCTTAAGGATCAAAGTTGGATAACTGGGAAGACACCTCCACATAGCCTTATAAGGAATGCAGAGACTCGACTAGGGGTTCTGACATCATGTCCAATCCTCACCTTCTCATAGTGCACCCTGTTAGGTATCTACATGGACACTGAAAACAAACAATAGTGAACTGGCAATTTGGGATTTAGCCAATCAAATTGTATTCTTATTGGCTTATAAGAATTGTATTCTTATTAAACCATAATGCAAATAGATGGTACAACATGACACAATTACATGCTGGCCTGGTGTCACCTGGTGAAACAATGTCTCTGTTGCTTTCTTCAAGAAATCAGGTAAAAAGCAAAAATTCAGCTATTGCAATAAATCCCAACTCAACATCAGCAGAGTTTAATATTAGCACATCAGCATGAGAAGCATCAGTGGAAAAGAAACGGAACTAGCAGAAGAATTTGATAAATACTAGGTCGACGTAATAGGTGTTACCAAAACAAAGAAGACAAAAGAAACAGATGAGATCTTTCTAAGCAACGAATACAAGATGTTATATTGAAGCAATAACATTGATTGAAAAGAAGGTGCAGCTATGGTATTCCACACTAAATATGAGGATAATTTTGAATGGCAGGCAGTATCAAGTAGAGTGATGTGTGCAAATATCAGAATGGGGAACTGGACAATGACATTTATTTATTCCTGTGGTCTCACAGAAGGTTCTAACTAAGGAATAAGTGGAGGAATTTTTTGAAACATTAGAGAAGATAGCTGACACAATGAAAAAGAAAGTACTTGTTGGAGACCTAAAAGAAAGGATAAACACAGAGTAGTTTTCCCAGAACATTTCTATATGTTCTGCTGATTCTCCACTTATTTAAAACAACATTACTAACAATACATTGTCAAAGCCCATGTTGCAAATTTCTCCCACTTAGTGGTATCACTTGATAACAGATGGTGAAGAGATTGTGTGGCTACAAGTTTAACGCAACATCCAGCATCACAACGACAAACCTTTCTTTTCACAAAAACAATTTTCTGTTCCAAAGATGAGGAAAAGTGTAGAGTTAATAATAATAAATACTTGCTAGATTTTTATTCAGGACATGGATTATTTATTATTAACACCATGTTCTGACACAAAAAATGTCATGTTGGAACATTTTAAAATGTGCACAAATTCACATGGAGAGAAGACACAAGAAATAAGAAAAATTTCGTTGACTATGTTATTGTTGATAGTGATGTTTTCCCAATGTTTCAGGACACGTGGGTACATATATATATATATATATATATATATATATATAAAATTTGAAATTGGAAGCGATCACCATTTAGTTTGGAGTATGATAAAATTGAATGTCATATTGACAAGAAAGCTGTATAAGAAAGTTTTGAAATGAATCAAAGTTGAACAGCTATCAGAGGTGTTGCCTTTAATACGCAAACATTATTCAAGGAAAAGAATGAGAGTTAAAAGAGTTAGGTTCTTGTTTTTAAACAAGAACCTAACCTTGGAGATTCAATGGCAAACTCTGAAGAAAGCATTGATTCAGCTAGAGAGGCATGTGGTGATGTAATATTAAAATATTACATCACCACGTAGAAAACTCAGAACTCCACAGCGAACCCAGAAATTTAAAGAGGTAGTTAGGGAAAAGAAGAAGGTGTATTGAAGGTTCCTGACAAGTTAGCCTGTGATCTTAGAGAATACAGAGAAAAATGAAATCAAGTGAATCACTGTGTAAAACTAGCTAAACAAGTCATGGGAAGACTTTGGTAAAACATAAAAATAGATATCAAAAGGTGAAAAAATAATTCTAGAGGCTATTGATAAAGCATAGGAATGGAGGAAAGAGTACTGTAAAAGGTATCAGAGATGATCAAGGTGACATGAAAGTGAAGATAGAGTTATTCTAAATGTGGGGAGTGATGTGATTACTTTGAAAGATTATAATAAATTTATTTAGTTTGTGTGTGCAAACAAAGTTTGCATCTGAAAGTATCTTCAGGACTGGGGTAAAGTAGTACAACACCAGGTAACCCCTTGCAAAGGTGGAGCAAGCTACCAACTTTCCTATCTCAGTATCTCCCATAATGCAAAACACATCTCCTTACAGATATGTATAATGTTATGCATTAAGGAAAGGGGCACTACCCAGACTAGTTTTGACCTTTATTGAGGTCTCTTCAGTAGGAGCTAGGCCCAAGTGGAGATACCAGGCAGAAGCATTAGCAAGGTCATCTCCTCCTATAGGAGCTGCCAAACGGTGTGCCACCTTTTTATTAAATTACTCTGGATTTAGAGAAAGATGTTGAAAGTTTATTTTTCGCTTAGTCAGACTATAATAAATTTAGTTTAATCCTTTATCTAAGTGTGTGCAAACAAAGTTTGCGCCTGAAAGTATCCTCAGGACTGTGGTAAATGGTACAACACTGGGCAACTCCTTGCAAAGGTGGAGCAAGCTACCAACATTCCTATCTCAGTATCTCCCTTAATGCAAAACACATCTCCTTGCGGATATGTATAATGTTATGCATTAAGGAAAGGGCCACTACCCAGACTAGTTTCGACCTTTATTGAGGTCTCTTCAGTGGGAGCTAGACCCAAGTGGAGATACCAGGCAGAAGCATTAGCAAGGTCAACTCCTCCTATAGGAGCTGCCAATTGGTGTACCACCTTTTTATTAAATTACTCTGGAAAGGGCGAAACTAGTCTGGGTAGTGGCCCTTCCCTTAATGCATAACATCATACATATCTGCAAGGAGATGTGTTTTGCATTATGGGAGATACTAAGATAGGAATGTTGGTAGCTTGCTCCACCTTTGCAAGGAGTTGCCCAGAGTTGTACCACTTTACCCCAGTCCTGAAGTTACTTTCAGGTGCAAACTTTGTTCACACACTTGGATAAAGGATTAAATTAAATTTATTATAGTCTGATCAAGTGAAAAATAAACTTTCAACATTTTTCTCTAATTCCAGAGTAATTTAATAAAAAGGTGGCACACCGTTTGGCAGCTCCTATAGGGGGAGATCACCTTGCTAATGCTTCTGCCTTGGTATCTCCACTTGGGCCTGGCTCCCACTGAAGAGACCTCAATAAAGGTCGAAACTAGTCTGGGTAGTGGCCCTTTTTTTTTTTAATGCATACCATTATACATTATACATATCTGCAAGGAGATGTGTTTTGCATTATGGGAGATACTGAGATAGGAATGTTGGTAGCTTGCTCCACCTTTGCAAGGAGTTGCCCGGTGTTGTATCATTTTACCCCAGTCCTGAAGATACTTTCGGGCGCAAACTTTGTTTGCACACACTTGGATAAGGGATTAAACTAAATTTATTATAGCCTGACCAAGTGAAAAATAAACTTTCAACTTTGAAAGATTGTTTAATGAAACAAGCAGTAACAGCATAATGGTAGATAACAATCAGGAATGTATCAATACTGGAAAAGTAATTTTCTACTTTTTATGGCTTTTCTACTTTTTAGTAGAAAAGCCATAAAAACCTTAAATGTGAAAAGGTAGCTGGAGTAGATAGTATTCGACCAGAAATCCTCAAATATGGAGTGTATAAAAGTTTTACATTGCCTATTTCAGAAGGCATGGAGAGCGGTTAGGTAATCAGAAGGTCTAGTAAGAGGGTTAAATTCCAGATGATTGGAATATAGCTATCATAGTATCCCACCTGTAAAAAAGGGAAATAAAACTGATTGTGAGAATTACAGAAGTGTTTCTGGTAAGATTTATACAAGTATACTTGAGAGAAGACAGCAGAGAAGAGAAGAAGTGACCTCAATAAAGGTCAAAATCAGTCTGGCTAGTGATCTTTCCCATAATGCATAGCATTATACATGTCCATAAGGACATGTGCTTTGCATTGTAGGATACCAAGGCAAGTTATGTGAAATCATTAGCCTCTGTATACAAGTTGCTGAGTCGTGAAGTTATTTCACATACAAACTTTGTTTATGCATGGATAAAGGATAAAACCAAGAATATAATTTCTTGGCATCTTTAATGTATAGTATAACCAAGTGAAAAAAATTTTGACCTAATAAATTATTATTATTATTATTACATTGCACCTTCAAGGAGTTCAAAGACTCATCGAGGGAGGACACCCACTCTATAACTCTCCATCTCCACCACTCATCCACCAACTACAGCAAATCACATCAACTATACCAAAGCCATCTACTGTCCATCGCCACTACTAGTATTTTCACAGACAATCACAAACATCCATACACATGGTGAGATTCGAACCTGCAGCTTTTGGGCTGGAGAGCGGATATGCTAGCCACTCGGTCAACCAGGCCGGCTGTGGTCATTAAGTGGTCATTTTTCCTCCTCCTTTCCACATAGTGAAAAAATTAATTAGGATTCTCCTCAGATAGCTGCACTAGTTTCCTCTTGTACTCTAATTTTTCTCTCCTTGCTATGCTAGTTATTTTTCTAGCCCAAGCCTTATATTCTTTATGCAAGGCTCTCTCTTTATATGATATACATAATCTCTTTTTCATCTGTAATTCCTATTTTTAATTTTTCTAGCCATCCATTTGACAAATCACTTTATCTGCATCTTCACTCTAGGTATACAATCTGCTTTTGCTGACACTAATTTTTTCTTAAATATCTTCCATGTACTACTGACTCTCTTCCTCCAAATTGTTTCATCCATTGTACTGCCCCAAGCTGGTTTTATTTGGCTAAATTTATGATACTTGCCTGCCTTGATACTTCTGCATGCCTGTTCATCATCCAAATCAGGGCTATCTGGGGACAGGTATGACATCTCAGTCACAATCAGATCCATCATATACTCAAATCCATTAGTTTCATTTCCACTCTGATTTTTCTACCCTAAGAGGACACAGTTATGAAGAAAGTCATCAATAGCCAAATTCCCCACTACTTAGAGGCCCACAAATTAATCAGCGACTACTATTACAGATTCTACCATTCAAGATCCACAGCTGACCTTGTAGCTTATATCACCCACCACTGGGCATTTACCATGGAAAGGTTAAGAGAAACTTTTCATTTGAAAAGCTCTTATACAGGAGAGAGGGCACTCGTGAGGCAAGCGTGGTGGATGTGTGTAAGAAGAGCTCCGGACTGAGATAAGTTATTCTTGAAATAATTAATTGTATATGAGTATTTGTTTGAGTAAGAGCTGCTATAAAAGTTGTGCGCTACTAATATTATTAGTGTGTGGGATATTTTGCCTAAACTTAATTACGAATTCATTATTATTAGACCTTAGAGTAGTAACTGGCAGAAGAAACATGGCAGCGGCTTTGTCATTCCATGACTTCAACTTGGACTTCAGTCATTTCGTTAAGTGTGAGGTGTGCTACATGTATTTTTTCGATTACATAAATGATTTGTGGATGTTTAGGGTGGATGGAAGGATGGTGTGTGTGTGCAAAGTGTGACCTGAACGAGAATTTGATGAATGCTAATATGAAATTGATGACAGAAAGTGTTAGTAGCGAGAATGTCATGGGGAAAATGAGTGCACATTCGAAAGAGGATGGTGTAAAAGAGAGGCGAAAAAATGTTAAAAAATCATTAAAAAAGAAAACGAGTGGTTTGAAAACCGTAACGGATGGTAAAAAGGACGAAAGTGAAGCGAAAGTGGCAGAAGGAAACGAAATTGAGAGAACGAATGAAACCGGAAATAGCATAACTCAAGATTCGAAAGTGGAAAAAATCGAAAGAATGGATGATTGCAAAAGTTGGACACATGGTCTGAAAGTACAGAAACTCAAATGGATGAATGAGAGTGCAAGCGAGAAGAGGGGATTGAGAGTTAGAAAATTAGAAAGATTGAATGATAAAGAGAATGTGACACAAGATTTGGAGGTTGAATTGGATTGGATGAGGCAAGAGATGAAATGGATGTGGAATGAAATTAAGAAAATTAGGGTAGAAAGGATTAAAACAAATCATGATGGCACAAAAGAATTAACAAAAGACGAGCGAGTGGCTTTGTATGGCGACTCCATTATTAAAGGTGTGCTGGATGATAGGATGCACAAGGTATGTTTTCCAGGTGGTTAAATGAGTAAAGTGATTGAGGCATTGGATATGAGGGGGGGGGGTGAGCAAAGGAGTTGATAATAGTTTTAATAGGTATGAATGATTTGACAGAGGACAAAGAGCACATCAGAATGGATATCAGGAGGCTGCTTAGACAGATAAAAGAGAATAGTGTGACAGGAAGGGTGGTAAACGTGCTGCCTAGGTATGACTGTGGTGAGATGAGGAGGAGAGCAAGGATTGTGAATGATATGTTGGCTGAAATGTGTGAGGAGAGGAGAGTACAGTTTGTTAATATGTGGAATGAGTTTGAAGGACGAAGTGAACTGTATGGGAAAGATGGACTGCATTTGAGTGGTCATGGTGTGAGTCGCTTGGAGAGACTGCTGCTGGAAAGTAGAGAAATGAGTAGAGAGAATGAATCAGATCAAGTGGGAAGTGATGTAGAAGAGCATGAGAGTAAGACAGGAGAAATTGAAGAGGTGGTTATGAATGGGGAAGTGAGTGGCATAAGTATAGAAAATGAGAGAATGGGTGTGCAGGAGGAACAGAGAAATGGGGGAGGCTGAGGATGGACAGGAGTGCACAGCGTGAGAAAAGTGGATGCTCCAAGAGGATGTGAGAGCATGTGTGGACAGGAAAGGAATGGGATGACCCGGGATCAAGAGGAAACAGTTGGAATTGAAGAGGGTTATAAAATGAATAAGCAGAAAGGGAAATGGCCCCAGTCCAGCATGGAGAGATCACATCGAATGAGTGGTATCAGTGGAACTAGCTGTAGATCCAGAAATGAGCTGTTGTGTTTGTATACAAGTGCTAGAAGTATAAGAAACAAGGCAGATGAAATGGTTGCACTAATAGCATCACTCAAAGATTGTTGGAATAAGTGAACATGGTTGGAAGAGGACGACATCCTGACAGGAATAGAGATAGAAGGGTATGATGTGTTTCGTGAGGATAGAAGGGGTAAAAAGGGAGGAGATGTACTATTGATGATAGAGAAAGAGTTATGTCCATACAAAGTAGAGATGCAAGAGGGAAATAGTGCCAGTGGTTTTGAGGCAGTATGATGTGAGATAGAGGTGAATGGAATCAAATACTTGGTTGGATGTTGTTATAGACCAGGTAATGTGGATGGTGGTGATAATGAAATGTATGATCAAATTAGCCAAGCAAATAAGAAAAGGGTGATTTATTTTAGAAATTATGGATTTTACAACCGTGTCATAAATAACTCTTTTAATGTCGTGACATTTCGATCTTCATATCAAGATTATCATCTGGAGCATATACAAATATACAGGACAAGCTAAATTACATTACATACAGTAAGCTAAAGAAACAATGAATTGATCACAAGTTATTCTACTGGCATGACCTCTAGTGAAAAAAAAATTAATTATTTATTAATTATATAAACTACATCAAGCTAAATTCTATTTATGATAATATGAATGAACATTCTTTCTTACAGATAGTTTTCTTTCAGTAACAATGATGTCCTATTTTTGCATTACAATTGTTATTTTTGTTTTAGGATCCTAGATTTTCTATAGTCCTGTTTATAGTTGCTCTCAGAGAGGACGGTTCCGTGGGTCGAATATATGCCTTCCATATGTTTGGGATTTTTAGACCATCATTATTGTTCAGATTGGGGTGGTTGGTAATAATCTCACAGGCTTCCTTAAATTTGCATTCATACCATGTTTTGGTGTGATGTAGACATCTAGTGCTTTTCCAGTCAATTCTATGTAAAGTGTTCAGAATATGATCAGAAAGGCCAGCTTCACCATAATTATTATATTTAATGTGTCGTTTATGTTCTTTTTGTCTGATAGGAATTGTGCATCCTGTTTCTCCTATATATGGTATGTTACAGGTGCAATAAATATGGTATATTCCAGGGTGGGCCAGCAGAGGGAGTGGGTCTTTCAATGAGTCGAGTAAGCTTTTTAATTTTGCGGGAGGTTTAAAGGTGCCTTTGAGGTTGTATTTTTGTAGTATTTTGTTTATTTTATCTGATGTCCCTTTAATGTAAGGAATGATAACTAATAATTAAGGAATTGACAGCGTACACTAGAAATATAAATTAAATAAACTTTAATATATACTTTCCGATATTTCGGCAAATGTCACGTTGCCATCTTCTTGGGAACTTAATACAAAGACACTTAGTACAAACAAGGACTTAATACAAACCACTAAAGACCTACCTGGTGTATACCAAGTCCCTTGCAGTTGTAAATTGTCCTACTTTGGCCAAACAGGCAGGACAGCAAATATCAGAATCTCAGAACACAAGGATTACATCCGATTTCACCAGTACAGCCACTCTGGGCTTGCAGACCATGCTCTGGATACTCGCCACAGAATAAGATGGAAGAAAGCCACAGTAATACACTGCATCCCATGAATAGTCTTTCAAATATGAAAGACTATTCATGGAATCAGCCTCAGCCCTTAGGAACATGCCAAACCTCAACAAATTTGGATGCATGAGACTGCCCCAAATTTGGGAAACATTTATCAGAAGAACTTCAGCCCAAAGGCCAAGAACTACCAATATATCCTACCAGGGGGGCACCATCAGGACTTTAGGAAAACGTTAGCTTCCTAGCTTCGGTTCTCATTTGCTGTTATGTAGTACTTGCATGCACTTGTCTTTGTATTAAGTTCCCAAGAAGATGGCAACGTGACGTTTGCCGAAATATCGGAAAGTATATATTAAAGTTTATTTAATTTATATTTCTAGTGTATACGCTGTCAATTCCTTAATTATTAGTTATCATGTTTAACCAGCGTATAAGCCTCTCTACAAGAATAATGTAAGGAATGGTTATAGTTTTATCGTAGTCTGGTTTGTCTTTGTTTATTATTGAGGTCTTGTAGAGAAATTTGTAAATAGTGTTTTGGCTGTACCCATTTTTTTGAAAAGTATTGCTGATAACTTTAAGTTCGTCTTTCAGTGCCTGTTTATTGGAGCAGATCTTCAGAGCCCTGTTTTTTAGAGTGTTAATGACACCTAGTTTTTGTGTTGGATAGTGGTAGGAGTTTATGTGTATATATTGGCCAGTATGTGTCAGGTTCCAGTAAACAGTGAAGGAAAGATTGTTAGAAGGAAGACGTGTGATGACAAGTGTATCTAGAAACGGAAATGTGTTCTGTTTTTCAATCTTGATTGTGAACTGTATGCATTTGTGTTGTTTGTTTAGGTGACTAAGGAATGTGTTGTTGTGTTGGAAATAACTGGCCCACTATCAGTCAGCCATTTATTTCGGACCCAACATGAGAAGAAATTGACTTACGATAAAAACATGCTTATACTCTCAAGAGCAGGGGTAAAGAAATAATAAATGAATTGTAATCAAAGAGGGTATATCAATTTAATTAGTAAGATTGTTAAAAAAATTGTCCAAATTGTATTCTAAAATCATGCCCAGTGTGGGAAAATTATGTTAAAGAAATCAGAATCATATGTCAACCAATCACTACGTAAGAGTCCAAAGTGACACAGCAGAAAAACCGTATAGCCATCCGGTAACCTCAACCGTAACAGTTTCATCAAGAGAGGCGTGGAGAAAAGAATGTGACATCATCAATACCTGATGAATCAGGGATAGTTAAGTAGGTGACGAAAGTAATGAGAGAGGGCGCTTGCGGATGAAATATAAGGAGCCACGTGCACTTTAAACGCTCTCTCGTGTTCCTGTATTTTCTTGGGTTCTTGTTCAAAGGCCGTGAAGGCTGAGGAAGCTTGTCTCCGGTATCCAGCAACATTCCACGTTGCTGTGAGATCCGATATGCACAAGATATCTGACAGAACATTAGCAGATCAGCAGACAGAACCATTGGTAAATCTGCTACCAATGTGCGGGCAGCAAAGGAGATCCTTCGAGGAGAAAAAGAAAGCAACAGACTGCGGAGTGACAAGAGACTCCTGCCACATCCGAAGAAAACCCAGGATTAAAGTTAAGGAACCAACTTCACTAAGGAAATAGCCGGTAAGGTGCAGAACTTTTGTTTTATATACAAAAAGTCATATAGAAAGAGAGGAAACAAAAGGAGAGAGAACTTTGAGCATAGCCCTGCTCAAGCCATCTAAGTGATCCGTTTGGACTAATCATCTGTGATAAGACCTTCTCATGTTAGTTTAATCTTTTGTGTAAGAGAGATATTATAGCAGAACAGTTATTAAATGATTCAGTATATGCGATATTGTGTGAAGGCCATGTTCCTGATATTGAGCCTACAACTTATATAAGTCTTACAGGGAAGAGTTTAGTCCTCTGACTAAAACAGTGAATGTTAATTGAGTGAATATATCATGTACATTTAGCTAAGGTTGTAATATTCAAGAATTGCATAACTACGAGAGCATCACTTAATCCTAATGTGAGATACAAAAATAAGGATGATTAACTAATGCTCTTGACATAAAATTAGATGAGCCTGTATGATAAGAGATATATAAGGGAGATTTTAACATTTAGGATATTTGAGTGATTTATTACAGTAGTAAGAAAATCTATGCATGAGTTTATCCTTATATTATTGAGATATGATTTTAGTGTAAATACCTTTTGTTTTCAAATAAATGTATTCTTTTAGACTAAAACTTGTGAGTTCTTGTGTCTGAGACTGAACTACCGCTTAGAAAAGTTCAGACCTGTATAAGTAGGGGAAACTGTATAAATAAGGGATATTGTATAAAGAGTAGAAAGAAGGGGGCCATGGCTGCGCACCATGTGATTCTAACCTCAATTAAATTGTTGATATAATTAGTTGCTTAAGTCTTAGTATCAGAAACTGGTTTCTGGCTGGCACAGTCGATCCTAAAATAATTTGTCAGGAACTGATTTCAGGTACACGTAACTTCTTAAGATAAGAAACCAAATTAGGGTATTATAAGAAAACAAAATAACCAAAAGCCAAAAGGAAAACCAGAAAAAAGAACTAAAGGGACTTAACAGTGTCTAGTGTCTGGTGGCCTTTGGACCAGATCGCGAACGCATCATCAACGTATCTAAGCCAGACTTTGGGTTTTAAAGGAGAGGATCCTAAAGCAAGTTGCTCAAAATGTTCCATATAAAAGTTAGCAATGGGGGGGAGATAATGGTGATCCCATGGCTGTGCCTCCTTTTTGTAGGTAGAAAGTGTTTTGCCATATAAAATAACCAGAACGCAATACATGTGCAAAGAGCACCGTGATATCTGGAGGGAATTTGTTCTGTAAAAGAAGGATTGTGACATTCGTAAAGAGGGCAGAGACATCAAAACTGACTAATAAATCAGCTTTTTCTAATGTTATGTCTTTGATGATGTTTATGAAGTGTTGCATGTTTTTGATATAAGGTGGGGGGGGGAATGACCTACCAACTTCTTGAGTGTTGCTGCTAATTTTTTGGCTAAGTGATAATTTGGGCTATCTATCCCTTCACATATGGGCGGAGTGGTGTGTTTTCTTTGTGTATTTTCGGTATCCTGTAAATTCTTGGTGAACGAGCATAGTGCGGAAATAGTCTTTTTGACCATATCTTCGGGCCATGCGGTAATTGACTTGAGTAGTTTCTCCGTTTTCTTTTTTATTCTATTGGTTGGGTTGTAGTTAATGAATTGGTATGTGTTAATGTCCAAGATTAGCAGATTCATTTTTTTCTACATAAGTGGTTTGGTTTAAAATACGGTGGCACTTCCTTTATCGACTCTAGTTATTACGATGTTCGGATTTGACTTTAATGATTTCACAGCTGTTAATTTGTGTTTTGTTAAGTAGCTTGTTATTGTTTTGTTATGATTTAAAATGTCGGCAGTTTCCTAAACACATTTTGTCTGCTATGTTATTTGGGATGAATCTTAAGCCTTTTTCTATGTTACAAATAAATTCAAGTTTGTTTATCGACCTGGGTGCTGTGGCAAAATTTAGACCTTTATTTAGTACTGAGAGTTCGTCTTTGTTTAAAGTGTGGTTGGATAGGTTAACTACATTACTGTCACCTGTAGGCGATTGGTGGCTCCTATTGTTTCTTGCTTCTGGTTGGTTGTTATCGTTCACTGTGGAGAGATTTGAATATGGCAGCTGGTTTTGTTGATCTTTTAGTCTTTGAAATTTGGAAATGAGGTTTTATCTCTTCGTTTGAAGGATATGGTTTGCCGTGTTGTCCGTAATCTTTTCCGGGATCATCCAGATATCTGTGTTTAAGTAGCTTGAAAGTTCCGATTTTTCCTTTTGTAGCTGGTTTTGAGTAACAGATAAGTTCTTTCTGGTAGCTTGGATCTGTTCTCTGAGTAGCGCTTTCTCCATGAGGTGATATATTTGTTGCACCTTTGTTGAGGTGAATTTTCTTTTTAGTTTGATGCAATTTGGAATGATGTTGCTGTCCCTACACCATTTTAAAAAGGCCAGTCGATTTATCAAACTAGAAACATTAATCTTCAGCTTACTGTTGATTGCATTGCTTGTGGGTCGAATCTCCATGAATTATCGTAATCCTTTCCTTTAGTGTTACACGGTGATTAGCATTCATTTTAGAAATTATGAACTTTACAAAAAGAGTTATTTATAACACGGTTGTAAAGTCCATAATTTCTAAAATGAATGCTGATCACTGTGTAACACTAAAAGAAAAGTAAAGGGTGATCATTATGGGCGATTTTAATTATGGCAATATAGACTGGAATGATGAAATAGCAACCGGAAGGAAAGAAAATGAGTTTCTTGAGTTTTTCAGGGATAACTACCTCAGACGGTATGTAACAGAGTGCACACGAGGATAAAGGGTCTGGATTTGGTCATCTCATCAGAGGATGTAATTATAAATGAGGTGTCAAATCATCCACCAATTGGTGAGAGTGACCATGAGGTGATTACCTGGGTGGTTGTCAGCAGTGCGAGGACCCCTGTGAGAAAAGGGTATATGTGGAACTACAAGGAGGGTGATTATGAAGAGCTCAGGAGACAGCTTGTGGGCGTAGTGTGGAATGAGGAGTTAGCTAGCTGGAAAAGAGATCAATGCAGCTTGGGGATTTTCAAACACTATCTAGTAGATGCAATGTCTAAATGTATTCCAAGAGTGAGAAGGTTAAATACGGTAGGTGTGAGATGGATGAATAAAGAGATTAAGCATGCGATACAGAGAAAAAGGGCATTATGAAGGCAGCATAAGAGAAGTGGAAATAACCAATTCTATGAGGTTTACAAAGACCAGGCAAGTCAGGTGACTTGGTTGGTGAGGGTAGCTAAAGTGAGGTATGAACAGCAATTAACTAATGAAGCCAAAAAGAATCCTAAGGAGTTCTTTCGATATGTAGCCAGCAAAAGAAAGAATGATTATGGAAGGATGACACTGATTGGAGAAAATGGTATAAAGACAGCTGTTGCATGTGTGGTAGAGATGCTTAATGAGCAGTTCATAAAGGTCTTTCAATCTTGTGAATATGACTTCGTGGAGAGATTGAGAGGGGTTGATAATGGGGGAGGAGAGACTGACTGTAAATGAGTAAGAGGTGTATGGGGAGTTGAGCAAACTAGATGTTAATAAGGCTGTGGGACTTGATAATATATCACCACGTATGCTGAAGGAATGTGCCAGGAAGTTGACACCTGCCTTGACATATTTTTTTTAATACGAGTCTTGCACTGGGTCAAGTTCCTAAGGGGTAGAAGGCGTGCAAGATTGTGCCACTTCATAAAGGAGGTAATCAAACTCAAGCATCAAACTATTGGCCTATCTGTGTGTCAGGTGTTGTGGTTAAGTTGTTGGAGAAGCTTGTGAGAACTAGGATCCAGAATTGGGTTGACACAATGGTATTATCATTGATTGACAGCATGGATTTGCTAAAGGGAGGTCATGTTTTAGTAATCTACTTACTTATTACAATAAAGTAACTGCTTCCTTGGACAGAGGAGAAGGATACAGAGTAATATACTTGGATTTCGCAAAGGCTTTTGATAGATTACCTCATGATAAGTTGACAGTCAAATTAGAACAGATGGGCTTGGATATTAGATTAGTGGATTGGATTGGAGACTGGCTATCTGATAGGTATCAGCAAGTTGTGTAGGGGGGAGTGATATCCAGGAAAAGGAAAGTCACTAGTGGAGTGCCTCTGGGCTGTTTTAGGGCCATTACCATTTAACTTGTATATTAATGATATTGGTGAAGATTTGGATGGTGATATTCAGTTGTTTGTGGATAATGAAAAGTTGGACCGAACCATGAAAACTAGAGAAGATGTTGTGGCCTTACAAGAAGACTTGAAGAAATTGACTAATTGGGCATGGAAATGGGGATGTGAGTTCAGTGTTGCAAAATGTAAAGTTTTAAAATTTGGAAAACAAAGATGGGATGCAAAATTTATGCTTTGTGAGGATATATTGTTGGAGGTGGAGGAAATAAGAGATCTGGAGGTGATAGTGGATAAGGATCTGAAATTTAAGGGACACATAGCCAAAATTGTGAAGACAACACAAAGGCTTCTGGGAATGAAGCGGAGGACACTGACTTGTAGAAGTAGGGAGATTCTTGTTCCGTTGTATAAGGCTTTGATTAGGCCACACATGGACTATTATGCCCAGATTTGGTCACCTGGTTTTCAGAAGGATGAAGAGATGTTGGAAAGGATCCAAAAGTGACTGAATAAAGTAGTTTCTAACCTCTGGAATGTCGAGCATGAGGAAAGATTGAGACAATGTAATTTGCAGAGTCTGGTGTGACAGGAGGAAGGGGGGGGAGATATGATAGAGACCTACAAGTTAGTAAGGGATTGTTATAGGATCAATGCTGGAGAAGTTCTACAGAAAATAGTGGGAGATTGGGAGGGATCCAGAGGTCATCCTCCCCAGAAACTGTATAAAAAGGGTGTGAGTAGGGGAGTGGGAAGCAGGTTTTTTCGTGCAGAGTTGTAAATGATTGGAATGCCTTTCCTGTGAGTGTGGTGTCTGCAAGGAGTTTGAGTGTGTTTAAGACACGGTATGATGAGATGTGTGTGATAAGAGGACCTCTCAGATGAGTCTTTGACTCAGTGAGGTCTTGGGGTAATAATAATAATGATAGAAACTTGTGCTGGTACCCTTGACATTTCCAAAGCTTTCAGCCATGTGTGGCATTGAGGCTTACTAAACAAATTGCCATCCTTCAGTCTCCCTGCAACCATGTGTAATCGGGTAGCCTGTTTTTTCTCTAGTCATTATCTGTGAGTCAGGGTAGATGGCACCCTCTCTTTGAGCTTCGCCACCAATGCTGGAGTGCTTTAAAGCTTGTCCTACTCCTCTACATAAATGACCTACTCACAATAACCACTAATCCCAATAGCTTTGCAGACAATACTTTCCACTCATCCTACTCATTTGACAAACTATGAAGTACCCTGACATCCCAGGCTACAAGATCATCTACAACTATTGCCTTAAACATTAATCTACATACTATCTTTCAGTGGGACAAGGACAACTTTGTTATGTTCAATGCCACCAAAATGCAGTCTTGCCTTTTCTCATGCAAAAGAGATCCCAGCTCACCTACTCTTAAGATAATACATTAATCACAGACAAGATCAGATCTCTTTGCTTGGACTAACATTTATGTCTGGTCTTTCCTTGTATAAACACATCACATCAATAACCTTGGCATTTGCTTTCATTAAAGAACCCATTTTCCACCCAACCAATACTTCACCATATACAAATCTCAAATCCATCCGTGATGCCATCCAGAGGCATGCATTTAGGCTCATAGATGATCCCTCTCTTACAGACTCATGTCTGTCTGACTGGTGTTTTAGCACTGTGTCTATTCTACAGATATTTCTATAGTCACTGCTCCAGTGAATTAGCAACCATCATTCCTCCACTTTATGTTGCACCTGTTAATACAAGAACTGCAGCTGCTCAGCACCACTTTACTGTGCAACTGCAAACACACCAAACCTGCTTCTATTAATCCTCTTTTATTCTGTCCACCTCTGTCCTCTGAAACAGCCTTCCTCAAGAAATATTTCCAAACAACTACAACCTGCAGTCCTGCAATTCTTCACCAAACCTGCTTCTATTAATCCTCTTTTATTCTGTCCACCTCTGTCCTCTGAAACAGCCTTCCTCAAGAAATATTTCCAAACAACTACAACCTGCAGTCCTGCAATTCTTCAAAAACCATCAATAAACTTCTATTTCAGTCCTCATCTGCACCCCACACATGGCACTGATGTGCCAATAGGTCCCTCGACCTCTCATGTATGGGATCAATATTAAAAAAAAAAAAAAATTACATGATTATCATCACTTGGTGCTACTTCCCTACTTATTGGAAGAATTCTGAGATGTCTTGAAAAGTAGTATGTTTGATCTCTAAAGCAGAGTTTATAGATTAATATATGGGCATTAACTTACCTATGATAATAAAAAGTGCTAAGATTTTCAACTTTTCATAGTTGAGGTTGTCACAAAAAAAAAAAAAAAAAAAAAAAAAAAAAAAAAGAACTAACTGTGACATCAACCATTTTGGTCTTAGTTACATCAGTCTTAATTATTCTAAACACTCAACCATTCGTTAAGTTCTTCCATTTTATGTTGAATTAATATACTATGTAGTAACAGCTATAGAACAACAGACACGTCCAACATCTGGGGAAAAAGAATCTACATAGTATCAGATATTTCATGTATATTTGGCGTTTCACATGGCAAGACTTAGTTAACCATTGTAGTTATTTTATTTTGTTTGTTAGTTTATTTATTTTATTCTATTGTTTATTTATTTATTATTATTTTTTTTTTTTTTTTGCTGATTTAATTAATGTATATTTAAGCTGTTTTTTTCCTAGCTAGATGCAGATCCAAGAATATCTAGAGATGCTGTTTGTGCAAATGATTATGAAGTAGTCCACCTTCTAGTCACATATTATCAAATGGTAAACAAAAACAAAAAAAAAAATATATATATATATATATTAATGTATGCAGTGTTATGTATGTATATCTGTCTATCTATCTATACACACACACACACACATATACATGGGTCAACAATATGCTCACCCACTCACCTGTGGTGAGTAGCTGCACTCTGAACAAAAGAGAATGTTTTTATATCACAAAATATAATTTCTTAAGATAAATCTTTTAACTATAAAAAACACAGATGCAGCATTTCTGATCAGTTTATGGAACTCCTACTGACTTATTGAGATATTAAAAAAATGGGGCTTTGGGCGAGTACATTTTATGCTTGGTGAGTAGGATTTTGTATGATTTGTCAGGCCCTGTATATGTGTGTGTGCATGTGTATATGGAGTACATAAATTAATGGAAAATATATAAAATGTATTACTCTGTTTACATAACATATTATAATCATGTAATTGACTTGAAAGTTTCCCGAGTTATTCTAGAACAGTTTGGATTTTTTTATGGTAATCCCATATATGAAAAGTTGTTTAACCTCCCTATCTGCCAATGTGGATGAAATAGTGACACCGAATTGCACTTCTTATCCATGTTATTCAATGGGCTTAGAGCTTCGTATCCAGATTTATTTCAACGTCTATAGACGTTGTGGCCAGTTGGGAGGTTAACTTGTAGTGCATTAGTATCATAGATGAGCAGAAAGTTGAGGAGAAAAAAAAAAAAAAAAACTTGTTCACCTTGAATTTAAAGCCCTTCAGATCGCACTCTTTAGGAATACATTTTTTTAATATGAATCTCACCCATGAAAAGCTGTACATCATACAGTATCATGGGCCAGCTAAGAGTTGGATAATCTGGAAACCTTGCTCTATAGCCAAACATAGTACCTTTTCAAACTGCTTCAAGTCTTCATTAGATCATTGCTTGGACTTAGATCAGTCATTGAAATTTGTATACCACTTGTCTCCATAAACAGCATTGCCCACTATAGGATTCAAACTGTAGCCTGTTGGAGAGCAGATGCTATCCACACCAGCTAGTTTAATGAAGATGGGAGAAGGAATGAATGAAGTAGAAATTTGCTCATGAGTTTAGAGTTGAACTGTAGAGGAGTTGAACAGATGTTGTGTGTGTGTGTTTTCACAGATTTAAAGGAGAGTGAGAGAATTATTGATGCTAAGTCAGAAGAATAATGACCATGGAAATATTTATAGAAAATGCAAGCAGTAGAAACTGAATGTCTATGTGAAAGAGAATGGAGTGAATTGGTAAGAAATGGGTTATTAATACTGATTGCTCTTTTCTATACCAAGTCAAGGATTTTTATGGACTTAAAAACATCTTTCCAAATATAAAAGTAGTATTCAGTGGTTAGACTGTGTGTTTTGTGTAGAATAATTAATAATTGTCCCAAGGTTAGAGTTAGCCCAAAAAAGAAAAATCTTTTATTACCTGGAACCTTGCTTCTGAGACTTGTGTGGATAGGTAAAATGTTAAAGATTTAAGTCCAATATAAATTCCTCAAAATTAATCTGTTATCTGCCAAGATTCAAATTAATTTGGAGGAAAATTGTTGATCAGAAGTTAGTATTACATGAAAAGTTACACCATTACTATCATAATTATCCTGTACTTGAGGGTACATATCAGAAATTTGATGATGATGATAAATTCCACATGGAAACTGTGGAATTTATCAGTGACTGGCAAGTGACAAGCAAATTAAAAGTAACATATAACATTTGAAATAGACTAACAGTGGTGTTAGTCTTGTGATTTATGTTATATTAGACTGGCTAGCAAATGTCATGACAACTGTGTCCAAGATCTGTTGCACCAGCTTTTTGATAGCCAAACCTGATGTTGTAACTTTGTTTCTGGTCACATTGATACAGATTTTTTTAAACATTTCTGATAACATTTTGAATGTTCTAAACTTACTTGTTCACTTGTTATGTGGGACAAACAAGCCGATCAGGAGATGCAGGTCAGAACATATCAAGAATGTGGAGGAAAACAAGGTATGATCCTGTATCAGATTTGGTCATCTTTCATCAAAAATCTGGCACATCTTGGACTCTCTTCTTATCACATTGCTAGCCATTGTAATACAGCATGAATCATGCACCCTCACCATTGTTAGTCTGTTTCAAATATTCTGTGTTACTGTTATCATTAATTTGATTTTTCTTAATTGTAATGTTTTTATTTTGCTCTCTTGGTGAAGCATACTATAACATACAGTTAAAAAAAAATTCTCAACAAACATTTCCTCCATGGGGAATTTATATTTCACTCAAACATTTGACTTATCTTAAATTGACAACACCCATTGTGGTGTTCTCATGCATTGCTTGTAACTAATGGATATCTAATCCTACTGAAGAATGATCCAGAAATCAGAGTTTAGGTATGTTTGATTGATTGGTGTGTGTGTGTATAGTTTGTCAAACAAAAAACAAAGGAATATATGTACTATCATTAGCAAAACTGTTAGTTGGATTTGCATTCAACTGTAGAAGGTTGATGATATATAGAAGATAGAGTAGGTGGTGAAAGAGTGTGAAGTCTTGTGGAACTCAATCGATGGTGAGTTAGCCGATCTCATACGGAGGTAGCAGGGTTTTTTCTCCCGGAAACTCGGGTTTTTCATCCCGCATACATACAAATCGGCCCTTCAGAACACACGCAATTTACAGACAAAAATTACTAGTTGTGGTGGTGTTGGAGGTAGGCGGTAGATGGCGTTGATTCGTAGTAGAGGTAAGGTGTAGAGACAGTTGAAGATGTCCTCCCGCGATGAGTCTTCGGACTCCTTGGAGGTATCAGGAATAATAATAATAAACTCAAGTGTTAGTAGCAGTTTGAGGATAAATACCTATCCATTATAGCACATAGTGTTCAACTGAAAAGAAAGCTGGAAGTCAAGTTGCAAAAATCAGAAGACAGAATACATGATTGGAAATTACTTAATCTATCTTTTTGCCAAACACAATAAAATACCTTAGAGATATTGAAAGCAACTACTTGAGATTCTCCACACTTTGATGATGATGATCAGCCTGTTTTCTACCCATTACAGAGTGAAGGCCTCTCCTATTGTGGGTGGGTTGGATCTGCTACTGCCATGGTGACTCAGTCCATATTGGGAGAGCGTATTTATACTTGGATGAATGAATGTATGAAAGTGGAAGACAATCACAAACATCCATGCCTAAGCAGGATTTGAACCTGCGGCCTCTTGGCTGGAGAGTGGATACGCTAACCGCGTGGCCAACCAGGCCAGCTCTCCACATTTTATTGTTGCATTTGTCCTGACATAAGCAAGGTCATCACCCATTGTCAGGAAATCTGTGCTAATAATTGTGATCTTTTATTAGTAAAGTTTTCTAGTAACATGCATATTGATTGTTAATGATTTTCTCCATTACTTTAAGAAGATTTGAAGAGAAATTGACACAGAAATTGATGGGTGATTTTTGTCCTTCTTAGGAATGGGCTGAATATAGGCTAATTTCCAAGTTGCAGTATATGTACCAGTGGAATAGAAAATGATAAAAAAGGACACATAACAGATATGTGAACAGTCTTCTGTTCACAGATATGTGAACAGGAGACTGTAGAAGAATCAGAGGAATGTCATCAAAACCAGAAGATTTTTGCCATCTAGTTTGAACAACAGTCTTCTGATCTCTTTCTGTCAAAAAATCAAAGGGGACATAGATTTTTGCATGTTTGGAATGGTAGGAGTTTATTTATCATGATATCACATCCCCTCCTCCACAGTGCAGTAGTCATTCGGAATAAAAAGTCCAGAATGGCTATTGCATTAGGAGAGTGATAGAGACAGTAAATGAATTTTATAGAATAAGACAAACAGGTATTTAGTCAAAGAAGATCAAGTAGAGGAGATTCTGTTAGACACTTTCTGAGCTTGTATATCACAGTGAACATGTGCACAAATGCCACTTTTGAGATAAAAAAAGAGGGAAAACATGAGTAATTAGCAAAACTTAGAAGAAGTTGGAGCTTTAAGTTTCTATTAAAAAAGGTAGATGGCATATCAGAGATGGTGGTGAGCATTGTTTATGTTATCGAACAAAGAACACATGCATGTTGTATGTGAGAGAGATATATGAATCTGAAAGTTTTGAGAGATTTGCCTTTTCCTGCACGTATTTGTGTTTGCTTAACTTTTCATGTTTTTTTTTATGGTTAGTTGAAATTGCAAGAAATATAGAATATACAGTAATGGATTCCTGCAGAATTGTTCCCGATCAATATACCCACAGCTAATAAATGGCAATATACCTGCAGAAATGTAGCCGATTCCCCTACAAAATTTGGCCATGTCAGTGTATCCTTTCCACACACACAGTCCTTCCAACAGTAGCAACAAGATTATTTGCTAGCTGACCTGGAATCTTCCTAAAGCATTACCATTAGTGTTAGAATAGAATTCAGTCTCATGGTTGAAATTTTTTTTTTTTTTTTTACATATAGCTGAATTAATTTGTACATTAATAATATAGGAAAGGATCTAAGAGGAACTGTTCAGTTGTTTGCTGCTGATGAAAAAATTTGGTAGAGCAATAGTTAATACAGATGATGTTAAAATTTTGCAAGATGATTTGGATAGACTGGCAGTCTTGGAAAAGAAGAATGGATATCATTTTAAAGTGGCAAAGTGTATGGTTATGCAATTTGGGATGAAAAAATTACCAGCTCTGTACCACATTGATGGAACTGTACTCCATGAAATTGATGAAACCAGAGATTTGGGAGTTTTAGTAGATAGGGGATTAAAGTTTAGAGAGCACATAGCAAAAGTGGCTAAAGCAACTTATCGGATTATTTGGTTACTGAAGAATACTTTGACAAGCAGAGACAAGTGGGTTATTATTTCTCTTGAGCACATCCTGATAAGACCCCATCTTGACTACTGCACACAGATCTGGTCACATGGGTTTCTTGGCAGTAAGGAAGAGGTGGAAAGGATCTAGAGGCAAGTAACCAAAATGGTAGCAGGTCTATGGAATGAACCTTATGAAAACAGTTTGACAGGTGGAGAAGGGATGATATGATATGATTGAGATATACTAATTACTGAATGATTTTTACAAGATTAATACAGAGGAAATTTTTCAGAACAGAGGTGGCAGGAGAACTAGGGGTCATCCTTGGAAACTGAGTGTGTTAGAACTAGATTTTTTTGCTGGGAGAGGATTAATGAATGAATGGAATAGGTTGCTGGAGTCTGTTGTGGGTGCCATGACTGAATGAGTTCGATACAAAGTATAATAGATACTGTGCAAAAGTTGGAAAGTGCTTGGCATGATGTTTAGCGCCTCCCTCGATGAGGCTAATTAGGAGTGGCCTGTAAAAATAATAATATTGTTGAGGATGAAAGTCAAAGGTAGGGGAGACAGTTGGCAAAAACATTGTGTCTTTACTTCAGTTGGACTTTGGGTTTTGAGGCAAATGACTTGGTTGGAGACTGATTCTGAATTAAGAGTCAATTTCAAAGAATTCTGTGCTGTGATGAGCTCATTGGTATGTTTTTTGCTTTGTTTGTAGAGCTGGTTTGCCTCAGTTAAATAATTGTATGAGGAAGCTTATTTAACTCAGAAATATTGGTGGTAGGTAGGAGGAGGTGTTGAATAGGATGTCATAACAAAGTTTATTAAGCATTCTTTTTTTTTTATCTAACTTATAAGATAGTGCCTTGTGCATATGTTTACTTAGTTTGGATACCAGGTCTTATCTAGTACTATAAGTAGATCAGCTGATTGGATGGAATGGGACTCCAGATTTGTGGAATTTAGTCCAATATAGCTTAAGTTTGTGTTTGGTGGGGGGGGGGGGGTAAAATAATCTACCCATAGTTTGTAACAGTGTAACCAGTACATTTCAATTTTTTTTTTTTATGGAAATTGTTGGGCTTTATTTATTGACTTGCAGGCTAAGTTTTTTTTTTCTTCTTCCTCAACTTAACCATCTCTTACGATGGCTGGTCTCCTGATTAGGGGTCACGAGGAATTAATGCAGCCAGCACATCTCTCCTCTGCTGCATCTCATAAGGGTAAGCATTTCTGGCTGTAGATTTGTGTGTTCATGGGACTTGTTCACCTATTCTGTAAGACAAAAAACCTGAGTTTCTTGGAGAAAAAGTCCTGTACCTTTGTATGAGACCAGCTAATTCACCACTTGATTAAAAAAAGACCTGATAAAGGTTCCTCACATCATAGACTGGATTCAAACTTTGGTCTTCCAACCAAAGGGCTCATCCGTACCAGCTGAGGTATGGAAGCTCAGGCTAAGTTTACCTTTTAATATTCTGTAATTTTATTGCTGTAGTCAGTATTTAAGATTTAAGATGTATTTAGCATTTATTCTCCATATGAACATTAACTTTTATGTTTTAATGAAACTTCAAGTTGTTTATGAAGCTAATTTTTCCCTTTAGGAAAAATTTGCTTTCCCCTTTCTATCAAACAGAATACTTCTTGTGGCATTCTGTTTGAATGAACATTATTATTATTATAACTGTGTCCCCATGGGGTCAGAAGACTCATCGTGGGAGACCCTACATTGACACTAGGGGCGAATATTCAGGGTGTGCTAGGTGTGTGGTGCACATCCATGGAATAGTAATACTACCGATATTATATTTTTGCATTTATTCTCATTAAAGACTTCCCTAATGGTTTCCTAGCTTCGCGTGATGCCTAAAATTAAAACAATGTACTAATGCTTCATGAAGGGGACACTTTTCGACATGTAAACATTGCATTACATTTGCATTAATAGTATGGGTGTGAATATGGACACCTTTGAACATGGCGCAGCAGGTCAAATTCTTAGTGTTCCAGTGGTTTTAAACTGCCCAAAAGGTGAGGCAGAGTGAATGCTGAGACAATAGCACATAAAAATCAGTGGCTGTGATGATTGTGTCAACCAATTCAATTGAATGTTGTAATTTTTCACGAGTAGCTGTTTTTGTTTTCTGAGTTTCATCTGTTTTACTTGCGTGAATTGTGAACTGGCATGTTTAGGACACTGATACAGACAAGTAATTTTGTAGAAATAATTTATAACCTTTTTTGTCCACATTTACAAAGAGAAACAATGTTAGCGATCTACCAAATGTCCCATTTTCTGCCAGACCTTTTGCAGATTGTATGATTGATTATAGTCGAAGGAGGTTGGAACTTGTGCATTAATAAGTGAGTAAAGTGAGTTATTTCAGCCTTTCTTTGGCTCATTCCAAAAAATAATAATTTCCCAAGTGATGCATTATATGCTGTATTTAAACATCACATCTCACACGAAGTGTAAAACCCTTTGTGCTTCTCACATAAATGGTGTGCATGTGAAGCATAGTTATTGCTCGTTTGACCTTTATGCTTTCCATAGTAAAATTTTATTAATTGATAAATTAAAATATACAAAGATATTCTAAAATTAATTACATTGGATCAATTAAGATAAATGCTGATGTGCTATCCACTCTTAAAACTTTCATACATCAATAACAATGCAATCATATGGTCAAATTGACGTGAATTTTGTAGTACAGGCATAAACCACACGATAGCACATCCAACTTAAATAGGCATGCAGTGCCACTGATTGACACACTATTATTTACACAATACCTGTTATACTTCTCCTTAAACTCATTCACAGATGAAGTACTCACAACCACCTCTTGGCAACTCATTCCACACATTCACCACTCTCCATACATTACCTCACATTCACACCCCATCATTATTTGCCATAATGCTGGAATAGGGGATTACTGAAGGGGGAAAGTGTAACAGTGCCTTAACTTCCCTTCAACTCAGAGTTAATAATAAAAAGAAATTGCTGCAAGGAGCATATTAGTCACATTTAGCATCAAGCCCTTGGTTTTATTTCTTAGGTCATTATCATTTATCTTCGTTGAATATGACTCTCAAGTGCCTAGATTAGTTTGTGTATATTTGATTGTTTCACATTCCTCCTCTCATGCAGTTTTTGTCCCCCTCCCCTCCATCTTTGTTTGGTCAGATATTTAATCATGCAACTGCACATTTTATTTTTACTTGCTTTATGCATTTCTGTATAGACTTCTTTAGAGATATTAGAAATTAAATAATACTATTATTTTTATAGGAACCAAGAAGATCTTTAAGATTGTCAATGTTACAAGTGTTTATGGCATTATGTGAATTAGATTTGGATGTAATTAGCCATTTACTCACTTCTATTTTGCCAATGGAGCTGGCCAGAGACATGCAGAGTTCCAGTGATGGTATGTTATTATAATAATTTAATAGAATAAAAAAGTGATACAAGCTTATGGGCTCTTGTAGGGTGCTTAAATGTATCTGTCACTCAATCAGTCATTGACAGAAGATAATTTAATCATATAATCAATTCTCACTTAACAAACTACTGAAATTCCCAACCAAAAGCCTTACAGTATCAGCATGAACTCACCTATTAAAACACAATTGAAAAATCCCAACCATGGCATCATTGCCATTCTAAAAGAAATTCCCTATAGCAAACTATCCTTTTGCAGTTCATGAGTTTGTGATGGTCGGAATCAAGTGAATTAGTCACATTGTACTTGTTTCTGAAGTTATCTCATAACTTCAGAATATCCACATAATCACTTCCACATACTGTTTACAGTGTGTGGAAGTGATATTATGTGATATTATGGATGGACTTCAGATGATCTTGAAAATGGCTTTCTGACTCCACTATGATATAGCTGATATCAAGCATTTATAGCAGCAGAAATGAAGTATAGTAATTCACTCATTAACTTTGAACTTCAGTAGGATATGTGTACTAATCACATAGCTTCAGCCTTGTGTCTAAAAGAAGAAATATGCTTTAAGCCTCAAGATCACATACAGAAAGGAGTAATTTCAAATAAATCCAGAAAACACTGGTTTCTCAAAAAAATGAATGATTTGCTCATCATTACCTGATAAGAGCATGTTCCAGTTTCCAGACAGTTAATAGTCCATATGTGGACTATTGTGCCTCTGCATCATTCCCAGAAGCCTTTGTGTTTCTTCACAATTTTGGTTATGTGTCCCCTAAATTTTAGATCCTTATCCACTATCACCCCCAGATCTCTTATTTCCTCCACCTCCAACAATATATCCTCACCAAGCATAAATTCTGCATCCCATCTTTGTTTTCCAAATTTTAAAACCTTATATTTTGCACCATTGAACTCACATCCCCATTTCCGTGCCCAATCACTCAATTTATTCAAGTCTTCTTGTAAGGCCAAAACATCTTCACTACTCTTCATGGCTCGTCCCAACTTTGCATCATCTGCAAACAACTGAATATCTCCATCCAAATCTTCACCAATATCATTAATATACAAGTTAAACAGTAATGGCCCTAAAACAGATCCCTGAGGCACTCTGATTTTACTGATTTTACTTATGATTTATCTCCACAAAGTCTTCCCATGACTGTTTTTCAGGAAATGCTTACAGAGGAGACCACTGCCCAAAGCTCATGCCAGAAGTCCATTAGAATTACTCAATAGAGCTCCACTCCAATACTACATCAGTATCAGAGTGGAGATACAACTGAACCAAAAAGTCAAGCAAAAGCAGTTGGAGGGGAATAGTCTTAACTTTGATATTAGTCTTAACAAGTCATATATTTATAAGCTTCTACTTATGAATGTATGATATCACTAATATCTGTGGAAGTAAACTGCAAGTTAATTTGTCAGTATAGCATTCCATAATTTTCTGTTATAGAAGGCTAAAAAATGAACTGTCCTCTAAGGACAGTTCATTTCTTTGTCTCTCTCTCTCAGAGTTGATAGAGAATTTGGTATCTCACTTGATGCTGCTGTCCCTTAACACACACACACACACACACACACACACACTAAGAACTATGGTAGGACCATAGGAATTAGAAATTATATTCTTGTTTTTATTCTCTATCTAAGTGTGAGCAAACAAATTCTTGCACATGAAGAATTTTCATGACTAGGCTTTTTATATATATATAGACATCTCATTCACTTAACTTCATCCGTTTGTTCTAGACCTTTACTTCAAATCTCATTAGTGGGAGTTATACCCATGAAGGTACTAAGAACTAAATCAATTGCAGAAGTCATATATTCAAGTCAAGAGAGGCAATTATGAACAGTTAGTCTGCATAACAGCCTAAGGACAGGATTGGCATAGCTGATGTGAAAAATCAGCTTCCTAATTGGACAGAGATCTAATGTCCATCGTTATGTTTCTATTGAGTAAGGGAGCTGACTTGTTTACACCAGCTGTTATTACTCACCTTTCTCCTTTCTGCCTATGCAGGCTAGCTATGCATCACTTGTGCCACTTTCCTCTTTGTAACCAGAGTGACCAATTATAAAGTTTGCTGCCTGCTGAAGTTTTCTGGTTATTTTTGAGTTTAATGGTACAGGCTGCACATATTTAGCTCACTATGAAGATTTCAGAGATATAATTTTAATTTATGTAACATTTTGAAATTAGTATTAGTATTCTAAGCATCCATGCAGTTTGAAGACTTGTTGTGGAAGGTTGAGTACTCCCAGACCACATAACTATCATACTTGCCTTGAAGACATTCACCATCCCTCATTTACCACTTGCAAAAATTTCCATTTCACTTCCCCACTTACATGGTCCTTGTATACTTTCCAGATGGCCTCTCATTATCTATGCAATGATTCCCCTGTATCCATCTGATAGGCTCTTCTCACCAACTTATACAACTAAATCATGATGTCACCTCTTTGTAATCTGTAGTGTGTGCGTGCGTGCCTTGAAGACTATTCAAACTGTTAAGTCATCATTCTTGTTGAGACTAGGATGATGAATTATCATCTCACAGGCTTTTTTGAAATTTGAAAATATACTAAATATTCTGTTTCAGAAATGGGTGATAGCAAAACCAGATGTAAATTGATTATCAAATCCTGCTGAAATTATATCCTGAAATTTCAAACACTTAAGTTAAAACAAGGCACTGTATAAGTTAACATATTATATAATGATATGTCTTTATTGATCGAAATCACGTTGAAGGTCCTTGTTTCTTATATGTTTATTTCCATCAAATTTAAATGGATAATCTAAGAATAGTAATCTTCCAATTCATACATCTGTCATCATCTCATTTAATTCAGTATCCCTTTAAAAAAATCAATATCTCAATCTTTTTGTCTTTCACTAATAGCCTTTCCAGTTATACTACAAATGTTTCTTATCTCTCTCTCTCAAACAGTTTGATCACAACTTGACACAGATTTCTTCTCCTACAGTCATTTTTCTGTTTCATATTCTTTCCATTGCATAAGCAGAGTATCACCTGATGTTTTACTAAATATATAGTTGTAAATATTGATGTAAATCACTTAAGAATGATAAAAGTTCACTATTACACTTTTTCAGATGTTGCAAAGCTCAAGTACTCTTCCTGTGTACTTACTGTGATATTTTGTACTGGGCAGAAACCACCTAATGGAATTTATGGTAATTACAATTTATATTGTTAGTTACTATTTTTCTTTAATTAAAAGTAAATGTCTTATGACATAATCTTTATAATTTTTGTATAATAGGAACCAACAAATTGCAAATACTAAAAATCTCCATAATTAAATTTATTAGAGTAATATTTTTTCATTCTTACATAAATGTGGTTCTGTCTCATTAAGTATAACTCTGTGTATGTATCACAACCATTTTTTGCTGCTGTTGCTTCATTCTTAAATGACTTCATAAAGAAGTTAGGAAGAGAGAGTGGTGAATCCAGACTCTATTAAATGTTTCAGTAATACCAGATTTACTCCAGATAAAATTAGAATACATCTTAAATAGTAATGTATTAATGGATACATTCCTCCAAAAATAAAAGATGATTACCAGAAAATTGTATATTATTATTAAGAGAGACCTCCAGGGAGTCAGGGACACAGCGAGGGAGGCCACATATTATACGCACCAGATATTATAACTAGTTCTTGAATTCATTCACACTGCTTTCACACATGGACCATCCAATGTCCGATCATGCACCACTCTATGAGAGAAAAATTTAGATCTCACCCCCTTCTTAGCAGTATTCATTCTCAGCTTCCAAGGTGTCCTCTTGTCCTTTCTCCGCACTCTGTAAAATAAAAAAATTCCATCAGTTGAAATCCCCCCCCCCAATGGTATCTCCACCTTGTCGTGGGGGGGGGCCTTGCACATTCCAATGATCTTGTGAGCTATACTGGCAGTAGCATTGCTACTGCTAGTATAGCTCCCAACAGGACCTCTCAAGCTGGACAGGTCACAGGTTAGGGATCAGACGAAGAGCGTCACCCTGGTCCTCCAGGTTTGGGGTTGAGCATGGGGGGGGGGATGACAACACTATCTTGTAAAAATCAACTAGTTGTGAAACATATACCAAGTAATCTTCACTGGATGGACTTAAATGGATATCAACCCAGGCCTTGGAATAATGGTTTACAAATAGGTTCATGGAATGTTCATGGACACTTGTACAGAGTTGGATCATTTCAAGAAATCATACATGAACTAAATATATATAAAATGGATATAGCAGAAATACAAGAGGCACGATGGACAGGAGAAGAAAATTTGAAGAAAGAGAACCTTTTGCTACTTTATTGTGGAAATAAAGTAAATAAACTGTGATAAACGTGAATTTGGAACAGGTTTCACATTAGGGGAAAAAATGTGGTCATCACTGATCAAATAACCTTTATTAATGCACGCGCACCTACAGAAGCTGCAGAAAAGTTGATAAAAGATGAATTCTATGAAAAACTGGAATTAATCCTAGAAAAAATTCCCCAGTAGGATGTAATCATTTTATTAGGTGATTCAATGCAAAAATTGGAAAAAAATAAATTTATTAAAAAAAAAAAAAAAAAAAAATATTGGAAACCAAAGCCTTCATGAAGAGACATATTAATGAAGAAAGATTAATTAATTTAGCACATCCAGAAATTTAAAAATAAGGAGCACTATGTTTATGAGGAAGAATATACATAAACACACATGAAAATCTCCTGATAGTCATACATTCAATCAAATAGACCATATCATAATCAGTAAAAGACATAGGAATTGCATTCCAGAATATCTGGAGCTTTGGATGAGCTAAGTGTGATATTGACCATTTTCTAATTAGTGCCATACTTAAGATTAAAATAAACAGTGAATATTTTTCAGCACATGCAAATCATCTGAGATACAATATTAACAAATTAGATATAACAGAAGAGAGAAGAAAATGTGAGTGTGAATTAAAACAGAAATTGAAAAATATACAACTGGAGGAGAATGAAAATATTGAAAACATCTGGAATCATATCAAGAATAGCATAAAAGTAGCAACAGAAATCTCAATTGGAATTCAAAGTAAATGCCATATAAAAAATAGTTCAATGAAGAATGTGAATGGGCAGTAAAGGAAAAGAAATAAGATAGAAACACTAGGCTTAATAACCCAGCTGATATTCATTCCACTCTGAAATATAGAGAGCAGCAAGGATACCAGTAAAATAAGACAACAGAAAATAATTTTTTTTTTTTTGTGAACAGATTGAAGAAATCCAGAAATACTTTACAGTAAATAATCCCAGAAAATTTTTCCATAAAACTAAAAACCAAAAACAAGACTCACATATGAAAACAACAATAATCAACAATAGCAGTGGACAAATACTAGCCACTAGAGATGAAATAGCAAACAGGTAGAGAGAGTACTTTACCAAACTCCTAAATTGTGATGAACCTACTCTGTCTTTCAAACAGAATACTTATCATACTTGTTACCCAAAAATAATTAACCCTCTCTATAGCTGATAGCGGAAGTTTATTTTCCACTTGGTTAGACTATAATAAATTTAGTTTAATCCTTTACCCAAGTATATGCAAACAAAGTTTGCGCCTGAAGTATCATCAGGACTGAGGCAACTCGTAGTAAAGGTTGACCAAGCTCTCATCACTTCTTGTCTCAGTATCTCCCATAATGCAAAGCACATCTCCTTGCGAACATGTACATCTCCTTGCAGACATTCAGTCCTGAAGATACTTTAGGTGCAAACTTTGTTTGCATACACTTGGATAAAGGATTAAACTAAATTTATTATAGTCTAACCAAGTGGAAAATAAACTTCCAACATCTTTCTCTAAATCAGAATAAATTAATAATAAGGTGGTACACCTTTTGGCAACTCATATAAATAAATATGACCTCTCCATTGCTTCTGCCTTAGTATCACCACTTCCAGGTCTGGCTCCCACTGATGAAACCTCAATAAAGGTTGAAACCAGTTTGGGTAGTGGGCCCTTCCCTTAATGCATAGCATTATACATGTCTGCAAGGAGATGTGCTTTGCATTATGGGAGATACTGAGACAAGGAATGATGAGAGCTTGGTTCACCTTTACTACGAGTTGCCTCAGTCCTGAGGATACTTCAGGCACAAACTTTGTTTGCATACACCTGGGTAAAGGATTAAACTAAATTTATTAAAAACCTCTATAGCTGAAGTTGCTAAAAAATAACACGGTACCAGATACTGATGGAATAGTAGCTGAATTCATTAAATAAAGGGGTAATGAATTAACCACTCATATACATAAGCTAGTAAATTTAATATGGGAAAAAGAAGAGATACTTGCAGAATGGAAAGAATCGCTAATCATTCCAGTTTATAAAAAGGGAAACAAATATGAATGTGAAAATTACTGGGGAATATCACTACTGTCAGCAGGCTACAAAATTTTATCTAATATTATACTAAAAAGAATCTTACATTATGTTGAAGAAAATATTGGTGAATATTTTGACAACAGTTAACTAAATATTTACACTTATACAGATACTAGAGAAAAAATTGGGAATACAATCTGCTTGTCTATATTTTATTCATAGACTTTAGAATAGCATATCATAGTATTCACAGAGAAGGACTTTGGGGAATATTAGATGAACTAGGAATACATAATAAGATAATACATTTAATAAAAATTTGCAGCACTGACAGCTGAAGCATGGTATTAGCTAATGGAATTTCATCTGAACCTTTTGATACTATGACAGGATTTAAACAAGGAGATGCCCTTTCGCCCATCCTTTTTATTTAATTTAGTCTTAGAAAAATGCTTTCGAGAATTTGTAAAAGGTAACATGAACAGAACAGTGATATTAGGATATGCAGATGATATGTGCATTGTTGGAGAAAATGCTGAAGACATTAGAACAACATTTAGAAAACTCAAAACTGCTGCTGAAAACTAGGATTGCAAATCAACCAGATTAAACTGAATATTTAAATGTATGCAGAAAACACAATCAAGAGGAAAATGATCATTTTACCATTGATAACTTGAAATTTAAAAGTGCTGCCTTCTTCAAATATCACAGAATATTAATTACTCAAGATAATAAAATTAGTACAGAAATAAAAGCTAAAATACATGCCTCCAATAGATCCTTTCATTCACTACATCATTTATTATCTTCCAAAATTCTATCAAGCAGAGTTAAAATAGAAATATACAAGACAATCATTAGACTTAGATCTATTATTTTGTATAGAGCAGAAATCTGGAGCATAACAGACCAAGATGCAAAAGCGTTGCAGATCTTTGAAAATAAAATCCTCAGAAAAGTCTCTGGACCTGTAAGAGATAACAGGTGAATGGAGAAGACATAATCAAGAACTATATGAACTCCATAGATCCCCACTTCTATTTGATGAGATTTGAGCAATCAGATTGAGATGGCTTGGACATGTGGAAAGAATGGGTAAGGAGAGAATGGCTAAACAAGCATTTAAGATGAAGAATGATGGAAAGCAACCCAGAGGTAGATCACTGATGCATTGGGAGAATAATATCCAAAAAAAGACTTAGATGAGATGAGAATCCAGAACTGGAATGAAAATGTCCAAGACAGAAAGGAATAGAAGAAGTTGGTGCATGCAGCTAGGAACTTTAGATGTTCTAGCTAAAGAAGAAGAAGAAGATCAATTGAAATCCTGTGTGACCCTTTCAGAAGTTTGTAAGTGTTAATCATATCACCACTCTTTCTCTTGTGTGCTAGTGTCTGCAATCTACAAATTCTCAATCTGTCTTCATAATGTAGTGAATGATAAGATCTACTGGATCATAGCATCAGAGGGGGGGGGGGGGTCCTCTGTTGAGAATGACTATTTTACCACCAGTGGGTCTCTGTTAAGAATATGACTATTTTACCACCAGTTGGTGACAGTGATCATGCTGTGCTTTCTTGGGAAGTATCTAATTGTATTGGTGCTCTGATTAGAACAGGTTACATGTTGAACTACAAACCTGAAAATTATGATTAACTTAGGAGAATACTTTCTTTGGGCCTATGACGTCAGTTATTGAATGGGAAAAATGTCAGAAATGCATGGAAATCTTTGAAAAAGTGCTTAAATGAGTTAGCATCTGAATGTATCTCTAGTGTTTGAATAATAAATAGGTTGGGAGTGAAATGAATGTGCAACCTTATTAACAAGAGATCCACAAGAAGAAGATGATGTGGAAAGAATATTGTGAGAATAAGAGTGAGAGGAGTTATGAAATATATAAGCTCAGGCCAGAAAAGTAATGAGTATTGTGCAGAAAGCTAAATTGAAATATTTAGTCATTAGCCTGCATGACCAAGAAATTGGTCATGCAGGCTAATGACGATCTAAAATAATTTTATAGTTATGCCGCAAGCAAAAGAAAGAAAGAATGAATGTGAAAGAATAACTTTATTGAATTCAGGTACTCTAGTGTTGGAAGCAAATGGGATTGTTCAATTAACGAGTGCTCACTTTGCTAAGATATATCAACCAGGTATGTAACATGGTGCACGGTGCTACTGCTACATTGGATGAAGAGTTAGAGTTTCATGAAAATGTGGTTGAAGAGCTGTTGCATAACCTGGATAAGAATTTGTCTATAGGGACAGATGGAATATCAGCCTGTTTGCTAAAGGAATGTTCAGCTGAATTGCCTAGGCCTTGCACATGTTTGTATAACTTGAGTCTCAGCTCAGGAATGATAACACAGGAATGAAAGGAATGTATGATAGTTCCATTGTACAAGGGTGGTGCAAAAATTGATGTGTTTAACCACTGACCTATCATGACTATTAAATTCTTTAAGGAATTTACAATGTATACTGGAATATTAATTAAAAGAAACTTTAATAAATACCTCCTATATTTCAGCAATGTCACGTTGCCATCTTCATGGGAACATACAACTATGACACATGCACGCAGGCACTACAAAAAAGCAAATGAAGCAGAAGAGAGAAAACTACTATTGTTCCTACAGTCCTAAAGGTGTCCCCTATCAAGCTATATTGGGTTGTCTTGGCTGTTGGGCTGAAGTTCTCAAGATGCATGCTTCCCAAATTTGGGTCAGTCTCATGCACCCAAATTTGTTGAGGTTTGGAAAGTTTTTTAGAGCTGAGGCTGATTCCATGATCGATCTTTCATATTTAAATTTGCTGTGGTGTATTAATGTGGCTTTCTTCCAATGTTTTCTGTGGCAGGTATCCAGAGCATGGTCTGCAAGCCCAGAGTGGCTGTATTGGTGAAACCGGATATAGTCTTTGTGTTCTGAAATCCTGACATTTGCTCTCCTGCCTGTTTAGCCAAAGTAGGACAGTTTACAGCTGCAAGGGACCTGGTATACCCCAGGTAGGTCTAGGGGAAGTGGCTGATCTTTGGTGGAGTAGATAAGGAATGCCAATTTCTTATATGGTTTGTAACAAGAAGTCAGGTCATGTTTTTTTAAGATTTTGGTTAACTTTTCAGAGGTGCTCCGGATATAGGGAATGGTGACGGATTTAGTGTAATCTTATGAAGGGGGAGGGGGGGTTGTGGTTAACTGGTTTTAATATTTTTTGGATTTTTGGGGGTTGTAGCCATTGGCTAAGAAAGTGTTAATGATGTGGTTTAGTTCAGTGGTTAGGGCATTGTCATCTGGACAGATTAATTTTGCCCTGTTATATAGTGTTTTTATAACCCCATATTGTTGTGTGTGTGTGGGGGGGGGGGGATTGTTGGTGAATGTATCTGCCTATATGGGTAGGTTTTCTGTAAACAGAGAAAGCCAAGGATCCATCAGGCTGGCGAATGATTAAAGTGTCTAGGAAAGGCACTTGTTGGGGTATTGGTTATTTAAGTGTGTTAAGGAGTGGAGTGTATCTGAGCCATGTGGCCAAATAGCGAACACATCAATGTAGCAAAGCCAAACAGTGGGTTTTTGTGGGGCTGAGTTTAAGGTTTTCTCTTCAAAAGTCTCCATAAAGAAGTTGGCCAGGGGTGGGGAGAGTGGTGAACCCATGGCTGTCCCCTCTGTCTGTTTGTAGAATTTTCCTTGCGAAACAAAATAACCTGAGTTTATTGTGAACTGAAATAGGGCTGAGATATCAGGAGGAAATTTGGCTTGAATGAGCTCAAAGGTTTCCTTGAGTGGGACATTTGTGAATAGAGAGGAGATGTCAAAACTGACCATTATGTCAGTATGTTGGAGTGAGAGGTTTTTCTATACTGGCTTTGAAGTGAGCTGAGTTTTTTATGTGTGATGGTGTATTGCCAGTATAGTGTGTGAGCGCTTTGGCTAAATGTTTGGCTAATTTATATGTGGGGGAATCAATGCCATCTGCTATGGGATGTAATGGCACATTTTGTTTATGTATTTTTGGAAGTCCATATATTCAGGGGGGGGGCGGTCTAGAGTTAAAAGGTTTTAGTTTGTTGGTAACTTCCACAAGCCAAGAAGTAACCTTCTTAAGGAGCCTTTGGAGTGTTCTAATTTGGGAGCTGGTGGGATTATACTCAATAGGGAGGTAGGTAGCCTGATCTAACAATAAAGTATTAAGCTTGCCTGTGTAGTCGGTTTGGTTGAGAACCACAGTGGATTTCCCTTACCCACTTTGGTGATTACTATTGCATCTGATATTGCATCGTTTAAGTATTTTTTAAATGCTTCCCATGTGCTGTCGATATTCTTCCCATTCAGCAGCTGATACCATTGTGCTGAACTCAATATACTCCTCAGTTGGCCATAATTTCCTGCTTTTATAGTTCAGCATGTAACCTTTCCTGAATGGAACATTCATGAACTTAGCCACTTCCCAAGTGTATACCAAATGATCATTGTCACGAACCAGAAGCAGAATAGTTCCATCTTTAACTGAAACACCCTCTGACACTATAATCAAATCTAAACTATAATCAATTTTTTTCGGAATCTGTACAGAAAGACTTAAGTCAGTTTTATGTCATTACAACATTTATTTATTCATTCAAAAAGAGAAAAAATAATTTGTGCTTATTATTATTATTACCATTATTATTAATGTTTTTTATTATATGTTTAGATATGTCGGATAGGAAAACTAAATGTCTAAATGAAGTTTAAATGATATATTAGCTGATAATTCCAGAAACATGAAAACAAAACATACAGTTCAGTGTTTATTCAATCAGATTGCTTCTTTCAAATTCATTTGCTCAATTATTATATGGAATGATATTCTGTCAAAAATTGATGTCGTAAGCAAAATGTTGTAGTCTCCTGAATCTAATATAAATGAATCTCTTAATGTTTTGGGTGAGCTCGTTAAATTTTCAAGGGCAGCTAGATGCGATGAAGCATTTAATACTTATATTAAAGACGCAGACGTTTTAGCTAAAGAAGTAAACGTAGTATCCGAATTTCCAGTTGTAAGAAACAGAACTAAAGTTCACCACTTAGATTATGAAAGTCCAGATGAACTTGATGAAGAAATAAAAAATTTAAAAGAATTTTTCAGAATACTCTTTATCTAGTAATTGTTGATACTGCATTAAATTCCGTTAAGGAAAGATTTGAAATTCTGAATGAATATAATAATGTATTTAAATTTCTTTGTGAATTCAGAGAAATAACCAAAGAAAAAAATTAAAAAATCTTGCGTTGATTTAGATGTTTCCCTTCAAATTAATAAAAATTGTAAATATATTAAAGATATTGAGGCGTTTGAGATCTTCAGTGAGCTGATAACGTACAGAACTTTTAGCGGTGACATTACAGAAACTGACCCATTAAAAAATTTGACATACATTGCAAAAAATAACTTGATGTCATATTTTCCAAATCTATTTATAGCTTTGAGAATTTTCCTCACACTACCCGTTAGTGTAGCATCAGGTGAAAGGAGCTTTTCGAAACTCAAACTTATAAAAACATATTTAAGAGTATCAATAACCCAAGACAGATTTAGTGATTTAGGATTGCTAGAAATAGAAAAGGGTTTGTCTGAAAAATTAGAATTATCAAATATTATTGATGATTTGGGAAGTTTCAAATATCTGTTTGGGAAGTTGTACATTTTGCATGTTTGATATAATTTATACATTCATTGTACTTTTTTTCTATTTTTATAAAATTAAAATAAATAGCCTACATTATTACATTATAATATATAAAATATTTTAAGAATTTTCCTTTGTCATAATAACGTACTAATAGTAATATTCTGGGTTATGCTGTAAATTTATTCGCGATCTGCATTGTTAGGGTAAGGCTACACTAGTTTTTTTTTCGAACATGTACATCAGTGAATAGAACATATGCACAAGAATGGTGATGTTCTATACAAATTTTTTCCGTCAACGTGGCTATCACCATTCTTGCATATGTTCTAGTCACTGCTATACATGTTCGAAAAAAAACACTAGCGTAGCCTTACCCTCAAGGGTGGCCAATTATCTCTAGCACACACAGGCATCTAACAGTCTAAAACCAGCACTGGACATGGATATTTGTGATTATCTGTGAAAATATGAGTGCTAATCGGCAGTAGATGGCATTTGTGTGGTTGCAGTCAGTTGGTGATTGAATCTTGAAGACAGAGTTCTAGACCAGGTGCCTTCCCTCGATGAGTACTTGGACTACCTGGAGGTGTCAAATAATAATAATAATAATATTTCGATTATGCGAGGGTGGTCTAAAACATTCTCGGCCTCAACCATACATGGCAACACTATCACCACGATTTTTTTCCTAAGTTGGTACATCTGTCATAAGCATCAATGCGAAATTGCAAGTTATTCTATCAAGTAGTTTGTTTTATACAGCTGTCTGAAGAAAAAATGTTGTCTGTATCCCTTGAAATGGATGAAATGGATTAGCATGTGGTTATAAAATTCTTTGTAAAAGAAGGTTTAACGGCAAAAGAAATTCATTCGAAGTTCATAAAAGTTTTAGGCACTCTTCTCCTTCGTTTTCGACAATTAAGAAATGGGCTGCTGAGTTTAAATGTGGCCATACCAGCCTTGAAGGTGATCCAGGTGAAGGACGTCCAAAAAGTGTAACAACACCAGAAATCATTGATCAAGTGCATGATATGGTGTTAAATCTGGAATGAACACTTAAATTGTCTTTGAGTATTTCATTCAGGATTTAATTGAAGTGCAAAGAAATCTCCTAAAAAGAATTACTTGTAAATAGATAATAATATAAATCTTTGTATACATAGTAATAATAGTCCATTCATGTAATTTTTCTAAGTAAATATTTTGTATATGGTCCTTAAATAACTGACAAGAATTAAGGTAATGTAGAGGTGACATTGTAAGAACAAGGTTAGAGTTTAGAGTAAGCTATTGTAATCTTGATTATAAACATGACCGCAGGCAGTTGCTATATGAACCCAAGGCACATGTAAGCTGCCCATGCAGAAACACAATGAGAGGAAAGGTGTAGTGTGCAAGGAGAATTAGGTGGCATCTACAAATCAGTGACGTATTAAAGAGAACAGACACGGAGCATATAAAAGTCATAGCGATGCGAGTTCGCAGTCTTTTTACCTTTTTCATTCCTGGTGTTTTCTTCCCCCTGCGGTTTTCTGTGTGGTGGGTCATAGCTTCTAGGCGATGGAGAGGAGCGGGAGTTGTTCAGCGGCAGTAATATGGTCAAAATAGCAGACTTGTCTGAGCATAGTCATCCATGCAACGGGACAAACAGCATACACCGAAACTTCGTATAGTTCCAGCCGTACCCCTCTGCCAGACAGATTCTTGAACATAAGGTAAAGAAGTGATCCATGATTGTAATCACCAAGAAGTCAAGGCAAGGAACAACAGCTCGATGAATTGGGTGATGACCTGAAAAAAACCTACAAGAAGACACGATGAAAAGTATTTCCTAATGAATTCGTCTGGTTGGTAACATAAAGCTTTATTTCTTATTGTATTGTGTAATTCTTAGGCCAGAGTGAACTACAGTGTAAAATTTCCTGTGGATCGGACTTGTTAAAACAGATTTTAGGACTTCAGTACCTATTCCTCTAACAAGGATCTTTGTAGTTATGAAAGTGTAGAGTTACAAGAATTGTCATTAGTTTAAGGTTAATTTGAATTCGATGTGTTGTATGTGCATTAATTGAGGAAGAAGTAAGACATTCATCTACATATTTGTGTTAAGTAATCGGGTTTAGGAGACAGTTTGGATTTGTTGATATTACCTAATGAGAGATACCTATTGTGAACTAGATCTTATTTGTTAATTTGTGCATAATTAATTTTAGGGACCTTCATTTAGCTTAGTTTTGATTAACATGTATTGTATTTTAGAATGAATAAATTTCTTTGTTTCTTAACCCAAAATACCTGTATGATCTTCCTAGCCAATGCACCACCTACTAAAAATATCGAACCCGTATAAGAAAAAACGCAGAAAACAGTTACGACTGCTGTTTAGAAATAATTAAGGGCTTGTTTAATGTTGATATTTATTGGAATCGTAATAATCTGTAGGTCAAATCCCTGACAGGAAGTTCTCTCTTGTATAGGAATCAAGATGGCGCAGCTAAACAAATAAATTTTCTTGATTCCGAAAAGGACTTGATTGCATCATTTATAGATCAGGGAGAATTCTCCTTGTTTGAAGACTTTGCACACGATTTGAGATTGTAGGAGAGGCCATGAAAGATTACAACAGATGTGCAGTGGACAAGGGATATAGTTGAGGGTTAAACAAGACAAGAATTATCATTGGAAGGAGTTTTTTAAGGAAGTTAATAATATGAGAAATATAGTATATTACATATATGTATATAAATATTAATATCAACAAAACAAATAAGGAAACTACAGTGGTATTGGATGACCGGCAAGTCATAGGCATTTCAAAAGAAAACATATAGGATATATTTTGCATGAAGAATTGCAAATGAAAAACCTTTGTGCAAGATGGGTGCTGCGCTTGTTCACAGCAGATCAAAAATGCACTCACATGAAAATCTCTCAGCAGTGCTTGGAGTGTTTTAACAAGAATAAAACAGATTTTGTGCGTCGATTTATTAATATGGATGAGACTTGGATTTACCATAACACACCAGAATCCAAACAGCAGTCAAAACAGTAGAGAGAAGTCGGTTGTTCAGTGTCTTCTTTGGCACTGAACAACTGACTCCATCAGCAGGAAAGGTCATGGCATCGGTGTTTTGGAATGCTAAACGCATTTTGTTTATTAATTATCTCGAAAAGGGTAAAACAATAACTGGGGAATATTATTCCGATCTTTTAACCACACTAGACGAAAAATTCGTGAGAAAAACCCGGTTTGCAGAAGAAAATATCATCTTTTATCAGTACAATGCACCTGCCCACTATCTCTTCCCAGAACTAAAAATCTTCCTCGCCGATCAGTGTTTTTCTTCGAATCAAAAGGTGATTGCAGCTGTAGAGGGGTATTTTGCAGATCTTACTGAGAACCACTACAGGGACGGGATAATAGTGCTGGAGTATCACTGGAATAAATGTATTAGTCTTAAGAAAGATTATGTTGAAAAATAAAAATAATTTAGAAATCGTAAATTTATTTTTTCATTGTTAGGCCGAGAACTTTTCAGACCACCCTTGTATATATATACAAGTATCACATCTGGATGGGTATCTGAACAGTTTGCAGAATAAGTATTCTTAAATGTGATGTCCTTTCTCCCTATACCTATTCCAGTTTTATAAATATTAATATTTCATCAGCAAAATCTCAAGTATTTAAGTAATAAAATATAGTTACAACTTTTTAAGATGAAACAGAAAGTAGTAAACTCACCGATCAATAATATTTTACTTTCATTGTATAAGATTAAAATTATTATGAAATCTAATTAAAATCCAAACAAATAACACATATATACATAAAAAACTATATTTTGTGAAATTTATCTTGCACTGCATTTACTTTTCATATATCGGTATCAGTGCAATATCATTTCAGTTTTCTAGCAAATAATGCTTTCAATGAATTTTTTCTGCAATGAATTTTCCCAGCGTAAAATTTTCCACTTGGCGAATTTTCCTGTCAATGAAATTTCCTCTTGATGAATTTGCCCTGCAATAAATTTTCCGCTTGGTGAATTTTTCCTGCGATGAATTTTCCATGAATCCATTATCCACAAAAGCCATGTACAAAATCCTGGTTTCCTTCAGTTTCCTGTATCCTAGGTGGAACTTTTTTGTTCAATTTTTATAATGAAAAGAAGAGGGCTGAGGATACAGTCTTGCCTCACTCCTACATTTGTTTCAAATTCTTTTGATCTATTATTACAGGTTCTTACATAATTTTTAGTACTTTTGTAGAGGCTTTGTATGACCACTATTAAGTTATCTTGTACCTTGTTTTTCTTAATGTTTGCCATATTAAATGTCTGGGAATTCGATCAAAGGTCTTTTCAAAATCTATAAAACATGCATGTAGTTCTTTTCCATATTCGAATGTTTTCTCTGATATTTGTCTAAGACTGAAGATAAGATCCTGTGTGGTTTCTATTTCTCACAAGCCATATTGCATTTCTTCCAGTGCATCCTCTATTTGGTTCCTAAGTCTCTCTTCTAAAATACGGGCATAGAATTTTCCTGTGCCTAAAAGCAAAATCCCTCTATGGTTTCACATTTATGGTTATCCCCATTCTTAAGTATAGATCATTATTATTGCTACTTTCCAGTCTTTGTCTTTGGGAATAATTTTCTTTTTCTATACAACTTTGAATAGATGTAAAAGAAATTTTATGGCTTTCTTTCCTAAATTCTTTACCATTTCTGGTGTTATTTGGTCATGGCCTGCTGATTTGACCAGTTTTATTTTACTTATTGCTGCTAACATTTTCCTGAATTTTCTCTCTTTGATATTCTTCTAGTTTGCTTGCATGTCTTGCTCTTAGGGTTCTATTTTTTCCATGTCCTGCATTTTCCAATAATTCCTGGTAGTACTGTTTCCACCCTTCTGATGTCTTCGGGATTTGTGAGTAACTTTCCATCCTTTATGGGGCATTCTTTCTCTGACCTCATTCTTCTTAAAACATTATAGAAGAGTTTTTTAGTGACTTTAAAATTTTGTTCTAAAGTATGTCTGAAGTCTTCTCAGTATTTTCTTTTCTCTTCTTTCACTAAGGTTTTAACTCGATTTCTTTGGTTGTTGTATAGTTCTCTGTCAGCCTGCAACTTTGATGTTATATATCTCTCTTCCACAATTGCCAGCAAAGGTTGGTCGATTGATAGAGCCTCTGCTACTAATGGCTCAGTTAAGTAAGTTTGAGCGCAGTTAATAGTTGGAAGGGGATCAATCGTTCGATGCTGTTGGCACACTCTCCGTCGATGAGTCTTTGGACTCCCTGGAGGTGTCAAATAATAATAATAATAATAATCTTCTTCTGCTACGCATTATTCCCGCTTCCCATGCAGGGTCCGCGTGTTACTTTAGATGTGACTTCTTGTTAGTACTGCTCCCAACCGACCCGTCGCCTGGTCTGCCGCTGGGGGGATATATTTTTGACTGTAGAGGCGTATGTTCATGGAGCCGGTTTGCCTGTTTGCGGGATGAAAAACGCCACATAAACTGGCGGAAAAAACCCTATTGACCGCGCCCAAGACCGGCTAACTTGGCTATGCCTGAGGAAGATCCTCAAATTCCTCACGTCTACAACGGGAATCGAACCTGGGACACTCCTTCCCCAGGCATATGGTTGCAAAGCGCAAAGCCACTAGGCTAACCACGCAGTCAATAATAATAATAATAATAATAATAATAATAATAATAATAATAATCACTTTTTCTTTTTAATTTCTTCTTTTAGTTCTTCAGTCCACCAGGGTGTTTTATGTTTCTTCTGTTTATTATTTGTTGTTACACCACAAATTTCTTCACTTGTGTCCAAAAGAAGTGTTTTGAACTTGTACCATAGGCTTTCTACATCTTGGTCTTCATATATCTCTTTTTCTACTAAGAGAATATCAGTAACTACATTCTAAACGCAAATCATGTAACAAGCTGATATTTAAGTTGCAGCACATGGGTTTGGATGTCAGATTGGTCAACTGGATTCAGGATTGGCTCTTTGATAGGTATCAGAGAGTTGTGTATGGTGGGGCAGTTTCAAGGAAGCAGAGGGTTACAAGTGGGGTCCCACAGGGCTCAGTACTGGGACCTGTATTGTTTAACCTTTATATCAATGACATTGTCAGTGGATTGCAAGGGGATTTCAGTTGTTTGCAGGTGATGCGAAGCTGGGAAGGATCTGAATAAGCTAGATAGATGGGCAAATGAATGGGGGGGGGGTGTCAGTTTAATGCAGCAAAATGTAAGTTCTTGAGGTTTGGGAAACATCGAAGGGATGCTGCATACTCTATGAGAAGAGTTATACTGGAGAAATTAGGGGAGACAAGAGATCTGGGGTTGATGGTTGATAGAAACCTGAAATTCAGGGGACATATTGCAAAGGTAGTGAAGGTAACATAGAGGATTGCTGCAATAATGAGAAGGACACTGACCTGCAGAGATAAAAGAGTTATCATTCCGTTGTATAAGTCTCTGATCAGACCACATTTAGACTATTGTACTCAGATTTGGCCCCCAGGATTTGAAGGGGATAAATTAACTGTGGAAAGGGTACAAAGGCGAATAACAAAGATGATTTCAGGACTGTACCATGTTAGTTATGATGATCGGCTGAGGGAATGTGGACTGTAGAGTTTGGTGGATAGAAGAAGTAGAGGTGATACGATTGAGACTTTTAAACTGTTGAGAGGTGGTTACAGGGTTGACACTGGGGGAGTTCTTTCGCATGGTTGAACAGCAGGAAGGAGTGATGACAAGAGGCCATTCCTGGAAGTTATGAAAGGAAACTGTGAGCAAGTTATTCTTTGCGAATAACAAAGATGATTTCAGGACTGTACCATGTTAGTTATGATGATCGGCTGAGGGAATGTGGACTGTAGAGTTTGGTGGATAGAAGAAGTAGAGGTGATACGATTGAGACTTTTAAACTGTTGAGAGGTGGTTACAGGGTTGACACTGGGGGAGTTCTTTCGCATGGTTGAACAGCAGGAAGGAGTGATGACAAGAGGCCATTCCTGGAAGTTATGAAAGGAAACTGTGAGCAAGAGAGTGAGGAGTGGTTTCTTTGCATGGAGGGTGGTTGAACCATGGAATGCATTGCCTGATGGAGTGGTGAGAGCGAGAACTGTCAATGAGTTTAAGGAGTGGTATGATAGACTTTGTTTCTTGGAGGGGGACCTCCCCCTCGATGAGTCTCGATAGACTTTGTGTTTCTTAGGAGGGACCTCTCACAATGAGTCTTTTGACTCTATGGAGGCCTGAATAATAATAATAATAATAATGTGCTTACTGGTTCATGTCAGTCATAGCTGAGTTGATAGTAACATACTATTAGAGTTCAGAGGAACAAATGTAATAGTTTCTACAACTAAAATTAGATAACCAAATCAGTATTATTAAAAAAAAATATATATATATATATATATGTGAACATTCAATGGTAATTACTTCCCAAAACTTGGAAATCCCTAGAATCAGAGCAATTAAGATTTGGACAATTTAGTGTTTCTCACTTCAAGGAAATGCTTCAAATTTGATTGTATTGTCTTTTCATTGAAACGTGAAATACTACAAAATCATCTGAATTGCTCGGATTGTATGCCATTTCCCAAGTTTTAGGAAAGAATCATTAACTGATGATAATTTTTTTTAATAATATTGATTAGGTTATTTAATTTTAGTTGCAGAAACGGTTCCATTTGTTCCTTTGAACTCTAATAGTATGTTCCTATCAACTCAGCTGTGACCAAGACATGAGCTAGTAAGCACATGCTACATGACTCTTATACTATAATTCCTGTTTTGAGTGTAGTTAATTATCTCTTTTCCCATTGGTGATGTCTATGTTACATTGTATAATATGTATTGGAGTTTTTTTAATAAATTTTATATTTTTTCTACATGTGTTGGTCATGTAAGTGTTTAGAAACATGCGTTAGTATCCATGTTCCTTTAAAATATTTGAAAAGGTTTGAATATTATCAGATTATAGCATACTTCATCCTAAAATGGCAAAATATATCTTAAATAAAACAGCATTGTTTGTTTGGAATTTGTTCATGTATAAGTAGAGATTAACTGCTGTAATGCTGACATTGTATATGGCCTTGATCAGGCTTCATATGGGTTATTTAGATTTTCACATTTAAATGTAAATATTATAATGAATATTATCATAAATTTATGAAGTTTAAACATAATAAAGGAAAATAATTGTTGAAAAGATTCTGAAATGTTTTAGAGACAATTTTATTGATATTATCTTGAATAATGTGTCATTAGCTATAACATTGAAATTTTCATTGCCTTATGTATTATACCTTAGTATGCTGTATAGTATAGCACACATGCAACTAAACAAATTACAAGGGATGCATTTATTTTAACAGATTACATAAATACAAAATTTGCAAACTTTCTTTTGGACACAATTGAAGAATCTCAGAAAGGTGATATTGACGAAGATGTTGTTGATAGTTTTCTTGCTGTACTATTGGCTTTTAATCAACATTTTCAGGATTCCAGAAATAGTTTAGTAATTCAAGCAGTTGAACAAAGAAATGATGCTAAGATTCTTACAGAAAAACTGATGCTTCTGATCAACCGAGAAGGTAAGTATATAGTGATGTGATGAACTTCTACTTCTTACATTAGTTTTCTAATGTAATCACTATTATTATTATTTTTTTTTTTTTTTCAAATTCATAATTTATTAAAGAAATTACACATATACAAATATTTCTTTTAATTTAATTTTATATCCCATATATAATTTATTCGACATTACTGGTTTAATGGTCTAATGACTTGTTTTTCATTTTGTTCCTTGTAATGCATTTACCATATCAATATCTAGTAGAACAGTGTTTCTTAAATTTTTTGAGACCAAAAAACCATATATAAAAATAATTTTTTGCAGACCCCTGTGAAAATGTTCATAGAAAATTATCAGTGAGGAATTATGACAATGAAACATGAACTGTTACCTGCAAAATATTTTAATCAAGAAACATATGATACATAATATTACAAATAATAACATAACATTCACTGAAGATTTTTTCTGAAATTGCATCTAATATAAATTTGATATAAATGTTGCATGCTCCCTGCAAGTTTTTGCAAAACCTAGGGTTTTGCAGAACTTTAAGAAACACCGTACTACCTTCTACTTTTCCAATTTTTTTTATCTTACACTTACTATATGCCTTCTTTCTTTGATAAATTTTTGGATAATTATAAAATTTTGGGTGTTGTCTCTCGCTATTAAAATTGTTAATCTTTTAGTGGGATTGAGAAAAAAAAATCTTTGGAACCAAACTGAAACAAATTGTTATCATGGCTGTTTCATGGGCAGCTGTTAACTACTGTTTTACTTATTTAATTATATTATGTGATAAGATGTTTGCATAACAATAATAAACCTTGATAAAAGGAAATTAATAAGTGATGTGAAGGATCAGGAGAGTGGAATATTTGAAACAAGTGCTTGTGGTGTGTGAGATGAGAGTGAGAGGATGAGAATGCAAGATAGACAGGGAATCAGGTTGGACAGGGAGACATGACATACGGAGAGCAGATGTTGGAAGCAGTAGGGAATGTGCATATGGAGATGGTAAGCATAAGAATGGTATGGCCTGGGGTGTAGGAAAAGTAGTACCTGAGAAGATATATAGGATAAGTAATAAATGTGATTGGGAATGGGGAGGACTGGTTATAGACTTGAAATGAATTTCTATGTTTATTCATGAATTATAAGAGAATCAGATGTAAGGGAGACAAAATTGTTTCACCAATTGAGTTTATTTGTCCAAAAATTGTTAGAATAGGTGAAACATGGTTGGATGAGGATGATATCTTGACAAAATAGAAATGGAGGAGTATGGTTTTTGTGATGAATGAAAATACAAGAAGTGATAAGGGCCCTTCAGGCCCTTATCACTTCTTGTATTTTCCTGTCCACCACTCCCAGATGAAAAATCTGGAGTGGTGGACAGGAGCCTGATGTTTACATGGTGGATGTGAAGGCCTTCTGTATATTATTGGGAAGATCTTGACATGCAGAAATAAAGATGCAATGATTCCATTTTATAAGGTCTTAATCAAGCCTCATATGGATTATTGTGCATAGATTTGGTTGTTTTCATGGTGGTGGTGATGATATATTAGAAAGGATCCGGAGAAGATTAAGGTGGTAACTGGCCTTTGGAATGTGGGATATGAAGACAGATTGAGGGAGAGCAATTTGCAAAGCCTCATGAATAGGAGAAGAAAGTGAGAGGGATATGAGGGATTGTTATTGGGTTAATGCAGAAGAAATTTTTCATATAATGGGAACAATAGATAGAATATAAGGCCATCCCTGGAAAGTGTATAAGGAGGGTGTGAGCAAAGGACTAAGGAGAGCAGGTCTTTTCCATAGAGAATTATTGGTGAGTTGAATGCATTGCCTAAGGGTATGGTGAATTGAGATGCACTGAATAAATTTAAAGCACAGTTTGATGAGCTTTATGTGTGAGAGTATGTAACTTTTATGATGAGTCTTTGGACTTCATGGACTCCATGGACTGGTGTTTGCAAAGCCTCATGAACAGGAGAAGATATATATATAGCATTAATAATAAAAACCTCTTATTAAAAACTAGTATAATTGATAGTAATGGCATCCACACGTCTTGAACAACTGGGTTTAGTTTCCATCTTCATAAAGGCTTTTTTAAATAAAAGTGAATTAGTTGATCTCGTTTGAAAGTAGCAAGGTTTACTTCCCCCAAATGAACCTGGAACACTTGCAGTTGACAAATTTATTATTATTAAGAGAGACTGCCAGGGAGTCAGAGACTCATTGAGAGAGAGGCCACATACTACACACACCACCTATCATACTTATTCTTGAATTCATTCACACTGCTTGCACTCACAACATCCAAAGGCAATCTGTTCCAACCACTCACCATCCTCTGACAGAAAAATCTAGCCCTCACACCCTTCTCAGCAGCCTACATTCTCAGCTTCCAAGGATGTCCTCTTGTCCTTTCCCCACCCTCCATAAATTGAAAAATTCCATCAATTGGATCCTGTATGACCCTTTCAGAAGTTTGTAAGTCTCAATCATATCACCCCTCTTTCTCCTGTTTGCTAGTGTCTGCAGTCTACAAATTCTCAATCTGTCTTCATAATGAGTATTCCACAATCCTGATAACATTTTTAACACTCTCCTTTATACTCTCTCCAATATATCAGAATCACAACGGAAACCAGGAGACCAGACCTGCGCACGATAGTCCAAGTGAGGTCTTATCGAGGCCCAGTAAAGAGGCAAAGTAACATCCTTTTCTTTACATGTGAACATTCGTTTCAGCATTGCAATAATCTTTTGAGTTGTATTTGCAATCTTTACCACATGGCCCCTGAACTTCAACTTCCTGTCTAATATTATTCCAAGATCCCTAGCCTCATCAGTTTCTTCTAGCCTAATCCCACCAATATAATACGACAGTGGATATCTAATCATGCCTAATTGAATGACTTTACATTTACTGACATTGAACTGACACCCATTTTTGTATGCCCACAATTCCAGCCTATTGAAATCATTCTGCAAAGATTGCTTATCAGCAGCATTCCTGATTACCCTACCTTTCTTTGCATCATCAGCAAATAACTGTATGTCACTTGTCAAATCCTTCCCAATATTATTAATGTACAGATTGAATAACAGTGGACCAAGCACTGATCCTTGTGGTACACCACTTGTTACCTTAAACCTTGCAGACTCAGATCCCTCGTATACTACTTTTTTGGTATCTGTCAGCCAGCCATCCTTTTATCCATGCTAATATTGTATAACCCAAACCCATTTTCTCCAATTTATGCAACAGTCTTCCATGCTGTATTCTGTCAAAAGCCTTAGCAAAATCCAAAAGTACCATGGTGTATCCATTCCCCTTGTCTAATTCAATGGTAACATTGTTATAGAATGTGAGCAAGTTGCTAAAACATGACCTTCCCTTAGTAAACCCATGTTGTTCATTGAAAAGTAGAGATTAACTGTCAACCATTTCTGAATGAGAGCCCTAGCCTGTTTTTCCGAAATCTTCATCACCACTCCTGAGATACTAATTGGCCGATGGCTGTCGAAATGATGGTACAAAAGACCAAATTTCAGCATGAAACAAGGCCCCGTTGTTTTCATCAGGGAACCAAGGCGAACAAAGAAAAGTCAGCTACTGAAACAATTCCCAGAACACATCCTAACTCAAGATTAACAGAGTTCACGATTGATACTATCGACATAAGAAGTATCAGTGGAGAGGATATGGAACTAGCAGAATTGGATAAGTACCAAATCGACATAATAGGCATGACTGAAACAAATAAGACAAAAACAGGTGATCTTTCTAAGCGACAAATACAAAATATTATATTCGGGCAATGACAATCAGGATAAAGAAGTAGTAGCGATAGTATTCAACACTAAATATGAGGATAATCTTCTTGAATAGCAGTCGATATCAAGTAGAGTGATGTGGGCAAATATCAGAATGGGGTTATTTGTGTTTATGGTCCCACAGAAGGTTCTACCAAGGAAGAAATGAAGGGATTTTGAGACATTAGAGAGGGCAACTGGCTTAATGAAAAGGAAAAGTTGGTCCTTGTTGGAGATCTAAACAGCAGAGTAGGACATGACTACCACACATATAGAAATGTTTTGGGAAAATTTGCAGAAAAGAACAAAGCTAATAATAATGGTAAATGCCTGCTGGATTTCTGTTCAGGACATGCAATGCATTAGTTATTACTAACACCATTTTCCAGCATAAAAATTTGTGCAAATTCACATGGAAAGAAGATGCAAAAAATAAACAAAGTACCAGTGACTGTGTTATAGTTAATAACAATGTTTTCCCACTGGTTCAGGATACAAGATTATACAGAGGATTTGAAATAGGAAGTGATCACTATTTAGTTTTGAGCAAGATAAAATTGAATTTCATATTTAAAAGATGAGTATATGTGTATGTGTGTGTAAGAAAGTTTTAAAACAAATCAAGGTGAGCAGCTTTCAGGGTTGAATTTGAAAACAAGAACCAAACCTTGGAGATTCATTGGCAAATCTTGAGGGAAAACATTGATTGATTCAGCCAGAGTGGTATGTGGTGAGGTTGTCTGTAAAGACAGAAAAATAAGAAATTCTTGGTGGACTCAGGAAGTTAAAGAAACAGTCACGGAAAAGAAGAGAGCATATAGAAGGTTCTTATGAAGTAAGTCATTTTGTGCTCTTAGGGAATACAGAGAAAAATGTAAGAAAGCAAAGCACTGTGTAAAACTAGATAAATAAAAGTCATGGGAAGACTTTAGTAATAACATAGAAAATAAATATCATGAAGGTGGCATAATATTCTGGAGGTATTGAAAAGCTTAGAAATGGAAGAAAAGTACTGTAAAAGGAGTCAGAGATGATAAAGGTGACATGAAAACTGAAGATAAAGATATTCTATATATCTGGAGTAATTACTTTGAAAGACTGCTAAATGAAACAGTATCAGAACAGTGGTAGAAAACTTCCAACAGGAATGCAGTCAGGAATTCATATCCATAACTGAAGTAGAAAAAGTAATCAGAAACTTGGAATGTGGAAAGATCACATTTCCCCAATGACATTCTTTCTTTTCAGCTTATAGAAAACCCATCCATGCAGGTAGATACAAACAGAAACCTTCCCATCACCTCCCCTATCTCAGCAATATAGTGCTATCAAAATCCTTATCAACAGTGCCTCCAATCTCTGTTTTCCTCATGCTGAACTCTCCGTACATGAAATTTCGCCAGAAATGCTCAAATATGGAGGTATAAAAGTTGTATACAGTGGCTGCATTGCATAATTCAGAAGGCATGGTCAGAGGGACGAATGCCAGAGAGGATTGGAGCAAAGCTCTCAATAGTACCCATATATAAAAAGGGAAATAAAATTGAATGTGAGAATTACAAAAGTATTTCCCTACTGAGTGTTCCTGGTAAGATTTATGAAAGTATAATTGAAACAGCTAAGAAAAATTGTGGAACGGAAGCTTCGTGAAGAAAAGATGGATTCGAGCCAAATAGAGGTTGTCAGGATCAGATTTTCACTTTAAAACAAATAGTCAAGAAATCTTGGTAATATAACAAGGATTTGTATTTAAGTTTTATTGATCTGGAAAAGGCATATGACAAGGTGCCAAGAGGAAAGCTCTTCAAAATGCTACAGTTATCTGGTGTAAATGGGACATTATACCAAGCAATGCATAGTCTCTACTTTAGCTGCTGTAAGTTAGCAGTTAGACTTGAAGGAGATACAGGAAGATGGTTTGAGGTAAAATCAGTTTATATGGATCACATTATGAAGGAAAGTGGTATTAAATCTGATATCAAAACTGCTGATGTTAATCTTAGCTCTTTACTTTATGCAGATAATGTTATACTTTTGAATAAATCCAGCACAAATCCGCAAGATTCACTGACTAAATTGAATAACTGTTTTAATAAATTTGGTATGAAAATCAGCAATAAATAGACAAAGACAATTAAAATAGATAGAAACATTGAAACATGAACTGTATCCTGAATGGTGAACCTATAGAACAAGTAAAATGTTTCAACTTATTTAGGCACAATATTTAGTGAAGATGGTAAATATATGGAAATTATTTATTATTATTATTACATGACACCTCCAAGGAGTCCAAAGACTCATCGAGGGAGGGCACCTACTCTACAACTCTGTCTCCACCACTCAATCCACCAACCACAATTAACCGCAACTACACCAACACCATCTACCACCCACCACCACTACTGGTATTTTCATAGACAATCACAAACATCCATGCCAATGGCAAGATTCAAATCTGCAGCCTTTTGGCTGGAGAGTGGATACACTAACCACTTGGCCATCCAGGCCGGAAATAGACAACAGAATTAGTAAAGATGGTATGGTAGGAAGTCAGCTGAATAAATTTATATGGAATGTGAAAGAAATTAGTCAAAACACTAAATTAGCTGTATACAAGACAGTGTTCAAACCAATTTTAACTTATGGATCCAAGAGCTGGGTTAGAAATAAAACTATAGACTTCTGATATGAGAGTTCTCAGAAAGATTAGTGGAGTGAACAGATGGCATCAATGGCAGTATCACATCAAAAATGAGGACATTAGAATAGAACTCGCCATTGTTAGCATTCAGGAATGTGTTAGTAGAGGTAATTTCAGGTAGTATGATCACTTAAACAGAATGGGAGAGGAATGATTATCAAAACACGTGTTCTTCGCCAGGGTAGCAGGAAAATGATGCAGAGGAAATCAAGATGTAGATGGATTAATATACAGTAAAAAGTGCCTTAGAAGATCTGATAATATTGGAGTCTTGACTGATAACAGATAAATTTGGAGGAAAATTATTGATCAGAAGTTAGTAATGGCACAACCTTTTCATGTAGTACTATCCTAATTATCCGTGCACCCCATAAAGGTACGTATCAGGAATTTGATGATGTATATTTCTCAGATAGTGAAAATACATCTTAGTTGTAAAAGAGATCTGGGTGAAATCCCATGTGCAGTGAGAATTTTTTTAATCCTTTGAAACAAAGCTTTAAAACCTGGTTTTAGAGAGGGGGGTGCTGGTACACTGAGTTCTATTCACACAGGAACAGGAAAGTCATCTCTAAATACAAACAGGTTTGACAGGATTGGTCTGTCATTGGATTGGATTTGAGGTTAACATGAGTGGATGCATGCTTAGAGCTGTGCTGAAGGTAAAGTAATTGTTTCAAATTTTAATTAATATCTTAATGTCTTTTATTTCAGTGAATATTGGTAATTGTAGTAATTATTTTTGATTATATCTTAATTACCTACTTTAGACCAGTGGTTCTTAACCTTTTCAAAGTCACGAAACACTTTTGATCATAAGAAAAATTTGGGGAACACCAAAAGTATTAGGGTCATAAAACTAAGAATAAAAATATGCGTGGACATGCCTTTTATAAAAATGGAACTTATTTTAATGTGATACTTAAGCTTGTCGACTTTTGCAGATTTCAGCAATATCAAGTCTAATATGTGATATAGCTACCCTCATCTCTCTTTGTCTATATTAGTAAATCTTTCATGCTTTTTAGTTTTTATGTGGGTTAATATTGAGAAACCGAATTCACATAAATATGATGTGAAAACTGTAACAAAATTTTCAGTGCTCTTGTGGAGAGAGCTGGGTATTCAGCTTGGACAAAATTCCAAAATTCCTCAAGGGTTATTTCTGAGAATTTTAGAGTATGATCCATTGACAAGGTAACTAATTGTTCTTCTTCTTGTAACGAAAATTCACAACTCGGTGTATTAACTGTGCCAAATGGATTTTGTATCCAGTCATAATTGTGTGTATTTAAGGAAGGAAAGTAACTTGAAATCTTTTCTTTCAATATAGTTAATTGTTCTGTTATTACGGAAATAATTCTCTCAACATTTTTATTCAGAGTAGCCAATTACACTCAGAACTGTGTCATGTGACATCCTTCACTGGCAGAACACTTGTAACCAGTTCGCGGAACACAAGTGTTCCAGGGAACACCGGTTATGAACCACTGCTTTAGACTGTAAAGTTGAGTGCATGTGTTTTTCAGAAATTTAATACAGAATATTAAATTTCTGAATGAACATTAATGGCTTTCTTGTTCATATCCAAGATGAGCTTGTCAGACCCATTACAGCATCTGAAGTTACCACAGCCTATAAAGAATGCCAGACAAGAAAATCCCCAGGACCTATGATCTACGGATAGAACTTTATTGCGAGGCCTGGGATTTTATTCTTCCCATTATAGTTATACTATTTAACTGATGGAAGTTTTTTCACTTAGCTATGCTACCAGTTATATATTTGGTTTAATCCTTTATCCAAGTGTAAGCAAACAAAGTTTGCACCTGTAGTATTTTCAGGGGCAACTCGTGGTAAAGGTGGGATAGGTTCTGATCACTTGCCTTAGTATCCCATAATGCAAAGCACATCTCCTTATGTGCTTTGCATCATGAGAAGCACATCGCCTTATGGGTATGTATAATGCTATGCATTATGGAAAGGTCTGGGTTTCCATTATGCTATGCATTATGGAAACCCAGACTGGTTTTGACCACTGATGAGACCTCAATAAAGGTCGAAACCAGTCTGGGTAGTGACCCCTTCCCTTAATGCATAGCAGTATACATGTCTGCAAGGAGATGTGCTTTGCATTATGGGATACTAAGGCAAGTGATCAGAACTTATCCCACCTTTATTACGAGTTGCCCCAGTTCTGAAAATACTTCAGGCGCAAACTTTGTTTGCTTACACTTGGATAAAGGATTAAATCAAATATATATTTGAGACTATTTAATTATTTTTTTTCATCAGGACACATACCAAGTGAATTTGTAGCAAGCCACACCATTCTCATTCCAAAACCTAATAGAGATCACACCTTAATTAGCAGCTGGAAACCTATTTCTCTATCTAATAATGACTACAAGATATTCTTCTGCATTATCAATAACAGGCTCAAAGTGGGAATGAGATACATTATTAAAAGCACACAGGTGTATGGAGTTCCAGGCCAAGCTGTAGAATTTAATCTATTTCTGCTATGTGATCTAATCCACTTAGTTAATACGAAAAAGCAGTCAATGGCAATGCTATCAGTAGATCTTACTCAAGCATTTTATAATATATCTGCTATCTGTTATCAATGGAGCCTATGCCAATTCAACTACCTGCCTCCTAGTTAATGGGTTCCTGTTGGACCTGGTTGAAATTCGAAAAGTAGTCAAGCAAAGTTGCCCTCTTAGTCTACTGCTCTTTCCATTGGTTCTTGAACCTTTCTTACAGAAAGTCAACACGTGCTGTGTGAGGAATAACAGTTCCTTCAACAATGAAGGAAAATAAGGTATTAGCATATCCCAATGATGTAGTGAGAACTTTGAAGGATAATGATTTCATATCTTTTTGGTATTTTGGAAAAATTCAGCAAGATATTGATTAACTACTAATGCAGATAAAAAAAAAATTAAATTAAAAGTTTTTGGAAAGTGGGATCTTGGAGGCATTCCTTTTGGACTAACCTCTAAGAGAGAGAACCCTCATTATATTTGGAATTCCCTTCTCGACTTACTCAATATTACCAGTTCAAGAACTTATATACAAGAACTTTGAAACCTTTGAAGACTGGAAAATAAGGTCATTTTCCTTTTCTTTTAAAGCCATAGTACTCAAAAATCTTTCTTGCTCAGTTGTACATAATAAATATTACAGACATCACAGAAGCTGAAGAAAAACAATTATATAGTAAGCCTGTGCAATTTTTTTGGTCCAGCCAATACCAAGAAGCTAAAAAGGAATTTCTTCAACTATCAAAAATGCATGGAGGATTTGGGCTTCCAGTCTTAAAATTCTGCTATTTAAGCAATACAGCTTCAAAAATCCATAAAATGTTGCAGACCAATCACACATGTGCAGACCTTCTTCTGGACTACCTACATTTTCATCTTCTCCTGTTTGGAGTAAATGATTATAAAGGTCCTGAATACTACAACGGCTCTGCTTAACTCTAAGACTGCTAAAACACTGGCATTGACATTCTTTCCATTAAAAAAAAAAGTAAAATGTGGTATAAAGAAATCTTTAATTTCTTTTGCCGAAACTTCCACAGTTGGGTTCTGACAACATTACTTTGTTTCATAACTTCAATAAGTTATTGAAGTTCCAAGGATATCCTAACAGAAGGGATCTTGCTTGGAGAATTGCATACAGCTGGCTTCCGGTCAATACCATCGAATGGAGATATTTTAACATCAGAGATCCAACCTGTTACCAATTGGAAACAGTAGAACATGCATTCTACAGCATATTTGGAACAGATTAAATAATATGTTGGTCATTCCATTACTTACAACAGAACAGGTTATTTTTTTTGCAGTATCCACCACCTATCAGCAATGCAAAGAGAATTATGATTTTTATAATTAATGAATTAAAATACCATTTATGAAAGGATAGAAAGAAACATGGACTTGAAAACCAGCAATATGACATCCAAATGCTTTATAATATTGTATTCCGGAAATTTTATTGTTCACTCAGATGATTTTTGTATTGAGAAAGAAACATTCTAGGAGATATCAAATTTTTGCAACATTCACCAGGGGAAGATAAAATTCTGTCTATTCTTGCTATGAGAGGTTTTTTTAAATAGTTTCATCCTTTTAATTCAGTGTGATCGTATAGTCATATGATGAGCACCCCCCCCCCTTACTTTTTCACCTCAATAATGGTCAAAACTGGTCTGGGTAGTGACCCTTTCCATAATGCATAGCATTATACATGTCCGTAAGGATATTTGACTTGCATTATGGGATACTAAGGCAAGTGATGTGTAGTCATTATCCTCCTTATATGAGTTGCCCACTCATGAAGTTACGTCACACACATAAACTGTGTTTGTTTACGCTTGGATAAAGGATCAAACCAAGAATATAATTTCTTGGCATCTTTAATTTACTGTCTGTCAGCAGCCCACTTATTCAAGGCAATAGTGTATATTCCAGTATATGCACTATTGCCTTGAATAAGTGGGCTGCTGACATATTCTCCAATTATGCAGCAGCCTTTCATAAAGCTTTAGCAAAGTATGACAGCATTATTGAATATCCATTCTCTTTATCCAACTCAGCTGTAACATTATTATACAATGTGAGCAAACTGCTCAAATATGACTTCTGTTTAATAAACCCATCTGTTCTCCTTTCTTTTAGAGTTACACGATGATCAGCATTCATTTTAAAAATTTATGGAATTTACAGCCGTGTTAAAAAATCTTTTTTATTATCCCAACGTTTTGATCTTCACATCAAGATCATCATCTGGAGCACACATCAATATACAAGACAAGCTGAGTTACATTATTAACTGTAAGCTAAAGAAACAATGATTTGATCACATGTTATTCTACTGGCATGACCTGTAGTGAAAAAAAAAATACATCAAGCTAAATTCTATTATTTACGATGACAGGAATAAACATTCTTTCAAACGGTTTTCTTTCAGAAACAATGATGTCCTATTTTTAGTGTTACAATTCTTATTTTTGCTTTTAAGATACTGGATTTTCTACAAGCCTGTTTATAGTTGTTCTTAGTGAGGAATATTCCGTGGGTCGAATATATACCTTCCATATGTTTGGGATTTTTAGACCATCATTATTGTTCAGATTGGGGTGGTTGATAATAATCTCACATGCTTTCTTGAATTTTAGTTCATACCATGTTTTAGTGCGATGTAGACAGCTAGTGCTTTTCCAGTCAATTCTGTGTAAGGAATTCAGAGCATGATCAGAAAGGCCAGCTTCACCATAATTATTATATTTAATGTGTCGTTTATGTTCTTTTTGTCCGATAGGAATTGTGTGGCCTGTTTCTCCTATATATGGTATGTTGCAAGTACAATAAATCAGGTATACTCCAGGGTGGGCTAGTGGAGGAATAATAAAGTTTTTTTTAACACGGTTATAAATTCCATAAATTTTTAAAATGAATGCTGATTATCGTGTAACTCTAAAAGAAAGGATTACAATAATTCATGGAGATTCGAGCGATACAATCAATTCGGCAAGCTGAAGTTGAGTTTATTTTTCACTTGGTTAGACTATAATAAGTTTAATTTAATCCTTTATCCAAGTGTGAGCAAACATAGTTTGCGCCTGAAAGTATCTTCAGGACTGGGATAAGGTAGTGCAACACCAGGCAACTCATTGCAAAGGTGGAGAAAGTTCTCATCACTCCTATCTCAGTATCTCCCATAATGCAAAGCACATCTCCTTGCCGATATGTGTAATGCTATGCATTAAGGCAAGGGCCACTACCCATACCGGTTTCGACCTTTATTGAGGTCTCGTCAGTGGGAGCCAGGCCCTGTAGTGGAGCCACCAATCACACGCTGGTATCGATAACATAGTCAACCCATCTAACCACACCCTAAACAAAGACGAAATCTCTATACTTAACAAAGTTTTAAATTTTGTTATAGCATCGAAATCGCTAAACAAACTTGAATTTATTGAAATAAAATTAACAGCAATAAAATCACTTAAAACAAATCCGAACATAGTAATAACCAGAGCCGATAAAGGAAATGTCACCGTTATTTTAAACCATACCACTTACGTAGAAAAAATGAATCTGCTGGTCTCTGACAATAACACTTACAAATTAGTTAACTACAACCCAACCAACAGAATAAAAAAACAAAACAGAGAAACTACTGAAGTCAATTACTACTTGGCCCAAAGATACGGTGAAAAAACTATTTCCTCACTATGCCCACTCCCCAAGAATTTACGGGCTACCAAAAATTCACAAAGAAAACACACCATTAAGACCTATAGTTGAAGGAATTGATAGCCCGGCGTATCACTTAGCCAAAAAATTAGCGGCAGCACTCAAGGAGTTGGTAGGTCATTTTCCCCCTCCTATATCAAAAACACACAACACTTCATAAACACCATCAAAGACATTACATTAGAAAAAGATGATTTATTAGTCAGTTTTGACATCTCTGCCTTCTTCACGAATGTCCCAATCAATGACACAATCCTTCTCCTACAGAACAAATTCTCTCCAGATATCACGGCGCTCTTTGAGCATGTATTACGGTCGGGTTATTTTGTATGGCAAAACTCCTTCTACTTACAAAAAGAAGGCACAGTCACCATTACCCCCCCCCCATTGCTGACTTTTACATGGAACATTTTGAGCAACTTGCCTTAGGTTCCTCCCCTTTAAAACCCAAAGTCTGGCTTAGATATGTTAACAATGTTTTTGTGATCTGGTCTCATGGCCGCCAGACATTAGACACATTCCTTAGCCACCTAAACAAACAACACAAACGCATACAATTGAAATTGAAAAACACAACACACTTCCGTTTCTGAATACACTTGTCACACGTCTTCCCTCTGGCAATCTTTCCTTCTCTGTTTACCGGAAACCGACACATACAGGACAATATATACACATAAACTCCTACCACCACCCAACACAAAAACTAGGTGTCATCAACATGCTAAAAAACAGGGCACAGACGATCTGTTCCAATGAACAGGCACTAAAAGGCGAATTTAAAATTATCTTTAATACTTTTCAAAAAAGCGGATACAGCCAAAACACTATTAACAAAATTCTCTACAAAACCTCAATAAGAAACAAAGACAAACCAGACTACAGTAAAACTATAACCATTACCTACATTAAAGGAACATCAGACAAAATAAACGAAAATACAACCTCAAAGCCACCTTTAAACCTCCTGAAAATTAAAAAGCTTACTCAACTCATCCAAAGACCCACTCTCTCCACTAGCCCACCCTGGAGTATACTGGATTTTACTTGCAACATACCATATTCTAAAAATCCCAAACATATGGAAGGTATATATTCAACCCATGGAATGTTCCTCACTAAGAACAACTATAAACAGGATTGTAGAAAATCCAGTATCTTAAAAGCAAAAATAAGAATTGTAACACTAAAAATAGGACATCATTGTTTCTGAAAGAAAACCATCTGAAAGAATATTTATTCCTGTCATTGTAACTAATAGAATTTAGCTTAATGTATTTTTTTTTTCACTAGAGGTCATGCCAGTAGAATAACATGTGATCAAATCATTGTTTCTTTAGCTTACAGTTAATAATGTAACTCAGCTTGTCTTGTATATTGATGTATGCTCCAGATGATGATCTTGATGTGAAGATCGAAACGTTGGGATAATAAAAAAGTTTTTTTAACACAGTTGTAAATTCCATAAATTTTTTAAATGAAAACCCATCTGTTCTTTGCAAGATACAGTTTGTTTATTAATCCATTCTTTAAATTCTTACTAACTTTTCTAAAATCCTCAGCACCATTCCAGAGTTAGTGTTAGATCAACAGTCAGATGCATTAGTATTTGTGCAACTCTTGTACAGTGGAACCATCGTACATTCTTTCCATTTCTGTAGATCTTCTTTCCTGAGATCACACTCAAGTTGTAAACATATCAAGGGGCCTAGCCAATTTGGCTGAACATTGTGTTAGCATATGTGCTGATATTCCATCTGTCCAGGTTATGGTACTACTCCAGAAATCTTCTTCTCATGCATCTCTATCTCTTCATTCAGTGTATAGATAGTCCTGTGTACCATGTTACATACACCAAGTTGATAGATCTTAGCAAAGCAAGCACTCGTTATATGAACAACCCCATGTCATCTGCTTCTGACACAAAGAACCATATGTATTCACTAAAGTTATTCTTCCACATTCATTCTTTCTTTTACTTACAACATAATGATAAAATTCTTTTGTGTTGTCTGCACAGCCAGTTTCTTTTCATAGTCTAACTTAGCTTTCCCTAAATACTCATAATTTCACTGGCCTGAGTGTTATATATTTCATAACTCCTCTCATCACCCTTATTCTAACAATATTTCATTCCCACTCTGTTTGTTCTTAGAACACATTCGTTTAAGCATCATTTAAGCATCTTTTCAAAGCCACCCATACACTGATGATATCCTTCCCAATCAGTAAGTGATACCATGTGACCAAACATGGTGCTCTTCTAAGTTCATAATTTCCAACTTGGTAGTTCAGTGTGAAACCTGTCCTGATTGAAACATTTATATATTTAACCACTTCCCAGGTTGGTGCAGTATGTAAAACAATCACATTCTTAACTGAAACATCTATATCTTCTAACACACATGATGAAATCTAGCACTCATTGGCTTTGAGTTCCTTCTTTCATATGCTGCTAGACTTTATTGAGCTGCTATCTCACAGTAGCTCAATAAATTCTTCATTCTTCCTGTGAGTTTTCTCAACTACCCATCAATGTTCAGATAATTTAAGTGGTCCATAGTAATTACTCATTTGCTGGTCATCTGGGTGATTTGACAGTGCATTTCATCATTCCCAGCAACTGAATGAACCACCAGGTCTGTAGCAACACCCCACCATATATTTCATCATCATAACCATCACTTCACACCAGATAGCCTACACTTACTGCTACTTCCATTCTCCAATCAATAAGTCATGGTTCAGATCTTACTGTGGACATAGGTGTCTGTGAGTATCCTTAGATGATAGATGAATTTCATTGCCCAGCAGAAAAGAATATATACCTTACTTATTAAAGGCCAGAAGTAGCTTGAATTAGTTCTACTCATAATCCGTGACCAATATCCAAGGCTTTGATAGTGTTCAGGAAAAAAATATTCACATATCACAAATGACTTGACACCAAAACTCCAGTGCCTGCAGCCTACACTAAAGTTCACAATTGCTGAAAAAAAAAAAAAAAAAAAAAAAAAATCAGCAAATCCATATCTTATGTGTTATCAGTGGAACTAGCTGTAATCCAGGAATGAGCTGTTGTGTTTATATACAAATGCTAGAAGTGTAAGAAACAAGGCAGATGAAATGGTTGCACTAATTGAGTCTGTTCATTCAAAAATTGTTGGAATAAGTGAGACATGGTTAGATGAGGATGACATCCTGACAGGAATAGAGATGGAAGGATATGATATGTTTCGTGAGGATAGAGGTGGGTAAAAAAGGAGGAGGAGTACTATTGATGATAAAGAAAGAGTTATGTCCATACAAAGTAGATGAAAGAGGGGAAATAGTGCCAGTGGTTTTTGAGGCAGTATGATGTGAGATAGAGGTGAATGGAATGAATTACTTGGTTGGATGTTGTTATAGACCAGGAAATGTGGATGATAGTGACTATGAAATGTGGATGATAGTGACTATGAAATGTATAATCAAATTAGCCAAGCAAATAAGAAAAGAGTGATCATTATGGGCAATTTTAATTATGGCAATATAGACTGGAATGATGATAAAGAAAATGAGTTTTTTGAGTTTTTGAGGGATAACTACCTCAGACAGTAGGTAACAGAGGGCAAATAAGGATTGAGGGGTCTTGGATTTAGTCATCTCATCAGAGGATGTAATTATAAATGAAGTTTCAAACACCCACCAATTGGTGAGAGTCACCATGAGGTGATTACCTGGGTGGTTGCTAGCAGTGTGAGAACCTCTGTAAAAAAAAGGGTATATGTGGAACTACAGGGGGAGGGGTGATTATGAAGATTTCAGGAGACAGCTTGCAGGTGTAGCATGGAATGAGGAGTTAGCTGGAAAAGAGATCAATGCAGCTTGGGGGATTTTCAAAAACTATCTAGTAGATGCAATGTCTAAATTTATTCCAAGGGTGAGAAGGTTAAATAAGGTAGGTGTGAAATGGATGAATAAAGAGATTAAGCTTGCGATACACAGAAAAAGGGCATTATGGAGGCAGCATAAGAGAAGTGGAAATAACCAATTTCATGAGGACTACAAAGACCAGGCAATGTGGGTGACTTGGTTAGTGAGGGTAGCTAAAGTGAGGTATGAACAGCAGTTAGCTAATGAAGCCAAAAGGAATCCTAAGTAGTTCTTTCCATATGTAGCCAGCAAAAGAAAGAATGATTATGGAAGGATGACATTAATTGGAGAAAATGGTATAAAGACAGCTGTTGCAGAAGGTGTGGTGGAGATACTTAATGATCAGTTCATAAAGGTCTTTCAATCTTGTGAATATAACTTCATGGAGAGATTCAGAGCAGTTGGTGATGGGGAAGAGACTCTGACTGTAAGTGAGCGAGAGGTATATGGGGAGTTGAGCAGATGTAAGGCTGTGGGACTTGATAATATTTCACCATGTATTCTGAAGGAATGTGCCAGGGAGTTGACACTTGCCTTGACATATTTTTTTAATACGAGTCTTGCACTAGGTCAAGTTCCTAAGGCGTGCAAGATTGTGCCACTTCATAAAGGAGGTGATAGAACTCAAGCATCAAACTATAGGCCTATCTGTGTGTCGGGTGTTGTAGTTAAGTTGTTGGAGAAGCTTGTGAGAACTAGGATTCAGAATTGGGTTGACAGCAATGGTATTATCTTTCATGGACAGCATGGATTTACTAAAGGGAGGTCATGTTTTAGTAATCTACTTACTTATTACAATAAGGTGACTGCTTCCATGGACAGAGGAGAAGGATACAGAGTAATATACTTAAATTTTGCAAAGGCATTTGATAGATTACTGCATGATAAGTTGACAGTCAAGCTGGAGCGGATGGGGTTGGATATGAGATTGGTGCATTGGATTGAAGACTGGCTATCTGATAGGTATCAACAAGTTGTGTATGAGGGAGCGATATCCAGGAAAAGGAAAGGACATTATTGATGGGCATTAAAGGGATATTGGTGAAGATTTGAATGGCGATATTCAGTTGATACAAAGTTGGGACGAACCATGAAGAGTGGAGAAGATGTTGTGACCTTACAAGAAGACTTGAATAAATTGAGTGATTGGGAATGGGGATGTGAGTTGAATGTTGCAAAATGTAAAATTGTAACATTTTAAAATTTGGAAAACAAAAATGGGATGCAGAATTTATGCTTGGTGAGGATACATTGTCAGAGGCAGAGGAAATAAGAGATCTGGGGGTGATAGTGGATAAGGATCTGAAATTTAGTCGATACATAGCCAAAGTTGTGAAGACAACACAAAGGCTTCTGGGAATGATGCAGAGGACACTGACTTGTAGAAGTAGGGAGATTCTTGTTCCATTGTATAAGGCTTTGATTAGGCCACACATGGACTATTGTGCCCAGATTTGGTCACCAGGTTTTCAGAAGGATGAAAGGGTCAAGAGGTGACTAAGGTAGTTTCTAACCTCTGGAATGTCGAGTATGAGGAAAGATTGAGAAGAATCAACTTGCAGATTCTGGTGGACAGGAGGAAGAGGGGAGATATGATAGAGACCTACAAGTTATTAAGGGGTTGTTATAGGATCAATGCTGGAGAGGTTCTACAGAAAATAGTGGGAGATCAGGGGAGAACCAGAGGTCATCCCTGGAAACTGTGTAAAGAAGATGTGAGTGGGGGGGGGTGAGAAGCAGGTTTTTATCATGCAGAGTTGTGAATGATTGGAATGCCTTGCCTGAGAGTGTGGTGTCTGCAGAGAATTCATGTGTGTTTAAAGCACGTGCTTTAAACACACATGAATTCTATGCACATATGATGTGCTGTGTGTGTGATAAAAGGACCTCCTAGATGAGTCTTTGACTCCATGGGGTCTTGGGTAGTAATAATAATAATTATTATTATTATGATTTTGAAATGCCAAATGCAGGAAACTTGCCTCCTATTCATAAGACAGTTGAGTCTTTTAGTCAGGGCCATTGGACAACTTTTGGCCTTCTGTTCTCCCACTCCCCTTTCACTCATCCTGAAGGTGCATCATAACATCATCCAAAAATACAACAGACATCCCTAAGATTATTCTCTTCTAGTCTTTTGGGTGTGTGGGTGTGATGATACATCTACTTTTGTATTAAAAACTTGTGCTCCAGAATTATCAGATATATAAGCTTTTTGATGTTTCCTACTAGAGTACCTCAGGATTATATTCTTTCATCAACCCTCCAGTTCATTAATGATCGCTCAGTGATCGCAAAGGTTGGTAAGAGGTAGGTCATTATTGATTGGATGGACTGTCATCGGTAACAAAACTATCTCTTTCTTTCTTTCACAAACAAATCTCATAATAATGTGTAATCATTTAAAGCTTCAAGACCTTCCATAACCAATGTCTGAAACTCTGGAATAACCTTGTGAACCTCAGTACTAACAAAATGCAGTCCTGTCATATTTCCTGCAGGAAAGATCTCACTTCACTTTTTTTCTTATTTTTTTTTTGATAATAGATCTCCAAACAAGAATACATTTCTCCTCTTGGGCTGACCTACACTTAGATCTAGTCTTTTCAAGGTGTGCATATACATATTTAAGTTTCAGCTATAGCCTCCTTAGTTTTCAAAAGAAACTAGGAATCCTTTCTGTTCAAGGTTACTTCTCACATGCACACTATTTACATTGCATGAATTCCAAATCCATTGAGCCTTGGAATACTACTCACATATTTTGAAGCACGGCATCAACAACTTCCTAAAATGCTTGATATCAAGAAGAGAACAATTTGGTTAATGGGTGATCTCTCTCTCTCACTGATTCACTTATGTTCTCATAGAAGTTCTGTTTCTGCTTATGCTTCTTCTTATAGATATTTCTGCAGTTACTGGTGTAAATTCTCCTCCTCTTCTTTCATTCCATCTACCTCTGTGTTTCCCAAAGAAAGAGATGGATATAATCTTCAGCTGTTCAGGAAACAAATCAATGAATTCCTTCTTTTTTCCTTAATTTACACATGACATTAATGCTGTAGGTTTTGCAACCTTTGATTGCAGGATTTACATTAAAAAAAAAAAAATGTGAATAACAGAACTTAATGGAAGAGAAGAAAAAAAAAAAAAAAAAAAGAACTTCTATTAAGTAGAAGTGATCTCAGCTTAACTTTCATGCTGATAATTGTGGTTGGTATCTTACTCATGTTTAATGTTTAAATTGCAATTCCCACATTATATAGTAAATGTTTTTTATTTTTTTCCCCTCTCAAAGCAAATCATAAAAAAAAATAATCTTATTACAAAATTTTTATTATTCTACACATTTCTTTTGTGAAACATTCATGCCATCACACTGCATCTACCAACTTTGGTTGCTGAATCCTGTCTGCTTTTCTAACTGTGTCAAAGTAACATCTGCTTCACATCACATACTCTGCTTAGATAGTTTCATTATCACTACCATATAGGTCAGTGGTGTTCAACCTTTTTTACTATGCGAGCTACTTTTCTATAAAAAGTTATTCGCCGATCTTCTCTCTTGTATATAAGTTATTCGCCGATCTTCTCTCTTGTATATAAGTTATTCGCAATCTACTCTCTTATATAGATCACGTTCCCCCAACCGGATATCTGATTACACACAAATAAACAACTAAAAAAAATACACAACTAAAAATTTTTTTGTATTTAAAAATTTATTTATCACTTTTAATTATTTTAATACAACAAAAAAAAAATATATTGGAATAAAATATTTATTTCTCTATTTTGGAAAACCAAAGTTAGAAAAAACAACAGATTGATTACAAACTCACAAGTTACAGGAAATGCTAGTTGATTATTATTATTATTATTCCTGATACCTCCAAGGAGTCCGAAGACTCATCGGGGGAGGACATCTTCAACTGTCTCTACACCTTACCTCTACTACGAATCAACGCCATCTACCGCCCACCTCCAACACCACCACAACTAGTAATTTTTGTCTGTAAATTGCGTGTGTTCTGAAGGGCCGATTTGTATGTATGCGGGATGAAAAACCCGAGTTTCCGGGAGAAAAAACCCTGCTACCTCCGTATGAGATCGGCTAACTCACCATCGATTGAAATCGTCCAGATAAAGATTCCTCCCGTCGCGACGAGAATCGAAATTAGAAAAATTAAAATTAAAAAAAAAAAAAAAAAGTTAATGTGAAATTTGGCATTGTTTGGACCTCACAATATTTTCATAGCCAAGTTGATATGAAGAAGTGGCCAATTGCAGACAATCATCAAATGATCATTTGTAATTTGGTTTCTTAATTGATTTTTTATGACAGTCATATTTGAAAAAGCGGATTCTGACAAGTTTGTCGATCCGAAACACAACAGAATTTTTCGTGCAACATCAGTTAATATTGGGAATTTTTCATGTGCATACTTCCAAATGACTTCATTGTTTATTGATTTTAAATGTAAACTATTCGGAATGTTTATTATCTCAAGTTAATATCAAACAGCCCACTAATTTTATTTGAAATTTCTGATGTTCAAGTTTTCTTGAAATGGATTATTGATAACAGATACAATCATTTCAGTTTTATTAAAATTTTTAAATCATAGCAAAGCATTTCTTGATTTTGTTCAAAAAATTTTAATAAATATAGGAGATGTCTAAATTCACAGTCATTTATATTTTTCTTTAATAAAAGTAAGTATTGTTGGAAAGTTTTTATTGAACTTAACATGTCAATTAAATTTTTATCTCTACCTTGTAACTCTAAATTTAAATTGCTTAATTTCGTACAGAAATCTACTAAAAATGATAAGTATAACAGCCATCTTTTATTACTCAATTGTAGATAAATATCTCCTTTTTCATCAAGAAAATTTTTATATCGTTAATTAATACAAGAAATCTTTCTGAAAATTGACTTCTGCTGAGCCAGCGAACATTATCGTATAACAGAAGTTCCCTATCATCATCTGCCTGTAATTTAAATAACCGCCATTGCAGGGCTTTTCCTCAAACAGAATTTTCAATTTTAAATGTAATATCCAAAACATCCTTTGTGTTTAATCTTTTATTACACAGTACTTGTTGGTGAATAATACAGTGGTACATTAAAAAATCTGGATATTTGTCATCGTTTTTACATAATGAAATGAAGCCTGATTTATTACCTATCATTGCAGGAGCACCATCAGTAGTAATAGACACAAATTTAAAAAGTGGAAGTTTGTGTTGTTTCACAAATTCATCAAATGCCGAAAAAATGTCTTTTCCTCTAGTCCTTTCCAATAATGGTATAATTTTCAAAAGTTCTTTACTTGAATAATCTTGAAATACCATGCGAATATATACCATTAACTGAGCAATATCAGTGAAGTCGTTTAATTCATCAAATTCTAATGAAAATGCAACACACTGGTGAATGTCTGACATTAACCTGGCCTGGAAACTTTTATCCGGCAATTGGAACTCTTCCTTTCGGCAATTTGAAACCATGTTTGTGGCCTAGAAGTAGTCTCGAACCAAGAAGCTCCTTTCTGGAAGCGGGAAACTCCTCTCTCAAGCAACGTGGATCCGGGCAGTCTCTCTGATAGCAATTCTGGAACCGGGACCCCTTCTGCTTTCTTCAATCCCTTTTTATTAGGTCTCCTCTGAGACCTCGCATGAAGTTTGGCAACCTCCAAAGAATCGGTATGAGTCTTTCATCTTAAGTTTCAAGTTTGGCATGCCTTTTGTTCTCCTCCGCTTTCTTTTGATTGTAAGTTTCCGGCCATCAGAAAGTTGTTTGAACTCTTTCTGACTGACTTCAAAGATGTTTACACTTAGAGCCTGCAAGCCTTTCTCATACATACAAGTTTCAATAACAATCTTTCTAATGCTGCCATGTACGGCTTCGGCGACAAAAACATTGCCTTTGTTTTTAACACTCTAACATATTCTTATTAAAGCAGTATATACAGTTAGCTTCAAAAGAGTTATTTACAAAAACATCTAATACAAACTATACTGAGACAAACAAAGTTTATTTTTTTGCAATATTCACATGGGACTTAACCTAAGTAAAAAATTGATGTAATGTGCTTTTGAATAGAATAGAATTTACACTTCGCTTATAATCGTATTCACTTGGCTCGCTGTTTGACTTTCACTGATCCAAATTAATTAATTTACCCGGACTTACAAGAAAATTACTGATTTGACAATTTTAACGAAAAATAAATAAACAATAGCAATACACTTAAAGCGAATTAAAATAATACAAAATAATGATAAATAAAATATTATGTTTTCAGTTTTAATTAAATTTGTAAGGAAGGAGGAATACACAAGAGATCGACCAAAAATCGCTCTGCGATCAACGGGTTTGAACACCCCCGATATAGGTATTTCATTAACATACGTTTGTAGAAAAACAATCACCACTAAATAAAATTATGTAGATATCAAAATTAAGACCTGCAATGAGTCTTTTGACTCATGGAGTGCCCACATAAATACTGATAATAATTACAAAATTTAAATAGTAGATATATTACCAACTTCCTTAAACACAAGATGAATCATGTTAAAAGGGATGGGCTAATTAATACAACTGGATTCAATATTGGATAAAGGTCTTTGTGATCCAAATCCCAGTCATTTTAGAAGAGAAGAATGTATCTTTCTGTTCTGATCAGTTAGTTTACTACTCTTTATTTTTGCAAATTTCGTTTTGTGTTAAGATTTTATTACAAATTGATTGCATATTTATAATTATAAAACTTGCTAATTGCACTAATTTATACCTAGCCTAGCCATAAATACTGTTACAACTTGAACAGTACATAAACCTTTAATCTATCACTTTTGGACAAACCACATGTATAATGTGCATATTCCAACTCTCAATGTTCGAAATGTACTCCTTTTGCCTTCACACATACCAGAAGTCTGTTAGGCCGCATATGGTTGACAGCATGCACAATATCCAATGCAAATGCTGCCACTGCTTGCACTAAATCCACCTTCAGGTTGGTAATACTGGGGGTGCCCTTTCTTGCAGGCTACTCTCTCAAGCTCCGACCACAATTTCAAGTCCACTGTTGTTGTTGTTGTTGTTGTGTGGTCCTCACTTTGTGCGCAGGGGGACAAGTCCTGTTGGAAGGTCCATGCCTACTGTGAAACAAGGTGTTGTTCAAGGGCCATACTACAGGTTCCATCACGGTGTCTTGAATCATTTTGGTGGAGGTTATGATCCCTTTCTCGCAGAAATGCAACTTGGATATGTCACCCACATCAAACCATCACTGACGTGGAATGATGACCTCTCTCAATCCTGGGTGCTATGGCATGTGCTCTGGGGCATATACCTTCTCGTCCTGGTATAATAAATTTAGTTTAATCCTTTATCCAAGTGTGAGCAAACAAAGTCTGCGCCTGAAAGTGTCTTCAGGACTGGGTTAAGGTGGTACAACACCAGGGCAACTCATTGCAAAGGTGGAGCAACATACCAACACTCCTATCTCAGTATCTCCTATAATGCAAAGCACATCTCCTTGCGGATATGTCTAATGTTATGCATTAAGGGAAGGGCCCATCCTGGTATATACCATCCAGGGCATATACCTTCTCATCTATGAATGAGATATCTCTGTGTCTTTTGTTTGCATACTGCTGGAGAAGTACCTTTGATTTTATCACGCTCTGCCACATGAGTTTGATATAAGGAAGTGTCCAGTAGAATGACAATAGGCTTTCACCCCAAGGTCATCAATTAGTACATATGATATTGTTCTCTGCAAAACTTTCATTTCTCATGATATCACTTTGTATACTCACAGAATTACATGGTTCTAATACAGCATTGTCGACCTATTCTTTGGCAGTCAGATACATTTTTGTATCGTTATAACTGCTAATAGTCTGATATACAAACATCCTATCCAAGTGTTTTTAGCATGTTGAAAATAACAGATGGCTGCATTCCAACCATGTGAGTGCTATTACAGCTACACAGTTTTCATAAACTCCCCACTACATGCTAATCCGTATGGCTAGACAACTCTCTCTCACTCTACTGATAAACATGCAAATGTTCACTGCGCACAATGCTACTAACAGAACCAGGCTCATGCACTTCTGTGGGCAGCATGTGGATGTGTGGAAGTTGTAACAGTATTTATGGCAAGAATTGCATGTTTCAATCCTAAAACTTATTCTAGTTTATACTTCTGCAGAGCATTTGTGAGGATGACATAAAAATACCATTTGGCTTGAAAGACCCAAGTTGGAATCTCATCTGGGTCTTTCAAGCCAAATGGTATATTTGGCTTGAAACCTTGGACCATTATTATGTTTTAATAAGGAAATACCATGAGCAGACATATGAATTCAAAATTATAATAATGGAATAACTCACGTAAAATATTATTTATTAGTATAATTTTCGCCTGTGTATCGCAGGCATCTTCAGTACATTTATAAAGCTAATTAAACAATAACTGACAATTCCAAAAGGCATCACCTAAGTAGCTAATGTAAGATAACTAAAAAGATCAATAAATTTCCTAACTAGAAAAAAAAAAAAAAAAAAAAAAAATATATATATATATATATATATATATATATATATATATATACACATATATACAATAAAAAGTTAGGAAAGAATAGCTGATTTATAAAGTACACTAATACCTCTCTATACGGCCCCTCTATACGAGGAGCCGTATAGAGAGGTATTAGTGTACTTTATAAATCAGCTTATGCGGCTTTTTGTTATAACAGCCTTGTGTAATTATGGCTAAGTTTCGATTTACGGCAAACAATTTTTCAATATATGACCAAAAAGTTGGGAAATCCCCTGTGTACGTCTTTTGTTATGTGTTCTAGGCCGGCTGCACCACTCCATGCAGGATCGCTACTTGCATCGTCTTGTATTCACGCATCTTCGCGTAGCACATAATTCGTCCCCACCTTCTGTAAATGTGCTCATGAGTAGATGCATTTAGTGATCAGTTTAGTAAATCCTCAGTATCAAAAGTAGAAGTGTTTGTTTCTTCTTGCATTCTTTTTCAACTATAGACATTGTTGATAAGTACATAATATGCATTTGTATGTAAATGCATATTAAAGTGTTCAATAAATATGCATGTATTCGTGTTGCTATAAATTGTGTACATTATAACTTATTATTTTTTGTTTTTTAAATAGAATCCAGTATGTATTTGGGGGAAACATGAGCCCGAAACGTTCTTTAAATTTGGAGTGATGGAGGTAAAAAAAGAAGCCAAAAATCTGTCTCACTAGAGATTAAATTAGATGTTTTGCATTGTATGGAAGCTTCTGAAAAAATTGTTGATATATGTAAGGCATTAGGGCTTGTGAAATCTACGGTTCAAACAATTCGCGCTAACAAAGAAAAAATTAATGCACATTCACAGTCAGCTGCACCTTTAAGTGTTTCAAAATTAACACGCCAAAGAAGTAGCAATATGGAAAGAATGGAAAAATTATTAAACATATGGATTGAAGACAACAACAATCAATGGAGGATGCCAATGAGCCAAATGATTATCCAGGAAAAGGCAAAAAGTATTTTTGAAAATTTGAAGAGTGAAGATATTAGTGAAGGTCCGGTAGATGAAACTTTTCTAGCAAGCCGTGGTTGGTTTGAAAAATTTAAAAATCACCATAATTTGCATAATATTAAAATGAAAGGTGAAGCAGCTAGTGCCGACGCTGATGAAGCTCTAGCCTATCCAAACATTTTGAAATCAATTATTGAAAGAGGTAGATATGTTCCTTAACAAGTTTTTAATGTGGACGAAACAGCACTTTATTGGAAATGAATGCCTGAAAGAACTTACATTTTAAAGAACAAAAGGGCTGCATCTGGATATAAGGTGTCCAAAGAGCGATTAACTTTGCTCCTTGGCAAATGCAGCAGGGGATTTTAGGCTTAAAATTCTTTTGGTATATGCTTCTGAAAATCCAAGAGCTTTAAAAGGATTGAACAAGAAACAATTGCCCATCATTTGGAGGTCCAACAAAAAAAGCTTAGATGACCAAAATACTCTTCAAAGATTGGTTCAAAAGTTATTTTTGCCCTGATGTCAAAAAATACTTGCAGAGAAAAATTTAAGTAACAAATTGTTGCTCCTATTGATAATGCTCCAGGGCATTCAGTTAACTTATCTGAAGAGGTGGAGATTGAATATCTACCTAAAAAAAACACAATGGCCCTAATCCAGCCAATGGGTCAGGGTGCAATAGCTACTTTTAAGGCATGTTATTTACGAAGAACCTTTCGAAAACTTATAAATGAAACCGATGGTGAATCATCAATTAAAGAGTTCTGGAAAAAATTCTACATCAAAGATGCTGTGGACAACATTAGCAAATCATAGAATAAGTTGAAATCAACCACAATGAACCATGTGTAGAAAAACATTTGGCCAGAATGCATTACAAGTAATGATTCTGAATTTGAGCCCCTTTCTGAAATTAGACAAAATATATTGAACCTAGCAAATGAACTTGGTTTTGAGGATGTGGAAGAATATGATGTAATCGATTTGCTAGATGCTGATAGAGAACCACTTTCTAACGAAGAATTAACACAGTTAGAAACAAACCATACATTTGATGAGGAACAAGAGCCAGTTGTTTGCCGACAATTAACCTCAAAGGATTTATTGAATGCGCTTACTCATTTCGAACAAGGAATAAACATCCTACTTCAAAACGATCCTAATGAAGAACGTAGCACCAAAGTTTCTCGCGGCATTAACACAGTTATTAACTGCTACAGAGAATTGCAAAAAGAAAAGAAAAGGGACTCAATAAAACAAACGGACAAATTTTTTAAACCAGGTCCTCAGACAACAGATGGTGAGACTACCGAAATGATGTCGTGCAATTCATCATCAGACTGATTCGAAAATTTAAAAAAACTTGTTCATTTGTTATTTGTGTTTTATTTTATTAATATCATAGAATTATATTTTTGTTTTTATTAATAACTAATGTAAATGATATTTTAAATGAAATAAAAAATGCATTTTCAACCAGAAACCCAATGATTTTCTATTTTTTTATAAAATTAGAACGGATCTTACCGAATTTATATGGCTTTATATGGAAATAAATGATTCGTTATACAGCATTTCGCTTTGTGGACGACTTTCCACGAACGTATCTCAGCCGTATAGCGAGGTATGATTGTACTATCTCCCATAAAGGGGATAGATGTAAACCATCGGATCTGTTTAAAGTTAGCAGAGTGAAGTAAAGTGAAGGACTTTACTTTATGTGAAGGACTCTTGTCTTGTTCCAATGAACTCTATGTCTAGTGATGATGGCGTGTTCTGCAAGTTCAGACTGTTCAGGTTCAAGGTATTGAATATAAGACTGGTGTTCTTCTAGCTGAATAGAGGCAGATCTTCCTGTTTGGTCTGAAATAAGATAATCCACAAGTTCAAGGTATTGAATATAAGACCAGTCTTATATTCAATACCTTGAACCTGAACAGTCTGGACTTGCAGAACACGCCATCATCACTAGACATAGAGTTCATTGGAACAAGACAAGAGTCCCTCACAAAAGTCGGTTCCTATCCCCTTTATGGGGGGTAGTACTTTATAAATCAGCTAATCTTTCCTAACTTTTTATTGTGTGTATAAATATATATATATATATATTTTAGTTAGGAAATTTATTGACCTTTTTAAGTTATCTGACATTAGCTACTTAGGGGTGATGCCTTTTGGAATTGTCAGTTATTGTTTAATTAGCTTTATAAATGTACTGAAGATGCCTGCGATACACAGACGAAAATTATACTAATAAATAATATTTTACGAGTTATTCCGTTATTATAATTTTGAACCTTTATTGTTTTTCTGATCAAGTTGAATTAGTTGGTTTGATATAGAGATAGGTTTTTTCTTCAGATACTGAGGATTTCCATTGCAAAGAATAGACAAACCAGTTGAAGAACATGCAATTAATTATAATGTATTGATCTTGTTTTTATTTCTACGGCCTAATTCCAGCAAAACAAATCAATCCTGCCCTTTCTCTACTATTTTAATTTTGTGAGATCTTTTGTTAAATCGTGATTAAAAATCTTAATCACTAAGATTTTTTAAAATAAATTTATTTTTGAAAATATATTATCAGAATAATTTCCAGTATAACTGTTTATATTGTTATTCCTTTAGATGATCCAACCCAAATCTTAAGTCATCAGCTGAAGATCCCCAATTCTGTTCTTAAATTTATAGTAGATTTATTTTCTTCACCCAATACATTCCAGCTCTTCTACTTAAATGACATTAAAGTTCTCCTGGATATCACTGTGAGACAGCTGACTGATCTACCTCCAGGTGCTGAGGTTTGTTGTGCAGTTTTTTATTTTAATGAAATTATGATAAATTCTAAATAAAATAAGTTGTGGTTATTAATGCTTATGTGAAAAAGCCCCCCCCCCAATTAATACTTCATTTTGTTTGAGCTTGACCAGTAAATAATTTTTATAATCATTTATTTACAGAATCGCTTATGGTACCTAAGAATAGCTGATAATCTTTTAACAAATTCCTCATATGGTGAACATTTGCACCAGCAAGATGGATTACAGAGGTGTTTTTCTACAATTCTTACTCAGGAAGAATCGACATCAGAAGAAAAGAAAATGGTCATGAATATTGTAACCAAATATGTTACTTGGTTTACAATTCCATCACACCTTTCATAGATTTCATATGTATTTTACTTGTGCATGTGGGTAGGTGCCTGCATACATGTGTAAAATCAGAAACAAACCATAATACAGGTAATTTGTAGTACAATATCTAAATGAAGATGCTTCAACTCACACTAGGTGTGATATAATGTCATTGCAGTGTAGCTATCTGGGTCCAAAGCTAGAGAAGCTTATAATGAGGACCTATATTGTCATAAAGAAAATATATTCTATAAAGAAAAAAAATTAAATATATTTGACTGTTTATTAAAATATGCATTATAACTGAAGTCATTAGGATGAAACTGGACTGTGATGTAGAAATGTAATTTTTACAATTGTAAATAATTTTTGAAAAAAAAAAAAAACTTGGAAGTATGTACTACATAGTAAAGAAGCTGCTTATTAATGACATGTTGTAAATATGCAAAAAAAGTTTATTACATAAAAGTACAGAGTGTTTAGTATAATTCCTTTTTTATATTTACTATATATAATGCAAAACTTATAAACCATTTCATATTCTTCTGTACATTTTGAAGTTAGTCTCTTTTTTGGACACTGACGCTGTATGAATTTATCTGCATATGAGAAATATTTTGCATGAAACTACAAAAAAAAAAGGAAAAAAAAGTATTGTTTCCTCTTGCCTCCCCCCCCCCATACTTCCTCCATTTCTACATTTCATTATATTTGTGAACATGTTAATTTCTGATATCGTGTTGTACTCTTAGAAGATGATCAAGTATAGAACTACAAGTAAGCTGTCTGAATAAAATGACATACAAATCCTACAACCCAATTAGTAACATTACAGAATTAACTGAAAATATAAACTGCAGACATAACAAAAATATTACATGTACATAACTCCAATGCAGTGTTGTTTCAGATTAGTTCGTGCAAACTGGTACAATATATAGAGCTCTTGTTCCTGTGGGAAATAACTATCAGCATCTTTGCATATACTGGGATGCATTACTAGCAAAAATAAAGAATTCTGCACAGAATGCTCCTGAGTAGTAGTGCAGCACCAGTTTCATTATTTTGGCAGGGATAACAATTTACATAGCACACTAACCCCTTAGATTGATACTATGATTTGTGCAGTAGAATAACTGCACTGTAATGCTTTATTCTACAGAAGCTTGTAGTTCATAGAAAAAAAGAATGTTCTGCTTGGTGGTAGTATGAACAGATGATAATAGGACAATAACACACACACACACACACACACACACATGCTCTGCTGAAGTATATGCTTGATGTCTATTGTAGACCCAAAGGCAAAGCACCAGTAATTTTTTTTGGGGGGGGGGGGGGGTAGAGTGGGGGAAAAGTATGTCACAAACTATGATTACAAATTTTATACATTTTATAGATGAATACCTACTGAAAAAACAAAACCTAATTGTCTTTGATTTTTATATAACTTTGTCAAAACTTCTCTTCATGTATACAGTTATTGATTATTACAAGATTTAATCCCTTCTGCCTTATTGAATTTTGCAAATAATATTTGACATATTTTAAATTGAAGAATAATGGAACTTCTGGAACTTAGGCTGAAATTGGTAATCAGTAATTTTAATAGAATGTAGATGTCAGGAAATCTCTTTTTGTTGCAGTATTATAAACAGTCTGTTAGTGATTTGGAAAATGCTTTTAGTTTTTTTGGGGGTAAAAAAAAAAAAAATTATGGTATTCTGCCTACAAAGCACTGCACTACAGTTCTTCAAATCTTAAGCATATCTAGTTAGCAAAAACCTTTAATCTCTATTCATTGTTAATGCCTCCATTGTGACCAGGAAATCAAATATTTAACAACTGAAAAATTTCTTTAGGTTTAATAAATCTTTCCCATAAAGAATTAGTCGAGTAACATCATTGTAAATATTGTTATTCTATAATAATCTGAAAGTAGCTCTGTTTTCTTATTAGATTGATGAAGTTGGTGATTTGACAATCGAGGAATTGTAATTTTTAAATTTTAATCAATCAGATATTGCAGAATTGATGTAGCCATTTTAAATATATCAGAAATACAAATACCTTATCAGCACAATTCCTTATTTCCTTTAATCCTTTTATAGTATACTCAGCAATTTTAATTGCTTCTACTAAATCAATTGCTTGAGATTGTATATATTTTATTTAGTGCAAATGTATATAAAAAATTCCATTTTCCAATATTAATAAAGAAATGTTAAACTGAAGTTTTTATAGAATTTAACAGCATTTGTGCTCCAGGCAAAGAAACTGTCATCCCAGGATTTGATCATTTCTGATGATACAACAATAGTTCATCAATTCAGTTATGACCATCACAGATTCATGCCTTTCATTCCATTATATAGACCACATCTTTTCTGAAGTAGTCATTTGAAGCAGATCGGCAAAAATTATATTTTCTTGAAAGATGTATTTCACTATATTCATAAACGATAAGATTTGTCATTCCATACAGTTTTGGATTTCTCTTATTTGGCAGACCTCTCTGGTATTTTAAGATTGGATAGCATTAAGATACTTTTCTAAAATATTTTCCTCTACACCATTAAATTTTCTCAATATACTGCACCACCTTCTAATATCTTAAATCCAGACCTATGTCTTCTTTTAAAAATGAAAGTATGATTTTTTGACTTATTTTCTCTAGTCAGTATTACTGAAGCAGATTGCAAAAAAAAAAAGTGTGCTCCACTACTGTCACTTTTCTTTACATTTGCCAATAGATTTGACACAAATAGTGAATTGTTCTTTCACCAAAACATTGATTGTTTCATCAGCTAAAATTGCAACAAACATTTGCTTTGCTTCACTATTTCAGTAGTTTTTAAGATATTTTTTTTACAGCAGTTAATTATTTTGTTTTGGACTTTCCAAGAAATGTACATAGCATTAGAGGCACAAGTTTCTGAGTGTGAATTTAAAAACTTCACTCCCACCTTAATCCTGAACCTTAGCACTTGCTGAAAATTTCATTCTTGTTTTTGCTCTTTTTTTTTTTCTTTCAGTTATTATCATCCTAAGAACCAATGGAGTCAAAGACTCAACTAGGAGTTCCCTTTGTCATACACACACACACACACACACACACACACAGCTCCTCATACCATACCTTAAACACATTCAAATTTTCTACAGACACCTTGCTCTCAGGTAATACATTCCAATCATTCACAACTCTCCATGCAAAAAAACCTGCTTCTGACTCCCTTGCACACACCCTCCTTTATACAGCTTCCAGAGATGACCTCTTGTTCTCCCCCAATCTCCCACCATTTTATGAAAAACCTCTTGAACATTAATCTTATAACAACCCCTTACCAACTTGTATGTCTGTCATATATCCCCCCCCCCCTCTTCCTCCTATCCACTGAACACTGTAAATTGCATCTTCTCAACCTTTCTTCATATTCAACATTCCAGAGATCAGAAACTATTTTGGTCAATCGCCTCTGGACCTTTTTGAAAACCAGGTGACCGAATTTATGCACCAGTAAATGAAAAAGAGGGAGAGACAGAGGAATTTTATGAAAAACTTCAGAAATATATTGATGAAACAATCTTGATGGGAGATTTCAATGTTAGAGTGGGAAATAACCCAATAACATTATGCATTGGACCAGAGGGAGAATCAGTAATCAATAACAATGGAATTTTATTAAGAGACTTTTGCATATTTAACAATCTAAAAATCAGCAATACTTTATTTCAGGCACAAAAATATACATAAATACAAATGGGAAGCAAGAAGAACTAAATCAATAATAGATTACATTATTATTGACAACAAACTAAATAATAATATCAAGGATACAAGGGTTTTTTAGAGGAAGTGCAATTGATGATCACATGTTAGTTGAAAGCAGATTTGAATTCATAAAAAGAACCACATACTTCAAAAGAAAAAAAGATAATGTACCCACATCTAATAAACAGTTTAAAATTCACCTCCTAGAACAGGAGAGTATCAGAAACTTATATAAAAGCAGAATAAGAGATAAAATAAAACCAACCACAAACAATATTAAAACTGACTGGAAAAATATAAAGGAAACCATACTAAAAGCAGCAGAAAAAAGTTTAGGATATAAATCAAGGAAAAAAAAAAAAAGGCTCAGAACTTGGAATGATGACTTTAAAGGAATTAATTGAAAGGAAAAAACAGGCTTTTAAAATCTATCTGCAGAGTAAAAACACTGCTGACTATATAGAATATAGGAAAAAAGTCAGAAAGCTTTCCAGAAGTATACACAGAGAAGATTGGAGTAAATATGTTAAATCATTAGAGCAGGATATCACTGGACCACAAAGAATAGGTTTTAAAATTTTCAGGCAACTACAAACAGCAGAAAATGTCCAATTAAGAAATAATCTAACCTGGTGGATGATCACATATTAGTTGAAAGCAGATTTGAATTCATAAAAAGAACCACATACTTCAAAAGATGATAGAAAAAAGAAATTAGAAATAATCTAATTTCCAAAGCAGATTGGATAGAACACTATAAAACATTGTGGAATGAAAAACAAGAAATACAAAACAATGACAAAACTCACAAAATTGAAGATATCAATACACAGGAAAGTACAGAAGAAATAACAACGGAAGAATTAGAAAAATAATTTAAAAACTCAAGAAATAGAAAAAGCCCAGGCCTGGATGGAATATGCGTTGAGCTCTTTAAATATGTAGACAATAGCTTAAAAGAAAACCTACTTAAACTCTGCCTTCAGGCATTAGATGGATGAGCAGTAGTATCAAGCTTGAACTACAAAAAAAGAAAATGTTATGGAGAATTTACAAGGAGAAGGGCGATCAGGACACCCCATGAGCAGTACAAGGCTCAAGCTAGGAAGGTTACCAGCATAGTAAGAAAAGCTAAATCAGATTATGAGAAGACCTTAGCCAAAGAGATCAAGGGTAATCCCAAAGAGTTCTTCCGCTATGTGGCAAGTAAGAAGAAGAATGACTTCGGAAGGATAACCTTAGTGGGTGCTGATGGTATTGAGGTGACAAAATCAGATGTAATAGTCGAGTTACTGAGTGATCACTTCTCAAAAGTCTATCACCCAAGTGAGGATATCTCTATACCTATAGCAATACCTAATGTGAGAATTGAAGCTAAAGAATCAGAGGTATTAAATATATTGCGAAACTTAAATGCAAACACTGCGGTAGGCTTAGATGGAATATCAGCTCGGGTGTTGCGTGAATGTGCAAATGAATTGTCAACCCCTCTTACCTGGATATTTAATTTAAGTTTGAACTCTGGTATGGTCCCTAGGGAGTGGAAGTTAGGCAAAGTGGTTCCTTTGCATAAGGGTGGCTCTAAAACTGCAGTATTGAATTACAGACCAATCACCATCTCAGGAGTAGTGGTAAAAGTATTGGAAAAGTTGGTTAAAGACAAAATTCAAGAATGGGTGGATCAGGATATGATACTCTATAGAGGCCAACATGGTTTTGTTAAAGGTAGATCCTGCCTTAGCAATCTATTAACTATCCATAATAGAATAACATCAGAGTTGGACAAAGGAACTGGCTACACAGTGGTACTTCTGGATTTTGCTAAGGCTTTTGACAGGATACCCCATAGAACACTGTTACGCAAATTGGAGCAGATGGGAATGGATATTAAATTGGTGATATGGATAGGAGAATGGCTCAGGGAGAGATACCATAAGGTGGTGTATGGAGGAGCCAAGTCCAGAATGAGGCAGGTGACCAGTGGTGTGCCTCAGGGCTCTGTGCTTGGGCCAATGTTGTTTAATTTGTATATAAATGATATAGGAAATGGCTTAAAGGGAGATATTCAGTTGTTTGCTGATGATGCAAAGTTGTGTAGTGCAATAAAAAATCAAGCTGATGTTGAAAGTTTGCAGGAGGATTTAAATAAGCTGGTAAAATGGGCAAAAGAAAATGGATGTCAGTTCAATGTGGAAAAGTGTAAAGTCTTGCATTTTGGGATTAAAAGATTACCAGCTGTGTACTACATAGATGGAAAGGTACTCCAAGAGATTGACGAGGCTAGGGACTTAGGGGTATTGGTAGATAAGGAGATGAAGTTCAGAGGACACATTGCTAAGGTGTCCAAGATTGCACATAGGATTACTTGGTTGTTGAGGAACACACTGACATCCAGAGATAAAGAGGTTATTATTCCCCTTTATAAAGCATTGATACTTCCACATTTGGATTACTGTGCTCAGGTCTGGTCACCTGGATTCCTTGGAGATGAGGAGGCTGTGGAGAGGGTTCAGAGAAGAGTGACCAAGTTGGTGAGTGATATAAAAAATGCTCCCTACATTGATAGATTGAGAGCTTGTGGATTGCAGAGATTGGTTGATAGGCGAAGAAGAGGGGATATGATAGAAACATTCAAATTACTAAAAGGTTTTTATAGGATTGATGCAGGGGAAATGTTTCAGCTGTGTGATAGTGATGGAAGAACAAGAGGTCATCTCTGGAAATTAAAGAAGAGTGTGGTTAACAAAGGTGTCAGAACAAGGTTTTTTGCCTGGAGGGTGGTGAATGAGTGGAATTCATTGCCTGACTTTGTTGTGAGCTCTTCATCTGTAAATGAATTCAAGAAGAGATATGACAGATATTGTTTTGCTAGCTTGGGTCTCCCGCGATGAGTCTACTGACTCCATGGAGATACCCGTAATAATAATAATAATAATAATAATATCTGGAAATATCAAAAGATCCCAAAAGAATGGGAAACTGCAGCAGTAATAAATATTCACAAAAAAGGTCCCAAGGACAAATGTGGAAATTACAGAGGCATTACTCTCTTAATAACAGAATCTAAACTATATGCAAACATTTTAAAGAACAGACTAATTAAATATACAGAAAATTATTTAGAAGAAGAATAGTGTAGCTTTAGAAGAGGGAGAGGATGCACAGATGCCTCTTTCACAATGCAACAGATCATAGAAAAAAAAGAATTTAATCTGCCCATTTTTCTTCTATTTATTGATTACAAAAAGGCATATGATAACTTGAACAAAATCTACTCTGGAAAATATTACAAGATGATAAAATACCTCAATTAATTAATGCAATAAAAAGTCTATAAAGAGAAACAAAAATTTGCATCAAATTTGCAGATGGAACATTATCAGAACCTATAACTATAAATAAAGGAGTAAGACAAGGTTGTGGCTTATCCCCAATCCTATTCAACATTTATATAAACAGAATCCTAAAAGAATGGAAAACAACTGTCAAAGATGGAGTTAAACTAACAAATAATATATAGCTAAATACAATACTTTATGCAGATGAGCAAATACTAATTTCAAATTCAGAGGATAAACTCCAAATTGCAACTAACCATCTAAATGAAATAGCAAAAAAATTTTAAATGAAAATCTCTGAAACAAAAATAGCTAAATACAATACTTTATGCAGATGAGCAAATACTAATTTCAAATTCAGAGGATAAACTCCAAATTGCAACTAACCATCTAAATGAAATAGCAAAAAAATTTTAAATGAAAATCTCTGAAACAAAAACAAAACTACAGCAATGTGTGGAAACTCCATTCAAAAAGTCAAAATTATGCTTAACAATAAAATAATAGAACAAGTTACAGAATTCAAATACTTGGGAAATATAATCTCGCTATACAATACTGATTCACAATTGGAACAAGACAACAAATTTACAATAGAATGAATGGAATAATTAAAAGAAATTTTGGAAAACAAATGACTAAAGAAACTCAATTAAGATTACATGACATGACCTCTAAACCATCTCTCAAATTTGGAAGTGAAACTTGGATTCTAAAACAAAGAAATAAAGGCTAAAAGCAGCAGAGATAAAGTTTCTAAGACCTCTCCAGGGATTCACTAGGTTAGATAAAAAGAAAAACACAGAAATAAGAGAACGATTAGATATGAAAAACATCATACAAGAAATAGAATATCAACAAAATTGGCTACACTACATGGATGAATAACAATAGAATCCCCAGAATTAGCATATAAACCTACAGGAAGAAGAGACTGCAGACATCCAAGATTAAGGTGGAAAGATCAACTTCATCTACAAAGCAGGAACAGGACATAAGAAGCCTATACCTGAATTGCTCAGACGACGATGGCCTCTGGACCCTTTCCAACATCTCTTTGCCCTTTTGAAAACCAGGTGACTAAATCTGTGCATAATGGTCCATATGTGGCCTAATCAAAGCCTTATACAATAGAACCAGAATCTCCTAACTTCTACAAGTCAGTATCCTAATCATCATTGCTGGAATTCATTGTCCTCACAATTTTGGCAATGTATCCTCTAAATTTTAGATCCTTAGCTACCATCACTTCAAGATCTCTTATTTCCTCCACCTCCAACAATATATCTCCAACAAGAGTAAATTCTACATCCTTTGTTTACCAAATTTTAAAACCCTGCATTTTGCAGCATTGAACTATCTTTCCCACTCCTGTTCCCATTTATTCAGCTTATTCAAGTCTTCTTGTAAGGCCAGAACATATACTATACTCCTCATAGTTTATCCCAACTTTGCGTCATCTACAAACAACTGAATATCCCCATTTAAGTCTTCCCCAATATCATTAACATACAGGCCAAATAGCAATAGCCCTAAAACACAGATCCCTGTTTGACTAGAGTACTTCGGAGAGTTAAAAGGCAAAACTTTGTAATTTGAAAAAATAACGTTGTATGGTCATTTTTATAAAGTAATGGATATTCTCAGTTTAAAAAGAAATGTCATTTTGTCTTCCAGATATATTTTGCTCTCCCCCCCCCCCCATATGCAGCTTGCTGACATCTGTCAGATAGCCAATTTCCAATCCATTGCATTTAATCTAATATCCATTTTAAGAAATCAGTTATCTGTATCCATCACTTAGACACATTGCTTTGTAATATCACATAACAGACTGCTTTTTACCATCACAACTATTCTAAGTCAAATTAACTCTTGATTTTACAAATTTGTGATGGTTTTGTTTCATAATTATTAAACTGTTGCACCTTGAAAATCACAGAAGGCTGCATACAAAATTTTCAAGATGTAAAAAACTAAAACTGTTCAAAAACTAATTAGCAAATAATACATGATACTTACTATATACACTATTATCTTCTCTTCTTCTTCTGCAGCTTCTCCCACTTAAGTGGGGGTCACTGATGATGAGTCTCCTCCACATCCTCCTGTCTTGGGTTGTCACCACATCCAAGTTCTTCATCCTCAAGTGCTCTTCTACCAGCTCCCTCCATCTCTTCTTTGGCTGCCCACACTTCTTCCTTCCTTGCACATCCATCTGCATGACCCTTCTTCCCACATATTTGTCCTTCCTCCTCATCACATGACCAAACCATCTCAACCTTGCCTCCTGTATCTTCGCTCCTAAGCTCGTAACTTTCACTGTTCCCCTCACATAGTCATTTCTCAGACGATCCTTTCTGGTCACACTGCACATCCACCCAAGCATTCTCATCTCTGCTACTTCCATCCTGCTGATGTTATTTTTCCTCAGGGCCACAGTTTCTATAGCATGCGTTATAGTTGGCCACACTACTGTCCTATAGATTTTGCCTTTCAGATTGATCGGCACCCTCTTATCACATAACACTCCAGCCATCTCTCTCCAGTTCCTCCAACCCACTTGTATCCTGCATCCCACTTCCTTCTCAGCTCTTCCATCTTCTTCCACTGTTGAACCTAAGTATCTAAAGTCCCTCACCTTCCTGATAACAGTTCCTTCCAGCTCCAGATCTCTCGGCTGCTGCCCACTCTGCAACACACACATATATATATATACTCTGTCTTACTTCTGCTCAGTCTCATACCTCTCTCTTCCAGTACTTTTCTCCATCTTTCCAGTTTAGTTCCTGCTTCTTCTCTTGAATCTGCACACAGCACGATGTCATCTGCATACAAAATTGTCCAAGGCACATCTTCTCTCACCTCATCCGTCACCACCTCCATCACAATGTTAAACAGAAATGGACTTAATGCTGACCCTTGATGCAAGCCAACTGTTACTTGAAAACTTTCTGTCTGTCCCAGACAGGTCCGAACACTTGTCTTCACATTTCTGTACATCTCCCGCACCAACCTGACATATTTCTCCGGAACCTTCTTCTCCCTCAGACACCTCCAGACTTCTTGCCTTGGCACTCTATTTTACTTTCTCCAGATCAATAAATGCCAGATGTAGCTCCCGTTGTTTCTCTCGTAACTTTTCCATCATCTGCCGTAACCCAAAGATAGCATCTGTTGTTGATCTACCAGGCATGAAGCCAAATTGTTCCTTTGCAATCTCCACCTCCTTCCTCAATCTTCCATCAAGAACCCTTTCTAGGATTTTCATTGTGTGGGACATCAACTTTATTCCTCTGTAATTTTTACAGTCTTGTGTATCCCCTTTACCCTCGTAGATGGGGACAAGAGTACTCTCCCTCCATTCCTCGGGTATATTTTCCTGTTGGTAAACTTTCATGAACAGGTCCCACAGCAGGTCAATTCCCTCTTCCCCCAGTGCCTTCCATGCCTCCACTGGAATTCTGTCAGGGCCCACCGATTTTCCATTCCTCATCCTCTTCATGGCCTCCGTCACTTCCACTCTACTAATGTTCTGCACCATCCCCTCAGAAGGCTGCCCATCTTCTCTGTGAGTCCTTGCATTTTCCTCATTCAAAAGTCCCTCAAAGTATATTCTCCATCTGTTTCTTATGTCCACATCCCTCCATGATACTCTTCCTTCAGCGTCTTTGATCTGCCTCACATGTAAAATGTCCTTTGCTGCTTTATTTCTACATTTCGCTAGTTGGTAAATTTTTCTCTGTCCTTCCTTTGTTTCTAATTGATCATACATACAGATCTTGATATGCTATGGCCTTTGCCTGTGCCACAACTCTCTTGTCTTCTTGCTTTCTCTCTCTGTACTCTTCCACTCTTGACTCATCCCACTTCTGCTTTGCCTTCCTCTTAGCTGCCACTGCCACTTGTACATTATTATTCCACCACCAACCCTTCTTCTGCTCTCTAATCTTTCCAGATGTCTCACCAAGCACCTCAATTGCACAGCTCAGGATTACTTTTGAATTATGTTTCCACCAATCTTGTACACTTTCCAGTCCATCCAAAATCCTCTCTAACACCCTCTCCCTAAAACGATTCCTCACACTCTCTTCTTTTAAGCGAAGCTACTTAATTTTCGTCATCCCATGGCTTCCAGAGGTTCTTATCTTCGATCTTATTTTAAAGTCTGTGCACAGCAGTCGGTGTTACTGTGCCACTTGATCTGTTGGAATTACTTTACAATTTGTCACAACCTTAAGATGTTTTCTTTTAGTTAAAATGTAGTCAATTTGTGAACTGTTGTTACAACTCCTAAATGTTATCAAATGTCCTTTCCTCTTGTAGAAAAACGAGTTCACAATTGCCAGATCAAACACTACTGCAAAGTCCACAACCCTCTCTCCTTCCTAGCTCATCATTCCCACTCCGTGGCTACCATGCACTCTTTCAGTCTCTATTCTGTCTCCCTATGTGTCCGTTCAAGTCTCCTCCGACAATCACCATCTCGTTTTCTTCCAGTTCCCTCATTTCTTCATCTAACACGTTCCAGAACTCATCTTTCTCCTCTGCTGTAAGCCAACTTGTGTATTATATACACATAATACGACCACCTGCTCTTCTCCAACACCCAATTTCATTTGCATAACCTGTCGTTCCTTCTACCCACCTCCAGTACTTCGCCCTTCATTCTGCCACACACCACAATTCCTACACCATTTCTTCCCTCATTATTCGCTCCAGAGTAGAACAATTTATATCCATCTCCCAGTTCCTTTGCCTTTCCCCCCTTCCACCTTGTCTCCTGCACACATAAAATGTCCAACTTCCTCATGTCTGCCACCTCTCTTCCCCTTCCAGTCATGCTTCCAACATCCTCTCCACCTGCTGGGCTCGCTTCTTTAATCGCACCTGCCCTTGATGCAGTAGCCCTCGTCCACGTCTCGCAGCTGTAGGGCGATGTGGTTGCACGTCGCTTAAGGGGTACGCCCTAGCCCTTATATTATTTTCTCTTTGACTCATATCATAGCTAGAGCTGGCAGTGAAGTTTTACGACTGGATGCCCTTCCTGGCATCAACCCTCGCCATTTATCCGGGCTTGGGACCGGCACCTATAGGCTAGCTTGCCTCTTTTGGTGGCTGCATAAGACGAAATGACTTAGCAAGATAGGAAAGATTCACCTCTAGCCCTCGGAGAGGAGAAAGAAGGGGAGGGACCAGTCTATAGAATAATATAACAGATGTATATTACATGAAGTAAGACATGGCCCAGCATCTGGTATCTCGGGTTTGCCATACCCGTACTCACTAAAGTGAGCCTTTGAGGCGGCTATATACACTATTATCTTTAGCTAAATAAGTTTACAGAAATTCATAAAGCCATAGGTAATTGTATTTTTACTTGTTTATGTATGTCCATAAATTGAAATAGGGAAAATATTATTTTCTATAGCAGGGGTCGCCAAACTTCTTTGACTGTCGACCCTTTCAAGAGTTTCTTGACTTTTTATTGACCCCCTCTATTTTACTATTACGTAATTATAATAGGACAAGCAAAAAAGATGCTTATGTGAGTTTTAGATTGTTTATTTTATAGTTACAGTGTTTATTGTGTATAATATAGTATATATTATATTACTATCACTGGTATTATTATTATTATTATTATTATTATTACGGGTATCTCCATGGAGTCAGTAGACTCATCGCGGGAGACCCAAACTAGCAAAACAATATCTGTCATATCTCTTCTTGAATTCATTTACAGATGAAGAGCTCACAACAAAGTCAGGCAATGAATTCCACTCATTCACCACCCTCCAGGCAAAAAACCTTGTTCTGACACCTTTGTTAACCACACTCTTCTTTAATTTCCAGAGATGACCTCTTGTTCTTCCATCACTATCACACAGCTGAAACATTTCCCCTGCATCAATCCTATAAAAACCTTTTAGTAATTTGAATGTTTCTATCATATCCCCTCTTCTTCGCCTATCAGCCAATCTCTGCAATCCACAAGCTCTCAATCTATCAATGTAGGGAGCATTTTTTATATCACTCACCAACTTGGTCACTCTTCTCTGAACCCTCTCCACAGCCTCCTCATCTCCAAGGAATCCAGGTGACCAGACCTGAGCACAGTAATCCAAATGTGGAAGTATCAATGCTTTATAAAGGGGAATAATAACCTCTTTATCTCTGGATGTCAGTGTGTTCCTCAACAACCAAGTAATCCTATGTGCAATCTTGGACACCTTAGCAATGTGTCCTCTGAACTTCATCTCCTTATCTACCAATACCCCTAAGTCCCTAGCCTCGTCAATCTCTTGGAGTACCTTTCCATCTATGTAGTACACAGCTGGTAATCTTTTAATCCCAAAATGCAAGACTTTACACTTTTCCACATTGAACTGACATCCATTTTCTTTTGCCCATTTTACCAGCTTATTTAAATCCTCCTGCAAACTTTCAACATCAGCTTGATTTTTTATTGCACTACACAACTTTGCATCATCAGCAAACAACTGAATATCTCCCTTTAAGCCGTTTCCTATATCATTTATATACAAATTAAACAACATTGGCCCAAGCACAGATTACTACCAGTCCTGCTCAACTCTTCAACATAGAGAAGTTTAGTTCGTGAATGAATAACAATTGAATTATAATATGTATGTTGATGAATTTTAGAATGTTAATGCTCACTTGTATGTCGATGCGCAAAAAATAAGACTAGGATCGAATATGTGTAAGTATAAGTAAATAAGAACTGCGCACATGTTGCAATCTCGCTCCTGCCGCGCCAGGCAGGAACCACAACATCTGTTTATTGGTAAATACATCATTTTGGCCTATTTGATTGGTCTCCGTAACTATTTTCATGACCTTGCTCCATCTTACAGGTCCTATTCATGTCACTTTTCCCACGATTCACTCTTAATTGCGTCATTGTCATTCAGGATGGAGGTAATCCAAGTTAACCAAATTAAATATTACCTGTACAATGATGTCTTATATTTTTCTATCGACCCCTAACAATGTTATATCGACATTGTTAGGGGTCGATATAACACTGCTCTATAGGCTTCCAAAATTTCTTTAGTACATTTAATTTTCTTCTAAACTTTTGTCCACAAAATTATACTTTCATGCTAATCACACTAAGTATATTATCACTATAATTTTGGTAGTTCATTTCTTTATTTGCCTTGCTGTTTTGATTTGAATTATCTGCATATGTTTTCTTTGAAAAATAGTGAAGAATGGATAATTCTTGTTTTGATTTGCTTATTTTCAAAATATTACAGGGTGTCATTAATACCCTCTTAATCACCTTTAACCAAAAAAAAAAATCTTTTTACATGCTGCTATAGTGCTTTTAAGTTTCGATTATTTTGTACTAATGAGTTTACTATTGTAGGTACAATTATAAACTTTGAAAATGAGTGAATGAAACACAAGCTTGACCGTGTCTAAGCAACAATCACAAAATCCATTCCTTTAACCAGTGATGACAGCTCACATAGCTCTAATGGTATATATGATATATGTTTTCCCTTTTTTAATTCTCTGCAAGTGAATTTTTTCATATTGAGGAAGGGAAAATTTAAATCTGAAGTGCAAATTCCCCAAAGACAATACTTTGTATAATGAAGCATTCCTTTGCATTGAAGGCTTGCTATAATGAATTTCCTTTAGAACAGCATTGATGCTATGAGATTTGGTCAGGACTTTGTTTTACAGCGAGTTAGTTTGCTGTAGTAAGCACTAAATGTGCACATTGGTTGGTAGTAAATTTTCTACATATTTATCCATGGAGATATTTAGTTCATTCCAAACTGAATCATTTTTGTCTTAAAAAAAAAAAAGGAAGAGTTATGCATATTATTTAGATCAGCTACTGTATTACCACCTTTATTATAAAAACAAATGTCAGTGATGTTTCACAAATATCCAATATCCACTGTTTTTTAAGACTTACTAGGTAGGTACTTAAGAATCTATTTCTTCCTCTCACTTTTAAAAATAAAACATTCACTTTTCAATTCATTCTCTCTCATTTTTTTTTTTATATGTTGATACATTTTAGATTTTTTTACTTAACATTGATAGTTTAAAAAAAGGAAAATTTCATAATCTAAAAAAATAAAAGTGTATGACCATTTTTATAAAGTAATACATTTATTTTTAAAAGAATATTCTCAGTTTAAAAAGAAATGTCGTTGCATCAGTATAACAAGCCAGAGCATTCAACTTTATAAATCTGAAAAAAATATTTCAATGTTATAAAGTTTTTCTAAACACTTCTAAACCTTTTAAAAATGGAATTATGCTACTATATGCAATAAGCAGTAAAAACAATTTCATAAATTGAATTAAATATTTCATAGAATGCAGAAACATTAAATTGTATAGACTAAATAACTCATATTTAGTGGGAATACTTGAAATTCGAGCATTCTCACTCGAGTATTCATATTTAATGGGAATACTTGAGTTTCATTTTGTTTTTACCCAGATACAATATATTTGACAGATGAAGAAAAAAAGGCCCGGGAAATTGCTTAAGAATGCTCACATACCTATTTTATATTATAAAATATTAAGAAAAAGAAAAGGAGGGGGAAGCTTTTTGATGCTAATACATTAAGAACATTGTCATCATTTATTGGATTGGCTTTTTCACAAGGCATTAACATAATACATATAGTATACATATTATAAATTATTATTATTATATGGGTATCTCCATGGAGTCAGAAGATACATTATGGGAGATCCACACTGACCTTTATTCACACAGTACTTATCATACATCTTCTTAAACTCATTCACTGTTAAGGCACTCGCAATTGCCTCTAGCAATTGTGAGTGCCTTACAGTCATTCACTATCTCCAAGCAAAAAAAAATTAGTCCACACTCTTACATCCAGGGGGAAACTTATAAGTCACTAACAGGATTCTATATGATTGACACAAAAGAAATTGTTCGATACATATAGAATTCTGTTAGTGACTTGTAGTTTCCCCTCTGGATTAGAGATGTTGAAAGTTTTTCCACTTCGTTATACTATAAATTAAAGATGCCACAAGTTGCCCAGGTGTCAAGTTACTTCACGTGCAAACTTTGTTTGCTTACACTTGGATAAAGGATTAAACCAAGAATATAATTTCTTGGCATCTTTAATTTATTGCCCGTCTTTTCTGCCTGTCAACTAGATAGATCACCAGATTGGTCACTCATCTCTCTACCACATTCCCAAGAAACCCAGGTGACCAAATCTCTAGTCATGTCATAGCCTTAAAATGAGGAATAATAACCTCCCTAACTCTACTTTTCAATGTGCTTTTCGATATCCAAGTAATCCTTTGAGCTTTGCCAACTTTTGCAATATGTCCCAAACTTCATCTCTGCCCACCATCACTCCCAGATCTATAGCCTTATCAATTTCCATCAATCCAGTACTGTCATTGTAATATACAAGAGAACAGTTCTCTCGTACATTCTCATAGTGCTCAAGCCGACATGTCATCCAATCCCACTGCTGTATTCACATTGATATTTTTCAATATGCACTTCCAGTTCATCTACCTCAATTCTCATATCAGCAAATTCAAAATCACCCCCAAAGGTGATATATCCTTTCAAAGTGATCACCTTAGTAACTCAACTATTTCTCCTCCTCCTGTCTGACATTCAGGATAATTTGAGATTGACTGACAAGTACTTACAGAATGAATTTCAATAGGCAGGTCTGTGGGCAAATGATAATGGCTTTCAGTTCATTGCTACTAAAGTTATGCTCTTTGGTGTGTGATGAAATTTCCAATGGCATAGTGTATTTTTGGAGAAACAGAAGAGGCTGGGGACTGAAGTTTGGTAAACAGGCAGTTGAAATTCAAAGGTCACAGCAAAAATTATTCAAAATGATAATTCTGATGCTGTAATGAACATCAGTGCTACACATGGACTAATATGTGCAGATCTGGATTCAAAAGGGATGAAGAACCTGTAGAGTGTGCAAAGAGGAGACTGCTAAATAGTGGGAAAGAAGAAAAAAAAATGGAAATAGACAACAGAATCAACAAAGCTGGTTTGGTAGGAAGTCAACTGAATAAATGTATACAGAATAAGAGAGAAATTAGTCAAAACACTAAATTAGTTGTATATAAGACAGCGTTCAAACCGATTCTAACTTATGGATCTCAGAGCTAGGTCAGAAGTAAAACACTTGACCAAAGACTGGAGACCGCAGATATGAGCATTGAGAAAGATTAAGGGCATGAACAGATGGCATCAATGGCAATATCATATTAAAAACTGGAATATTAGGAAAGAACTTGACTCTGTCAGCATCCGGGAATGCATTAGCATTCCTGGATGCTGACAGAGTCAAGTTGGGATGTCAATGGGAGAGGAAAGATTAGCAAAACAAGTGTTCTCTGATGGGTTGGCAGGATAAAGATCAAGATATATACGTGGACTGATATGGTAAAAAGTGCCTTAGAAGATAGAAATATAAGATCTGATAATGTTGGAGTCTTGACAGGTAACAGATTGATTTGGAGGAAAATTGTAGATAGGAAGTTAATAATTATGTAAATAAATCATGTAGTACTATTATATACTGTACATCCCTTGAGGGTACATGGCAGGAATTTGATGAAGAGGAGGGGAAAAAAAAACAGGATTTCCTTTGGCCTTCAACAATTTTCTCATATTTTAAATTGGCCCACCTTACTATACCAGTCATCCTTTTTGTCTTCACTTTGCATTGCTAATCACATTTTTCTTAATCTTCTCTACACTATATATATATTTGCAGTTTTTGCTTTATAGTTATGATTTTTAATTATTAATACATATGATTTACTAAAAAAAATACTTTTTGATGCCAATTCATTAATATCTACAGTCCACACGTTTAGCCTAGTGTGCTTCACAATCATACCTCGGGAAGGAGTGTCCTACGTTTGATTCCCATCAATGACATGAGGAACTTAAGGATCTTCCTCAGCCATAGCCAAGTTAGCCGGTCTTCGGTGTGGACAGTAGGTTTTTTTCCCCAGTTTATCTGGGGGGTTCATCCCGCAAACTGGCCCCGTGAACACACGGATACAGTCAGGCTTAAGGCAATCCCTTCAGCCATAGCTCTGAATTGTCAGCTATGCCGGTCCCGAGCCCGGATAAAAATGGAGGGGGGGGATTGAGATAGTTCCGTACCTCCCCTTAAAAGGGGCTCACAGCTGTTGAATCACCATACAAAATGAATGAATGAATATCTTCATTACTTTGTTTTTTTTTTTGTTTTTTTTTGCATAATATTAGCATGAATGATTTTTACACAATTCAATTCATCATCATCATCATCAAATTCCTGCCATGTACCCTCAAGGGGTGTACAGGATATGACAGTACTACATGAAAAAATTACATCATTACTAACTTCCTCTCTACAATTTTCCTCCAAATCAGTCTGTTACTTGTCAAGACTCCAACATTATCAGATCTTATATTTCTATCGTCTAAGGCACTTTGTACCGTATCAATCCACCTATATCTTGGTCTTCCTCTGGGTCGTTTTCCTGCCAACCTGGCAGAGAACACTTGTTTTGCTAATCTTTCCTCTCCCATTCTATTTAAGTGACCATACCACCTGAGATTAGCTCTGCTAACACATTCCTGGATGCTAACAATGTCAAGTTCTTTCCTAATATCCTCATTTTTAATATGATATTGCCATTGATGCCATCTATTCACGCCTGTAATCTTTCTCAGGACTCTCATATCTGCGGTCTCTAGTCTTTGGTGAAGTGTTTTACTTCTGACCCAGCTCTCATATCCATAAGTTAAAACTGGTTTGAACACTGTCTCACAATTCAATTATGTAAGACAATTTAAGTCTGTTCAGAATGTATTTTAGTTTTGAGAAAGACTATTCACAAGATGCTGGGATTGAAGAAAAGATTAATACGTAAAAAAAAAAATGCTCCTGTTTGCTAATGTATGCAAATTAAGCTAAAACCTGAAAGAATTGGATGACATGCACTTCTTTTTAACAAAATTTACAATGTTCAATATCAGTAAGAGTTTCATCACAGTCATCATCACTGTAAATAAGAATTGAAATAATTTGCACCATTTTCTTGTAATATTTGTCAAAATTTTGTGATAACCTGCTCATGTTTTAGAACATTTTTTGGGAGATAATTTTGAATATTTTTTATTATTTTCACATTATACAGATTTATTCGATATGTTTGATGTGGATTTCACTGTATGTTATTGGAACCAGTTTCTTCAGGATTTTTTGAATTCTTATCTCTGTATCAATTCTGTATCAATAGACATATCAACATGTCTGATTTCTAAGGCTTCATTTGCATTTTTACAAATTTGAATGCTACAAGAAGGACACATTCAGAAGTTCTTGAAATTTCTGATAATTCCTCATATGTACTTTGAATCATCTTATGATTCAAAGTGCATATGAGGAATGTACTTTGAAGGCTTTTATAAACATGTATTAAAGTGAATCGTATAAATCTGTAGAATCTAAGACTTCGGCATGGTTACAAATTTTAATACTGCAAGGAGGACTTTTTCAAAAGTTCTTGAAATTTTAGATAATTCTTGAGATGTACTTTGAATCATTTTATGATGTGCATCGAATTTGGCTAAATATTTATTTCTTGGATTTCTATGCACAGATCTAGTTATATTGGTGATAAGGAAAAATTGGAGAGAGAGTGCAGAAATAACTGATTGTGTCAGGACTGAAATATTGATTATTAAAACACTTAAGGAATAGAACAACGTAGTTACGGATATAAATTAAATTCAACTTTAATAAATATTTTCCGATATTTCGGCAACGTCACATTGCCATTTTCTAAAGGAACTTACAAAAATGTTACGTGCACGTAGGCACTACAACACAGAAACTGAGAATGAAGAGATGAAGCTATTGTTCTCCCAACACCTACTTAGCCCTCTAGCGGGCTAAGTAGGTGTTCTTGGCCGTTGGGCTGAAGGTCTGCAGATGTAGGCTTCCCAAATTTGGGGCAGTCGCATACAACCAAATTTGTTGAGGTTTGGAGAATTTCTTAGGGCTGAGGCTGATTCCATAAAGAGTCTTTCAAATTTGTATTTGCTACGGTGTATCACTGTAGCTTTCTTCCACCATATTCTGTGGTGTGTATCCAGAGCATGGTCTGCAAGCCCAGAATGACTGTATTTGTGAAAACGGATGTAGTCCTTGTGTTCCGAAATTCTGATATTCGCTGTCCTGCCTGTTTGGCCAAAGTAAGACAGTTTACAACTGCAAGGGAGCTGGTAAACATCAGGTAGGTCTAGGGGAAGTGGTTGGTCTTTAGTGGAGCAGATAAGGGATGCCAATTTTCGGTAAAGTTTGTAACAGGAGGTCAGGTCATGTTTTTTTAAGATTTTGGTAATCTTTTCCGAGGTGCCTCGGATGTAGGGAATGGTGATGGATTTAGAGTAATCCTTGTTGTGTGTGTGTGGGGGGGGGGATCTGTGGTTTGTAGGTTCTGATATTTTGGGGGGGGGTAGCCATTGGATGAGAAAGTGTTGAGGATGTGATTTAGTTCAGTGTTTAGGGCCAAGTCGTTTGAACAGATTAGTTTAGCCCTGTTGTATAGTGTTTTCACTACTCCATATTGTTGTGAAGGGGGGGGGGATTATTGGTGAATGTATCTGCCTGTATGGGTGGGTTTTCTGTAAACTGAGAAAACCAAGGATCCATTAGGCTGGCGGGTGACTAGTGTGTCTAGGAAAGGGAGGCTGTTGTTTTCCTCTTTTTCCAGAGTGAATTTGATTCTAGGGTGTTGGTTGTTTAAGTGTGTTAAGAAGGAGAGAAGTGTTTCAGAGCCATGTGGCCAAATAGGGAACATATCATCAACGTAGCGAAGCCATATGGTTGGTTTTTGTGGGGCAGAGGCTAAGGCTTTTTCTTCAAAGGTCAAGTTAAAGAAATTGGCCAGGGGTGGCAAGAGTGGTGAACCCATGGCTGTCCCCTCTATTTGTTTGTAGAATTTTCTCTGCCAAACGAAATAGCCTGAGTTCATTGTGAATTGAAATAAGACTGAGATATCGGGAGAAAATTTAGTTTGGATTAGCTCTAAAGTTTCCTTGAGTGGGACATTTGTAAATAAAGAGGACACATCAAAGCTGACCATTATGTCAGTATGTTGGAGTGTAAGGCTTTCTATGCTGGCCTTGAAATGGGCTGAGTTTTTTATGTGTGATGGTGTGCTGCCAGTATAGTGTGTGAGCTCTTTGGCCAAATGTTTAGCTAATTTGTATGTGGGGGAATCAATGCCATCCACTATGGGATGTAATGGCACATTTTCTTTGTGTATTTTTGGGAGTCCATAAATACGGGGGGTATAGAGTTAAACGGCTTTAATCTGTTGGTAACTTCTACAGGCCAAGAAGTCAAGAAGTGACTCTCTTAAGGAGCCTGTAAAGTTTTCTAATTTGAGAGTTGGTGGGATTGTAATTGATAGGGAGGTAAGTGGCCCGATCTAATAGAAGAGCATTCAGCTTACCTGTGTAGTCCTTTTGGTTAAGTACTACAGTTGCATTGCCCTTATCCGCTTTGGTGATAACTAATTCTTTATTATTCTTCATTTCCTGTAGAGCTTTATATTCCTTATTTGATATGTTGGTTTTTGGTGGTCTTTTGGAAAGGACACAGGCTACATCCAGTCTTACACTGTTGGCGACTTGATGTGGAAGGGTGGCGGATTCCACGCTCGATCTGGATCATAATATCCTCACTAGATATTTTATTGGGAGCAATGGCGAAGTTGTGTCCACGTGACAGCGCGTTGAGTGCTTCAGGCTTCAGGGTTACTGAAGAAAGGTTGATTACCGTGTTGGTAGCAGGTTTTGGAAAGACGGTAGAGTTCTTTTTTAATTTTTCGAACTTTTTCATCTGTCGGCCTCGTATTTTTTTAAATTCTTTTTCGGCAGCGGTACATGAGACATCATGTAAAATCGACCAAAGTTCGTGGTTCAAAGTGCGCGAAAGCTCATCTTCGACGGCACGAATAGCTTCGTTAATGTCCGCAACTATTAGAACCTACAAACCACAGATCCCCCCCCCCCACACACACAACAAGGATTACTCTAAATCCATCACCATTCCCTACATCCGAGGCACCTCGGAAAAGATTACCAAAATCTTAAAAAAACATGACCTGCCCTCCTGTTACAAACCTTACAGAAAATTGGCATCCCTTATCCGCTCCACTAAAGACCAACCACTTCCCCTAGACCTAACTGGTGTTTACCAGCTCCCTTGCAGTTGTAAACTGTCTTACTTTGGCCAAACAGGCAGGACAGCGAATATCAGAATTTCGGAACACAAGGACTACATCCGTTTTCACAAATACAGTCATTCTGGGCTTGCAGACCATGCTCTGGATACACGCCACAGAATACGGTGGAAGAAAGCTACAGTGATACACCGTAGCAAATACAAATTTGAAAGACTCTTTATGGAATCAGCCTCAGCCCTAAGAAATTCTCCAAACCTCAACAAATTTGGTTGTATGCGACTGCCCCAAATTTGGGAGGCCTACATCTGCAGCCCAATGGCCAAGAACACCTACTTAGCCCGCTAGAGGGCACCATCAGGACTGTTAGGAGAACAATAGCTTCATCTCTTCATTCCCAGTTTCTGTGTTGTAGTGCCTACGTGCATGTAACTTTTTTTTTTGTAAGTTCCTTTAGAAAATGGCAATGCGACGTTGCCGAAATATCGGAAAATATTTATTTATTAAAGTTTAATTTAATTTATATCCTTAACTACGTTGTTCTATTCCTTAAGTGTTTTAATAATGCATAACCAACGTATAAGCCTGTCTACGAGAACTGAAATATTGAGTAGGAGGAACTGGAAGAATGTGGCCCTCAGAGTTTGTTGGATAGGATGGGGGTGATATGATTGGAACATTTAAGTTGGTGATAAAAGCCTATTCAGATAAATACAGGGGAATTATTCCATAGGGTAATTGGTGATGAGAGGTCATCCCTCAAAACTACAAAGGTGATGTGAAGAAGTTTTGCATTATAGGTGATGAGTGGAATACATTGACAGAGGGTGGCGAATGCCCCAACACTTAATATCTTCTAGTCAAGGTATGATCACTTTTGAGGTCTCTGAGTGTTTGATCTGCCAATGAGTTAAGACTCCATGGATGCTTGGAAGTAATATCGTATGGCACGCGCGCACACACAAAAACGACATGCTATGGAGTAAATGGGTTTATTAACAAAGAATATATGTTTACACAAAACATGTACATCTCCAACTATCGGTGGAATCTTTGTTGAATGAAGCATTGAAGATGGTGGATCCCATGCTTGAAATTGGCATGTGATCCACCATCACATGCCAATGCTTGATGATCACATGCTTCAAGATTGCTTTTGTAGCACATGCAAAAGTTCTCTGTCATCTTGGAGAACAAGGGTTGAGGTATCTGCTGGATATGTTGTAATTTTATCCCCTAGTCCATCAAGGTTTGAAGGCAGCCATGGTGGAATACCCATTCCTTCAACATAATCCCAAATGAAGGCACCAAGTAATGTGAGATCAGGAGAACATGAAGGGCAGGAATTCTGTGACCCCTGAAATGATCCTCTCAGGCAATTGTTCTGGTAAATATGCTCTAGAACCACCCGATGTGTGATAGGTTGCTCCATTTTTGAAATACCTGTGCATAGAATGGAATGTTTTTTGTTTGACACATCCTATGCAAATCCTGGGTGAAAGGAACCAACACATTCTCGATGTAGGGTTCGTTGTTCAAGGTTATGGTTATACCACCCTTTTCAATGAAGTAGGGCCCAGTTATGCTATGACCAGAAACCGCATGTCATGTGTTGACCTCACTGTGAAGACGCTACTCTTGGATAAATTCAGGTCTCAAAAAATCTGAAAGTTCATCTGTTTATATGACTGGTTAGATGGAAATGCACTTCATGCGAGAACTAGACATTGTGAAGGAAAGACAGATCTTCATAGATATTGGCCAGCACATGTGCACAGCATTCCTGCCATGCAGTGAAATCTGTTGCTGTTAAACATGAACCCACTTGAATGACATACAAAAAGGCATTCTCTGTAGTGACCATCTTGGTATCCCAAGTTTTACTGCTGTTCGTCGTTGCCTGCATTTCAGAGATTGTAACGCTTGCTCCAGCACACCCCTAGTTCTCATTTCTGTTAACAGTTTGTGGCCTCCCCAAATGTCCTTTGCACTGCAGTAAAACACTCCCAGTACATCATAACCTCTCGATTAAAGCAATGATGACAATTACTTGGGGCAAGCTTAAGGAAACAATGAAAAAATTGCTCACAAATATGTAGGCTTGGACCACTTCCTCTACCAATTCTGTATGAATGAAAATAACGGTCAACAATAAACATTTTTTATTCTAACGTTGTCAACAACATTGCTACACTAAATGTAATGACGTAGACTCACATGCCCTATTAAGGTGTATCCAGTCGAATGGAGTGTCGAAGTTCAGTACTTTTTTTTGTGCGTGGCTATACCGTACTAAAAATTCTGTTTGTCTATGCTACAATTCAACTTACTCAGGATTGATCATAGAAAGGCTTAAACATTCTCTGTTCAAAGACTAGGATCGAACTTGCAATAGCCTTTTGAGAATGAGAACCAGACGTTGTGGAGGAAGGACAGATCTTCATAGATATTTCTGTGGTGATCTACAACTGGATAAAAATGTCATTTTCACAGGGCTACACAGGTTACGTTACTAAGGATTGAAGTATCCTATTTACTAAATTCACACCACACATCATATGCAGGCATGATTCTCTAAGAAAAATGCCCAAGGCTGATAATTCCAAATAGAAAAAATAGTTTCTGCTCTCTGAGATATTTTATTTATAGTTCAAAACGTGCATAACATCATATGTATATTTAATCTGGTGCATCATCAAACCAAGCAGAAAACCCATTTTAATTTACCCTGCATATTAAAGGTTTCCATCAGTAGAGCTACATTTTTTTCTGCATTTGCTAAAAATGTTTATTTACAATTGTATTTTCTCAATTAAAATTGATGCGTGAATGATATATATAAACACTGCAGATATGTACACCACAAAAATTCCTGTTACCCAGTGGACCAAGCTAAAATATTTGTTTTCAGATAAAATTACAACGGTTTGCCCCCTGCCCCCAAATTTCTACCTCCAGTATAAGTAAATAGGAACTGATTTATTCAAAAGTTATTTTTGAAGTCATGTAATTTTCTGAAAAAAAAAAATCTGATCATAACTCTGGATGTTCCCGTAATCTCTTCTGCTGGAATGGATTAGAACAATCATACCGTTAAGTAATGGCTCATACAGAACTGTCCCACAACGAGGAGACATTACTTAATGGCATAATAAGAGCATCCAAACATCTTTAAATATCGAAACAAAAATTTGATTAGTTTTTGAAAAATCAGTAAATTGAAATTATACTATAGAAGGGTCTTTCATTTGGTTGCCTAGTGCTATGGATATAAAATGTCATAGAACTATGCTACTAATAGATGAAGTATTATTATTTTATTTTTATTTTTTTTTTTTTAGCTAAGGCAATTGATATGAAGTTATTCGCTGCTATATACAAGTAGCCCAGTCATGAAGATACGTCAAGTGCAAACTATGTTTGCCTATGCTTCAATAAAGAATAAAATCCAGAATATAACTTCTTAGCATCTTTAATCTATACTACTAAATTTCATTTTACTTCGTGTTGCTTGCATATGTGCTACAATTTACATTGTATTTCTCTGAGATAAAATATTGGAAACAGTTTAAGTTCTTTCCCTGTAGAGGGCGCCAAAATCAGGACTCTAGTCTTTGTGTTGCTGCTACAATTTTGTTTAAGTACACCATGTTGTTTTAGTCTCGCGTATTGTGACAAACAGTGTTTTTGTGCTCTGAAGATGCTGGTTATAATACCAGCGAAATATCAGCATCAAGTTAATAAATTTATTATTTACTTAGTTTCTGTGTTCTATTATACCGTTAAAATAATAAACATGTTCGACGAACAAATTGATGAAATGTTTATAATTGATGGTAATTATTATGGGGGATTTCAACTATGGTAACATTGATTGGAAGGAGGAGAGGACACATGTGAGGAAAGAAATGGATTTTATTCAATTATTAAGGGATAACTATCTGAAACAGCATGTAATTGAAAATACTAGGGGTGTGAGAGTGCTTGACCTGGTAATAGCATCTCACAATTTGACTGTAATGAATATGACCATGTTGCCACCTATTGGTGAGAGTGATCATTAGGTCTTGACCTGGGAGGTGGCTAAAGGTGTGAAAGTTGCGATTAAGACAGGGTATATGTGGAATTACCGTGCTGGCAAGTATGACAAGCTTAGGAGATTGCTTGGATCAGTGCCATGGCATGTACAACTGCAAGGGCTGGACGTCGATAGAGCATGGGAAGTGATCAAAGAGAATTTACAGGAGGTTATGGCTGATTGTATACCTAAGGTCCGAATAGTGAAACAAGGAGGGGTTAAATGGATGAATAACACCATTAAGCTTGAGCTGCAAAAAAAGAAACAACTATGGAGGGAATTTAAAGAAATGGGTGACCTGCAGGCACACGAACGGTATAAAGTACAGGCCAGAAGGGTAACGAGTGTGGTAAAAACAGCAAAAGCCGATTATGAAAGGAAACTAGCTATGCAAGCAAAAGAGAATCCCAAACAGTTCTTTCAATATGCTGCAAGCAAGAAAAAACTGTACATGGCAAAATGATTTTAAGGAATGACGATGGTAAAGAGTTCACTGAACCAGTCGATATAGTGGAGTTACTGAGTGCGCACTTTGCAAAAGTATATCATCCAGGTGGTGACGTTGAAAAAATGAAGGAACCATTAGTTTATATGGGAATTGTGATGAATGAAGTGGAGGTGAATAGTCTATTACAGAACCTTAATGTGAATACATCTGTGGGATTGGATGGTATACCGGCACGGGTCTTGCATGAAGCGGCTAATGAATTATCAGTGCCCTTGACCATGTTGTTTAATCTGAGTCTCAGGTCTGGCTTAGTCCCGAAGGCGTGAAAAGAGGGGAAAATAGTTTCACTGCATAAAGGAGGATTCAAGACTATGGTTGCAAATTACCGACCGATCAGCATATCAGGAGTCGTTGTCAAGCCTTGGAGAAAGTAGTCAAGGGAAAAATACAGGAATGGATTGATGAAAATGAGATACTGTACAGAGGACAGCATGGCTTTGTGAAGGGTAGATCATGCCTCAGTAACTTGCTCAAGTTTTATAACAAGGTGACGGCTGAACTGGATAAGGGAAATGGGTTTACAGTGATACTGATGGACCTGGCAAAGGCGTTTGACAGGATACCACATGGAATTCTAATCCGTAAACTACAACATATGGGAATGGATATAGGGTTGGTAAGATGGATAGCTGGGTGGTTGATGGAGAGATATCAAAGAGTAGTTTATTCAGGAGCAGAGTCCAAAAAACGGCCTGTGACTAGTGGTGTGCCACAGGGTTCTGTTCTTGGACCACTGCTGTTTAATCTGTTCATTAACGATATAGGGAAGGGTCTAAGTGGGACAGTTCATTTGTTCGCTGATGAGGTAAAGTTGGGTAGGGCGATAGTGAATGCAGATGTCAAAGTCTTGCAAGATGACTTAGATAGATTGGAATTCTGGACTAAGGAGAATGGATGTCAATTTAATGTGACAAAATGTAAGGTTATGCATTTCGGAGTGAAAAGATTAGCAGCAGTATACCACATTGGTGGAACTGTACTCCAAGAGATTGATGAGGCCAGGGACTTGGGAGTGTTGGTGGATAGGGAGATGAAGTTTAGGGGGCACATTGCGAAAGTAGCTAAATCAGCTCATCAACTCACTTGGTTGTTGAAAAATACCTTGACGAGCAGAGAAAAACAAGTTATTGAACCTCTGTACCGAGCCCTGATAAGACCTCATCTCGACTACTGTGCCCAGATTTGGTCACCTCGGTTCCTTCTTGATGGGGAGGAGGTTGAGAGGATCCAGAGGCGAGTGACTAAGATGATAGCAGGTCTATGGAATGAACCATATGAGAACAGGTTGAAGATTTGTGGGTTGCAGAAACTAGTTGATAGGCGAAAAAGGGGAGATATGATTGAGACATTCAAATTGCTAAAAGGATTCTATAGGATTAATTCAGATGATATTTTTGAGATCAGGACTGGTGGTGGGAGAACTAGGGGACACCCATGGAAGCTGGGCAAGAGCGTGGTTAGCAGGGGTGTTAGAGCTGGGTTCTTTACTTTTAGAGTGGTAAATGAGTGGAATAAGCTGCCAGAGTCGGTTGTGGGGGTTATGACAGTGAGCGAGTTTAAGGCAAGGTATGATAGATACTGTGAGAATGTTGAACAGCTATGTGAACATGATGTTTAGGGCCTCCCTCGATGAGTCTAAGGACTCCTGGAGTAGCCCGTAATAATAATAATAATAATAATAACACATAAGTCTGTCCACACGTTTAAGGATTCTTCACGGAGACGATATCGTACGCAAGACACGACGATATGGTAAGTAGAAATTGGCGCGGGAACTAAACAGGTTAGCCTTCTTAAAGAGGTGCCGAGACACCAAATTAATACCGAACTGTTTTAAAATCAAAAACAGGTTCCACTCGGCCAAAGCCCAACGCATCTATAAACGAGCGAGTGTAGCGCTTTTACGCGAACAAATTAACACCCTCGCCGGGAATTAGCACAAGCAAATACAACCATCAGCGCCTTACGAGAATCACTGCATAATATTCTAAATACGGAACTTTGGCAGATCTTAGAGAACATCACCGACGCAACGGCAAAAAAAGAATTCGACAGAGTCAAAAACCGGCACCAAAAGATGTTCGAAAATCTACAACGGAACACCATACAACGACCGCAATTACAACAAGACCTCGTCGTCGTGAATCTATCGTCACTCACCTTAAGCAAAGAAGCCACGACTGCTTTAAGTCGAGGGCACAACTTTGCCATAACTCCCAAGCAAGTTCCAAAAGCCGAAATAATGGCGTCCATCGAACGAAGAATTTACGACCTGCCTCCAACAATAGCTAACAACATACGTTTAGATGTGGCCAACATCCTAATCAAGTCCAAGCCTCCCAAAAATAATATCCCACATAAGGAATTCATTGCTATAAAAGAGCTACACAACAACAGCCAGATTACCATAACAAAAGCAGACAAAGGAAATGCAACCGTGGTGATGGACACAACTGAATATGAAAACAAAATGCACACACTATTACAAGATCAGTCAACATACAAAATTATAGATCGCAATCCCACCAACACACAAAAGAATAAGGCACGAAAATTATTAAAAAAAGTCACTTCCTGGCCCAAAGACAGTTAACAAACTCAAACCCTTCCATGTTAGAACACCGAGGATCTATGGATCACCAAAAATTCACAATCCAGGCACACTCCCTACACCCAATTGTGGACAGTATAAATAGTCCCACATACAAACTGGCTAGACATTTAGCGAAGCTACTAGCCACTCTCACTAACAATTCTCCCTCCTTTATCAAAAATTCGGCACACCTAAAAAGCATCTTACAACACCTCACCCTAAAAAGCTCAGACTTAATAGTAAGCTTTGACATCACTTCTCTATTCACAAATGTACCACTAATAGAAACCCTCAATCTACTGAAGTCACACTTCCCCCCTGATATATTTGAACTATTCAAATTCACAATACATGCAGGATATTTCACGTGGAAAGGAAAATATACAAACAAATTGATGAGACAGCCATGGGCTCCCCCCTTTCCCCCCCGTAGCCAACTTTTACATAGAACACCTGGAAAAACAAGCAATCAATACAGCCACTCTCAAACCAACACTTTGGCTACGCTATGTTGATGATGTGCTTGCTATTTGGCCACATGGCCCTGAGACATTGAAAACATTCTTAGTCCATTTAAATAGCCAACATCCAAAAATCCACTTTACTATGAAACTGGAAGCCAACAACTGTCTGCCCTTCCTGGATACACTCATCACATGTCTCCCAGATGGTTCCTTATCAGTTTTCAGAAAACTCACACATACAGGCAGATACTTACACAAACAATCACACCATCATCCTTCTCAACAATATGGCATATTAAAAACGCTAACCCATAGAGCGAGAGCAATCTGTTCCAATGACAAGGCTCTTACTGCTGAACTGACTCACTTACGCCACACCTTCTTGCCCAACGGCTACAATCCACAAAAAATAAACAAAATACTAAACACTCCTAAGAAACCCCTCCCACCATCCACCACAGAGAACTACAACAAAACAGTCACCATCCCTTACATTAAAGGCACATCCGAAAAGATCTCAAGAATTCTCAATAAACATAAACTACGCACTACATTCAGACCATGTAGCAAATTAGCCACCCTCATCCGCTCACTCAAGGACAGCATTCCTCCTTTATCACATCCAGGAGTCTACCAAGTACCCTACTCATGCAATCAAGCCTACTACGGTCAAACAGGAAGAACTGTGAATATCCGCATCAGCGAACATAAACGATACGTCCGGAATTATCATTCTGGGAAGTCGGGCCTAGCAGACCATGCTCTGGATACCCCTGCACACAGGATCAACTGGAAAAACACAAAAGTACTACAGAGAAACCCATATAAATCAGAGAGATTGTTCTTAGAGGCAACAGAAGCCCTAAAACACTCCAAATCTCAACAAATATGGCTGTATTAACTTGCCGAAGATCTGGGAGACAGTCATATTATTAAGAAAAAACTAGCACTTTTCTAGGACTCTAGTAATATATGATATCGTTTTTTTTTTTCAGATAGAGGGCGCCAAAATCAGGACTCTAGTCTTTGTGTTGCTGCTACAATTTTGTTTAAGTACACCATGTTGTTTTAGTCTCGCGTATTGTGACAAACAGTGTTTTTGTGCTCTGAAGATGCTGGTTATAATACCAGCGAAATATCAGCATCAAGTTAATAAATTAATTATTTACTTAGTTTCTGTGTTCTATTATACCGTTAAAATAATAAACAACATGTTCGACGAACACATAAGTCTGTCCACACGTCTTTCCCTGTAGTGTTTTCGCTCTAGCATAAGGTCTACCCAGCAGCTCAAATTCAACAGATAAGTAGTGAATGTTATTATAATAATAAACTAATGGCTTCTATTTCAGAAGTAAACGTATCCACTCTCTAGTCAAATGGCTGGGGGTTTGAATCCCGCTGTGGGCATGGATGTTTGTGATTGTCTGCGAAGATACTAGTGTTGGTGGTCGGCAGTAGATGGCATTGGTGTAGATGATGAAAGTAGTTGCAGTTGGTGGAGACTTGAGTTGTAGAACAGGTACCCTCCCTCGATGAGTCCTTGGACTCCCTGGAGAGATTATGTAATCATAATAATTCCTTTATAGGGAAATGAGGACTATTAATGACATCTAGCTTTTGGAGTCTGAGTGAACAGTTATATCTTCATTGGTAGCCAATCAGAAAGTTGATCATTGATTATCACTAATAAGCAGCAACTCATGAAGAGACAGGCAAACAAGTGCTGTCATCTCTTGGCATTTAACGCTAACAAAAATCCTGTGTAGCTCAGTGGAAGTGACACTTGCATTCTCTGCACTAGGCTGCCTGATGATAGACTTCAAGTCTAGTCGCCGAATGGAGGAACTTTTTCTAAACCTATCTTCGACCAGTTTCCGAGTTAGTCGATCTCTGGCACAGGCAAGCGGGTTTTTCGAACTGTAAACTCAGAAAAATTGACTGTAGTACCCACATTGTTTCAGACAGTAACATATCCTGTTAGGGTTAGGTACCAAGAGATGGCAGCACTTGTTTGCCAGCCTCTTTATCTGTGGCTGCTCTAATTAGTGAGAGACATAGACCAGCTATCTCTGATTGGCTACTGGTGGAGACTGAACTGCCCACTCAGTCTCCAAAAGCTAGATAGGGTATAAAGGTCTCACCTATACTCTATAAGAGAATAAAAGGCATTAGCTGATTTATTTATTTTTATCATCAACCAGTTCCCGAGTTAGTTGATCTCTGGCATAGGCAAGCGTTTTTTTTTCTCCCAGATACTCAGGTTTTTCGTCACCGGGAACTCAAGAAAATCGACCATTGAACCCACATCACGAGGTGGTGTCAACATTCTCCCTTAAGACTAATACATTTATTCCAGCGATGCTCCAGCACCATTTCCCGTTTCTGTAGTGGTTCTCAGTAAGATCTGCAAAATACCCTTCTACAACTGCAATCACCTCTTGATTCGAAGAAAAACGCTGCCCAGTGAGGAAGAGTTAAGATTTGGGAAGAGACAGAAGTCAGAGGGAGCCAAATCTGGAGAATAGAGTGGATATTCCAACAATTCATAGTGCAGATCCCTTAATTTTCCCATTGCCAAAACACCTGTGCTGATGAAAGATGATTTTTTTTCTTCTGCAAACGGGGTCTTTTCTCAGGAATTTTTTTTTGTATAGTCTGGTTGAAAGATCGTAATAATATTCCCCAGTTATTGTTTTACCCTTTTCAAGATAATTAATAAACAAAATGCATTTAGTATCCCAAAACACCGATACCATGACTTTTCCTGCTGATGGAACCAACTTTGTCTTCTTTGGCACTGAACAACTGGCTTTTGTCCACTGTTTTGATTCTGGCGTGTAATGGTGAATCCAAGTCTCGTCCATAGTAATAAATCGATGTTAAAAAAGTTTTATTGTTAAGATGCTCCAAGCACTGTTCAGATTTTCATGCGAGTCCGTTTTTGATCTGCTGTAAGTGCAGCACCCATCTTGCACAAACGTTTTCATTTGCAATTCTTCATGCAAAATATATCCTACACGTTCTTTTGAAATGTCTATAGTCTCAGCAATTTCACGCATTTTGACTTGACAGTCATCCAATCGTACACTTGATCAATGATTTCTGGTGTTGTTACACTTTTTTGATATCCTTCACGTGGATCATCTTAGGCTGGTATGGCCATGCTTAAACTCGGCAGCCCATTTCTTAATCGTTGAAAATGAAGGAGGAGTGCCTAAAACTTGTATAAACTTCAAATGAATTTCTTTTGCCGTTAAACCTTCTTTTACAAAGAATTTTATAACCATAACCACGATACTTAATTTTATCCATTTCAAGGGATACAGACAACACTTTTGCTTCAGACAGCTGTATAAAATAAACTACTTTATAGAATGACTTGCAATTTCACATGGATGCTTATGACAGATGTACCAAATTAGAAAAAAAATCTTACCGATAGTGTTGCCATCTATGGTCAAGGTCGAGAACTTTTCAGGCCACCCTCGTATTTCATACAGCACTGAATGTTATAAGACAAAATCCTCTAATGCATGTTATTCCTCTGGGGAAGTAAGTGGAGATTCTTTGGCTCTTGAATAATTTTATTTTTTAAAAAAACTGTAAGTCTTATTCTTCTATAGGGAATAGGCAAGGTCGTTTTAGTCCTAACTCTTTGAAGACAGGGGGATATTCAAATGCCACAGGTAGCCAATCATAGATAGCTGGTCCATAGCATGTGGTCAAAAGAGAGGGGGCCATCAAATGTCATTATCGTGTAGGCCAAAATCCTGTTTACTCTCTGAAATAGCTTATAGAATAGATTTTTTGAGTTTCAGGAAGTAAAAAACCACTTGCCTATTCCAGAGATCAACTAACTCGAAGAAAGGCATAGAAAAAGTTCCTCTAGTCAAAGACTAGAATCGAACTTAGAATTAGCTCTTTCTTCGGGTGGCCTACTGTGGATGCATAAACCACTTCCACTGAGCTACATAGACATGTAACTTTTTGAATGGGGAAAAAAAAAAAAAAAAATCAGTTCATGCCTTTTATTGCCTTATAGGAAATAAGCAAGGCCTTTTAATCCTATCTAGCATTCAGAGTAGGCAGTTCAATCTCAACTAGTAGCCAATCACAGATATCTGGCCCAGACGAGATGGGAAAACAAGTGCTGCCATCTCTTTGTACATAACCCTGACAGGATATGTTTTTGTCTGAAATAATATGGGTTCTACAGTCAATTTTCTTTAGTTTGTGGGAGAAAAAAATCCCCTTGCTCATGTTGAGATCGATTAAGACAGGAACCGTTCGAAAAAAAATTTTCAGTAAGAGTTCCTCTAGATAGCGACTAGAATTGAACTCATGGCACAATCTCTTGGAGTGATATAGCACCGTGGATGGTACAAGTTACTCTGAGCTACACAAGTGCCATTCTTAAAATCAAAATAATTTTTTTTTCTGCCCATATGAATCAAAAGGAGATAAAATATTAACAATATGTATAAAATAAGAGGAAAAAGAAAAATTGACTGAATTAAAGCAAAAACTGAAATTAGCCGAAAGAGAATAAAAATATCAAACACGATTAAGTCAAGGCACCTGGTCAGAATGCCACAAGAGAGGCTTCCCCAGCAGGCCCTCTTTGCCAAGCCAGAGGGTGGGAGGCCAAGGACTTGCTGGATAGATTATATCCAAAACCTTGGGTGGACACGTCTGGGAATCCCACCAGAACACCTGAGCTTGGTGGCTGAGGATCGTGACCATTGGAAGTCCCTCTTGCAGCTGCTGCCTCCACAACCCAATTAGGAAAGGTGGGCCTTGAAGATGGATGGATGGAAGTCATATCAAGAATGATATAAAAGTACCAGCAGAAACCTGAACTGAAATAAGTGAAAAAATGGTTTAATGAAGAAAAATGACAAAAAAAAAAGTAACTGGCTTAATAACCTATCTATATTCATGCTGCTTAGAGACACAAAGGGAGAGCAAAAAGAACCCAGTAAAACAATCAGATGACAAAAACAAAATATTTATAAAAATAAACAGATTTAAGAAATCGAGAATTTATGTTAAATAATTACACAAATTTTTCTATGAAATTAGATGCTAAAAGGAAAGGTCCACATATGAAATCAATACCTGTGATTCAGAAATAACAAAGGATCAGGTATTGAGGGAATAATAATTGCACTCGTCAAATATATGGGTAGCTGAATAGAAGCTAAATAAACACAAACTAATAAATTTCATATAGGGAAACAAAGAGATATAGTCTGGGTGGAATGTATCGCTAATGACACTAAAATATATTAGAAATGAAGCAAAAATGAATGTAAAATTTACAGAGCATTTTGCTTCTGTCTACAAGTTAAAAAATTTAATATATTATAGTAAAAAGAATTATGCCGAATAAAACTGGTGAATATCAAGAGGGATTCTGATGAAAAAAAGATTTGCAGTTTGACTAGATTTGCACAGTACAAATTTCAGAGGGGGGGGGGAGAATATTATCCTTTTTACAGTGGTTTCCATAAATTAAGCAACAAAGCTAAAAATCCTAATAACTCAGGAGCAAAGGGGGAAAATATCTGAAAGTCAGGTAGTACGTTTTGTAAAAGTGACAATCTGGTTACTGTGTACAAATGAATGGCTCTGTCAGCATTATATGCAAGTGATCCATATTTAAAACAGAGTATTTTGGAATGATTTTTCCATTTCGTGGTTCTGGAGGGAGAAGTGACATTTCGTGATAGCAAAATTCTTGGACATGGCATCTTTTAACATGTCACATCCAAGAGAACTTTTAACCGACGAATTCAGGTACCAGTATTAATAAAGACTAGGGGTCTGCAAATCAGGTGAAGATAGACAGATGGTAGCATGCGAGTCCTTCCGTGGTTCCTGCAGTATGGGACAAATTCTACCAGTCACAAAAACAGCATCTGGAAGATACAGGAAGGCCACCAGCTAAAACTGCAGTGGGGAACGATATATCCAATTATATATCTGCTCGAAATAGCATTGCTGTCCCGAATCAGCTATGATCTGACCTCATGTCTGCAGCAGAAGCTTTGGAATCTGCTTCCACTGTGCACAGAGAGCTTTGTGAAGGTGGTCTATATGCTGGAAAACTGGAATTCTGTATATCTATTCCTTCACCACAGGAGAGAGAGAGAGTGAAATGAGTCAGGCTCCATATCAAATGAACCCAAGACCAATGGGTGTGTGTGTGGGGGGGGGGGTATTGTTTACACACTTGTCCAATTTGGTCAATAAAGCAATACCAGGAGTGTTCTGATCTGAAGAGAACCAGGAATGTATTGTCTTCCTTCAAATATCCTTGAACGACACTTATGGAGTTAGTGTAATGGTTTGGGGAGGTATCTCGTTAGGTGACCTCACTGACCTATATGTGCTTCCAACGGGAACCATGAATGCTACCTGCAACTTATAGTCAAGGTTCTGCCACTATGTTCATTCATATGCATCTTCTGTTCACTGTTGACTAAACATTTCACCTATCAGTTGTGATTGGGGAGACATTCTACAAGACGGTAATGCTCGTCTTCACCGAGCAAAGTGCGTGGACCAATATCTTCAGGAAGAGACTACTGTACATGTGGACAAGCATCTCCGTCTTGTAGAATGCCTCCCATCACATCGAGCATCCCAAACATGCTCAAGGTAGGTAGATGAATTGCTGCTCTCAATCCCTCCGCAAAACTTTGAGGCACTTAGAAAAGCTTTGCAGGAGCAATGGTTATTACCCGAGCTTAAAGACACCATTATAAACAGTAAGAAACATTGTTTCTTACTAAGAGATAGATTGTATTCCTTACTGAGGCACTTTGACAATTTTTAACCATGACCATGTGTTACTGAATTACCTGAGCTTAAAGACACCATTATAAACAGTAAGAAACATTGTTTCTTACTGAGAGATAGATTGTATTCCTTACTGAGGCACTTTGACAATTTTTAACCATAACCATGTGTTACTGAATTAAACTAACTTTTTATAGGAGTTTCTTCTCACCCCATAGATGATTTTTATGCAATTCAGAGAAAAGCATTCTGCTTTTCTCTGAATTGCATAAAAATTCATCATACAATTTTTGAGTTATCATTTTTCCTTGTTCATTAATTTATAGAAACCAATGTATCTCGACCTATCATCTCTGGAGTAAATACAAATATTTTTAGAGAAGCTGGTGAGAACTCGTATACAAAAATAGGAGGACGAATCAAATATTCTTTGCAAGGAACAGCATGAGTTTACTAAACAAAAGTCATTTCTGAGCAACTATCTCATTATTTTTATATTTTTATAATAATGATTATAATATTTTATAAGTTTACGGCTGAGTTGGATAAATGAAATGGATATACTATATGCCGTTTGAACTTTGGTAAGGCATTTGATAGGATACCACATGACAGGTTGTTGCATAAACTATAGAATACATGACGTGAATATATACACTATAAGCTTGGATAATGGGTGGCTGACATACTACATCAGAATTGATACATGGGAGATTTAAATCTACCAGATTTAACTTGACCAGCAGTGCACCCCAGGGAACAATCCTTGGACTGTAGTTGCTTAATCTATACATTAATAATATTGGATTGGAAAAGGACTGGCAAGATATCTTCAGTTTCAGAAATACTGATGATACAAAGATAGGCAGAGCAATCAGAGATGCTACTACAGGGTGATTCGAGTAGGCTGGAAGTGTGGGCAAATGATAATGACTATCAATTTAATGTCAGTAAGTGTCAAGTTATGCACTTTAGCATAATGTGATATCCAACTGCATATTATTGGTGAGATTTATGCATACAGTAACTGACGAGGCTAGATATCATGGAGTTACGGTGGATAAAAAGTTGAAGTTCAATAGTCGCATAGCAAAAATTGCGAATACAACTAAAAGAATAATTGCGATGTTGAAACAAACATTGACATATGATATGGAAATCATTTTTGCCTCTTTACAAGGCATTGATACGACTGCACTTGGACTCCTATGCATATTTCGTTTCATGGGTTTCTAAGGGATAATAAAGCTGTAGAAAGGCTGCAAGGAAGTGTTACAAAGATGATATCGAGATTATGGAATATAGATTACCAAGATAGATTGAGAGTATGTGGACTGAAGACACTGGTAGATAGAAGAAAGAAGGGTGATATGATAAAGGTCTAGATCTATAAAATTTTTCATTATATGGAAAGTGGAAAAGGACAAAGTGACATCCATGGAAGTTAATTCTGGTGTAGAGGCTTAAGTGCTGTGAGGACATCATATCACTCTGAAAGTAAAATCAAGAAAGTATGCACTGAAGAAAGACCACTGTGTGGTCTTTCTTCATCGTTATATTTTACAATATTGATATATTCCTGTAAGCATAACTAGTTTATTCAATACAGTTGATTTTATACATTTTATCATTTTATTTTCATAGTGCATTTTATGTAGCTGATTTTGTATTGTTTTTCTGTCAATAAATGGTTTCATTCAATGCTTTTGTTTCAATAAAGTAGTTTTTCAGTTTTTTTCCCTTTGATTTCCACTTTCTTCGTGCCCCTCATAGGTTGAGAATCACTGTGTAAAAATAATCATAATTAAAATTCTGAATATTTTTACGTATTGCTTATGTTAGTATGTTTATTAGTTTTGTTTTCATAACACGCATTGTCGGCACTTGCAATGTGCCCGTTATGGAAATTGTTTTGTTAAAAGTGATATGTAAAGCAGTTAAAAATTTATTTATGTACAGCCATTATACAGTACTTAGTTTCTCGCTTGCCACGGAGTGCGCATGCTCGCCGAGAAGTTTGATGAGTGATTGACAGCTGACAAGAAAGCATTCGGTATCTGAGTAACGGCTGTAAACAAAAGAGCGTTCGGAGAGGAATTTAGAACACAGGCCGGCAGATATTTAGGTTCGGAGGAACTTAAGTTTTTTTATGCGAGTCGGAAGAAAATTAATAGTATATTCCAAAAAAGGAATCGTGGAACTATTAAGTTTTAATGTGGAATAAGTATGTGGATAAATAAAAGAAAATATTGCTATATGCGTTTTAAACGGAATATTGGACGAAACACAAATTGAAAGATTTATAGGAGATTCCGAAAAGGAAATCGTAGAACTAAATTTTTTTTAATTGAAAGAGTTAAGACTGTCAATAAGCATTTAGTGAATAAAAGAAGAATTTGCTATTTATGTTCTAAAGGAATGTTCGAGAAAACTCCGATTAGGAAGTTTTATCTGTATTAAGGACGCCGAATCTGACTATTATTTCTACTGAAGAAAAGAGACAGAATTAAGTCAGAAAGATTTTGTGTGCTACATGAGTGATAAAAAGGATCCTGTGTAAATGAAGAATGGAGTCATATATCTTCAGAAAAGGGCCTTGACAGAGAGAGAAACTGGCTATGAACATTGTCATTTTGAAAACAAAGTGTTTAGTCTTAAGTGTAAGTTTATTTTAATAAGGCCTTGGATCCAATTAATTTGCAGTTATTATGTAATATTTGTTTGAAGTGTATATTGTTTTTGTTTTATTAAATGTGTTTATTTTGTATTTTGGTCTTGAGTCAGTGATTATTTGGATTCTGAAAGAAAGAGTTAAGATCATTGCACCAATTGGAGTGAACCCTTGTGCATATAATAACATATAGGTACACTCGGAAATAAATAAAAAAATAATTGTTAGAAACAGAAATCATTCTCTATGGTAGGATAATTATTAAGATAATATACATGAATATCATCTATATAAAAATCCACTAATTATTAACAACTGCTCTAAAGTCCTATCTAAGTGGTGTGCCCTCTATGGACGTTTGTAGGTGGTAAACTGGGTCCTCTTAGGTCCCAGTCCATAGAGGGCACATCAACTAGATAGGACTTTAGAGTCATCCAATTGTTTCATCAAGTATTGTGTTGCATGTGTTACAAGTGTTATTTGTACTCCTGAAGATGTCTCAGTGACTAAGATGAAATATTGGAAGCATTAAAATTAGTTTTTAATCCTTTTCTAGTGCTGTTAATAATCCATTAACCTCCAACATGATGATCACTAAACACAACTCACTCTCTTTCCTGCTTAATCCTCCAATTACACAACTATCATCAACACCATTCTACCACCCACCACCAATGTTTTTTACCTGTAAATTCGACTTATTAAAAAAAAAAAAAAACAACTAACAACCATATTTCTGCATATGTATATAATTATTAAAAAAAATAGGCCTTTATTGCTACAAATTTTATAGCATACATATAATGGAAGTTAAGGCATGATTTAAGTGAATACAAAGACAAGCATGTGAAACAGATCTTCAGAAGACCATTTCACTGATGATGCATTAGAAGCCGATTACAGTTCTGAGCCTGTTAAAAAAAAATATATATATATATATTATTTTTAATATTAGTTTATTTCTTAAACTCTATAAAGAAAATATAAAGAAATATGTTCTTGATAGATTCAATGTATGAATTATAGCATAAAAAAAAGATGTGGCTAAAATCATTAAATTTCAAGTAATGAAATAAATTTCATTTATACTTAGATACTCATGGCTATGATAAGGGATGCACTCAAATAGTGAATAGTGTTCAGGATTATAAATGAATTTATAATATGAATAAAAATATAAAATTAGAAGTTCTTGTTCTTAGAAGATGAGAGAAGAAATAATATACCTATTTAATTTGTCCCAGAGGCAGAAAATGAGGAAAGTAGCTGAAGCAGTCTGTTAAAATCCAAAAAGAAATGTTCCAGATGAATGGAAACCTAAGAAATATTGCCATTTACACTGCAAGATTCTTCCTAGAGAGAGAGAGAGAGAGAGAGACTACGTAATGGCATACATGAGCACTATCAAGCAGTGCTCACGTACGAGGTGTGGCTACTAAATAACGAGACAAGGTGCACTGCGAATTGTGTACTGGTGATAGTGGGATGTGCTTGCACCATGAATGAACTTGAAGGTTCCTGAAGCAATTGAGATAAGCATTGTTTGCTGTCGTTCATAGTTGGTCTGTAGGCAGTTAGAAAAGAAACATGTGTGAAGTCTCTTTGCTGGAATAATGTCCAGCATTGAACTCGAGCAGCGTATTAATCTCAAATTCCTTGTGAAATTGAAGAAATCGCCAACTGAGTGTTTACATGATGGATACCCGTTGCAGGAGGTGTACGGAGGTGAACAGCTAAGTCAATCTTAGCTGTTCCAAACTACACCCTATATAATTCACACGTGTAATGCACAATGTAATGTCACATGTGCAAATGTTTGAATGGCACAAACGCTTTGCTGAGGGTCAAGAAAACGTTGCCGATGATGAACGACCAGGTCGCTCTGTCACAGCAGCAACCAAACAAAAAGACTTTGTCAAAAGATTTGACAAAGTCTGTGCCAAAATGGTTCCCAAAAACTTGTGTCAGGAGCAAAAAATGTCTGGAAACAAATCTGCACTGATATCATGGAATAGCTGACAGTGGAGCCAGCCTTTCAGGAGAAGATCATCACGTATGATGAGACGTGGATTTTCCAGTACAATCTAGAAACAAAGAGGCAATCGATGCACTGGAAAACTCCCACATCAAGAATGAAAAAAAAGCAAGAATGAGCGAGTCAAAACTGAAGGCAATGCCGATCTTTATTTATTTTTTTATATTAGAGAGAAACAGTTAACCAACATTAACCAAGCTGAGAGAATACGAGAGGAAAAAGAGACCCGATCTGTGGAAGAACAACACTTGGATTCTCCATCAGGACAACACTCCAGTCCACAGTGCACTGTCTGTAAAGCAGTATCTGACTGATAAGATCCCAGTGTTGGACCATCCACTTTACTTGTCGGACTTAGCTCCATGTGACTTTTATCTTTTCCCAAAGTTGAAATCTGCATTGAAGGGCACCCATTTTCAGTCAGTGGATGAGGTAAAGGAGAAAACAGCAGCACTACTGTAGCAGATAACACCTGATGACTTGCAGCACTGCTTCAAGTCATCAACGGAAAATTCTTATTCAACGGTGTATAGATAGAGGAAGGGAGTATATTGAAGGGAATAATAATTAAGTTGCACAATTGTAATGATAAACCACATTTTTGCAACCCATTTCGTTATTTAATAGCCACACCTCTTATACCATTGTGTTTGGTGGTCATGTCACTTGGGTGACATGCCTAAAAGTCTATCTCCTACCACAGTATGCTCTTTCTCTTTGCTTCTGAAACATTAACATGACAGTAAACTCAAATAAATATAGTGTCAATGGAAATAAAAACATCCTCAAATCACCTTCCCACACCAAAAGAAAGATATATATATATATATATATATATATAAAAACTTACAAAATAAAATTTCTTCCACATTCACGGTATAAACATCAACTTATGATGGGCATCATCAACCACAGAGATTCAAACCCAATTTCTTTTGACAAAACACCCAAATTATTGCTGCAACAACCACAGTCAATCTTAGCTGTTCCAAACTACACCCTATATAATTCCTTCCATCACAAAGGTGGTACCTATACTTTTATGCAATCTGCATCTTCTTTGACAGAAAATGCCTAATCTCGATCTTCCCCTTTTTGACCTATGACTTTAGATTTTCTTGCTCATTACATAATTTATTTCCTATCCTTGAAGCTTGATTTTCTGAAATCTGACTATCCTAACAGTGAGGTCACCTCCTTGGTTAATGTCCACCAGCACCACTCTAATGGTCTCCCTTTTTCCAATTCCAACCAAACTGAAACAGATGCTATATGCTGTAAGCAATGTCCTAAAGCAAATTTTTCATCTTCTAACAAGAATATCTTTCTTAACCAGTTCTCCTTCAAAGTCCAATGCTGAGACTTCTTTAGTAATTCAGATCACAATCTCATCCAAGATTCATCTTCAGTGGAATGCTACTCCTCATCCTACAACTTCATGTCATTTGACAGTACAATGCCAGGTGAGAAGATCTAGACTTTTTATTGCCTCCTTTCCATGGTCAGAATACTGTTTCCATTCTCCAGATCTGAATACTTTTTTGTGACCTAGTTACAGAAATTATTAATGTCAGAATGAATGCCTTCATTCCCCAATATCCAAGCCACAGTTTTTCAAAAAAATACCTGGGCAATCCAAGAAAAACAGTTTATTATAAGTGATTAGAGACAAAAACTACAGCTTCATTCACAGCCTACACCAAACTATGCAACACTTGTAAAACCATCTTTAAAAGAGTTGACTAACTCTGAAAGAACTAAACGTAGAAAACTGTTTTCTGACAATGGCAGTTCTGACTTCTGGTCTCTTGCAAGACCAGAAGAATTAGAAGTTATTAGAAGAATGATGCTGATCTTCCAGCATCATTCTTCTAACTTCTGAATAAATGACCAAAGCAAATCATCTCCTTTCTTAACCAGAACACTACACTGCATGGCTGCTGTAGTCTTCTGCCAAAAAAAGACATCAAAAGAAACAGAACAACCTGGATACCAAAAAGGTTTCAGATCCGGATGGCATTTCACCAATTGTGCTCATGAGATGTGATCTTGAATGAATTCATTGGGCATCTACCCTAGAGTGGAAGCTAGCCCATATACAGCCAATTCCACAAAAAAGGTGATTAGTGTCTACCATCAAAACTATTGATGGTAGACACTTCAGCACTGTCAAAAGTAATGGAGAGGATCATAAACAGTCAACTTCTCTGATCAACTATATCACTGATCGTGATATAGTTGATTCATATTGGTTGATTCATACTGGTGAATCCATATCGGTAGTCATATACCAATATGGATTCACCAATCAAAATTCACAGCAGATCCCATCTGCGTCTGTACATTGCCATGGAAATCTTTGGAGAAACCTATGCTGTTTCTCTTGACATTTCCAATGCATTTGATAGGGTTTGGCACTGAAGGTTTCTCAGTAAATTTTGCAATCTTGTGGTCTGACTATCTCCATTTGTAACCAGACTCCAGTTTTCTAATGGGATCATTCACTGAATATAATAGTGGAGGGTTCTGACAAACTTAGCATCAATTTTTGCTGAATGTTAACTTTTCATCTGTCCAGCTACTTATTCTGTATAAATCCTAAATCACCCCCCCTCCCCACTTTGGAATACTGCTATCACATTTGGAGTGGTGCACCCTAAAAATTCTTGATGCTGTTCAAAGCCATAACCTCTCTAAGAGACTCTTCAGCCAAAATCTCAATGACAGTCAATTCTATACTGTGTCTTTTCTACAGACATTTCCACGGGGCACTAGCAACTGCTGCCCAACATCCTTTTAAGGCTCTTGACCCCAGCCCACATACAGCATTTAATTGTAGACATATGTCTTGTGTCTGAGTGATATATAGCACTGGATCACTTTCCAGGCAGTCAAATATACTATTAAGTGGACATCTTGAATGAGTTTGCCCCCTCATAAATGTTAAAACTGGTTTGAAATATGTTTGCAGATAGATGACATAAAGAAAGGTTCAGTACTTGTTAGTTAGTTAGGTACTCAGAGTCAAACAGGACAAAATAAAAATAGAAATAGAAAATAGAATAGAAAAAATGAAAAGTGTAGGCCAACACCTGGTTGACGAAGTAATAGGAAATCTAACAAGGCAATCTGATTGTTCTCTTCTAACTCAAGAGTAAACTGGACATGATGGTGAAGGATATTGATACTTAGTATCAATATCAATAATGATTTGAAGGTCTCTTGAAAACTCTTGGAGATCTGTACAGGAGCCATGCTAAACCACATAAACATCATCAACCGTATCATAAGGACAGCTTAGGAAGGAAGCTATTCAGTATGTTGTTCAAATATTTCCATGAGTAGTTAACTGTGAGAGAAAGAGGACTACTCATTGCTGTGCCCTCAATTTGTTGGTCAAGTTTATTTTGGCATGTGGAATCGCCAGAATGAATGACAAAGTCAAATAGGCTGACAATATCTGAGGAAAAATCTTGCTTGAGGAAGTTAAGTGTTCATCTAAAGCAGTGTTTCTCAATGAGGGGGAAATTTGAAAATACATGTACATTATACTTTTTCAGAACTTAGCTGGCTGACTATTATGGGGGGGGCATCGAGATGTTGAGGTGGGGCATGGTCCAAAAAATATTGAGAAACACTGATCTAAAGGAACATTTGTGAATAAAGCTGAAAAGAAGATCACTTGGGCAAAAAAATATATAAAAAAATTATACTAATTAAAATATATGTGAAGGCCTGTGACAGGTTGGGAACAGAAGTCTACTACATTATCTGGAAGTTTCTACTCCAAGTCCTAATCATGATATTCAACATCTTAATACATGGAAGCATCCTGAAGTTTGCAGAAAGCTACACCATACTTATTCCCAAAAAAGGGAAGATATTTAATTTATTGCACCTGTGTATATTCCAAGTGGAGACCATAAACACTAGAATCAAAAACCACCTAAAAAGAATTGATTCAAAGTGTCCAAATCTATGGTTTTCCAGGAAGAACAATTGATTTTAATTTATTCTTCATCAGAGACATAATTCATTCCAGTTAACCAGTGAAAGCTCCCTTGTGCACTACTGTCAATTTTTGACAAAGGCGTTTTTTTTTTTTTTTTGGACAGCGTGTGAGCTTCAGCATATCTTAAATCATGTGTAACATAGGATCCCTATTTACCAAGGTCATAATAAAGATCTACACAAAAGTGATAACAAGAGTTTTGGTCAATGGATTATTATCTGATCTCATTCCAGTGTGCAGAGGGGTTAGACATGCTGTCCTTTGAGTCCCCCTGCTCTTTGCCTTAGCAGCAGAATCCTTGATATGGAAAGTTCAGAAAGTTTGACTAACAGCAAGAATAACTAACAATCAAATTTGTCTTTTAACATACATTAACAGACTAATTTGACCTGTGGGATTATACTTACAGAAGAGTCCACAGAAAACCTAAAAATATACCTGTTTAAGGAAAACATACTTCAAATGCATCAAGTCATTCGAAAAAAGTTGAGAATCTCTCTCTCTCAGGCTATGGAAAGTGGGAACTACATCCTTCAGTAGAGGAGCTACAGTTTTAAAAACAGTAATTCAGTTTTTAAAACAGTAATTCAATACAGGGGAGAACACTGTCAACATGACAGACACAGACAGAAGACCAGGAAATTGATAAGGATCTTTTACTTTTACCTACAGCTCAGGGAGGTTTTTGCCTCTCCTATTTTGAATGTTAAGCATTTAGTCAATATTCTACAAGCTATTCAAACTACAAAATACTGGTATATTCACAGCCCGAATGTACAAACCACAGAAGATTTATCGGTACTTGTTTAACTTTTCAATCATGCTTTTCCAAACAAGACATATTGAAACTGCATTTAAGAATCTTAGCAACAGTAGAGGATACCCAATACAGCATGAAATGGCCTGGAAGACCATGCATCATTTCCTCCCAGTGAAATGAATCAAATGTCTACAGTATAACTTTGACAACCTGCTTTGTAGTGTACACAACTATTTTGAAACAACTGAACACTTTTTTCCCCCTCCAGTCTGCCAGCTTATCAGATATGGTAAAAACAAATAAAGATGAATAAGTTACAGATTCCAGTATTTACGCTACGTGAAGTCTTAGTCCTCTGCCTGCAATTTGATCCAGTTCCAGTGAAGCACAGGATATACGTCTTCTTCTATTAACAAAGTTAAATACCACCTTTGGAAAGTGCAGCAGAAGAAAAGAGTACCAAACATCAAGAATGTCTAGGTAGTCTGGGACTTCCTAGAAACATCTAGGAAGTCTGGCAAAGAACGTTTCTCTCAGCGATCAGATTTTTACATATTGAAAGTAGCCTTCTGGGAAAATGACTGCTTCATGCGATTGGCATCGACTGCCTATTCTTTGCAGTACAAGGGATACTCATAAAGCTATGGTTCTTTCTCTAGTTTTCTGTATATCTGCTTTTTTATTTATGTTATTTATGTATAACAATCTGTAAGGAAGTGGAATAAAAATCCTGCAAATGAAGGTTGGGACCACAAAGAAAGAAATGACACTAGGAAGATTTACCATTATATTTAGACCTGTGATGTGTTTACGTGAAATCGATGAAAGCCTCAATAAAGATCAAAACTGATCTGGTGGTGGCCTTTCCACAATGCACAGCAATATACATTTCTGAAAGGAATGTGTGCCTTTGAATTATGAGATACTGAGGTAACTGATGTGAAGTCAACAGCCTCTATATACAAGTAAGCTAGTCGTGAAGATACTTCTCATGTGCAAAGTTTGTTTGCTTACACTTCAGCAAGGGATTAAACAAGAATATAATTTCTTGGGAAGTATAATTTGCTTTATAACCAAGTGGGGAAAAAAGAATTTCTATATTTGCAAGCACTTCACATCACACATGCAGCATGGATAGTCTATCTCCAATAAATAAAAAAACACTAAACTGGATATAAACATCACTAATTTCTCTAAGTACTAGTAACAACTTGATGTGCTATAGGCAAATTTTCATAAAAGGTGGAAAGCAAATTTCATAGCTGGCATGAGACCACTTCCCAGCTTATTGGAAACCTGAAATGGCTTGAAAAAGTTCAACCCCAGAGAAGGGTACCCAGACTATACAAAAAATATAAATTAAAAAATACCAAAAATGTTAATAAAATAAAATCTTTTACTTTATAAACATTATCCCAGTAATGTACTAATGCATTATAAGTCTACAAAAATCTTTTGTGGGTGGGAGTTGGATAAAACTGAAAAAAAAAAAAAAAAGCAAAAACAGACTTTAAGTAATAAAAAAAAAAGCTGTAATTTCATTAGAGAAAATAACTTCAATTTTGCTATGACTTACGACTTTCCAGAATGCATTAAGTCAAAAGCATCATTGATATCATCCAAAACTTTAGTATGTGTTACAAATTCATCAACCATCAATCTGCCTATTAAATATTCTTCAACCAGTTTAGGCACACTCTCACAGCTCTTCCATCCTAAGATAAAAATAGACTGTTATTATCAAGTGAATAAAATAAGCATGCTGATATAAATAATAAATTTAATAGCATTAATACCTTATTAATGCAAAAAAGTGCCAAAACAAATCATATCTCGATTTTTATATAGAATGGTGTAAATCTTCCATTGTATATAATAAAAATGCCTCCATAGCACAATTGAAAGAATGAAGGTACATTGTGCCCTTTGATCGGAAAAGGTGTCTGTTGACTTCTTTCCAAGCAGTGTATATACTTACTCTAGCCATAAATAACGCATAAAACCTTATTAGTAAATCATTTACAGCTTTCAGCACATACAAGCCACATGCATATAGCAGCACTCAATGTTCAAAACATTCCCTTTTTTGCCTTCCTGGGCAAAAAAGGGAATGTATATCTGAATGTATAATATACAACATTCAGCGGAAATACTACCACTGCTCACTCTAAATCCACCTTCTGGCTGGCAATGCTAGGATGTCATCATTTCTTGCAGGCTACCCTCTCTCAAGCTCTGACTACAATCCAAAATCCAACAGATTCAGATCAGCAGTTACAGACAGTCAATCAGATGGTGACGTGTGGTCGGGCATGCCTCCAATCACTGCTGCTTGGTCCTCTTCTTGTGTGCAGGGATTGAGTCCAGTTTGAAGGTCTACTGTCTACCATGAAAGAAGATGTTCAGGTGCTGTACCACAGGTTCCAGCATGGTGTCTTGATACCAATTGCCAGAAATTTTGATCCCTTGCTCACAGAAATGCAACTTGAATAAGCCTGATATGTGACCCCCCCCCCCCACTAAACCATCACTGAAGCAGGGTAATTACCTCTCTGAATCCAGGGTACTATGGCAGGTGCTGTATGATCATCCAGGGCATATACCTGATTGTTTTGGTGGTTAAACAACTCTTTAGTGGTGAAAATCTTCTCATTTGTGAAGAGGATCTCTGTGTCTGTTGTTTGCATACTGCTGGAGAAGTGTCTTGGATTTTATCACCCTCTGCCACATAAGTTGTAGTATCAGGAAGTGTCCAGCAGAATGACAATATTCTCACTCCTAGGTCATCAGTACATGTGATATCATTCTTTGCGAAACATTCATCTCTCGCAACATTACTTGCTGCATTCTCACAGGATTATGGCAGAGGCATGCCTTCACAATCCTCACAAACTGTTGTGTACTAGCTCAGCATGGTTGACCTATTCTTTGGCAGTCAGAAACATCTTCTGTATTACTATAATGGGTAATAGTCTGATACACAAACATCTTACTGATCGAGTGTTTTTAGTGTGTTGAAAATAAGAGGTGGCTTCATTCCAACCTTGTGAAGTGCTATTTCAACTTCTCATAATCTTCCTGCCACACTGAATGTTAATCCATGCAGCTAGACTTCTCTCTCTACTGACAAGCACACAAATGTTGGCTGTGCACAGCGCCACTAAGAGAACTGGGTTCATGCAATTCTATGGGGCTGCACAGAAGTTGTAACAGTATTTATGGCAAGACTGTGTATAACTCAGTTTTATATGAAACCAGCAAAATTACCATATATCAGTGAGTTATTTTTTTTTTTAATAAACTGGTTTTAAGTATGATGACTCTTGAAGAATGAAGTACCTCTCACTTTTCAAACTGGAGTAGAATATTACAGGGAGCACGTATCATATATATATGTCTTTTAATTTTACAAAATATTCATGATTTCACTGATAGTTATTCCAGGCAATTTGCTTACTTTATAAGAGTGTGATTGAATGTGTTTGTTTTGAGAGTATTGCTACATGCATATTGTTTAAAAAAAATATATATATATTTTTTAAATGGTGCCAATGAATACAAGAACAATGGAAGCCAAAGATTCCTTGTTTAAAGAGTTTAATTTTGAGGTATTTCATGCAATATAGTGTTCTCAATGGCACTCATCACTAAGGGCTTATGAAAGCAACAGTGGAGAGAGAAGCAAAAATATTTGTGAGAGTGCAAGAAATGCAAGATGTGTCAAAAGTGGTAGAATGAAGAGATGATGGTGGTAGGAGAATAACGCACTTACAAGGAGTACTTCACAGTACAAAATGTGAGCTCAAAGAACTTGAGAAATGTCTGACACATAGCACAAGGAAGGGGAATGAAAGAAAAAGTGAATTAATAGAGTACTGTCATCAGTAAAACTACAGATGGGATTTGAAGTCAGCAAGAGAGAAGGTTATTTTTGTGTAGGAGGGAGAGCATAAACAAAAGTATGGTCCTAGACTACTCCAGCAATGGTGGAAAAAAAAACCCATTCACCACATGGTAATCACCAGAGAAGAGACCAGTAATCTCACTGCAAGCCCTATGTTAAGAAATGTCGTGAGTGACTATACATGTTTCTATGAATCCCTCCATGGCTTGTATCCAAAAGTTAACTACCGATATACTGTGGGTTACCAGTCACTAACTAATTGGTAGATCTCCAGTTGTAGAAGTAGTTCCCAATTTTCATAAGAGAGGTTAAGATAATAGGACAATAATTTCATGCTGACTTTTATTTCCCTTCTTTGAGATGAACTAAATAAATGATATGGGACAGGTATTAATAGACCTGAAACATAAGTTTTGAGTACAAGTTTTAATGAACGGGGATGGGAAGAAATACCATCAACCCCAGAAGAATTGTTTGGATTGAGCTATGAAGGCTTCTTCTGATGTCTTTTTGACAAAAGACCTGAGAAGTTACTGTTTTTGGTCATTTATATAAGAATTAATGAAGATGAATGATGACAGAAGTCAGGCTTATGTATCTGGGTGATGTTATAACAGTACATCTGGACATCAAAGATGAAAGAAAGATTTTATCCAATAACTTCATGAAGGTAGAGAAGAAAACTGCCAGTAGAGCAGGATGCAAGTTTTCTGCATTTGATTCTTTCAAAGTCAAATTTGGAGGCGAATTTTTTTTTTTTTTTTTAAACGGCTCTTGCAAACTGGCTGAAGGCAAAAAACTGCACGCCACTTGAGATATTCAAATTTTCCTTTGAACTCATTGAAAAACCAGCATCTGGATACTGATCACTGCTCAGAGGTTTTGGGGAGAATGGGGGGGGGGGGGGGGGGGGGGAAGGAGGGGGGGTAATCTCAGAACAGAAGACATTCAATTCGGTATCGCTGTAGTACCAAAGAACACAACATAGTATGTGCGCATTCATGGTTAAGAATTTAGGGAAACAACACACGTGTTAAAATAATTACTTTACTTAATATTAGGAAAGTAACAAATAATGTTTTGACCTCTGCATTCAGGTCATCATCAGAAAAATACATATGTATAAGGAGAAAGCTACATGCTACTGCACTTTACAAAGGAAAATGAATCTAAGCTGCATATTAATTTTTTATCTAGCCTGACCTCTAGTGGGAAAAAAAGTTAATAATATTAAAAAAATAAAAAATTAAATTAAATAAAATTTTAAAAAAAATGCAAATATAAAAATAAATTAAAAACAGAACTACATTAAACATTTCTAAAGTCCTCTTGTGTATTGAGACATCCTTTTGGACTTGTTCCGGTGCTATAAGGGTTACAGATGGGTCCTCCACATTCTTGGAATGATTAATCCATCATTTTTGTTCAGGTTTGAACTGTGTTTTAGCATTTCACAGACTTATTTAAATTCTCTCTCAAACCAGGTTTTGGTGCAGTGTAGGGACTTGGTGCCTTTCCAGTCACTTCTATGGTATGTTTGGAGTGTGTGTGGTCTGATAGGCCTGTTTTTCCATAATGGAGGTATTTCATGTGTTGTTTGTGTTCGTCTTTTCTGATTGGGATGGTGCGTCCTGTTTCCCCCCTATGTAGAGTAGGTTACATGTACATTGGATTTTGTAAACCCGTGGGCGGGCTAGGTATGGAAGCGGAACTTTGAAAGAACTGAGTAAATTTCTTAATTTCATTTTAATTTCTTAATTACGAAATTTACTCAGTTCTTCCAAAGATCCACTTCCACACCTAGCCCACCCAGGGGTTTACAAAATCCAATGTACATGTAACCTACTCTATATTGGGAAAACAGGATGCACTATTCCAATCAGAAAAGACGAACACAAACATCACAATAAACATCTCCATTATGGAAAAACAGGCCTATAAGACCACACACTCAAAACATACCATACAATTGACTGGAAAGGCACCAAGTCAATACACCGCACCAAAACCTGGTTTGAGAGAAAATTTAAAGAAGCCTGTGAAATGCTAAAACACAGTCCAAACCTGAATAAAAATGATGAATTAATCATTCAAAGAATGTGGAGGACCCATCTGCAACCCTTATAGCACCGGAACAAGTCCAAAAGGATATCTCAATATGAGAAGACTTTAGAAATGTTTAATGTAGTTCTGCTTTTAATTTATTTTTAAACTTTATTCATTTATTTTTTTTTAATATTAATGTTTTTCTCCCACTAGAGGTCAGGCTAGATAAAAGATTAATCAGCAGCTTAAACTCATTTTACCTTTGTAAAGTGAGGTAGCATGTAGCTTGCTCCTTATACATATATATTTTTCTGATGATGCTCAATACAGAGGTTGAAACGTCAATTGTTACTTTCCTAATATTAAGTAAAGTAATTATTTTAACACGTGTTGTGTTTCTCAAAATTCTACCATGAATGCTGATCACCGACCTTAAAAGAAAGAATAGCATGTGCAGTTTACACACATGCAGTTCATGAGAATAAATCCAAATATTCTCACACACACATGCAAAAAGAAAAAAAAAGAAATCCACTTTTCCTTCTTAATTACAAATATCATAATTTAGAGATGAATCTCACTACAGCAAATAACATTTGTACACAGAATTAAATAATTTGTTAAAAAGGTTAATCTATAATGAATTCCTTTTAGACTTATATCAAGGCATATACAGGACTTTGGTGAAGACCAGAGTTCTGAGTCAAGTCACTGCATTTTATATGCAACAAACAGACTAACTAAGTAACTGTTAAAAATATAAATAAAACTGTACTTTCTTAATTTAATCTATCTCAACTGTCTGCTGACTCACATTCTGATTTTAAAACAGTTTAGGTCATCTCTTAATAAAACCATACGAAAAGTATCATCAGTATTTCCATACAAGGAAGGGGAATGGATTATAATTGTAGCAAGTTTTGCACTGTATTTAAAAACAATCAAGTATGAAAATTTTAATTTCAGCAAATGCATCTGTATACTTAATGCTCTAATAAACTTAATTACTACCCACAGCTGCTAACACAGTACAAAATTCCTGCACTTTAAGAGGAAACAGCAGTGTTGTAAGTCCAGGCAGCAACATTCTAAAGGCAAATCCAATTTCTTAAGAGTTTAGTTATTTAAAAGATTTTTATGTTATTATTACCATACATGCATAATGAACAACCAACAATAAAAGCAAGCAATTTTCCCACTTTCTTCTATAAATTAAGGAATATGAATACAATGTCTAACAAAAGTCATGGAACACATTCAGATATAAACCAAACATATCTTAACAGACTAAAATTAATAATGTTTTGTCTTACTAATTTCAGGCAGAAATTAGAGATATTATACTTCATTCCTAATTAAAGCATTAGTAAATTAAACTAATGAAAAAAGCTATCTTTGCCATACCTTAATTCCACTTTGGGTTTGGGATTGGTGTGTCGATCAACGGCAATGCTATCATGTTATTCTTTTCATACTACGTGTTTACAGATCACTGCTTTGTTCATCTAGTTTTATATTGTGTTGGAAGCGGTAATGATTAGCACCATAAATCTGCAACAATGCAGGATATGTACAAATATTCAGAACATCAATGTAAGACCTAACAGTCATGATTCCACACACCACCACCACAAGTGGACTTCATTCATACTATAAGAAGCGGCTATATCATTAAACACTGTCACTCCAAACCTCATCAGTGGGACAATACATTCAGGTCAAGTGTTTTAAACATCCTCATTCAAATGAGCATGACTAACTGTTCCATTGGACTACATTTTATGTTCAGTGTGCCTTGACAAGCATTCAAATGATAACGTCAAAAACTTATGGGCAGCAGATCTTCCTTTAAACTTTATAGCAAGCAGTTCTCTCCCTACTGTGGAGAGATTACGTCATCAGCCTTCTCAAGGACAGTAGTTACTGTCATCAGTATTTTAAGCCTACTTGATTATGTGTTCAATGTCACTGTGGATTTCCACTTCTTCAGTATTACCAATGTGAACTTAGAAATTCTTAATTGCTGCAAAAGTACAAATTACATCAAACCATCAATCCTCTCTGAAATGCTGTTTAACTCTGCATGCATTCAATTTAATACAAGATCAAAATACCTTCTGAACAAATTGCTCATATCATTTATATCCCATTTCCAGAAAATGGAATAGCATCCCATGACTTGTGGTAAGAGTGTATTAGTTTATATGTAACAATAATATATTCAAATATATACAATTAACTAGAATTATTTTGATACATTTTTGTCATTGAGAATAATATTTTCTCAATTAAACAAATGATATAAAATTCTATGTATATGTTTTTAAAATGAAGAGTAGATAAAAACAACCCTCACCTCCAAAAGCTGATCCCTTCCACACTCTACCTGTAACAAGCTGAAAAGGCCGTGTAGATATTTCTTGTCCTGCTCCTGCAACTCCAATAATAATTGACTGACCCCAACCTTTATGGCATGATTCCAGAGCTGCCCTCTAAAAAGCAAAAGATAAATGCATAGTAAGATATTCCAGTTTCTCCTTATATACACACACACACACAAAGAACAGATTATTTAGTTTGAGCCTCTTGATCTAACTACAGCCAACTCTCACTATAGCAAACACTAAAAAAGAAATTTATTATAATAAACTATTTCACTATAACAACTGTTCTTATTTTCTCTGAGCTTGCTCAACTGTAATATAGTTGCTTCTCACTACAGCAAACTGTTAAGGACCACAGGAATAATTTGTTAAAATCCATGTAGTTACAAAAATCCATCAATGTTTACATGAGTTCAAGTAACTTACTGTCTAGACAATAGACACTCTAAACAAATATATCTCTGCAATGTGTTGACATCACCCACATGGTGAAGGCTAAATGTAACTAATTAGAGTAATATGGGAGTGGAGACAATGAAGAAATTACTAAATAAAATAAGTGACAAGTATGATTTATTATATAATTCATTTTTATAGTACGTTCAAAAACTGACACTTTAAATTAGAAATTCTGAAAGCAAAATTTTGTGCATACAGTTAATAAGCGTGTGTGCTCCTTTTTGACCAGTAAATGAACACAGATGCATATAGCTTAAAGGGAACATCGATTCCATCTTAGCCTTTGAAAACTTACAGATTTGCAACAAACCCATTTACTAGAATATATATAACTCAATTCTAAAAAAAATATATATTCAAGATGATATTTAGAATAATGCAAGGATGTAATCAGCTGTCATTTATTTGTATAATTAATACATACATTCCACAGAGTAGAATATGGTTGAGTGGAAGCTAGGAGAATGAAGGTGACTAGTAGAAAACCTCAGGGGGTTCTGTACTAGCACCACTGCTCTAATCTGTACATCAATGATATAGAGAAAGATTTAAGGTGCAGGGGAGGGAAGGCAATAATTGACAATAATAAGAGGACAATAATTGATAAAGGTAATGTTGATATCCAGCAGGATGATGTAAATAAATTGGCATAGTGAGTAATGGATAAAGACTGTCAATTTAATGTTGCAAAATGCAAGTTTTGCAACATTAAATTTTGGGTTGAAAAGGTTGCATATGGTGTATTATATTGATGGTACTGGATTGCAGGAAATTGATGAGGCTAAGAACTTGGGGATAATAGTGTTGTGGACAGAGTTGAAGTTCAGATGACATATTGCAAAACACATATTCAAGATGATATTTAGAATGCCAGGATGTAATCAGATGTCATTTATTTGTAGATTAAAAAAAAAAATATATATATATATATATATATACACACACGCACATATATATTCCAGAGAGTAGAATAAGGTGGAGTAGAATCCTAAGAGAATGAGGGGTGACTAGTGGAGCACCTTGGGGTTCTGTATTAGGGACACTACTCTTTAATTTGTTTATCAATGATATAGGGAAAGATTTAAGAGGGAATATGCACTTCAGGTTGAAAAGGTTGCATATGGTATATCATATTGATGATACTGGATTGCAAGAAACTGATGATGCTAAGGACACGGGGTTAACGGTGGACAAAGTTGAAGTTGAGGACATATCGCAAAAGCTGGCAAAATAGCTCAAAGGATTTCTTGGATGCTGAAAAATATATATAACATTCTAACAAGTCAAGATGGGGAAGTTATTATCCCTCTTTATAAGGCTATGATTTGATTACATCTTGACCACTGTGTGCAGATTTGATCATCTGAGTTTCTTGGGAATCAGGTGGTAGACAGGATTCAGATACTAATGACCAAGATGGTGATAGGTCTGTGGAATGCTCCCTATAAGGATAATGTTAAGGTGTGTGGGTTACAAAGTTTAGTTGATAGACAGAAAAGAGGGGGACATGACAGAAATTTATTCTTTATTCCTTCCTTCCTGTTTTACTTTGCGGTGTCGAGGATTTCTATTCATTTAACTGCAACCATATCTTGAGGATAAGGTGGTTAGCCCTATGCCTCACAGAAATTTATAAGATATTAAAAGGGTTTTATAAAATTGGCACAAAGGAAATTTTTCAATATATGACAAACAGAGAATTTGGGTCATCTGTGGAAGCCATGTAAGAGTGTGGTTGGTAAGGGTGTGCAGACTAGATTTTTTGCATGGAGAGTGGTGAATAAGTGAAATCTGTTACCAGAATTAGTTGTGAGTGCCCTGAAAGTGAATGAGTTTTAAGTAGAGGTATGATAGGTTGTCTGTATAAAAGTTAGTGTGGGTCTCCCACGATGAGTCTCTTTTTCCTCCATGGAGATACCAGATATTAATAATATATATTAAAGAATTCTCTCAACTTTCACCATGTGAACTTGAAGACTGTAAAAGTAGCGAAGATTTATGATAACAAGAAGAAAATGCCACACACATTCTTACAGCATAAAGTCTAATAAGAATTTAAAAACGAATAAAATCTGAATTTCTGAATTTACCACAAGCAATGTATACCGCTTAAAAGTGGCAGCTAAGTTACTCTGTTCTGGAAGGAAATGAAATCTGAGCACAAGTGCCAACTGCAATTTTATATGCATGTCTAAGTACAGTGCTCTTTTTAGCAAGAAAAAACAGGGGTCACAAGGATTAAAACTACATAGCTGGGAAGAGACCTTCACATACCTTGTAAGGAAGGCAGAGAACTGATAAGGTTTCTAACAAAATGTTACATTCTCAGCTTCTTATGATGTGACTTGTTAATGAGTATCCGCCAGATAATGGAATTATCCGGTGGATACTCAATCTGGAGAAGGAAAAAAAAAAGCTCACAATCTGGAACTCAGCAAACCAAAATCAAATTCTGTATTGGTTTAAACTGAAAGCAAATATTGTAGTAATAATATATGATACCATGCAGACTGGAGCACTATTTGCTCCCTTTCTGTCTACTAAAACAAACTCAATCCTAGCAGAAATGACGCTAGACACAATCAACAGAAAATGCCAATGGAAAAGACAAAGAACTAACAAAGAATTACAGCAGTATCACGTTGACATAAATGGTGTTATTAAGCAAACGAGGATTAACACGTGAAATACCTAAATAATAACTTAATAGTTATGTAAAATGAAACAAGGATAAACACTTCTTGAATGACAAGCCATTTCACATAACAATGGAAGAAAACTTAAAAATGGCTAAAATGGATATAAATGTCTTTTATGTCTATGAGACCATAGACATAAAAGACATTTATGTCTATGGTCTCACAGAAGATTCTAGTAAGGAAAAAAAAAAATTCACAGAATAATTTAGAGGTCAGCTGACAAACAAAACAAAACAAAAAGCGAGTCGTTATTTAAATGCTAATGTAATGCTAATTGATTTTTGTTTAGGACATCGACTAGTCATTACTGGCAACATTCTCAAAATGCTGTATATAAATTCATACGGAGAAAATAAACAAGAAATTAGAAAGTCAAATTAAAGAAACAGTGATATAAATTCATAACTATTTCACAGTTCAATAACTGAATGTGCAATTATGAATGAGACAACAGTCCTCCACATCAGAGTGGTCTTGATGTGCCATTATTTAAAACACACACAGAGTTACTATTCAAACTGTATATTCTTATCAAAGATTAGGAAGAAATCTACTTTCTTAGGTAATTTTGATGCTAAAGATTTTCTCATAAGCTCTCTGGTCAAATTGGAAACTTTGAATAATGCTGGAATTATAATATCCACTATTTTTATAACTTTACAATGCAAATTAAAGCCTTCTAGGCTCTTTCTTGAAATCTTATTGCATGCAGTGATAGTGATATTTTCATACCACTAAATAAAAAGGCTTAGATGAAAATTGGGAAGTGATTATTATTTAGTTTTGAGCAAGATAAAAATTGATATTGTAATGAAAACAAAAATGTGTATGAAAGTAATGAAAACAAAAATGTGTATGAAAGTAATGAAAACAAAAATGTGTATGAAAGTAATAAAAAGAATCTGAAGCATTCTTGGTTAACTGCAGACTCAAGCATATAAAAACTAGAGGGAGGAAAAAAATAAAAGAGTTTGAAAACAAAAGCCAAACCATGGAGACTAACAGTGACAAAATTTGAAAGAAAAAAAAAGTTGATTTAGTCAGTCAGAAAGGCTGTGGTAAAGTCACATGTAAGGATAGAAAAATCAGAGCTTTATTATGAAGTCCAAACGTTAAAGCAGTTCTGAAAAAAGAGAAATCATACTTAAAGTTCCTGGAAAGCAAGTCAGCAGATGAACTGAGGGAATACATAGAAAACCATAAGGAAGCTAAACAATGTGTAAAATTAGATACACAAGTCATGGGAAAACTCTGGTAACAATACAAAAGATAATACCACGCAAGTGGAAAAATGTTTTGGAGGCTATTGAAAAAATCTTAGAAATAGAGGAAAGAGCATTGTAAAAGAATCAGATATGATAAAGATGACAGGCAAACATCTGCCATTGAACAGAGCCTCTTTACACTCCAGAAATCAGACAAACTCAAAGATGAACATTATCAAATGTTATCAGTGGGAGCCAGACCAAGAAGAGATACCAAAGTTGAATGCAGAAGTCATATATTATTCCTATACAAGCAGTCAAAAGGTGTCATGCCTTATTATTAAAATACTCTGGATCAGAGATAGATGTTGAAAATTTTTTTACTTGGTTATTGTACAGATTAAAGAAGGCAAGAAATTATATTCTTGGTTTAATCCTTTGTAAGCAAACAATGTTTGTGCATGAAGTATCTTCATGACTGGGCTATTTTATACATAGAAGCTAATGACTTCACATCAATTGCCTAAATATCACATAATGCAAAGCACACAATCATTCAGATGTGTATAATGCAATATACAATATTGTATTATCATATTGCAGTATAATGTATATAATACAATGTCGATTACTTCTGCACACCTGTAAGTACTTATAGTGTATCAAATCAGTTATCTTTACAATTAAAAATCTGCCATGTGTATGCCTACTGTGTGAAATAAAGATGGTAGCAACAAAGACCAACGATGAAAGAGCATCTTGAGTCTCGTTAGCTTAACGCCACAAATCACCAACAAACCCAATGACAATAATGTGCTGCAGCTGTAAAATGGATGTTATCAATTTTAAAAAAAAAAGGTCTATTGTATGATTTCTTTTGCCACAGGCTACATGCTTCCTGTGCAAAAATAGATGAATCAGTGCACAAGCTATTTATCAACCTCAACCAGCCCTCCTCCTCCTTTTGTTTGCTATGCCACCCTTCTTAAAACAGCTTCTGAACTTAGTTAAACTAGTCAAAAACCTCAAACAACAGCTAATACTATGATCGAACCCTTCTCTTCCAAAATCGAAATGCTGGAAGCTAAGCTTGAGATATTCAAAGATCAGCGCTGCAAAGCAAGTACATATTTGCCTGCTAATGAACTCTGTGACTTAATCACATCAACAGTATACGACTTGATCGAGGATGAAAACAAGAGATCCAATGCTGTTTTTTGAAAACTTTCCAACGGAAAATGGTAAATCACTAAAAGAAGATATCAGCAAATTAGCAGGAGAATGCAGCTCTGATTCTAGAAATATCGTCAGGTGCCTCCATTTCAGACCCATAAATAAAAGAAAGGATGGAATGAACTTCCCGCATCTCACAAAAGTAACCTGTGACACAGTGACAAGCACATCCAAATTAATAACAAGTTCAAGGACACTTTCTCACAATTGCACATAAGTGCTCGACCTGATTTAACACTCAGCCAAAGAGAACAAGGACATCATCTTCAAAGACAACTTGAAGAAAAATGCCAAAATGGATACAACAATTGGATCATTAACTACAAACAAGTTAAATTAGTGAAAAAGCCCAATTAGCCACCATGGAGACCAGTATGTAATGGCTGACTGTATATCTAGAGTCCGGATAGCAAATCAAGTAGGAGCTGCAAAAAAAGAAACAACTGTGGAGGGAATTTAAGGAAAAAGGTAACCTGCAGGCCCATGAACAGTATAAAGCACAGGCCAGAAGGGTAACGAGTGTGGTAAGAAAAGCAAAAGCAGATTATGAAAGGAAATTAGCCACGCAAGCTAAAGAGAATCCCAAACAGTTTTTTCGATATGCTGCAAGTAAAAGAAAAAAAAATGCATATACAGCAGAATGATTTTAAGGAATGCCGATGGTAGGGAGGTAACTGAATCAGTTGATATAGTGGAATTACTGAGCAAACACTTAGCAAGAGTTATATCATCCAGGTGGCGATATTGCAGGAATGAAGGAACCAATAGCTTATACGGGAACTGAGATGAATGAAATGGAGGTGAATAGTATATTACAAAACCTTAATGTGAATACATCTGTGGGATTGGATGGTATACCAGCTTGGGTCTTATGTGAAGCGGCTAAAGAATTGTCAGTGCCCTTGACAATTTTGTTTAATTTGAGTCTCGGGTCTGGGTTAGTCCCGAGGGGGTGGAAAGAGGGGAAAATAGTTCCACTGCAGAGGCTCCAAGACTGCTGTTGCAAATTACTGACCGATCAGCATATTAGGAGTGGTTGTCAAGGTTTTGGAGAAAGTAGTCAAGAGAAAAATACAGGAATGGATAGATGAAAATGGGATACTGTATGGAGGGGGATAGCATGGTTTTGTGAAGGGTAGATCATGCCTCACTAACTTGCTTACATTTTATAACACAGTGACAGGATACCACATGGAATTCTAATCAGTAAACTGCAGCATATGGGGGTGGATGTAGGGTTGGTGAGATGGATAGGAGGGTGGTTGATGGAGAGATATCAGAGAGTAGCTTATTCAGGGGGTCGAGTCCAAAAGACGACCTGTGACTAGTGGTGTGTGCCGCAGGGTTCTGTTCTTGGATCACTACTATTTAATTTGTTCATCAACGATATACGAAAGGATCTGGGAGGAACTGTTCATTTGTTTGATGATGATGCAAAGTTGGGTAGAGCAATAGTGAATGCACATGATGTCAAAATTTTGCAGGATGATTGGGATAGATTGGAGGACTGAGCTAAGGAGAATGGATGTCAATTTAATGTGGCAAAGTGTAAGGTTATGCATTTTGGGGTGAAAAGATTAGCAGCAGTATACCACATTGGTGGAACTGGACTCCAGGAGATTGACGAGGCCAGAGATTTGGGTGCGTTGGTGGATATGGAGTTGAAGTTTAGGGGGCACATTGCAAAAGTGGCTAAATCAGCTCATCAAATCACTTGGTTACTGAAGAATACTTTGACGAGCAGAGACAAGCAAGTTATTGTTCCTCTGTATTGAGCCTTGATAAGACCCCATCTTGACTACTGTGCACAGATCTGGGCGCCAGGATTTCTTCTCGATGGGGAGGAGGTGGAGAGGATCCAGAGGCGAGTGACCAAGATGATAGCAGGTCTATGGAATGAACCTTATAAGAATAGGTTGAAGATTTGTGGGTTTCAGAAATTGGTTGGTAGGCAGAAAAGGGGTGATATCATTGAGACATTCAAATACTGAAGGGTTTCTATAAGATTAACTCAGAAGATATTTTTCAGAACAGGACAGGTGGTGAGAGGACTAGGGGGCCATCCATGGAAACTGGGCAAGAGTGTTAGAACTAGGTTTTTTACTTGGAGAGTGGTGAATGAGTGGAATAAGATGCCAGAATCTGTTGTGGGTGCCATGACTGAATGAGTTCAAGGCAAAGTATGATAGATACTGTGTGGATGTTGAATAGTTCTTCTTGACATGATGTTTAGGTCCTCCCTCGATGAGTCTAGGGACTCCTTGGAGTTGCCCGTAATAATAATAAAATATGCAAGACCCTTGTGGTCAAATATATGCCCCACAGAACCATGCACATCCACTAACATTCGTGGCCTCAACTCCAACCTTAATAGTCTCCACTAACATCTTCAGTCTACTAAACCATCTGCCTAATCTTTTTGGCAGAAACTCAAATCTCACCTCTCCCCTATCAACTTTCCAAACTACACTCTAACTCCTTTTTGACCCAAAGTTGGCATCTGCACATATATCCGCTCTGACTTACCTTGCCAGAGCACCCAACCTAGAATTGCCCAACTCTGATCTTTGGTTGAAAATATCCCTTCCCCACTCAGTTAAAATACATTTCCTGTCTGTAATGCTTCCCTGATGCCACCAACCACTCTGAGCTTTTTAATTTCCTCTCCTTAAAAATTTATTTTCTGCAGTCCCTTTTCCTAACAGTGAAATCATCTTCCTAGGAGATTTTAATGTCCACAACAACTGGCTTTCCTTCTCCAGTTGTACAGATATTATAGGCAGAGAAGATTGCCATCACTAACGAACTTACACAAATTGTTCACTTGCCAACCCGAATACCAGATAACCTGAACCATTCTCCAATCAATGACCCTTCCAAATATACAGTGAATGTAGTGAGCCCTCTAGGTAATTATGACCACAATCTAGTGCTCATCTCATTCCCCCATGCAACAACACTTACATAGGGGATTACAATACAGCCACTCCCATAGAAGAGTAGTCTGGCATTAGAACAGTGCCAAGTGGGACAGCTTGTGTGATTTCTATGTCTCATTCCCATGGTTAGACTATTGTTTCCGGCCTTCCAATCCAAACATATGTATTGAATGTATCACCAAAGTAATCCTCACTAGCATGGACACATACATTTCCCACACTACTATGAAGTGCCATCCCTTGACTAAATCTTTGTTCTCCAAAAGATGTGCTAAGGCTGTACAAATGAAAAATCAAGCATACCACAACTGGCTTAGAACTCCATCAAGAACTCTGTCCTCCTTTAGTGCTTATACTCAAGCCTGAAATGAACAAGAAAACTATCAATGCTTCAAAAACAGAGCTTGAAAGAACAAAATCAGCTGCCATTTGCAGCCTGTCCAAATGGAACTTAACCTGTTGGCCTCTTGCCAAAGCAACCGGTCATAACTTTTTCCCAACAATATTCTCACCCCTATCGTATACCCAGATGACTCTACTGCATCATCACCCACAGAAAAAGACAATCTCTTGGCTTCACGCTTTGTCTCCAATGCATGAATAACTGACAATAGTAAATGCTCTCCAACCATTCCAGCTGCCCAATATACCATATCCATATGTCCACTAGGCATCCACAGATGCCGTATGGTCACTCCGATGCTCGGTGATGTGCCACACCAGGCCTCGCCATGTAGTCCTGTTGTATGCTTTTCTGGAGGCTTCAACTCTATGAAGATCAGTCACTCCACACACACCATTCATCAATCTCATTAATGGTCTACCCCTGCCTCTTTTTCCAGGAACTTTACCATCTATTACTGTTCTGAGAAGGTCCCCCTTCCATCCTATGTGTCCAAAATATTTTAACTTCTTCTGTCAATATCCTTAAGGAGCCTTAAAGTTTTACTGATCTTTTTTAACACCCAATCATTTGTATGCTTTTCAGTATATGATATCCTCAACAGCCTTCTGTAACACCACATCTCAAATGCAGCTATTCTTTTCTTATCTGACTTCTTTAGGTTTCAAGTCTCACATCCATAATTCGCTGTTGGAAAAACAACTGCATCCAAAATCCTCAACTTTGTTCCCATGGAGATAGATCCGTCCTTCCAGTTTTTAGACAAGTCTCTGACTATTGTTTTAGCCATTCCTAATCTTCTTCTGATGTCTTCTGAATAGCAATTCAACGCATTAATAATAGATCCCAGGTACTTAAACTTACTGACTTCCTCGATTCTTTCTCCATTAAGGTACACTTGTTTCTCAAGAGCTTCCCTGTTTGCATTTCCTTTGAGAACCATAATCTTTGTCTTGCTAGGATTGAGTTGAAGTCCTGTTATTATTGATCTTGTTAACTTTATCAAGAATTTGTCCTAGTTCTTCCTTTTCATTACAGAGGAGTACAGTATCATCAGCATACCTCAGATTACTGATCAATCTACCACCTATCCTAATTCCTGTCTTGAGCATATCCAATGCTTCTTGCATGATGCCCCCCATATATACTAAACAAGTGAGGAGATATGCCCAATATACAATATCCCCCTATATCCTTTTACCAGAAAGATCCAAAAAATATTGTCTAAATTAGGCACAAAAACGTCTTCTCCTGGATCTGATGGCATTCCTCCAATTGTCCTGAAGGTTTGTGCAGCAGAACTAACTCCTATCCTATGCCGCCTGTATATACTCTCTTACTCCTCTGGTATCTATCCCACAGTCTGGAAAATGTCCTATATTCCCCATTCCCAAGAAAGGCGAAAAATTACTGTCATTTAACTACCGCTCTATCTCATTCACTGAGATCAGTCTTATCTAAAGTATTGGAGAAAACCATCAATTCCCAACTCCTATACTACCTTGAGGACACCCAGCTATTAAACAGCCATCAATATGGATTCCATTGCAGCCGATCAACAGGAGATCTACTCACACATATCACCCATTTCTAGACAAATGCCATGGAGGTCTGACGAATCTCAAGTAGTTTCACTTGATATCTCCAAAGCTTTTGACTGGGTCTGGGACAAAGGCTTACTAAGCAAACTCCCATCTTAGGTCTGTCTCAGGACTTCTGCAGTTGGATTACTAGCTTTCTGTCTGGATGCACACAATGTGTTCCACAAGGTTCTGTTCTCTTGTCCCTGTCTCTTCCTTCTATATATCAATGACCTACCTCAGTTGACCTTTAACCCAATGCACAGTTTTTGCAGATGACAGCACACTGCACTCCTCCCTTTCATTCAATAAACCTTACTCTACACAACTCGCCTCAACTTACAGAACATCAACAACCACTGCCATCAATTCTGATCTCCAAGCCATCCTCCAATGGAGCTCAGATAACCTCATTAATTTCAATGCTAGAAAAAAACCAGTTCTGTCTAATTTCTCACAAAAAAAGAACCATTTTCTCCCATTATTATTTCTAATAACACTCAAATTTCCAGACAAGATGAGATCTCTCTTCTTGGAATTACCAACATCAGGCATCTCCTTGCATAAACACATCATAACCATTGCATCCTCAGCTTCTAAAAAAAATTAAGATTTCTCTTTTGCTCGACATTACTTCACCCTGAATAGCTGTTAACCTTGTACAAATCACAAATCCACCCAGCTATCTAATACTGCTCTCACATTTGGAGTGAGGCTCCTAAGAGCTGCCTCAAAATGTTAGACTCAATACAGAGGAGAGCAATTAGATTGATTAATGACCCATCTCTTACCAACTAACTTCTACTACTTTCACACAGACGTTTGATTTCTGCAATTTGTGTATTCCATAAATATTTCCATGGTAAATGTTCATTTGAAATAACATCGATAATTCTCCCACAGTACTAAGCCCATTGGAACACGTGCAGCTGCCACCCAACATCCCTTCACAGTACACCTTGAAACCCACAGAACAAATTTCTTTTTCTCCTCCTTCACCCCTGCTACTGCTGCATTGTGGAAGTCTTCCTCCTGATGTGTTTCCCAAGGAATACAATATACAGGCTTTAAAATCAAATTAAACAAGTTTCTCCTTTCCTAATCCACTTCTCGAGTATGGATTCAACATAAAAATAAAAAATATTATGGGAACGGCCACTACCCAGACCAAGAAGATGAGCTCTCAATAAAGGTCAAACCAGTCTTAGTAGTGGCCTTTCCCATACACTGCAATTACACACATCTGAAAGGGGGTGCGTGCATGTGTGTGTGCATGCGCACGTGCTTTGCATTATGGGATACTAAAGCAACTGATGTGAAGTCATTAGAATCTATATACAAGTAGCCCAGTCGTGAAGATACTTCAAGTGCAAACATTGTTTACTTACAAAAAATTATATAATTGGTTTAATCCTTTATCCAAGTGTAAAAATTTTACCCAAGTCCTGAAAATAGTTCAGGTGGAAACTGTTTGCTCACACTTGGATAAAGGATTAAACCAAGTATATAATTTCTTGGTATCTTTAAATTTATAGCATAACCAAGTGAGAAAAGAATTTCCAACATTGCTTGCTTATGCTTGGATAAAGGATGAAACCAAGAATTTAATTTCTTGACATCTTTAATTTATAGTATAACCAAGTGAAAAAAACTTTCAAAATACTTATTAACATGTTTTTCAACATGCTCTCTAAACTTCAATGATTATGATCAATTGAGTTGGATCAGTTCTGATGGATCTTGAAATGCACATTATAAAATATATACACATTTACACAAGAATATTATTTAATTTGCCAAATATTTCAGTCTGAATATTACAGACCATCTTCAGTGGCTACATAGAAATAGTTTTAAAAAACAAGGTGGAATATTAATAATTGATCATTCACGAATAGAACGAGCCATTCTATTCGTGAATGATCAACTGTTTGTATTCCACCTTGTTTTTTAAAACTATTCCTATGTAGCCACTGAAGATGGTCTGTAATATTCAGACTGATTTGGCAAATTAAATAATATTCTTGTGTAAATATGTATATATTTTATAATCCTAATGTCACAAGTATCTTTAAAGAATTGAAATGCACATTAGTCCTTTCCTCATTAATGACAAGACCCACAGCTTTACTTGCTTTAATGAAATTAGATGTAGTTGGTATAATATTCTGATGAGTCTCCAAGGATAGCAATATCATTAGTATAAGCCAGTGATTCTCAACCTATAGGGCACAATATGTAAGGGGGTGCACAAAGAAAGTAGAAATCAAAGGAAAAACTGAAAAACTACTTTATTGAAACAAAAGCATTTAACAAAACTATTTATTGACAGAAAAACATAAAATACACTCAGAAAATAAAATAAACGCCGACCATCAACTTCTCACTGTTGGTCACTGTTGCAGTGTTACTGCTGTCTTGCCATTTCAAGCCTTATTTATACTTGCAGAAACATTTCCAGAACATTCTAGACTTCCCGTGATGAATCACAAATGTTTCCGAAAGGCCGATACAATTTAACAATCTGTGTTGTGCAACGATGCCAGATCTATACAATTTTCAAAAGATTTGATGGTGTATTTAAATTTGTATGAATATTTAAAATTTTTAATTAATTCCTAGTTTTTTTTGTTTTGTTTTTTTTCTTCTAACTTTTATGGTTTTGTCAGTGTCTCAACACAAGAACTGCAGGGGGGGGGCACAAAAACTAATATTAAAAAATGGGGGTGCACATGAAAGAAGGTTGAGAAACACTGGTATAAGCCATTAGCAAGTTCTTCCCAATCATTTCCACTCTCCTTTGTTCATTTAGGTTTCTAGTAACTTTTTTTCCAATGATAGGTTGAACAGAGTTGGTGAGAGAGAGCATCTCATTGGTAAAGTCTACATTTTATTTCAAAAAAAAAATAGATATGCCTGTAGGAAATGTACCTTGCAGAGGGTGTGTCAATTACATAGTTGCATCATATCATATGCTTGCTGTGGTATTCTGATATATTTCACTGCATCCCATGTGCTTTGATGTATCACGTAATAGGCATGTTTATAGTCCACAGATACAATTAGATGTAATTCTTTATTCAGGAATGCGTCAGCAGAACTAATCTCAAATTATGTGGTCATTTAAAGACAATGGGAAAGCAAAAGTTAGCAAAGCAGGTTTGATGCCAGGATACCATGGAAAAGAACTTCACAAAAAACCAAGTACAGGTGGTCTGTTGCAATTAACCTTGAGAGATAACAGGAATGTCAAATGGGAAGTTTGTAATAATATTAATATTTATAGAATATGTCATTGTGTCCTGTTTGCCCCTTGAAGGTACATAACAGGAATTTGATGATGAACAATAGGGCCACAGAGCTCTGTACATGGGCTGGTGCTGTTTAATTTGTACATTAATGATAATGAGAATGATCTGAGAGATCAAACAGTTTTTTTTTTTTTGAAAGACTAAATTTAGACTTCATACAAATCTCATACAAATTGAATTGGAAATTTTTTTTTTTGGACTGCACCATCTAATTTGAATAAATTTTGTTAGAAAGTTAGGGTGAGGAAAAATGGGAATTAATCACTAAATATATCCAAATTTTCTATATGCAAGTCATGGCTATTAGTATCTTATTATGTCTGCAAGTTCGTTTTTTTTTTTTTTTTTTTTTTTTTGAGATAGTGCATTAGCTAAAGAACAGGTCAGGTAGTTACAAAACAAAAACATTTATTTTAACTAGACAAGAAGTACATTTACACTCAAGAGATTGCAATTTGCAATTATTACACTTAACCCTTTTTTCAAGCAGGTAATGCAATCTGTATGACAAAGCTCACAATTACTGGGTAAACTCATTAAACATAAACTATGTACAAACTTGCACACTGCGTAAACAGATTAAATAAAATCCTTCCCTCAAATACTGACATAAATATAGCCTGACTATATATCAATTCTTAATAGAACAGCTCCCTATATCAAATTAAATGCACATTCACAGTCTTAACAGACAAGTTCTCTAATAATATTCCCACAAAACTTTGTGACTTAGTTACTGCCTTATATGCACACGTTTTCTTGTAGGCACATTCATGAATCCGAGATACACTTTCTAACTAATTACAAAAATATCGCCTACTTACATATCCACCATAAACAAAGAGTCCAAAATACAGCATACTTTATCAAAAGAAGACGCTAAAGTCCTGACAAACTTCCTGGCTGCTTGGACATCATAGGCAGTTGATAGTAGATCTTTCCTCTGTCGCACATTCAATATGGAATCAGCTGTAGTTACCGCTGGGATTGCATGTAACTGCTGAAGAAATTGGTCTGCTGCGATCTGGAGACAAAAGTCCTACGGGAGAAGAGCCTCAGTGACAGAAAAGAGAAAGCCTTAATGACGACAGGTAAAAAGCCTTGACAACGAGCAGAAAGAAAAGCCTTCACGACGACTGCCGAAAGCCTCGAGCCAAGGGCCAAATCTCCTTTTATGTAAAATTGTCACCCTTTGTTCTCTACTGCTGTCTTTTGGGATTAGCCTCTAGTGGTATCATCAATTCTGCCTGATCGGCCAACAATGGTTGACCTTGCAACCTTTGGTTGGTGTTTTGCCATCACTAATCTGGCATATCCCTACTTAGAGCTTTACATATAGTCAATGTACATGCACTTTTAGTGACACTTTATTTAGCATATCATACTTTAAATATTATTAAATATTGAGAAAGAAAAATATGTAAAATTGATTGCGAAAAATTAGCAAAGCAAAAATGATTTTGCAAAAGATTTTATGCTATCTCCTACAACAAAGATAGGAAAAATTTTTGTTGCTTGAGATAGACAGCTGTACATTTTCTGGATTGGCCAAAGTAGGATAAATAAGGATGTGACAAACATGGAATTTTTTTTTTATATCAGCCCCTGCATACAAAAAGCCCCGAGACCTATGACACAACAGTGCAATGGGAGGGGGGGGGGGATCAGAGAAGAAAGAAATTTGTTGATATGTTTCTTGAAGAGTTGTAATCATTGGTAAAAACAGCACGGAGAAGACTTTTTCCAAAAAAAAAAAAAAAAACATATGCTAAATGAAGAAAGAGGATCAGAAGTTGGTTCAGATGGGATTACGATTGAATTGTATATAAACACTGACTAGCAACTACACAGGTTCATACATGATCAGAAGAAATTGGAGGAATGGTAGTTGCCAGGTCAGTGTAGCAGCATCCATGGAAATGCCTATAGAAATGACAATGCAGCAACAGAGCATCTATGCAGAATATGGCTGGAGAAAATCAGAGAGAGAGAGAGGTCATCTATTAAGCAAACAGGGGCGGGGCAGTAGTGTTCGGCGCCTGTGTGCAAAACTTTAGTCGGCGCCACTATACCCCTCCCCCAATAAAAAACACTTTATAAAAACGTTATTTTTAATATTTGTTGCCAATAAAGTGAGTATTTCATTTTGAATTTTATCTCCTAAATAGGGCATATTTTTAAAGTCAGGATCATTAGCTACACGTCACACGTGTTCCAATATAAAAGGATCAAACTTTTCTAACATCTCAATGCATTTTAAAAAATTGCCATTATTGTGATCGTAAAGTTTATTACTTTTACCACGAAGAGCTAGATTTTGTTTGCCTAAAAACTGTACTACAAAAATTATTCTTTTTATAACTTCATACTAACGTTTCCTTTCATTATCTAAAACTGTTTGTTGCAAATGATCAATACAAGTTTTATTTTTTAAGGATGTCATTAATTCTGTCTATTTTTTGTAATTGTTCAAATGATTTAAATTTTTCTCATGACGATTCAGGTACATTGTAAGATGTTGCCTTTATTCCTGATAACAGCAGAATATAGAATAAAGTTAAGAACTGCAGCGTTTAGAGCAAATGCGAGTGTGAACAAGATTAAACAAATTCAAATGCGTGTCATCCCGTAAACAGTAAACTCACGCAAGTTCAAGTTTTTACTTGTTTACGCTAAACTACTTGTTAGAACTAGGATCAGAATAAAATAAGATCTTAAAGAATAATAATAAATAAGTGATTATAAATAATTTGTTTAAGACAAATCTATGAAATATAATTAAAATTTAAACAAAAATGTAATTTATTTTGATATAATTAATGAAAAATATTTTTTTAAAGTATTTCCTCCTTGCCTGAAATCTTTGGTGCCTTTACTATCCTGGCGCCTGTGTGCATCGCACACATTGCTGGCACGCCTCTGTAAGCAAATGTCCCCCCCCCTCTCTCTCTTCTGAATACAGTCAAGCATTTTGAAGGAAGTTTTAAGTGCATCACTGTCAAATTTGCAAACAGTATTCCAGAATCAGGCAGTTTTAATTTCTTTTTTTTTGTTTTAGGTGTTTATCAGGTTTTTTGCGATTGTCTTCTCCCATTATTTGGTTTAGAAGAAGCTGTAAGATCAATCCTAAAAATTCTTGTTTAACACAGCATGGCCTATACCAGACTAGACCACAAAATTTTCTGGTCAAACACCCATCTTTTACATAGACTTCATTTAAATTGTTAACACTTGTTGCAGTGCTAAGTGCTACTGCTTTGCCCTAACTCGAATGTAAATTATGTGTTTTATTAGAAAAAAATTGGGATAGCCGGATTCCTGTTAATTATAAATAATAATTTTTAAAAAAATTGTATACATGTATTAACGTTATATCTACTGTGCTATATTCTAGCACACAGCTGATATCTCTTTTGAAATTCATTGTTGTAGTTCTACCTTTTTTGAACTGTTGGTTATGTTGAAGATTATCTGTAAGTTTTCGATCGAAAGATGGATATATATATATATATATATATATATATATATATGAGTAAAAAACTTTCTTTTGTCAGTGCACTCATAATTTTTTTCTTCTCTCTTTGTCACAAGTGCTTCTGAATACTTGATTTTTAGATTTTTGGCACATCACCCCCAAATCTGAAAACGGTATTCTGAAGTGTTAGATTAGGCATCAAGGCTGGTTTTGGTTTTATATGGAGTTAGTAGTTGTATAAGTGAGAAATAGTACATCAAGTTAAAGAATTCCCAGTTTTTTTTTAGAAGCTTTTGTATGTGATGACATATGCTTCTAGCTGAGAAGGGCTAGACGCATATGTCAGCCCATAAAGAATAATTGCTAGCATGAAATGACAGATTACTAATGGGTAAGGTAATTATTAGAGGGTAAGGATGGGACATTAGGCCAAAAGCTATAGTTGGTTCTCCACATTCCTTAAAAGCTATGTGGAGGCCTCCTCTCAGTTATCTAGCTTTGACCCTTAATCACAAAATATCAAAAGTCATGCAGTGGTGTTTTGATACAGTTGCAGCTGCATAGGTTCAGTGAAGAGTAGGTCATGACCTAGATGTTTGTAATCCAAACATGATTTGTATTTATGTTCAGTCCATTAATGTAATGTGGGTTAAGCGTATTTGGAAGAGTTTGTGTGTTTTATATGGATTTTTTCTTTCTTATGAATTTTTGTATTGTTTTTGTAATTTGCAGCATTATTCTCTAATCATCTTTAAGTGCCTCCTAGCACAATTGGAAGAATTACAGTATATTGTGCCCTTCAATTGGAAAAGGCCTAAGTTTGATTCTTTTATACAAGAGGAATCTTTATATGGGTTTCTTCATTTGAAGGTGAGTTAGCTGATCTCATAGAGGCAGCAGGGGATTTTTTTCTCCTGTAAACTTGGGTTTTCATTCTGCACATAGGCAAATTGACCTTCAGAACACATGCAATTTACGGACAAAAAATACTGTTGTGGTGGTGATGAGCAGTAGATGCCATTGACATAGTTGTGTAGTAGGAGAATTAATAGGGGAGACGTTACATGTGTGTGTGTGTGTGTAGCACAGTGGAGTAGTGCACCCACCCATGATGAATCCTTGGACTGCTTGAAGATGCAATGTAATAATAATCGTTTTCTGCTGTATGTCTGTCAAGGAGCATACTAAATATTATGATATCCAATACAGTATTTTGTGGCTAGCTTCCCATCAACAACTTTCTTCAAAATTACATGTCAGATCTTGAATTTGATTAGATATTTTATTTTCATCTTCTAAAACAAGCCTAACTGCATTAACCCACTTATATCCTGGTTGTATTCTGGGCCTGCTTCCTGTGATTTTTTTTTTCTTTCAACACTCAGTTTAACTTTTCTATCACTCTTTTGTAACCATACCATCTTAGATTACCTCTGTTTACACATTCTCAAATTTTAGTAATCTCAATTACCCCCCCCCCCGATATCTCTAACTAAACACGGCAAGATTAACCTTGAGAGATTTATGTTCAAGTACTTTATAAGACTAAACATAGCAAAGTTAGACAAAGTTAAGCTAAGACAAATAAATAAGTCAATACATTACAAAGGCATAGCTGACATTAAAATTTAAATAATTAACGTTATTTTACAATAGTGCTACTTAACACTGCACATCTTAATCAGTGAATATCTCATCTATTATTATTTTGTACTCTCATTACAACTTGATTTATAATCAGATATAGCTCAATTCAAATTGCTAATTTGTGTGCTGATTTTTGCACTTGTTTCAATTTTATTCATACTAAACATGCATTTTATGTGACTCCTACCCACAAAAGGTTGGAAAGCTAACAAGAATTCTTAGGATTGATCTTACAGCCTCTTCTAAACCAAATATCTTGTTTGCCCAAATTATGAGAGAAGATAATTGCAAAAACCTGATAAACACCTAAGACAAAAAGGTTAAATCTGCCTGATCCTGGAAACTCTTCTAAAAACCAAACAGGGAACATTTTCCAAAGCTACTTTAAGCCTCTAATAAATAGTGGTCTCACACACCAAACAATGAAATTCATCTCCTAAAGACATTCATCTAAAGGACTTTTGCAAGTATTCATGCTTGTGGAGGGATTTGAACCCAAAGCATGTTGGCTGGAGAATGAATATGCTATCTACTCCAACAGCTTGAACCCAGGCTAGCAATATACATAAGTGAAAATTATATCAAAAAAAAAAAAAAAAAATCAGCTAACGCCTTTTTATTCCCGTATACGGGAGTAGGCGAGGCCATTTAGCCCTATCTAACTTTTGTAGACTGAGTGGGCAGTTCAATCTCTACTGGTACCCAATCAGAGACAGATGGCCCAAGGCTATCACTAATTAAGCGGTATGCAGTGAAGAGAGAGAGACGGCTCAAATGTGCCGCCATCTCGTGGTCCCTAACACAATATAACACAATATATTTAATGTCTGAAATAATGTGGGTTCTACGGTCGATTTTCTCGAGTTTACAGGACGAAAAACCCGAGTTTCCGGGAGGAAAAACCTGCTTACCCTTGCCAGAGATCGACTAACTCGGGAACCGGTCGAAAAAAGGCTTAGAAAAATTTCCTCTAGTCGCCGACTAGACTCGAAACCAAGTCTTCCTTCGTGCAGCCAAGCGCGGCGGTGTGCAAACGCCACATCCACTGAGCTACACAGGCTCCTGAAAATTATATGAATAAATATTATTTTTTCACATATATGGTGTTTTTATTGTTTCTGAGTTTACAATACTCTTTTTTTTTTTTTGGTTGTTTTTTCAAAATACAAATCAACTATATTAACATATTTCACCTTCGGTTACTTGCTAATCAAATCAGTTTCCAATCCCTTTGAAAACACAATAACAAAATGAAATAGTTAACTGCAAAAGAATGTGCACTATTCTGTTACTTACCATCGTTACCACATTTCCAACACACTCAAAAGTATAATCCAAACCTCCATCTGTCATTTCAATTAGCACTTCCTGAATTGGTTTTTCAAAATCCTTTGGATTGACAAATTCAGTATATCCAAATTTCTTTGCTAATTGTAACAAAAAAATAAATAAATAAAATAAAATAAATAAATAAAATTGTACTTTTAGCATGGTCTCTGAGATTTCAACATGTATTTCAAATCTTTTGGTGATGAGAACCAGTTCTACAATTAAATGAGCTATATGTCCAAATGAAATACTATGGAAACACAAATACCTATTTTCAAAAAGGTTTCTAAATTCAAAATATGGTTAGTCAAAAATTCATTGAAAAATACTTTTGAAGATAGCACTTTGTGAAAATACTTTCCTAATTACTTTATAATATCAAAGTTAATAAATACATAAGCAGAAAGAATCACTGTTTTGGAGTGTATGGTGGCCAGCACCACCATACCCCAAACTGATGGACTGATTCTGTTGAATCAGTCCATCAGTTTGGGGGGTGATTGCTGGCTGATCTCAGTCCACTAAGATTAGCCAGCTTTGTATTTGTTGTAGGTGCTCCAGCAGCACCATATCCTGTTGAAAAACATCCCTTTGATATCTCAAAAATTCAGAGATTTTTGGAGGCATCAGAGAAACTGTTCTTTGAAGACAAAAAAGATTATATCATTGTTCACAGTTATCAATGCCACATGTCAAGAGGCAGACTAAACTATACGTTTCTGGCAGTATAAAATTTCCATTATTTCAACTTTGCTCACTCATACTGTGCTTTTTATGCTTTAAGCATTCAAATTAATATGTTCATCATCAGTAAGCAATACTTTCAGAATTGCAAAATTTTCCTATATAAATATATGAAAAATCTCACACACCTTTATCAATACTGGCAGCAAATGAGACACACCTTTTGTGCAACTTTGTGCAGCTACAAATCCACATCCTCTCAATGCTGTTTTGCGAGTGCTAGAGCCAAAGGATATCATAAAAACTTTCCTACAACCATAACATCAACTGTACTAATCTCCAAATTTTATCCATTAATAAAAGCATCATCAGATCACTAAAGGCCAAAATGCCTTAATTACAAAGGTCAATAAGGAAAATGTAGATATTCCAAACAGAAAATCGGCAATAAAATAAATGAACTTGTTCAGATATCAACATTTACAGAAGGAAATTATGATTACATTAATAGAACCAAGAATAAAACTAAAGAATTACTAGCACCTGTTGCTACCTCTATAACAGTAATTGACAGCCTAATATTACTTATTATTTCAAGGTGGGATAGTAGACAGATTTTACTTTGTCAGAAAAATAATTTTTATTTTTTATTTTAAATTGTTATATCGATGTTTGTTTCTATATATCATTTATGCTTAATTTTATTTGTTTACTTATATCTATCCTTTCTTACCAAAAACTTATACAATCAAAATCCTACCAGCTGCTCTATTGTTATATATTTACCTTTTGTTATTTATTCTTTCTTCTCTTACTTTTAATCTTATTCTTATATCTAGGATTGTTTCCTCTTCGGATACTGGCGAATTTATATTTTTCTGCACCAGCCAGTATCCTATAGTAGAAAAGATCCTTACTCGGGGAGACAATACTAGATTCTTAGCTGTCTTACACAATATCTTATTTAAACAGCTGCGTATAGATTCAGATTATTGCAGTTGTGACCTTAATCTATAATTATATACACTGGCTAATTCCTTCCTGGCAAATTAGGTTCTATTTTTATAAGTGGTAAGTTGGAATTGTAATCAGGCATGACTCAGGTTCAGATAAATATGACATGTTTATTGGAATATCTAAAACACAATACAAGATTCATACACTCAATTATGTTAAATACTAAATAAAACTCTAAGAGATTAACACATTCTAAACTAATTAAATCTTATAAGGCATGCTAAACACAGTAACTGCACATTGGGATATAGATAGCAAATGATATGAAGTTAAGCTAAATTCCTTTCAGTAGTATTACTCGTAAGAGAAAACTAACAAACATTCTAATGTTACTGAGATACTAAATTCTACTATTCTTACTGCATCAAGTTAATCCTATCACAAACAAAATTACAAAAGATCTCTTCCAAACAATTCTTCTTACTCTCAAAGGAGGTTAACTTTCTAAATAGAGCCTGTCCATAAAGTTCTTAATTTCACATTTGTAAACAATCTTCTCTCTTCTAATGAACTTTCACACAAAATTAGAGTAATTGCACCTTACTAAGCTTTTTCCGCGTCGTTCTGCACCACGTGTACGTCTGGATACTTCTCATCTATTGGCTGTCCATACGCTAACGTAGGGGGTTATGCTATCTTCATTATTTCTGCCGAAAACAGACTCAATCTCTGCATTTTAGGAACGTTGATGGGACTTTTCAGCGACGACTTGATTCTGCTAGGACTGGAAATTTACCTTCAGCTTTGCAGAGAATCCTACTTCATTTTAAGAAAACGCTCGCAGTCCGACATCTTATCACAGACTTCACCCCCCCCCACGTGAAACTGCCCGCTAACTTCCGAACCACCAAAACAGGAAAACGTTATGACCAGAGAGAGTCCTCCGATATGGGCCCAACCCCTTATATTCTTCTATAGAGCACCCTCTTTTCTCCATCCCCTTTTTGCACACAGCCCTTATCTTTTCACCCCTTTGGTACTTATTACTTAGCAACTTTTTAGATGACTCACAGTAAATTTTACATATCTTAAGTGAGGCTTAAATTAAAATTAGATTATCTCTCTTTTTAGACATATTTAAAATGAAATCTTATTATAATCACCACATCTTAAATACAAGGTACACAAATTTTACATAAAGTGAAGGTTTCACTTTTAATTACAACTGATGTGCACGTATTTCTCTTTGCCAGCAAGTTTTATATGTTAGATTCTAAATGAATGATTTCTTTCCAAGATTCCTTCATTAATAAAAGCATCGTCAGATCACTAAAGGCCAAAATGCCTTAATTACAAAGGTCAATAAAGAAAATGTAGACATTCCAAACAGAAAATTGTCAATAAAATAAATGAACTTGTTCAGATATCAACATGTACAGAAGCAAATTATGATTACATTAATGGAACCAAGAATAAAACTAAAGAATTACTAGCACCTGTTGCTAACTCTATAACATTAATTGACAGCCCAGCATTACTTATTATTTCAAGGTGGGATAGTAGCCAGATTTTGCTTTGTCAGAAAAATAATTTTTATTTTTTATTTTAAATTATTTATTTCATTTTTATTTTAAAAAATAAAGAAAAATATGTAGAGAATTTTAAGATATACCAGGAAAAGCATGTAGAAATCATGTTGTGTTGTACTTGACTATGGAACATGACAAGAATTTGTCTGGCACTTTGTTTGTCAAAGTGCCATTTTTTCAACAAAGTGCCATTTGTCAAAAAAGACAAAAGACACTTTTGTCAAACTAAAGGTATGCAGAGGTGAAAATCTATCGATTCTCATAGACAGGCTTATACGTTGGTTATGCATTATTAAAACACTTAAGGAATTGAACAACGTACTTAAGGATATAAATTAAATTATACTTTAATAAATATTTTCCGATATTTCGGCAACGTCACATTCCCATCTTCTAAAGGAACTTACAAAAAAAAGGCACGTGCACGTAGGCACTACAACACAGTAACTGGGAATGAAGAGATGAAGCTATTGTTCTCCTAAAAGTCCTGATGGTGCCCTCTAGCAGGCTAAGTAGGTGTTCTTGGCCATTGGGCTGAAGGTCTGCTGATGTAAGCCTCCCAAATTTGGGGCAGTAACATACAACCAAATTTGTTGAGGTTTGGAGAATTTCTTAGGGCTGAGGCTGATTCCATAAATAGTCTTTCGAATTTGTATTTGCTACGGTATATTACTGTAGCGTTCTTCCACCGTATTCTGTGGCGTGTATCCAGAGCATGGTCTGCAAGACCAGAATGGCTGTACTTGTGAAGCTGGATGTAGTCCTTGTGTTCAGAAATTCTGATATTCGCTGTCCTGCCTGTTTGACCAAAGTAAGACAGTTTACAACTGCAAGGGGCCTGGTACACACCAGGTAGGTCTAGGGGAAGTGGCTGGTCTTTAGTGGAGCGGATAAGGGATGCCAATTTTCTGTAAGGTTTGTAACAAGAGGTCAGGTTATGCTTTTTTAAGATTTTGGTAATCTTTTCCGAGGTGCCTCGGATGTAGGGAATGGTGATGGATTTTGAAATATTAGATTTTGAAATATTAGAACCTACAAAAACCACAGATCCCCTCCCCCACTCCATAACAAGTAATCCTTGTTGTGGAGGGGGGGGGGGATCTGTGGTTTGTAGGTTCTAATATTTTTTAGATTTTTTGGGGGTAGCCATTGGCTGAGAAAGTGTTCAGGATGCGATTTAGTTCAGTGTTTAGGGCCAAGTCGTGTGAACAGATTAGTTTAGCCCTGTTGTATAGTGTTTTCACTACTCCATATTGTTGTGAGGGGTGGGGAGGGATTATTGGTGAATGTAATTGCCTGTATGGGTGGGTTTTCTGTAAACTGAGAAAACCAAGGATCCATTAGGCTGGCAGGTGACTAGTGTGTCTAGGAAAGGGAAGCTGTTTTTTTCCTCTTTTTCCAGGGTGAGTTTGATTCTGGGGTGTTGGTTGTTTAAGTGTGTTAAGAAGGAGAGAAGTGTTTCAGAGCCATGTGGCCAAATAGCGAACACATCATCAACGTAGCGAAGCCATATGGTTGGTTTTTGTGGGACAGAGGCTAAGGCTTTTTCTTCAAAGGTCAAGTTAAAGAAATTGGCCAGGGGTGGGGAGAGTGGTGAACCCATGGCTGTCCCATGTATTTGTTTGTAGAATTTTCCCTGCCAAACGAAATAGCCTGAGTTCATTGTGAACTGAAATAAGGCTGAGATATCGGGAGAAAATTTAGCTTGGATTAGCTCTAAAGTTTCCTTGAGTGGGACATTTGTGAATAAAGAGGAGACGTCAAAGCTGACCATTATGTCATTACGTTGGAGTGTAAGGTTTTCTATGCTGGCTTTGAAATGGGCTGAGTTTTTTTTATGTGTGATGGTGTGTTGCCAGTATAGTGTGTGAGCTCTTTGGCCAAATGTTTAGCTAATTTGTATGTGGGGGAATCAATGCCATCCACTATGGGACGTAATGGCACATTTTCTTTGTGTATTTTTGGGAGTCCGTAAATACGGGGGGGGGGGGGTATAGAGTTAAACGGCTTTAATCTGTTGGTAACTTCTACAGGCCAAGAAGTGACTCTCTTAAGGAGCCTGTGAAGTTTTCTGATTTGAGAGTTGGTGGAATTGTAATTGTTGGGGAGGTAAGTAGCCTGATCTAATAGAAGAGCATTCAGCTTACCTGTGTAGTCCTTTTGGTTAAGTACTACAGTTGCATTGCCCTTATCCGCTTTGGTGATAACTAATTCTTTATTATTCTTCATTTCCTGTAGAGCTTTATATTCCTTGTTGGATATGTTGGTTTTTGGTGGGATTGCTTTGGAAAGGACACAAGCTACATCCAGTCTTACACTGTTGGTGACTTGATGTGGAAGGTGGTGGATTCCGCATTCAATCTGGATCATAATATCCTCACTAGGTATTTTATTGGGAGCAATGGCAAGTTGTGGCCACGTGACAGCGCGTTGATTGCTTCAGGCTTCAGGGTGACTGAAGAAAGGTTAATTACGGTATCGGTAGCAAGTTTTGGAAGGATGGTAGCATTCTTTTTTAATTTTTCAAATTTTTTCATCTGTTGGCCTCGTATTTTTTCAAATTCTTTGTCGGCAGCGGTACATGAGAAAATCTATTGATTTCAGGATGTATAAGTAACCAATAATTAATTTCTAGTAGTCCTTTCTTGTAAAACACAGGCTTCATTTTTATGCACTTTGAAATAAATATATCAGAATTTTTATTCACCTATACACCTGCTTCCAGATGAGTGGAATAAATGACTCCATACAGTAAAAAAATATTTCTGCTCTACTATATGAACAGAAAGAATTATCAGACAGAAAAAATTAAAGCAGAAGTATCACATCCAATAAATACAGTACAATTTCCTAACAACTTATTTCAGAATAACAGATAACTTCCTTTACTTTTTCGAAGTTTATTTCCAAGGGGGGAAAAAACTTCCAAATCTTTTAAATCTTGTTTTAGAAAACTAGAATACAAAAGGTGGTAAAGAAAAACAGAAAACTTTATCCAAAATTTGCATTTCAAAACCTGCTAACATGCCAAATACTATTTGATACAGATATCAGTAGTGTGAAAGCTGGGATTTAAAAAAAAAATAAAAAAAAAAGTCAACCACTGGTAACTTTTTTTAACAGAAATATGTAAATTTTTTTTTAGTAAATGAATAAGTATTTGATTATTTTATAAAAGCAACAATGACTGTGGTGCTGTGTTATTATACATGTTTACTTCCATTTCTGAGGATTATCAGAGATAAGGGAAGAAGTATAGAAACTAATAGTATTACCATACTAAATTATTGCAAGTTCACACATGCGAAGTTTTCTTTTCTCTCCGAGGAGTGCAGCTTTCTATTGATTTCAGAATTTTTTTTTTTTAAGTCATTACAGAAAGCAGCTGACACAAAGAAAAACTTGGCCCATATTGCAGATCTAAACAGCAGAACAGGAAATGAATATCAAACAAATAGAATCTTTAGGAAAAAAAATAAGTGTCGAGTATTCGTGAATTTCTGTTCAGGACATGAATCAGTTATTACTAATACTGTGTTCCAGCAAACAATGTGCACAAACTCATATGTTATTGTTGATAGCAGCATTCTGGTTCAAGACAAGAATATATGACAGTAAAATACAATGCATTTACCATTTAGTTTTGTCAAATGAAACTGAATATCACATGGAAAAGAAGAGTATAAGAAAGGTTTAAAAAGAATCTAAGTTGAGATGCCTTCAGAGGTGAACTCTAAACTCAAACACACAAATATTATTCAAAAAAGAAAAAGAAAATAAAGAGTGAAGACAAAAATCAAACCATGAAGAATCATTAACTAATCATTGCTCAGAAAAGCATGTAGTGAAGTTGTATTTTTTTTAAGCAGCCTTAAGAAAAGGCCAAGAAGAACTGAGGAAAGAAAGATTAGAGAAGACCAAGCTAGGTTCATGTGAAATACAGGGGGTCAAGATCTGATTTTCACTTTAAGACAACAGTTAAGAGATCATGGGAATATAACAAGGATCTACTTGAGTTTTATAAATCTGATAAAGGCATACGGCAATATACCAAAAGCTCTTCAAAACACTACAGTTGCATGATGTAAATGGTATATTATATCAAGCAGTACATAGTCTATGTTTCAGTGACAAGTCAGCTGTTAGAAATGAGGTGTGACACAAGGCTACACATTATATTCCCTGTTATTCATGATCTATATCAGGCCTGCACAATATACGGCCCACGAGCTGCATTGCTATTTATTTTGGCCCGTCTGCCTGATTGAAATTATTTAATCATATGGGGGAATATGAAATTAGACTATTTTTTCCTAGCGTTGAATTAAATTTTTACTAAGACTCTGCATGTTTACGTTCATGAGATTAATGTCATCACAATCATGTTTCTTTCAACTCGACAATAAATTGCATTTGGAGTTATTCCCACTGTCGTATTTAACAAACAAATTATTACAATCGCTCCGAGGTTTTGTTAGCACTACTGTTGCTGCAGGGAAATTCAAAGTTACATCTCTGTGATGACGACGATGTCTACAAACAAGAACAAATCGTATTACACAAAGTTGGCCGTGCCTCGACTGACTTTGGCAGTGTAGTGGTTGGTTGTAGATGTTATTGTAACCTGCATTATTGTGAGTTTTTCGTCATTAGTTTTTTGTAATTAATATTGTCAATCTCGACACAACGAGCTTAAGTAAAAAGTGTAAAATAGATTAGGAACATCAAGCATTTAACCCTGAGTGGACAAACAAATATTTTTTTACATTGTTTAAGGACAAAATAGTGTGCATCGTTTGCCGGAAATCTATCGCTGTGCTAAAAGAGTACAATCTGAGACGTCATTTTGAATCGAAACATCCTATCCTTGGCAAGTTGGATGCAAGTGAAAAGCAAATAAAAGCAGCAAAGTCATTGAAAGTCCTTAGCAGTGAGCAACAAGCCTTTAAAAAAGTGGCACCTGCAAATGAAGTTGCTTAAAAAACCACAAAGGTAAGCTTAAAAATATCACAAGAAATAGTTTGTGCTGGCAAATCATTTACTGAGGGAGAGTTTATAAAAAAAGTGTCTGATGATTGCCGTTTCCGAATTGTGTCCTGATAAGAAAAATAATTTTGGAAATATCAGTTTGTCCCGTATGACTGTTCAGCACAGGGTGGCTAATATTGCCAAGGATCTTAAAGATAATCTGCAAAAATCGGCTAGTGAATTCGTCTATTATTTGCTTGCTATGGATGAAAGTACTGATGTGAAAGATACTGCACAGCTTTTAATATATGTAAGAGGCATTAATAAGAATTTTGAAGTGACAGAGGAGCTTGCTGGTTTGTGTTCAATGAAAGGAAGAACAACAGGAAAGGAGATCGCAGAAAATGTAAAGAAGTGTGTAACCAAAAAACAATCCTTAAATTTCAAGAATTTAGTAGCAGTTTGCACTGATGGTGCCCCATCTATGTGTGGAAAAAATGTTGGTGCTGTAACATTTATTGAACAGTATGCAGGTAAACCATTGACAAAATTTCACTGCCTAATTCATCAGCAGGTGTTATGTTCAAAGGTTTTACAGTTTGATCATGTGATTAAAGTAGTATTTGCTCTGGTCAACTATATTTGAGCTCGGGGCTTGAAACACAATGTTTCAGGCATTTCTAGAAGAAAATGATGCAGAGTATGAGGATCTACCATATCACACTGATGTACGTTGGTTGAGCCACGGTAAAGTTTTGTCATGCTTTGTAGCTCTACTAAAAATGAACTATTTGAATTTTTGGAATCACAAGAAGATATGGAAAAATTCCCAGAAATAACGGATGAAGAATGGAATCAAGATTTATTTTTCTTGTGTGACATTTTGGGTCACTTGAATGACCTTAACTTACAGCTTCAAGGAAAAAATAAGTATGTTTTTCAGTTAATGTCTCTTATAAAGGCATTCAAATTAAGTTTGTTTTGAAATCAACTTGCTAAGGGGGGATATGTCACATTTCTTAACTTGTTAACAGAATATTCCATCAGAATATCATTCAATGGTGGGTGGAAAATATAAGAAGCACATATCACTTGTAAGTGAGGAGTTTCAGAAAAGAATGCCATTGAGTAATAAAGATGAAGTCCGCATAAAAGTGATTGAGGATCCATTTTCTGTCGAAGCAGGAAATCTACCTGTTGAACTGCAGATGGGAGTTATTGATCTCCAGTGTTCTGAAAACTATCAGGTGAAGCATAAGGAGAGTACTTTACAAGAGTTTTATTCTGTTCTGGATCAGGATAAATTTAAAAGTTTGTTGGATACTGCCTACCAGGTATTTTGTATGTTTGGGAGCACATATACACTTGTGAACAAACATTTTCGATCATGAACTTGAACAAAACCAAACAGGATTCATCTTTAAGTGATATCAATTTAGAGGCCATATTAAGAACAGCCACTTCAAGCATGACACCAAACTTTGGTAAAATAGTGGCAACAAAGAAATGCAATGTGTCACATTGTGAGTCGCTAATATTTCACTGAGAATAAGTGCGATATTCTCAGTGAAATTATTACTAAACATTGTGTTTATGTTTAAGGATTTTTATTGAGAAATTTTGCAACTATATCTGTTTGTAAATAATTTTGATTATAATTTTAATTGTAACTTTCTAAAAAAATTAAATATGCATATTAATTAGTATTTACTGTAGACCTACTAACAAATTTACTTAAGTTTAGCTGCAGTGGACTAGTCTAAGATTCAAGGTCCGAAGTGATCTGGCCCTTGGTCAGGTGGTCCAAGTTGGGTTTGGCCCTCAAAGACAATCAAGTTGTGCAGGCCTGATCTATATGGATGACATTATGAAGAAAAGTGAAGTCAGATCTGATATCAAAATTAGAAATGTTAATCTCAGCTCTTTACTTTATGCAGATATAATATTCTTAAATAAACCCAGTACAAGTTTGCAAGATTCCTTAATGAAATTAAATAACTTATGTAATAAATATGGCATAAAAATCAACAATAAAAAGAACACAAAAAAAAAAAAAAATAGGCAGAAACACTGAACTCGTCAACCACACCCTGAATGAGAAACCTATTGAACAGATGAAACATTTTGGCTATTGAGCGACAATTTTTAGTAGAGATGGCAAACTAAATATGGAAACAGAGAACAGATTTAGCAAAACTGTTATGTTAGGGAGTCAAATGAATAAGTTTATATGGAATAAGGCAGAAATTAGTCAAAATACTAAGCTAGCTGTATACAAGACAGTGTGTGTGAACCAATTTTAACTAACGGATCTGAGAAATATAGCACTTCAATGTATTTCCTCATCTGGAACATCAAAAGGTTCCCATTCTGATATCACACCTCTAGAATAGTTGCATGTCCAAATTGGTATTTTCATCCGTAATGTTGCTGACATGTTTCAACAAGAATATCAGACAAACTTTTTTTTTTTTTTCAACTGTTTTAGAAAATCCTGCTAATCTTTCCAATCCTTTCAGAATAAAAAAAGAGTAACATATTCCCTATTGGTTTTTCACCTGTTATATGTAATAAGAGAAACAATGGTATATATATATTTATGTACATGTGTGTGTCGGATTCTTTTGTTTCTTATTTCTGTTACCAGATGCTGTATCTACAAACTGTAGAACATTTGTGAAGGCCCTGGATAATTTAAGATGAAGGATTCATACTCAAAGAGATTTTCTGTTTCAGCAGCAGAAATACAACTTCATTCCATAGTTTGAACTGTAAAGTAGTGCTAATGAAGAAGTCCTATTTTCTTGCTACATTCTATTTGTAGGATATCAAAAGAAATTGTTTTCACTGATAAAAGAAAATTTAAAAGCCACGGCTCCGGCCATTTAGCGACAACAAATGCCCAAATTTGGAAGATACATCTTGCAGCCTTGACATAGCCCTATAGTCATTCCCACAAAGTTCCGACGATGGTCAGACGATGACCGAAACGGTCCACACCCCGTAAACCCTTGCCCCAGTTTCCACATAAGGATACCCTTCCCCTTCTTTCCCCCCCCCCCTCTCCCCACGACAAAATAATATATATATATTATTAATAGTAACCCGGGTTCCCAACCTTATTTCCCGTGTCTCAAGCACATCCCCATGTTCTCTCCCCCCCCCCCCCCCCCATTTACATACAACCTTTCAACAATAGCTTGGATTTAGAAGGCATCTTTAAACCAAAAACAAGGTATGTACAAATTTTTCCACATTTTTCATTCTGCCATAATTGCCTTCTATACACGCCCATAATGCCCTAAAATATATATATACCCCTTCTGAGTTATGTTAGCCAATGTATTAAATATAAGGGACACTCCTAAACAAAAACAGGCTAAAATAGCCATTAATTATATTAATAGTGAGATTTAGTGTATGAATGATTGATCTTCCGTAAAATCACAACAATATCAATTTTAATAATCAAGCAGAACTTGAGTGTTCAAAATAGTTTTATATTTATTATTCTGAAAGTCTATACTATATATCTTTTGTTTAGACTTATTAAATACACACACACACTTTTTTTTTTTTATTTGGTCTTGAATTAGTCATTTTTTCTGGACTGTAAAAAATGAATTAAGCTCAGAGTAATTGCACAATTGAATAGCACTGTATGCCCCCCACCCCCTTCTAATGGTACATATCAAATCCCTGATACATACCATCAGAGAGAGAGAGAGAGAGAGAGGGGCATACAGGATATTATAATAATGTATTTCATTTAGCAATAATTTCTTATTGATTTCCTCCAAAGTTAACTATTGCTACTCCCATACTGAGAGTTCTTATTTCAGTCTTCTAAAGGCACTTCTTACTCTATCAATCCACCTAGATCTTAGTCTTCCTCTAGGTCTTTTTCCTTCTATTCTGGCAAAAACCACTTGTTTTGCTAACCTTTCCCATTCTGTTTAAGTGATCATACCACCTGAGATTAGCTCTGCTAACACATTCCTGAATGCTAATAATGCTAAGCCTCTTCCTAATATCCTTCTTTTTAATATTCTACCATTGATATCATCTGTTCACTCTTAGATCTATCTCAGAACTATCAGATCTGTGGTCTCCAATCTTTGATCAAGTGTTTTATTTCTAACCCAGCTAGTGAGATCCACAAGTGCTTGAGGAACTTGATAAACAACTAAACCAAGCCAATGTAAAGATATATATTTAAAATTATTAACTGACTTAATAATAAGGTTTCATTTCACTACTAGTTTCATCGGAAATGCCGACTTCGTCAGGTGAATACAGTACCATGGAGAAAACAACATCTTAAAAATATATTGTACTTTAGACAAAACAGAGTTTAGAACAAGTAGTAGTTGTGTTTGAAATTGAGTCCGAGCATAGTTCTGGCATGAAGCACTGTGTGTGAATGATATCATGAGTGCGCTAAAACTGGATTACAGCGCTATGTAAATCGGGCAGGCTGTAACTGAGAGTGCTATTTAGATGGGTCGAGAGCTGTTTCTTTGGATTCCAAAATACGTCTTTCTAATTCATTGCAGCATTTATGGATGTTTGAAGTTGAGTTCCAGTCTATTTGATGTTGTTGTTGTCCTTCACATTGGTATTGGCCAAGAATAAAACATGGCTGGATAGGGCACTAGCATGGACTCTGTTATAAGAAATGTCATGTTGGTGTTCTTCTAGTCAGAGAGAGAGAGAGAGAGAGATGGTTTGCTGCAACTGCAAATGATTTTGTATACTCCTGGGAACTGAAGAAAGTTGTGTTTTACTTTAGGTTGACTGAGGTAAGATTGGAGTTTTGGAAAGGTGGAGAAATATGTTTTAACACTAAATTTCTTCAGAATTTTCACTAGTTTAGGAGAAAGAGAACTTATATACAGTAAGGAGATGTAGGCTGCTGGGCTTTTGAGTTATCTTCGTTACTATGCTGATTATGTACATTAAGACGATTATAGATGTTTTAGGAGAGTAACCGTTATTTAAGAAAGTCCTTTTGAGGTAACTAAGTTCTTGTTGAAGTTTCTCTTCTTCTGACAACAAGGATCTCACCCAATGAGCCAGTGTGGAAATAATTCCTAATTTCTGAGAGGGGGGGGGGGGGGGGCAGTAGTGGTGAGACGAAGCATGTAGGTATCTATCGGTGTGTGTTGGCTTTCTAAAGATAGAAATCTTGAGACCATACGTTGTTCTAGTAAGTTTTAAAGCTAAAACACCATTAACTTCTGGTTCGGATATGAAATTTATATTTTGATGAAAATTGTTTAAATGATCCAGAAAGGTTTGTAAGTTTTCTGGGCCGTGCTCCCAAATTAGGAAAATGTCGTCCATGTAACGTAGCCAGATTTTGGGTTTCAGTGTCGCTGAGGAAATGGCCTTTTCCTCAAAATCTTTCAGAAAAACGTTGGCTAGCACTGGAGACAACGGGCTACCCATTGCCAAACTGCTGTTCTGTTTGTAGATCTTGTCTTCAAATAAGAAGTATCCTGAATCCATACAATGCACAAGTAAGGCGAAAATCATTTTAGATAACTTGTTTTTTTAAAAGACTAAAGACTTCCTGGGTTGGAACATTGGTGAATAGTAAGACTATGTCGAAGCTTACCATTCTGTCTGCTTCGTTAAGTTGGATGTTCTTTATCTTCGAGACAAAATGAGCTGAGTTTTTGATATATGAAAAGGATTTTCCTGTGAGATGTTTTAAGGAGGAAGCGAGATATTTCAAGAGATTGTATGTAGGGAGTCAATGCCTTCAAGTTACCTTAAAAGGACCTTCTTAAATAACAGTTACTCTCCTAAAAATATCTATAATCGTCTTAATGTACGTAATCAATATAGTAATGAAGATAACTCAAGCCCAACAGCCTACATCTCCTTACCATATATAAGTTCTCTTTCTCCTAAACTGGCAAAAATCCTGAAGAAATTTAATGTTAAAACATATTTCTCCGCCTTTCCAAAACTCCGATCTTACCTCAGTCAACTTAAAGTAAAATACAACCTTCTTCAGTTTCCAGTAGTATACAAAATCATTTGCAGTTGCGGCAAACCATATTATGGCCAAGTCCATCTCTCTCCAACTAGAACACCAATGTGACATTTCTTATAACAGAGTCCGTGCTAGTGCCCTATGCAGCCATGTTTTATTCTCGGCCAATACTAATGTTGAAGGACGACAACATCAAATAGACCGGAACTCAACTTCAAACATCCATAAATGCTACGATGAATTAGAAAGACGTATCTTGGAATCCAAAGAAATAGTTCTCGACCCTGCTCATCTAAACAGCAATCTCAGTCACAGCCTGCCTGATTCACATAGCACTGTAATCCAGTTTTGGCACTCGTGATATTATTCACACGCACAGTGCTTCACGCCAGAACTAATGCTCGGACTCAATTTCAAACAACTACCACTTGTTCTAAACTCTGTTTTGTCTAAAGTACAATATATTTTTAAGATGTTGTTTTTCCATGGTACTGTATTCACCTGACGAAGTCGGCATTTCCGATGAAACTAATAGTGAAACCTTATTAAATCTCTTGTATTTTTTCTCGGTATTTAAGTCAGTTAATAATTTTAAACATGTCATTTAACCGAGTCAATTACTCTGTAAATATATATATATATATATATAGTAACAGAAACACAAAGAAAAAGCAAAAAGGTATCAAAGAAACAACTATATATATAAATCTATAGCAGAGTAAAAAGAAAAAAGGGCAAAAGCAGGTATAATGATAATGATACAAAAATCTATGAAGAGCAAAAGTGTATGTTATAACTACTGGATTGGAAGACTAACAGAAATTAGACTCCAAACATTAAGAGGTCACATAATAATCAGGACATATGCACCAGAAGAGGAGAAACAAGAAGACAGTAAAACTTTTTATAAATAACTGCAGAAAGTCATAGATAAAACAAATAAAACAGACTTTACTACTAGCAGGGGATTTAAATACCAGAATAGGAAACAGGAAATACAAAACAAACAGAAAGATTTGGTGATACATGCAATCAAAACAGATACAAGCTGCGAGATTTTTTTCATCTATAATATGAGAATAATGAACTCTGTATTTGAACATAAATAAATATATGGTCAGCCAGAGGATGTAAATCAGTTACTGACTACATTATGGCAAATTTTAAATTAGCTGAGTTAATCCTAGATGTAGGAGTATATCAAGGCTGTGAATTAAACCCTGATCATTATATGGTATTTGCAAAAATTAGTTTTAAACCAAAATGGCTAATAATAAATACTGGAAAATAATAACTATTAACCAAGTTACAAAATGTCTTCATTACAAGATCCCCATACCATATGTACTGCTGTGACTTGTGTCCTGGCACAGTATGACCTTTGATGTCTTTGTGTCATAAAAATCAAATTTAAAAAAAAATGTCATTTTGACAAGCTTTGTCTTTCTACTCATAATGTGTTAAAGCACTTATTCAATTGAGTTAAGAAACTTTGCAGACATGCACTGCAAAATTACAAACATAAGTCCAGTACATGTACCCTCAAAATTTTTTGCAGACTGGATTTATTTAAAAGTAATTCAGCATCCCCTGCATCAAGTAGAGAGCCAAGTTTAACATCTCCAATTATCAGGTTTAATGCCACTTTCTTTCATAATGATCCATAGAGATAATGAATAATAGTGGAAACAGTATGCACCCTTAACTCTTGATTTTACAAACCATCTTCCTATACCTTCTTCAGATCTTACAACTTAAACAGACTATTTATTGCTTGATATAATGCCCTGTTAACACCATATAATTGTTTTGAACAGTATTTCTCTTGGCACTTTGTCATATGCCATTCCAGAGCTACTAAACTAAAATACCAATCCTTGTTATATTTCCATAATTTCTTAACTATTTGTCTCAAAGTGCAAATATGATCCCAACAACATAAGAGGTGGACGGCCACCATTTGGACTGAACTCAGCTTGTTCTCCAAATTTCTGTTCCCGAATTTTGACCTTTTCTCAAATATGCTTACATAAATCTTACCTGCAACACTCAGCAAATTCCTGTAATTCTCACAATGTTTTATTTCCCTTTTTATAGATGGGCACTATGACCCAAATTTATACCTCTATTTTATTTTTGGTTGAATATCACATACACTGACTGCTTTTCTACATTTCAGGCTTATGATGACTTTTCTATCTCAAGTACTGATATGTATATCTGACTGCATTCTTCTTGAATATGTTCTATCATCTTTCTGTTACTTCCTGTTTCATTAATAATCTTTCACAGTAATTGCTCTAGACATGTAGAATATCATTATCTTCAGCTTTTATGTCACCTTTATCACCTGATTCTTTTTATAATTACTCTTTCCCCCATTTGTAAACTTTTTCAATAGCAACTCCATAACATTTTCCCAACTTATTTAGCTACTTTTACACATTGCTTTTCTTTCTTACTTTTTTTTTTTTTTTTTTTTGTATTCTCTCAGAGCACATGATTTACTTACTAGCAACTTTTGATGTACTTTCTTCTTTCCATGACTGCCTTTTTTTTTACTTCCTGAGTCCACCATAAAATTCTCATTTTTCCATCCTTGTAGACAACTTCCATTTGTGCCTCTTTAACAATCAATTAACTTTTCCTTCAGTCTATCAATAAGTCTCCAATTTTGATTCTTGTTTTTCAAACTTGCATTTTTTTTTCTTGAATAACATTTGCTTGAGTCTACAGTATAAAGATTAATTTATAAATTCTGCATTCATATGTATTATATAATTTTTATTTTATGCTTAATAAACTTAATAAATATCAATTTTCTTTTCAAAAAAAGCAAAATCTTGCATTCCACTGTCACATCTGGTGCACCTCATGAGTATATGAAGTGCACCAGATGTGACAGTGGAATGCAAGATTAATGCATTAATCCTGCAAAAAATAATGATGAGGAAAAGAAATTAACCATTTGAATGAACCTGCAAGGAAGGAAGGGGCAGATTATTATTACTTTCAAAGTTTTGCTTTAGTGAATTCTAATGTTATGGAGTTTTAGCTATAAGTTTTTTTTTAAGTTGTTTATAGTGAATGAGTTCACTATAGAACTGTTTGCTACAACAAGAGTTAAGTAACTTTCTAAGCACAGGCGAAATTTGATTGTGGCACAGAATGCCAAAATAACTATATATGCAATTAAACTTACCTTATAAATTATTAATGTTATGTTACAAACAAATTCTATAAATTTTTTTTAGATCAAATTAAAAATTAATGCCATGGTCCCTTTAATTAAGCATTTATTTTTCAAGTATGATGAGCATACTTCCTAATTAATATGCAAAAGATAAAAATTTACTATACATTTTTCATATGATGAGCTTATTTCTTAATTTGTTTTTGAAAATTGATGTTTGAAAATAATTCATCAAATCAGAATGCCAAATATTCTAATTTGATAATTCTCAATAAATATTTTTCTTTATCATTGAACTAATAACCTCATTGATAATTCTATTTTTCTCTTTATTACTATTAAAGTTCATCAGCATTATAAATAATTTTAGAAAAATTAAGAAAAATAAAGAAAAGGGATTGATATCAAAATAAACAGAAAAATATGTATTATTAAGAAGAAAGCACATGAATCTAGTAAATTTTAGCTCAATCTAATAAATTAGTGTAGTTTAATATATCAGTTTCTCATAAAGATCTGTATATTTAAACTTTACAGATCCAGTTGCTCCAGCCATACTTTAGTTTTAAATGAAAATGCTTCATTAAAAATGATTAACCAACCTATTGCAAATCTGTCTTTATTAATGTCAACACCAATTATTCTTTTTGCTCCTCTTTCTCGACATCCCATGGCTACAGCAAGCCCTATTGTCCCTAGTCCCCAGATAGCAACATTGGAGTCAGGTTCCACATCAGCTGTATTGAGAGCAGCACCATATCCAGTTGGTATTCCACAACCTAATAAGCATATTTTATCTAATGGAGCCTTTGGATTCACCTACAATAAGGTAAATTTTAGATTCAAGGTTGTATATCTTATATAAGTCTTGAATATATATACACACACTCTTAAATCAGATATTAAAATTTAAAGAAATTAACACGTAAATTATGAAAAGAATTAAGGTACAAATTGGTTTCAATCTGAGCAAAGGATGGCTTCACTAACTGATGTATAACACATTAATAGATATTAATTCACCAGAGCTCCCATTGCTTACTTAAGTGAATCCCACTCATAAAAGACTGTAAACTTAGAATCCATTAGTGTAAGTACTGTGGGTAGGCTAAATGGTTAGATAATCCAGAATTCCTTCTCCACAGACCAAATGACTTTTCTTTTTGTTTTAAGCCACTTCAGGTGTCCAAGTAAGTGGGAACGCGGTCCCATACAACATGATACAATTCATCTACTCCAAAGTCGGAAAGATCCAGAATAAACTAGACAGATTGAAAATCTGGATTCATTTATAGATATGAAAGCTAAGAATCAATCAAGAACTGAGAGTAGGTATTTCTATGAGGTATTTCATAGTCACATATTCCTGATATGTGACTATGAAAAAAACAACTCATGTTTACGGTTTTTTGATTAATGAATGCAGATGATATTTAGAGACTTTTGGTCATACCAAAAGTAATTAGTGCAGAATTTCAAATGAAGAGGCTGGTTTTGATTTCTGTTTAATCTAGTTCTATGTTTCTCCTACTTTCAAGCGCACATTTTTACTTAGAATATAGTATGCATTCTTTCAGTAGTATATTAGTGACGAATGAACATTGTTATACTCAATATACATACATTCCTAATTATATTGAAAAATGCTGTAGCATGCATATATTTAAATCATCATTTTTAAAGTATAACACAAAACATTGTCACTTGAACAAAAATGAAATTATTACAAAAACTTTAAAATGGAGAAAGAATAGAGAAGTTGTCTAAAGAAAATGGTTTGGAAAATATACAGTAAAAACTAAAAATGCAAGAAATCCAAGATTTTTGAATTTGTTCAGCTACTGGTAAAGGTCTTGGTAAAAAAAAGCAGATACTGAAATCAAGTGAAAATCTGGCAGATGAAACTGCAGTTTACATGTGGTTTATTCAGAAAAGATCAGACATGCCTCAAGACAGTTCTTTTACAAAGACCTCACCATAAAAAGATGAGTTTAAAGCTCGTTCTGGGGTAGACAAAAAGGAATGGAAATCACATTAATTGATATTGGGGGGGGATATTCAATTTTAGCAGAATCATTCAAGTAAATGTTTTCAGAAAACATTAAGGAACGTAACTCCCAATCAAATTTATAATGCAGATGAAAGTTGCTTGTTTTGGTGGATCTTATGAAATAAAACAATGGTTCACCAAAACAAAAATTTGGTGAACCATTGTTTTGGTGAACCATTTGATGTTCTTATAACTAGCAGCTAGTTATAGGAAAATCAAAGTCCATGTATGAGTTACATGAACTTTGATTATTTTATAATTGCTTCATGGTCATTTTGTCTCATATATGAAGGAAAATTTGAGATGACTTAGTAAGTGATGTTTAAAATAACGATCATGTGTCTCCCTCTAAACTGTACACCTTGAACCTATAGACCAAAGTATTATCTGTTAAAATTATTGTTAGAACCTATTAATGTATGTTGTAACTGAGGAAGACTGTATTATTTACAATATGAAAAAATTTAAACCTAAAAGATATATTTGCTCTTAGCAAAAAGTATAACTTGTAAATCTAGCCTCATCCAAAAATCACAGAAGAAATTATGACCTACATGAAATGACTTTATTACAACAGATGAATGGGAAGACAAAGGCTTAATGTCACTCACTGAGCTTATGAATGCAATCTCATTAAGTGATTCAAAACGAAGAAGAAGAATAGGATAAGGAAAAGGGAAATAAATGCTTTGTAACGTTGTCTGATAAGAAAATTCATAATCAATGATCTATAACAAAATGAAGATGAAAGATGAAAATGAAACTGATATTACTAAGGAAAAATCAGAAAAACATAAGGATGTTATTTCAAGTTTTAACACTTGCTTAAAGTAGGGGAGAAAATGTAGTAAATGAAGTCATCCCATTCTCTTACCTCATCGGTTGATTGAGTAGACATAAAACTAGTAGTGAAAGGAAAGGGAAAAAAATTGCAGACAGACAATTTCCAGTCTTTACTTAGTTAATATACCTACTACACACTACTACCTAATCCTACTAATGCGTTTTCTTCCGATTTAGTGGTTGGTGGAGAAGCAATGCTACTGTAAAACTCAATTAGCTTGGAAGTACCAAAGTGCTTTACATAGATTTTTACAGAGGTCAAGTCTCATAAGACTGTTACAAAAATAACCTTGTAAATCTCTATGTATTTTATGCTAAATATTAACATAAATAACCCTATGGGAATTGACTGTACTTACTGCTTTAAAAAAAAATTTCTAGAATGTCAAAAACAAAGGCAATGCTTTGCCACCCGAACTTTGTATAATAGCTCTACATAAGGGCATAAGAAAGTTGTTTACGATTTAAGTGTATGAGAAAGTTGTTTGCGAGCTCTGCGCATAAACACCTTCAAAGTCAGTGTCAAAGAGATTGGCAAGGTTCAGACAAGTTTCTACTACCCGACAAGATAAGATTAAAGGAGTGCATGGAGGAGAAGAAAGAACAGGTCGGTCTTAACAGAAGATCAAGGAGTCATGACTAATTCTTCGGGGTTACAACCCTTTGTGCAAGGTTCTGGAGAACGTGAAATAAAAAGGGACTGAGCCAAACATTGGGGGGCAGCAGTTAGTTAGAGGCAGTCGGCAGATATTGGAGGCGGCAGTTAGAGTTATCGGAGTTGGCAGTTAGAGGCAGAAATACCGGGAGTAGGATCCAGAGGACGAGATGTTACGGCAAGCCCAAGCCAGTTAGAAGAGGAGAAACCAGATGGGAATGTTAAGAGAAATGGCAATGTAAATACCCGAGCTAAGTGTCAGTTGGATGTCCTTTTGCCATGGAGGATCAACTGAAGCCAATAGCCGCAGAGTGAACTTCAAGCGCCCGAGAATTTGCCCATATGCTGAAACCTCTTGCTTAAGCTATTCGAGTACCGCAGATTGCAGTCCAAAGACCGCGAATATCCCGACGAGATGCCGCTGAAGCAAGACACTTCAGTAGGAAGCCTAAGACCCGAGATGAAAGAAAAGGCATAGGAACTTTAGTGCAAGACCTTTGGATGAGTGTGCGACACAGAGCCTCTGTAAGTTTGTTCCATCTTTTGTTGTTCATTCCTTTTGTAACCTAGGAGATACGTTATAGATGGACTGATAAGAATTAAGTTAATAGTAATAAGAAGTGTCTATAAGAGAGTCCTCTAATTTGTTATTAATTGGAATATAATTTGTGAGATAACTTGGCAAAGCTAGCTAACCTCTTTGTGAGTAAATTAGAGTTTCAATAATTTGAGTTAATAAGCGGAGAAGTAAGTGAATAATTATATTGTACAGTTATTTAGTATTGAAAAGGGAAAGTTTGTTTCTTTATGCTAAAAGTTTAACGGATAGGTAGAGAGTAACCTCCCTCAGTAGGAAGCCTAAGAAGCCTAAGTTTTAACTTATGTAAATTATAACTTTTAATTTACAATGCCCTGTTCCTAAATAAACCTCGGACTTGTGAGCGGGAAACAACTAAGGCATTAAAAGCGTAGTTTAAGTATTTGAGAAACCACGACTGTTTATGTAAACTTTATTGAAGAAATTTATGATAGTAAGAGAGAGAGAGATCTACCGGATGTATTACTAAGTCTTATGCCAATATAGAAATACTGGTGGTGCAGTCTTAACAAATAAATTTTCCAGTGTTCATAGGCATACAACTAGTAAATACGAAAAGTGGATAAACATAGCACACAATAGAATAAGTAAGAAAGGTTACGAAAGCAGAAGCACACTGCTATTTAGAATAAAGATATTACAATAAAGCAAGAGACCTTATTTGGTACACTACTTTATTAAGGAATTTATTATACAACAAGGTGGTTTCCCATTGCTTTCCTTTTGAAGGATGAAAAACTTGAGTTTTCAGAAGAAACACCCTCTGCCTTCATGTGAGATCTAAGTCACCTTGGAGTGTAAAGTCCTAATAAAGGTTCTTCACATCAGATGGGATTCAAACCTCGATCTTTCCAACCTAAGGGCTCTGTCAAAACCAACTGAGCTTTGGAGATTCACCATATGAAGTCATATAGGGTGGTCTATAAAGTCATGAAGGGATTTAAACATTTTATTTAGTAATAAAATAAAAAATAATAAAATAGTTTAAAAATTGTATTTAATAATTATTTATTCTTTTGTTATAATGAAACACAGAACCTGGAGATTTTCCTTATTAGTTATGAAAAACCACATCATGTAAAACCTCCCATTTCTGGCTTTACAAAGATTGGTCCTTTTTACAGGATGTTCCATGACAGCTCCTAATGTTTCTGGCTGCAGTTCCCTAATTTCTGCACAAATGTTATCCTTCAGCTGTTGGAATGCTGAGGCTTGTTCACATAGGTAACTTCTCCATGGGTAACCCAACAGGAAGAAGTCAGAAGACATCAGATCCAGAGAATGTGATGGCCAATTGATTGCATATTTTTGCAAAATTATTCAATCACCAAATATGTGCCATCTTTGTGAAGCTGAAAATGGAAGAGCATTTATGTGTTGTGGTTTTTTATAACTAACAAAAAAATCTCCAGGTTGTGAATTTCATTATAACAAAAAACAAAACAAAATAATAAATAAAAAAGTTATTAAATGTTTCCTTCGTAACTTATGGGCCATCCTGTATTACAATGTTTTTTTCTTAAAAATATGATGTATTCCTATTAAGTTCAATAAAACAAGCATTTGCATTACAGTGTTCAAACCAGTTTTAACTTATGGATCTGAGAGCTGGATCAGAAGTAAAACACTTGACCAAAGCTTAGAGACTGCAGATAAGCGAGTCCTGAGAAAGATTAGAGGGGTGAATAGATGGCATCAATGGCAATATCGTATTAAAAACGAGGATATTAGGAAAGAACTTGACATTGTCAGCATCCAGGAATGCGTTAGCAGAGCTAATCTCAGATTCAGAGAACATAAATCAGATGGTATGATCACTTAAACAGAATGGGCGAGGAAAGATTAGCAAAACAAGTGTTCTCTGCCAGATTGGCAGGAAAATGACCAAGAGGAAGACCAAGAAATAGGTGGATTGATATGGTACAAAGTGCCTTAGACGATAGAAATATAAGATCTGATAATATTGGAGTCTTGACAAGTAACAGACTGTAGAGGAAAATTGTAGATATGAAGTTATTAATGATGTAAATTTTTCATGTAGTACTATCATATCCTGTACACCCCTTGAGGGTACAAATCAGGAATTTGATGATGATGATGATAGATTATAAAGAAGAGTGCACTGTGACAAATTTGGAAGAAAGAGTTAACAAGGAAGCTAGTGAGGATGATAACTTGACTCTGTATTACTATTATAATATTCTATGCATCCCTTGAGGATATAATTCAGGAAATGATGACGACCAATTTAAAATTAAACTTCTTAAATGCAGTCAGTTTCGAGTAGAGTAATGTAAACAAATTTCAAAATAGAGAATTAGCAAAGATTTGTTCGTGCATATGATCTCATGAGAGAGAAGAAAGAGAACAATTTTTCAAGTCATTAGAGAAGGCAGTTGATAAAAAGATAGTTCTTGTTGGAGATCTAAATAACACAGTAAATCAATCATAGACAAATATTTCTGAAAAAGTTTGGATTGTAGTCATTAGTTGCATTATGTTCCAAACAAAAACATAGCAATAAATTCACATGGAGAGAACATAAAGCAAAACAGCAATTATATTACTTATTAATCAATTTAAAAGATCTTATCAATTACATTAATTGCTAATAGTGACAGTTCCAGACTGACCAAAAATACATGAATGCATAAGAGATTTGAAACAGGAAGTGACTATTAACTATTTTTAAGTGTTAAGTAGAATAAGAATGAGCATTCATTGAAGAGAAATGTGTACTCAAGTTTTGAAAAGTCAAAGCTAAACTCTCATATGAGAACCATAAATACATATATAACTGGAGAAAAGATGAAAGAGCTTGAAAACAACTAAATCTTAGAGAATGAGTAAGGAAAAACTGAAAGAAACACTGAGATCAAAGCATGTAGTGAAGTTGTCTGCAAGATAGAAAAATAGCATCTTTATGATGGACAGGGAAATTATTAATAATTATCAATTATAATAATTACACTTATTATTATTATCATGAATGTTCCTCTAGAGAGTTCAAGGACTCAATGCAAGAGGGTCCCTTTTAGCCACTCATTTGGATAGGAATCGGCCACTCTCCTTGTCCAAATAACATTTTACATATCTATCCCCTGAGCAAAATCCAGAAGGATCAACTCTGCTCTTGCTATTACAGAGCATAAGCAGATTGCTATTACAACATTGTTAAACATACTTTAACAAAAGCAATTTGTCCTCTGCAGATGATCCTAGTTCTTCTCATCCACCTTTGAATGCGATTCCTTACCAACCTCCCCAAAACACCTTGGTATACTAATTGGTGTATAATTTGTTGCATCAGTCCTTACTCCAAGTTTGTATAGCAGAATTATCTTGCTCTCTTTAGGAATCATGCATGTGCTGAGACTTAAGTTAAGCCAGATCATGGGCAATGCTATTTTGTATGTTCCTTCAACATAATAAAAATATCATAACCAGTGTCTTTGAATCAAGCTCTTGCAATAGCTTTAATACCTTGAACTCATCCAGCTATATTCTTTCATTTGGTTTCCCCCTGGCATCCAGAGAGCTAATAGGTTTGCATAGAATGAATACCATATTGAAGTACCGAAGTGAACATTTGATAACTCTGCAATTTCTAGTACATCTAACACTTTCCTACCATTCACATTAAGATTCTTCTACTGTCATTACTCCATTTACTTGCTACTCAACAATAAAATTATCTTGGATTTCCCTTGCGCTTTTTCACTAGCCTCTTTTCATAACTGATTTTGCCTTCACTATGGCTATCACTCTCCTGGTCTGTTCTTTCTATTTCTCCTGAGCCTCATCACTCTTCCCATGATGTCTGATCTACAACACTGTCATTTTATTCAACTCTCACTTTCAAGTGTTAACTCCCATGCAATTTATTCTCTTATTCCATGGTGATGCAGTCATACATAGCTTCTTCAGGAACTACTTCCCACACACACATACTATTGATTCCTCTACATGTTAAAGTATGGCTTCAAGCTGCCTTCTCAGTTGATTATAATCACCTGCCTTACAATTCCAAATATGCCACTGCTTAATCAAAATACTTACATGCATTGTCATCTCCTAAGTCAAAATTGCTTAATCACACTCAACTGGAGGCAATAACAGTCCTCACATTCACAGAAAGATTCTCAGCTACTGTTAAAAGATCCAATGTTTGTATCAAGTCTATTCCATCATGTGCTACTTAAGGTACTACTCATCCCTCAGTAATTCTACAAATTCTATTACCCTTATCATGCATGCTTTCTGGTTCTTCCAATCTATATCCCCACTGTTGAAATTACTATAATGATAACTCTCCTTGTATCCATGATTTTTTATCTGTATACACAATTCATAGATCTCTTCAGATAGCCTATGTTTGTAGCAGCACCCAATTATGTATTTTTCTGTTAACTTCAATCTCACACCAAACAGTCCTGAATCCACTACCTGTGTTACTCATACTATGTGACATTATTGGAAATTTCCACTCTGAATGGATTTAATTTCTCTGCAATCATTAGCAATACTCCCCTGTCTTTCATATCTTGTCTGTCACATCCCTGAATATATCAAATCCAACACATTCTTTTCTTATAAAGATATTATCTTCTGTCAGCCACATTCTGTTAAATGCCTGTTATATTCCCATGATTTCTCAACTATTTGACTTACAGTGAAAATCAGATCTTGACAACTTTTTTTTTTACCCTGAACTCAGCTTGTTCTCCGAGTCCTCCCCTCCCGACAATTTTTTGTAGCCTCTTCTCTAATATATGCTGGCATAAATCTTACTTTGAATACTTAGTAGGAAAATTCCTCTGTAATTCTCTCATTAAGTTTTATTTTCAATTCAAAGATGGGCAGTTTATTTTTATGCAATACATATGTGTGGGGGGGGGGGGAGAAACCATATTCCAATAATCCAGAATTCAACCTTCTGAATTGTTATACTTCCATATTTGAGTATTTCTGTCAAATATCATCTACTGTAGCTCCCTTTCTGCATTTCAAGTTTTAGATAAACTTTCTTTACATCAAGGATTAATATGTACTTCTGATTGCATTCTTCTTGAATATTTTCCACTTCTCTTTCCAGGTTTTTATGTTCAGCCCATACACAAGAGGTTGGTTAATCAATCTATGGTACATTAGTACTCCGTAAGGTTGGGAAAAAAGAAACTTGTTTACATTTCATTTAAAAGCCTATATATTTTATTTCCTGGGAAACACAAAAGAGAAAAGACTATTCAACAATACAGCAGTAGTAGTGAAGATGGAGGAGGAAAAGAAACTTGTTTTGTGGGTTTCTAGGTGTACTGTGAAGGGATGTTGGGGTGGGAGCCACATGTGTTCCAATGGACTTAGTATTGAGTGGAGGAATTATTGATGCTATTTCATATGAACATTTGCCATGGAAATATTTATAGAATACACATATTACACAAACCAAATGCCTAAGCAAAAGTGGAAGGAATGAGTTAGTAAGAGATAGGTTATTAATCAATCTAATTGCCCTCCTCCGTATTGATTCAAGAATTTTGAGGGAGCTCTTAGAGGCCCAACTCCAAATGTGAGAGCAAAAATTAATAGCTGGGCAGATTTGTGTTTTGTATAAGCTCAACAGCTGTTTCAGAGGTGAAGTAATGTCATGAGTGAAAGAGAAATCCTAGTTTTTGAGAAGCTAAGGATGCAATGGTTGTAACAGGTTTATGGCAGGAGAGGCTCGATATCAGGGCAATTGCAAGAAGAGAAATCTCATCTGGAAATTTAAGTGTTATCAAAGAACAATACTGGGAGAATATGGTTGTTTATTGTGAGAAATAAAGCAGAACTGGGTTTTGATAGCATTGAAATTGACGGAGTTATCTGAACCCCATTGGAGGATGGCTCAGAGATCAGAATTGAGTGCAGTGGTGGTTTATGTTCTGCAGGTTGAGGTGATTTGCATAGAGTAAGGCTTATCAAATGAAAGGGAGGAGAGAAGCAATGTGCTATCATCTGTTTGTGGTTGGAATTAGTTCAGGGTCCACTACATTCACTGTGTATTTGGGTCAATGTGAGGAAGAGATCTAGGGTGTTTGGGGAGTGGTTAGGGTTACCTGGTATTATGGTTAGCAAGTGAACAATTTGTGTATGTTGTTGGTGGTGGCAAATGTTTCAGTTATCTCTGCCTGCTAGATCTGTACAACTGAAGGAGGAGGAAAGCCACTTGATGTTGTGGACATTAAAATCTCCTAGGAAGATGAAATTGCTGTTAAGGAAGTGGGACTGGAGAAAATCAGTTTTTAAGGAGAAGAAATTAAAGAGCTCAGAGTGATTTTTTTGGCATTAGGTGCACGATGAAGACAGCAAATGAATTTGACTGATTAGGAGAAGAGAGAGTTTGGAAAGTTGAGATGAATAGTGCTGGGGGGGGGATTTGAGTTTCTGTCAAGAAGAGTAGGTGTGGTTTGGTAGACTGGAGATGGTGGTGGACATTAACATTTGAGTTGAAGCCATGGATGTGAAGTGGATATACAAGGTTTTGTGGGGATATATTTGACTGCAAAGGTCCTGCACATTTCCTATGCAGTACCTGCATACTGGTCTCCACTTGGCTTCTAGTAGCATCACTTGATTTCTGCACTAACTTTCCCTGTTTGTAGTTGATGACCCAACTATTGTCTCATTTTGGCGTTTTCCTTCAAATTGTTTTTGAAATTGATGTCCTTGTTCTCTCTAGACAAAAGTTAAGACAGGGCAAGCAAATATGTGTCACTGAGAGAAAGAGTCCTTAGACCTGTCATCAATCGCTGTTATTAGTTTAGATGTGCTTGATGGTATGTTTCAAGTCACCTTTAACGAGGCGTGGAAAGTTTGTTCTCTCCTTACTTTTATTTGTGGGCATAGTGCATGCTTACATGTGGCTGATTTTTAATTGAAAAGATAATTGACTTGGTGCACTAAGTACTTACAGCTTGTGCAGAAGTAATCAGCTCCTTAATACCTGTTGTTGTGATTTCGATTTATTGATTAATTTGAACGAAAAAAATTATCTTTAGTTTTCATGTCACCTTTATTATCTGATTTCTTATATACTCTTTCCTTCATTTCTAAGCTTTTATAACAGCTTCCAGAACATTTTTCCATCTTCCTGTATTCATTTTTGGTCTTACCAAAATCTTCTGACAACTTGTTTAACAACTTTTACACACTGCTTTCTTGCAAAATTCTTTGTATTCTTTCATAATACATGATGATTTACTAATAAGTTTTAAAAATATGCTTTCTTCTTTTCCAAGGCTGCCTCTAACTTCCAAAGTTGGCCAAGAGGAGTATTGATTTTTCCTAACCTTGCAAAGACCTTCATTGCATACCTTTCTGGCTAAATCAATGTTTTTCACTGCTCATAAAGGTTCAATTCTTGTTTTCAAACTCTTTCATTTTTATTGAATAATGTTGAGTTTATAGTTCACCTCTGAAAGCTGCTCAACTTTGATTCTTTTCAAAATTTTTATACATATTTATCTTTTCAATATAAAATTCATTTTTATCATGCATTTTCTATTTCAAATCCTCTGTATAGATTTGTGCCATGAACCAGCATGAAGCTATCACTCACTATCAACAGACGTTTCTAATTTTTTGTGTCCTCTCACCATATGAATTTGCACATATGCTAGACCATGGTGTTAGTGATGATCAGTCCATTTCCTGAAGAGAAATCCATGAGACACTTATTATTGTCAGCTCTGGTCTTATCACCAAATTTCAGCAATTTTTTCCAAAACATATGTCTGCTCTTTAGATACCAACAATGACCAACTTTTCCTTTTTTATTCCAAAATATTCCTCCACTGCCAACACCACTCTACTTGGTAGGAAAAATTTTTCATACCAACCTTGTTATGGCAACAAAAGAAAAAATATGAAAACAAGCAGGATAAAAACAACCTGCATTCTCAAAACAGATTCCACATTTTAGCCATAAATTAAATATAAAAGCAGGATAAGTAAGGCTGGCATAGTGCAAAGCTAACTGAATAAATTTACAAGAAAGAACAGAAAAATTAGCCAAATCATCACTTTAGCAGTAGGCATAGTCCTCATGGATCTGAGAGTCGTTTTCAAAATAAATCAGTTGATCAAAGAACAGACCACAGATATAACCATCATTTAACAAGCCATTTTTAATGTTGATTTACCACTGATGCCAGATGGCATCAATAACAGATCCATATTAAAAATGAAAAACTTGACATTAACATTCAAGAATATATCAGCTCATCTAATACAGCTGGTAAAATAATAGCAAAAAAGGTGTCTGAAGAAAAATGTCAGCAAAACAGACCCCCAAGAAATTGAAATAAGTTAGCTGATGCAGTAAGGAATGCTTTAGAAGACTGAAATCCAAGAACTCATCAAATCAGAGACCTGATCAATAATATTTGAAACCTATTTGAAAGAAAGTTCTAGATATGAAACTACTCATGAAATACTGTGTGAGACTATTGAAATATCTCGCAAAGAGTGTACATCAGAAAATGATAAGTAATGATTTTTAAGGAGAAAAGCAAGAAGGATGCAGATTGTGTAATATACTTTACAAATAACATAATCTGTCAATAATAATTAACAATTAAATATAAATACCTTAGCAATAGAAATCTCAGCAACTACTGTGTATTCAGAAAATGTGCTGGTACCCATAAAGTGATACACAGTTTTACCTTTGCAGGTGAATCTTGAGGTTCCATCAGGCATTACACCTTTTCCCTGAGTTGTCCTAAGTAAAAAACATATTTTACATATACAGATATACAAGAAAATAAGAACGATAAAATATGCTAAGCCTCATTTATAAGCAATATTTAAGCCATTCAAATCTTTAAACAGATTAATATATTCAAAAAGTGAATCTTTTAGCATAAAAGGTTGATTCAGCCTAGTTGGAGCATACTCACTAAGAGACAGTATTATGATGTTCAACACAATTAACATGGTCCTCAATGAAATTATTTTTCACTTGAGATACTAACTAGTAATGTGTAATATACCCAATCTTCCCACGTTACAGTTTGTTTTTATAAACAGGACTCTGCTGCACCAGACAAGTACTGCTACCTTAAAAGATGTCTTTCATAGTTGGAAAAGCCAATCAAGGAGGGAATGCTTATCAGCATTCTGGTAGCAAGGCTTATATGCTGCTTATTTATAATGATATTATTTAAGGAAGTTATAATGTAAATTATACTATATATTAATTAGCATAACTTGTAATTAATATTTTCAATATTTATAGCCAAAATGACATCATCAAGGAATAACGAACAAATTGATATGTGCACACAGGCACTTGCATAGGTATGACTGAAGCAAAACAACAAAGGCAAGTCTAAAGCTTTAAAGGGCATCTCCTAGTGAGCTGGGATGGATGTTCTTGGCTGTTGGTCTGAAATTCAAAGGACAAGTGCTTCCCAGATTTGAGGTATAGGAAAAAAAATCTTTCATATTTAGATTTGAACCTGTGGAGTAAAGTAGGCTTTTTCCATCATATGTTGTGGTGGGTGCCCAAGGCATTGTCAGCAAATCCTGACTGGCAGAATAGGATATAGTCTGTGTTCAGCAATTCATCTATGTTGGCCATAACAAGGAAGTTTACAACTGCATGGTACTAATGGTGGTGGGTACAGGGAGTGCAGCTGGTCTTTAGGAGAGAACATAAGGGATGCCAATTTTTATATGATCTGTAAGAGGTTACAAGGTTATATCTTTTGAAGATTTTTGTTAGTTTCTTTTAAATACCACAGACAGACCTTAACACAATTTTCTCCCGATATATCAGCCTTGTTGAAGTTCATCAAGGGGACAGCCATGAGGTTTCCACTTTCTCCCCCACTATTGAATTACTTCATGGACACCTTTGAAGAAAAAGTCTTAACCTTTGACTAATATAGACCTACAGTTTCGCTTTGTTGTGTAAATGTGTTCCCCAAGGTTCTTGACACATAAAACATATTAATAACCAACACCCCAGGATTCAGTTCACCTTGAAAAAAAGTTCTCCCATTCCTAAACATCTTGAGTATAGGCAAACCTGATGGATTTGTGCATTCTCAGTTTACAGAAAACCCATATGCACATGGGCAGATACATTCACCAACAGTCAGCATCCCCCCCCCCCCAACAGAATGCAATTATTAAAACTGATTAGATCCCATAATAATGCCCTCACCACTAAATGAACACCTTCTAGGACAATGGCTACAATCCCCATGAAATCCAAAAAATATAAAAACCCCAAAACTACAATTCCTTTCTCCCCTCTCCAGAACAGAGACTACACCAAATCTACTACCATCCCACATATCCTAGGCACTTCAGATAAACTAACAAAAATTCTCAAAAGATAAACCTTATAAACAATTACAGACCAATTAGTGATGCCAATTACATTATTGGCATCACTAATCCACTCGCAAAGACCAGTCACAGTTCTTAGGCCAGCAGGAGGATCTACCAGATACGGTCCCTAGACCTGCTAGTGGTCTACTAGGTACCATGCAGTTGTAAGCTGCCTTACCATGGCCAAACAGACAAGGCAGAAAATCTAAGAATTGCCGAACACACAGACTACATCCGATTAGAGCATGCATGCTGACTATGCCTTTGACACCCACCATAAGATACAATCAAAAAATGCCACTTTACTCTACAGGAGCACAGTTAAATATGACTTTGTCGAATCTGTCCCTCAGCCTTAACGAACTACACAAATCTAAACAAATTTGGTTGTATGAAACTACCTCAAATCTGTGAAACACTCATCCTTGGAAGCCTAACAGCCAAGAACACCCATTCCAGCCTAAATAGTCTACACTGCTTCTTCAGACTCACCTTTGTTGTTCTGCTTTGGTCATACTTCAATTATGTAGTGTCTGTGTGTGCACCTATCAATTTGTTCATCTGATGATGTCAAACTGCCATCATCACCATCTGATGATGACGGCAGCTTGACTATGGTAAAATACTGAAAATATTAATTAAAAAGTTGTTCTAATTAATATAGTGAACGTATGTTGAAAAATCAACATATTTCAGAAAGTCCTTTTGAGCTCTGAAAAAGGAATGTTTCAAGAATAATTTTTTTTTTCTTTTCTGAGTAACTATTTTTAAAAACTGATACACTCAAATAAAATCTTCTTCTTCTTCTGCAGCTTCTCCCACTTAAGTGGGGTCACTGTTTATTATGAGTCTCCTCCACACCTTCCTGTCTTGGGCTGTCACCACATCCAAGTTCTTCATCTTCAAGTCCTCTTCTACCAGCTCCCTCCATCTCTTCTTTGGCCGCCCACGCTTCCGCCTTCCTTGCACATCCATCTGCATGACCCTTCTTCCCACATATTCGTCCTCTCTCCTCATCACATGACCAAACCATCTCAACCTTGCCTCCTGTATTTTCGCTCCTAAGTTCGTAACTTTCACTGTTCCCCTGACATAGTCATTTCTCAGATGATCCTTTCTGGTCACACCGCACATCCACCTAAGCATTCTCATCTCTGCTACTTCCATCCTGCTAATGTTATTTTTCCTCAGGGCCACAGTTTCTATAGCATATGTCATAGCTGGCCTCACTACTGTCCTATAAATTTTGCCTTTCAGATTGATCGGCACCCTCTTATCACATAACACTCCAGCCATCTCCCTCCAGTTCCTCCAACCTGCTTGTATCCTGCATCCCACTTCCTTCTCACCTCCTCCATCGTCTTCCACTGTCGAACCTAAGTATCTAAAGTCTCTCACCTTCCTGATGACATTTCCTTCCAGCTCCAGGTCTGTCTCCTGGCCACCGCCCACTGCGCAACACATATACTCTGTCTTACTTCTGCTCAGTCTCATACCTCTCTCTTCCAGTACTTTTCTCCATCTTTCCAGTTTAGTTTCCGCTTCTTCTCTTGAATCTACACACAGCAAGATGTCATCTGCATACAGATGAATATTAACCATATTTCAAAATAAATGGAGATACATACAAAGCTATATTGTAATTATCAGGAGAATGAAATTCATTCATTTTATAATAATCCTGCCCTACAGACCAAACATGCATCTTTTTTCAAATTACTTCAGGTATATCTACAAAAAAAGCAGGATGGTATCCTTACACTGGACAGTGAAATTTAATTACTACTTAACGATTCATGCCAACAATGGGATTAAAACAACAGGCTGCAGGTTAGAAGACAGGCATACTTTCCATTAATTTGTCTGTATGCCTACAAAGATAAATTGATATTTGTATATGGCATATACAAACATTTGATTTCATCTGAATTTGTCACAATGTTAATGAAATATTAAGAACTTGAAAAAGAAGTAGAAATGGAACTAACTTTCAGCAATACTGCACAGAAATCTGAGATTTTTATTTAAAAATAATGTTAATATTCCTGATTATTTTAGAAATCTTTCTGATCTACCAATTTTCAAAGAGATTTATATTTTAAACTTTTCAAAACTGAAATAACCTACCTAATTTTGCTGCACAAATTAGTTCTGGGACTTTTGCAGAACTTGCACTCTCGACACTGAGGAATATAGAGAGGAATAACATGATCACCTAAAAAACAAAAATTATAGATACCCAACTTTTTATTATTATTAAAGTAAAATACAGAGACAAATGCAAGAATGCTAAACACTGTGTAAAACTAGCTAAACAAAAGTCATGGGAGGACTTCGGCAAGAATATAGAAAATAAATATCAAGAAGGTGGCAAAATATTCTGGAGGTTGTTGAAGAAGCTTAGGAATGGAGGAACGAGTGCTGTAAAAGGAGTTAGAGATGATAAAGGTGACATGAAAATGGGAGAAAAAGATATCCTTGAAGTATGGAGTAATTACTTTGAAAAACTTCTAAATGAAACAAGCAGTGATGACAGCATAGTGGTAAAAAACACTGGCCAGGCATGCAGTGTTTTAATACATATCCATACTTGAAATAGAAAAAGCCATCAAAGGCTTGAAATGTGGAAAGGCAGCAGAAGTAGATGATATTCGACCAGAAATACTGAAGTATGGTGGTGTGAGAGTCTTACAGTGGCTGCACTGCATAGTTCAGAAGGCCTGGACAGAGGGACGAATTCCCGATGATTGGAGTAGAGCTCTCTTAGTACCCATATAGAAAAAGGGAAATAAAACCGAATGTGAGAATTACAGAGGTATTTCCCTACTGAGTGTTCCTCGCAAGATCTATGCAAGTATACCTGAGAAACGGTTGAGAAGAACTGTGGAAGAAAAGCTTGGTGAAGAACAAGCTGGATTCAGGCCAAATAGAGGCTGTCAGGATCAGATCTTCACTTTACGACAAATAGTCGAGAAAGCATGGGAATATAACAAAGATCTGTATTTAAGTTTTGTCGATTTGGAAAAGGCATATGACAAGGTGCCAAGAGAGAAGCTATTCAATACGCTGCAGTTATATGGTGTCAATGGTGCATTATATCATGCAATACTTAGTCTTTATTTGAGTTGTAAGTCAGCAGATAGAATTGAAGTACAGGAAGATAGTTTAATGTTAAATCTGGTGTGAAACAAGGATGTACATTATCCCCTCTGTTATTCATTATCTATATGGATCACATTATGAAGGAAAGTGGTATTAAACATGATATCAAAATTGGAGATGTTAATGTCAGCTCTTTGCTTTATGTGGATGATGCTATACTTCTAAATAAATCCGCTACAAGTCTGCAGGATTCCCTGACTAAATTGAATAACTGTTGTAATAGATATGGTATGAAGGTCAGCAATAAAAAGACAAAGACAATGAAAATAGGCAGAATCATTGAAAATGTCAACTGTGTTGTGAATGGAGAACCTGTGGAACAAGTAAAACATTTCAGCTATTTAGGCACGATTTTTACTGAAGATGGTAAATTAAATATAGAAATAGACAACAGAATCAGCAAAGCTGGTATGGTGGGAAGTCAATTGAATAAATTCATATGGAATAAGAGAGAAATTAGTCGGAACACTAAATTAGCTGTATACAAGACAGTGTTCAAACCAGTTTTAACTTATGGATCTGAGAGCTGGGTCAGAAGTAAAACACTTGACCAAAGACTAGAGACCACAGATATGAGAGTCCTGAGAAAGATTATAGGCATGAACAGATGGCATCAATGGCAATATCATATTAAAAACGAGGATATTAGGAAAGAACTTGACATTGTCAGCATCCAGGAATGCATTAGCAGAGCTAATCTCAGGTGGTATGGTCACTTAAACAGAATGGGCGAGGAAAGATTAGCAAAACAAGTGTTCTCTGCTAGGTTGGCAGGAAAACGACCCAGAGGAAGACCAAGATATAGGTGGATTGATACGGTACAAAGCGCCTTAGATGATAGAAATATAAGATCTGATAATGTTGCAGTCTTGACAAGTAACAGACTGATTTGGAGAAAAATTGTAGATAGGAAATTAATAATGATGTAATTTTTTTCATGTAGTACTATCATATCCTGTACACCCCTTGAGGGTACATAGCAGGAATTTGATGATGAAGTAAAATACATAGTGTTTGCAAAAATTATATTGAATGTTTCACAAATCTCAAATCCCAAAAATGCTATAGGACTGAGAATGGATTGTGCTGGCTAGTCTAGCCATTGCATTTTTATTTTCTCAAATTATGTTACCTCCATTCTTGCAAATGACGGTGCATTGTTAGGCAGATGCCCAAATGGATATTTCCTATGTTAATTTTAACTGGCTTCATAGTACCAAGTGCACAAAAGATGCAGTTGCTCTCTATCATAATGTCACTGCAGCCATACATAATACTGGATGTGTGTGGGTACAACTGGTAACTGTTCTGGCAAGATAGAGAGATTGAACCTGTGGTCCTTTATCCCTTTGTCAGATTTGTATAAAATTTCTGGATTAAGGAATATTACTGAGCACTTGGCTCACCCATTGTGGGCTATTGACTACCAGTGAGTTTTTTTTTTTTTTTTTTTTTTTTTTAACTACTTGTTTGGTATGGCTTTTTGGGTTATTTGTCCTGAGATATTTGTTTTAGTCTACAATTAGGTGAGTGAGCATAATGGACTTTGGATATTATTGAGCCTTTGGTTCACCCATTTTGAACTTCTGACAGTGGGTTAAAAAAAAAATAAAATAAAAATTACCTGTTCAGCATTGTTTTGGAATGTTTGTGTTTGGTAGGGTCATGCTCACTGTAGTTTACTGCTTGGTGGATTAGAGTGGATGGCAATATTTGAAAAATAATTTTGCAGCTTTTTGCATAGGAAGTTTTGATTGCAGGGATATCAGTGGCTTCTCAGTGAAGATGTATGTTTCTTAATAACCATGGTGCATTAAACACAATTCTTAAACATTTGGTTTGTATCATCTGTAGTTTGTAACATTTTAATCTGCTGTGTGACTCCACACAGGTGAGCCATAATCAGGATCTTATATAGCAGCAGTTAAGTTCTATGCTAAGCCAGCTATGATGATTCTGTAATGGGTATAGCTGCAGCATTGCCCAGTTTTTTTTTGAGCAAACATGATCAATATGAATTGAAGTGAAGCCCTTTATCTAGTTGTACCTGTAAGTATTTGGGTACTGGTTGCCAAGGAAGGTGGGTACCAAACATAACTTTATCCTCCAGGAACACTTGTCTTCATCTGAATAGCACTGCAGTGCTCTTGTCTACATTGATACCAATTTGCCATTTTTCGAACCACTGTTCTGGTGCGAAGATTGCATTTTCAATTTTTTAGTTACTAATCAAGTCTCAGGGAACTGACCATTATTGCAGTATCATCTGCATATAAGGCCATTTGCAACTGTGCATGGGATGTCAGCCACACAGATAGCATGGCGTCATGTGGAGGGGGGGGGGAGATGCCTACAGTGATGCTGCATTCATATGATCCAATTGCCTGTAGCTTGCAAACTCAGAGTTTGCAATCTGAGAGGTACGATTTGGTAAGTTTGACCAGTTTGGCACCTGGCTCTGTTCTTTTCATGGATCAGGTTTTTAATCACATCGAGAAGTTGGTCAAGGTTTGCGTGTGCTACATCTGCAGTGTCAGCTGTTAATGCAGTTATCTACATTTCCAAGCTCAAAACTGAGTCACTGATTTCTTTTTTCCTTTGGTCAGAACTGGACCCAACAGATTCATGCAGAGTGGTAGTTAATTTTCTCCAGATGGTTGGGATATTTTCATGTTGTGAGCCCAGTTGGAGCAAAACTGGGTTGTACTCAAGAGCCGAGATCATCCATCATATTTATTTTTTTTATTCGATTTTTTTACGATGCAAAGACATCAAAGGTCATACTGTACCAGGACACAGCAGCACATATGGTAATTAGTTAGGACATGTGAGCTCAGTTGGAGTAAAACTGGGTTGTGGTCAGAGCTGAGGTCATCTATCGCATTTATTTATTTTATTCTTATGGTACAAAGACATCAAAGTCATACTGCATCAGGACACAGGTCACAGTAGTACATATAGTAATTGGTTAGTAGGACAAATCACAAACATCCATGCCCTTGGCAGGACTTGAACCTGCAGCCTCTTGGCTGGAGAGTGATATGCTAGCCACTCGGCCAACCAGGTCGAGTGGCTAACATATCATATAACAAATGACATATTCATTTGTTATTGATGTGTAATGTTTTGTAGTATCACTATGTCTAGGACATCAGGAAGTCCTGCCACACTGCAGTACATGGGTACTGGAAGTCACATAATCATCATGTTTCTGGCAGTAGCAAAGTTGATGAGGGTTCATTTCAATTTCTAGTTCTGTGGTTACAGGCTGCATGCTTAGCATTCAGGTCTCCTGCTGCTAGCAATGGTATCTTCATTTGTATCTAGAATTTCAATCTAGTTTGTTTCCAGTAACTGTTAATTTGGAGAGTTATATATACGGAGTATATTTTCATGGGACCCACGTTTGTAATTTGAACCTCCATCCCCAGGATTTCAATGTTGGCAGTGACAGGATTTATAATTTCATTCTGTTCTATACTGCACTCATTCTATATTCACTCATTGATGGCAAAAAAAATGATAGAACATGTGAATAAGATGGAGGATTAATCCACATAAAAGCCACTGTTAAATAAACTATATTATTATCAGAGAAATTCAGAGAGTCAAGGGTTCATCAACAGAGGCCACATATCATTCACACCAGCTGTCTTACCTTTTCATGAATTCACTCACACTACCTGCACTCACTTCCTCCAAAGTCAAGTCATTCTAGTGATGCAATGCATCACTGGAATGACGACTTTCTGATCATCAAGGACATAAGGAAGTTGTCCTTGGTGAGGACAATTTCTCTTAGTAAGTCTAGCTCTCTTACCTCCTCCTCCTTGACTGCATTCGTTTTCAACTTCCATGGATGCCATACACCTTTTCCGATCTTCCCTAAAATGAAAAATTACATCACCGGTATCCTATATGAGGCTTTCAGAAGTTTGTAGGTCTCTATTTCTCCTATTTATCTTGTTTGTTCTATTCCACAAATTCTCTATCTGTCCTCATAATCTATAATCCATATTTCCAAAATCATCTTTAGCATTTTTCTTCACACCCTCTCAACTGCATCTACACCATCTTGAAAACCAGGAGACCAGATCTGTGCACAGTCCAGATAAGAGGATGTATCAAGGCCTTGTAAAAAGAGGCAAAAGGATTATTCTTATGTATCAATATTCATTCCAGCATTGCATTTGAAATCTTTGCTATATGACTCCTAAACTTCAGTTTCCTCCAACATAATCCCATCAATATACCACACCACTGGATATTTCATCACATCAAAATTATGAATCTACACTTACTGACATGAAACTGACAGCCATTTTCACATGCCCACAATTTCAGCATATTCAAATCATTCTGCAAGTACTGCATGCCAGTTGCATTTCTGATTATCCTGCCAATCTTTGAATCATCAGCAAACAGCTGTATGTCTCCTGTCAAATCTTATCCAATGTCATAAATGTAAAGATTGAATAACAGTGGAACAAGAACACTGATCTCTGGGATATAGACCACTGGTCACCTTAAATCTTGCAGACTCACATTCTCCATATACCACTTTTTCAATATCAGTCAGCCAGCAAGCCATTCATCCATCCTCTTATCCAAGCTAATAGTTTATAATCCAATCTCATATCTTCCAACTTATGCAATGGCCTTCAATGCTGAATCCTGTCAAATACTGACTTCTCTTTAGAGACGTCCACAAGTATCAATGGATATTCATTCTCCTTGTCTAATTAAACCATGACATTATTATAAAATATGAACAAGTTACTCAAACATGACTTTTGCTTAGTAAAACCCATATGTTCATTGCAAAGTATAGATTCTCTGTCAACCTATTTCTGTATATGGACTGTTACCAACATTTCCAAAATCTTTGCCAGCACTCCAGGGATATTGATAGGTCTATAGACAAATCAGTCTTTGCACCACTCTTGTGCAATAGAATATATCTGGAACAAGGTTTCTTAAATTGAGTAAAGGGGCAATAATCTCGACTGTAAAATCACTTGTGGGCCATTCACCAGTCAGTGAGAGAAGTAACACTTTCATATAAAAATCAGAATTTTTTAAAAAAAATAGAATTAAATTAAAATGATACTTTTGGATAAAAATTAATAAAAAAAGTAGAAAAATAATTATGTAATTAACCACTATAACTAATCACTATAACATAGCTAACATAAAATCAGTCATGTCTTGCTAGAATACAGTATCACTATCTGATAAAAAAAAAAAAAAGTGTAATTAGTTGTTTCATTTATATGACCAATTATTTTTAAAAACAGCTATTGCATAAATGACACATATTCAGTAATTCAAAATCACACTTTCCATTTTTTTTTTTTTTAAAGAGCTCCTGCAGTGTTGAAAAATAGTTTGATTTCATACATTTACATTAGATTATAAAATGGATATATTAGCAACAACGAAGATACCTCTCAGGATAGGATACGACTTTCATCATAATAGAGAGGTGCTACCTGTATTGGTAGTAGTAGTAATGCTAGCAGTAATACTTACATCAATTAGTTGTAATTATTACTACTAGCATTACTACTTGGTGAATTCTAAATAACTTCTACAAGACACACATTCTGTATGTGAGTATATTCTGTATACACACACACACAATATTTTATTATTATTAAGAGACCTCCAGGGAGTCAGGAACTCATTGAGGGATGCAATAGTATTCATGCCAGCTATCATACTTGGTCTTGAATTCATTCACGCTACTTTCACACACAACATCCAAAAGCAATCCATTCCATTCATACACTACTCTATGAAATAAAAATCTAGCCCTAACCCCCTTCTTGACAGAATTCATTCTCAACTTCAATGGATGCCCTCGCATCCTTTCCCCATCTTCAATAAAATGAAAAATTCCATCTACTGAAATTCTGTATAATCCTTTCAGAAGTTTGTAAGTCTCAATCATATCACTTCTCTTTCTCCTGTTTGCTAGTGTCTGCAACCTACAAATCCTCAATCTGTATTCCACAATCCTGATATCATTTTTGGCACTCTCCTTTGCATTCTTTCCACTGTATCAGAATCACCACAGAATCCAGGAGACCAGACCTGCATGCAACAGTCCAAGTGAGGTCTTATCAAGGCATTGTAAAGAGACAAAACGACCTCCTTATCTTTACATGTCAAGGTTTGTTTCAGCATTGCCATTATTCTCAGAGTTGTATTTACAATTTTTGCTATATAACCCTTGAACTTCGACTTCCTATCTACTAAAACTCCAGGATCTCTAGCCTCATCGATTGCTTTAAGCATAATTGCACCAAAATAATATGACACTGGATATCTGCTTACACCAAAGTGCATGATTTACATTTATTAACATGGAAATGACAGCCATTTTCACATGTCCACAATTCCAGTCTACTCAAATCATTCTGCAAGTACTGCATATCAGCAGCACTCCTGATTATCCTACCTATCTTTGCATCATCAGCAAATAGCTGTATGTCACATATCAAATCCTTCCCAATGTCATTAATGTATAGATTGAATAATCTGTACATTAATGACAGATTGACCAAAGACTGATCCTTGAGGCACACCACTGGTTATCTTCAATCTTGCAGATTCACACTCCCATATACGACTTTTTGATATCTGTCAGTCAGCCAACCTCTTATCCATGCCAATAGTTTATAATTCAATCCCATATTCTTCAATTCATGCAACAGTATTCCATGATGTATTCTGTCAAAAGCCATAGTAAAATCCAAAAAGTATCATGGTGCATCCATTCCCCTTGTCTAACTCAGTAGTACATTATTATAGAATGCGAGCAAGTTGCTAAAACATGACCTTCCCTTAGTAAACCCATGTTGTTCATTGCAAAGTACAGATTCTCTGTCAACCCATTTCTGAATGCAAGCTGTAACCAACTTTTCCAAAATCTTCACCACCACCTCCTGAGATACTGTTGGTCGACAGTTGGATACATCAGTCTTTGCATCACCCTTGTGCAATGGAATTACCATACATTCTTTCTGCTCCTATGGAATCTTCCTGTTCTGAGACTCAAATTATATTAGCCTGGTCAAAGGAACAGCCAGTTCAGCTGAACACTCCTTTTGCAGCTGTGCTGATAACTCATCAGTTCCTATTGCAGTTTCTTATTCAGTTTGTGCAATAACTATAGTGTTTTCTCCTCATCCACAAGATTCATCACATGGTGAAGAGGTAGTGGTGATTAAAATGTTGCATATACCAGGTTAATAGCTTTTAGCAAAATGGCTGCTCATTAGTTCAACAATCACTTAATCAGTCACCTGCATACCATATGCATTCAATAGCATTATTATTTCAAATTCGTCTTTTTTTTACTTGCAGCATAATGACAGAATTGTTTTGGATTGTATATAACTTGTAGAGCCAGTTTCTTTTCATACTCAGACAGCTTTCCGTGGAACATTTGTGACTCTTCTGGCCTGTTACTTATAATTATAACTGACACCATCCTTATGCACATGATATTCCTTCCACATTGTCTGTTTCTTACGAATCTCTTTCTTAATTAGATTACACATCCATTTCATATACTCTATTCTCCTATACTCTATTCTTCAAACTCTAGGAACACATTCTGGTATCACATCATTTAAGTATTATTTAAAGACTCCCCACACACACTGTCAATATCCTTCCCATCCAATAGCTGATACATGGTACAGAACCCAGCATATCCCTCAGGTGGTCATAATTTCCTGCTTTGTAGTTCAGCATGTAATCTTTTCTGAATGAATTAAGTTACTAAGTTAGTGATCACTGTCACTAACTGGAGACAGAATAGTCACGTCTTTAACTGAAACCTCTTCTGATACTATAATCATATCTAATGCTCTTTGACCAAGAGTTTCTTCTGTCACATGAGAAAGTTGTCTCGCAACAGCTCAATAAATTCAGCTTCATTCATCTCATGCGATTTCATAGCTACCCAATCAATGTTTGGATAATTAAAGTCCCCCATTATGATTACTCTTTTCGTATCCATCGTTATCCATCTTTGGTGATGCATTTTTTTGCCACTAGCAACCAATTCACACAGGTCTGTAACAACACCTACTATATATTTAATCTTGTTAGACTCCACTTCACTTTCACATAAAAAACTGTTATTAGTATTGCAGTTATTGGTCTCAAACTCGTTATCCTCTCCTGTCTATCCTTTATAAAAATAGCGTACCCTGTACACTTGATACCAGTTAGTATATCTACTTCTGATAGCTAATGCCTACAATATGAAGTCCTAATATATTATTATTACTATTATGTGACAACACCTCCAGGGAGTGGAGTCCAAAGACTCATCGAGAGAGGGCACCTATTCCACATAGCTGTCTCCACCACTCAATCCACCAACTACAATTAACCACAGATACACCAATGTCATCTATAGCCCACTGCCACTGATATTTCCACAGACAATCACAAATATCCATGGCAGGATGTGAACCCATAGCCTTTTGGCTGGAGAGCGGATATGCTAACCACTCGGCCAACCAGGCTGGCATGTTAATCAAAGCAACAAGGCAACAATAATAAATTACCTACATGTTCTTTTGTATACACTTGTCTATGGTCTGCACAACACAGTTCGACAACTTGCAGATCACTGTTCTTATCTAGTTCCTTACTTATGCAGACATCATTACACATGCTTGATAGCTCCAAATCAGATGAACACAAAAATCATTCTCTCTCTCTCTCTCTCTCTCTTCATAATCATTTCCATGATAATAGCCATTCCATCATTAACACAGTTGCCTAACATTGTTACTCTTACACACAGATTCTCACAATTCCTCCCATCAGAATTCAGTTTCTCTGACTGTGTGTTAGGGCTTATATCAATTAATAATTTTTCAAAACTCATGATGCCAAACGAATTCAAGTGTAGGCCATCCCCTCTTATACAAATCCCATCTTCGCTCCACACATCCAAAAACTCTCATCCATTCCTTCTACACAGCCTATGCATTGAATTGTTTGCCATCATGGCCCTTATTAATATCTTATCTAAGTAATATACTAACAAGTTTTACTTTCTCACTCTTCACTCTCACTTCTTCCAACAACCTTTTCATGTCCTCTCTCATACTGAATTTATTGTTAGTTAAGTCATTAGTACCTACCAGAATTAGCTTGTTTGCTTTTCTTTTCTGTTTTTCAATCGCTTGCATTATATATTTAATTTTTGCTCCGGGAAAACTTGATGTTATAACCTGCTCATCGATGACATGTTTTATGATAGAGTAACCATACCAAATAACATCATTTTTTTATAATCAACTTTACTTTCCAGATTTTTGTTATCACACACTAACTTATCTGATTCCGTTCTGTGCTTTTCCCCCTCCCCATCCCACTGCTGAACTTTTTTATTCTCCCTGTGTTCCTCTAAACACTGCTCGACTTTCCATAGTTCTCTCGTTATCTGTCTAATAATCTCCTTTAACTTAACGATCTCAGGTTTTAAATTATTTTCAATATCCTCTTCCATATCGTCTTTAGTGGACAAAACTTTCTTGTTCACTATTTCACTGTTCTTGTTAGTGTTCTGTTCTTTCTGCATTTTCAGCACCATTTTGCAACTGTATTTAATATTACAATATCATAATAAAAATATGTTGTAAGACACTAAATACTCTAAAACAAAAAAATCTACTCTAATATACTATACAACACTAATTTTCTAAGGAAAAAACACAATAAAACATGAAAATCACCACAACTGTTAATTTTTAGGGAAAGACAATGTATACTGTTATATTAATTAAAAAACTTCAATACTTCCTATATTTCGGTAATGTTACATTACCATCTTCAGGGAACATAAAATTAATGATATGTGCATGCAGGCACTAACACTGAACTATTATTCCTGGAATCAGCCTCAGCTTTAAACAACTCCCCAAACCTCAACAAATTTGGATGCATGACTGCCCCAAACATGGGAAGCTTGCATTCTTAGAGCATCAGCCCAACAGCCAAGACTACTACTCAATTTAGCCCACTAAGTGGCACCTTTCAGGACTCTAGGACCAACTCCAGTTGTTGTCTTCAGTCATATTTGTTCAGTGTTAGTGCCTGCGTGGACATATCATTAATTTTATGTTCCCTGAATGTGGTAATGTAACATTACTCGAAATATAGGAAGTATTAATTAAAGTTTTTTAATTAATATAACAGTATATGTTATCTTTCCCTAAAAATTGAGTTATATATCGCCAACGTATAAGTTTATCTACAAGAATAAAAATCACCAATTTTACACAAACATGAAATTACAGCAACCACTCACAATATAACTTTGAACCCAAATCCAAAAAGATGATATCTAATTATTTAATGTAGATTATGAGAACAGACTGAAGGCTTGTTAACTGCATACATTGGAGGGGGTGGGGGGAGAAGAGGAACAGGGCATCCTTGGAAGTTAAGTTTGGATACAATTAAGAAAAGGTGAAAGGTACATGTCTTTTCACAAAGCAGTGAATGAGCTGGACAGTTTGCCAGTTCAAGCAATTAGTATATTAAGCGTGAATGAGTTTAACAGAAAGAATGATAGTCGGTGTGGATGATATTAGTATTTTTTATTCTAAATCTTCTATAGCAAACACTATGTTATAACAAACTATGACTGGTCTAAGTTTACTATAGCAATTGTGTACTGTAATACCACTAATCAAAGGCTGAAAGTCACAAATATGATAGTTCTGAATTAAATTAGAGAGGTGAATAAATGGCACATATGGCAGAATCTTATTAAAAATGAAGGTTAGAAAAGGGACTTGTTAATCTTCAAGGTGTGAGCCTGATCTGAGGTGTCAACAAATGGAAAGGAATAATAAATTTAGTTAAATCCTTTATCCAAGTGTGAGCAAACAAAGTTTGCCCTGAAAATATCTTCAGAACTGGGGTAAGGTAGTACAACACCAGGCAACTCGTAGCAAAGGTGGACCAAGCTAACATCACTCCTATCTCAGTATCTCCCATAATGCAAAACACATCTCCTTGCGGATATGTATAATGTTATGCATTAAGGGAAGGGCCACTACCCAGACTAGTTTTGACCTGTATTGAGGTCTCTTCAGTGGGAGCCAGGCCCAATAGTGGAGATACCAGGCAGAAGCAATGGTGAGGTCATCTTTACCTATAGGAGTTGCCAAAAGGTGTGCCACCTTTTTATTAAATTACTCTGGATTTAGAGAAAGACATTGAAAGTTTATTTTTCACTTGGTTAGACTATAATAAGTTTAGTTGAATCCTTTATCCAAGTGTGAGCAAACAAAGTTTGCACCTGAAAAGTGCAAACTACTTGTACAATAGTCTAACCAAGTGAAAAATAAACTTTCAACATCTTTCTCTAAATCCAGAGTAATTTAATAAAAAGTGGCACACCTTTTGGCAACTCCTATAGGTAAAAATGACCTCGCCATTGCTTCTGCATGGTATCTCCACTATTGGGTCTGGCTCCCACTGAAGAAACCTCAATAAAGGTCGAAACTAGTCTGGATAGTGGCCCTTCCCTTAATGCATAACATTATAAACTTTGCTACGAGTTGTTTGGTGTTGTACTACCTTACCCCAGTCCTGAAGATATTTTCAGGCGCAAACTTTGTTTTTGCTCACACTTGGATAAAGGATTAAACTAAATTTATTATAGTCTAACCAAGTGAAAACTAAACTTTCAAATGGAATGGAAGAGGATTAGAAGACTAGATAATAACTAAAATTATTTAATTATTACTTCCTATATTTCACCAAATTTAAATTGGCATCTTCAAGGATTAATACACTGGTATTAAACATGTGCACACAGTACATCTAAATACCTGGCAGAGGATCTATTGGAAAAAAAGCCACCTTACTCCACCGAAACAAATTTAAATTCGAGAGGCTTTTCCTTGAATCTGCTGCAGTTCTTACTAACTATCCTAACCTCAACAAATACGGTTGTATTAAACCTCTCATATAGGAAACCCTCATTGGCAGAGTCAGCCCAACAGCCAAGAACACCCAATGAAAGCCAATAAGTAGCATAATTATAGGACCTTAGGTCATCCTGTATCTCTCCTGTATCATCTTACTGAAGTGTGCCTGTGTGCATGTATTTAATACCAGCGTATTTAATCCCCAAAGAAGCTGATTTATCTTCAGCAAAATATGGAAAGTAATAATTAAATGTTTTTCGTTATTAATTAGTCTACATTGTCAACTTCCTTAAACAACATGATGCTGGAGAAGAATCAACATATAAGCCTAAACATCAAGAAAGATTAGTGAAATGGGTGTTTGGTGCCAGGATGGCTGGAAAAAGACAAGAGAGACCAATATCTAGATTGACATAATAATAATGCCTTAGAAGATCTCACAATATTGAAGAATTGATAAATATGTTTATATGTATATCTTGTCAATTTCCTTAAACAACATGATGTTGGAAAAGAATCAACATATAAGCCCAAACACCAGGAAAGATTAGTGAAATGATGTCTGATGCCAGGAAAAAGACTCTATATAATGTACATTTATACCATATAACATAAATAAATATTTATTTATTTGACTTTTTGCACAACATTATGTTCTGCTAATTGATTCTGATAACATTATCAAAATCAATCTTTCTCAGAACTCGCATATCTGTGGTCTCCAGTTTTTGATCAAGTGTTTTATTTCTAACCCACTCACTCTATAAGTTAAGACTGGTTTAAATACTGTCTTGTATACAGGTAATTTAGTGTTTTCACTAATTCCTTTCTTATTCCATATAAATTTATTCAGTGACTTTCTAGTATGCCAGCTTTACTATTTCTGTTGTCTATTTCATATTTAATTTGCAATCTTTAAAAATTCTGCTTAAATGACTAAAAGGTTAAGTTGTTCTATAGGTTCTCCATTCAGGATACAGTTGATGTTATCGATGTTTCTGCAATTCTCAATGTCTGTCTTTTTATGGCTAATTTTCATACCATATTTATTACAATGGTTATTCAATTTAGTCAGAGAATCTTGCAGACTTGTACTGGATTTATTTAGAAGTATAACATCACTTGCATAAAGTAAAGAGCTGAGATTAACACCTCCAATTTTGATATTGGATGTAATACCACTTTCATAACATGATCCATACAGATAATGAATAACAGTGGAGATAATGTGCACCCGTCTTGCACACCTGATTTAACATTAAACCATCTTCCTGTAACTCCTTTAATTCTAAAAGCTGACTTACAGCTCAAATAGGGACTATTTATTGCTCAATATAATGTACCATTTACACCATATAACTGTACTGTTTTGAACAGCTTTCCTCTTGGCACCCTGTCATATACCTTTTCCAGATCTGCAAAACTCAAATACAAATCCTTGTTATATTCCCAAGATTTCTCAACTATTTGCCTTGAAATGAATATATGATCTTGACAACCTCTATTTGGCCTGTGCCGAGCGTTTTACTTGTCAAAGAACAAGTAAAACTTGTTCTTTATCACCTTTATTCTCCGATTTCTTTTTACAGTACTTTCCTCCATTTCAAAACTTTTTCAATAGCTTCCAGAATATTTTGCCATCTTTCTTCTATTTATTTTCTATGTTCTTATTAAATTTTTCCCATGACTTGTTTAGCTAGTTTTACACAATACTTTGCTTTCTTACATTTTTCTCTGTATTCTCTAATAGCACAAGCTGATGTACTTACCAGGAACTTTTGATATGCTTTGTTTTTACTTTTCCTTGAAAAGAAAAAAAAAAGTATATTGAAACTAGACTACCCCTTTAACTTCCTGAGTCCATCACGAAGCTCTAATTTTTCTATCCTTACAGACAACCTCACGTGTCTCTCTGGCAGAATCAATGAATGTTTTCTTCAAGGTCTGCCAGTGAATCTCCAAGGTTTGGTTCTTGGGTTCAACTTTTTTACACACACACACACACACACGATTCCAATGAACACTGTTTAAAAGAAACACAACTTTCCACAAGAAATAAAATGTTCCAACTTCATCCTATCAGGAATCAAACATAGGGTTATAATAAACAAATAGCAGACATACCTTGTGCTGGAACTTGCTTTTTCCAAATCTGAGCTACCATTATTCCTTATCTTCTAGATTATCTTCTGGTAGTCATACACCATTTGAAAGAAAGAAAGAAATTCAGTGATCTCTGAATACATTCCTATAACCCTTTCTTCTGTCAAAATAGCTACTTATAACCACATGTTACCCAGCCATAACAAAACAATATTCACATTCTTCTTCTAGTTTATCTTCTGGTGGTTATAGACCAATTGAAAGAAATAACTACTTTCAGATAAATATATAAGTCTCCAAATACATTCCTATAACTCTTTCTCCCTTTGAATATTGCTCCCTGTAACCACATTACACTGGCCATATTTCTTCCTTCTCTCTGCTCTTCCATCTCTTTTTTTTTCTTTTCTCTGTACACGTACATGCCAGCTTCAAACTGACATTGCTTGAAAGTGCAAAGTACTTGAACTATGTATATTTTCAAGTACACCTGCTTATCTTTGTCCCCATTATGAAAGGGTGTTGAAGTTAGCAATACATTATAACAAATTAAAGTTACAATTCATTTTAATAACATTTTACAAATTGAAGTGCATAATTGAAGTGCATAACAATAACTCCTTAATTCTTTGTGGAGACAAAGATAAATGAAGTTAATTATAACACTGAATAAAATTCTCGTGACAGCATTAAAATAAACTATTACAGTAAATGGAAGGGGGGAGAAGAAATATACATTTAACATAAACCCCATTTCTTTCCAATTCTTTTATTAAGATTGCTTAATACATAAGTCACCTAATAAAATAAATAAATAAAATAAATTTTTTAAATGAGCAAAATTCAGATACTCCACAACATACCATACATGATATTTCTGGATTTTGCAGACATTCAAGAGGTTGAAATCTGAAATTTGTATTTAAGATGCAATGAATAGATTTAGATAACCAGTTAACAGTCTGGTTTGGCTAGCTGACAGATCTGATCCTTTGATTTGTTATGGGAAGCAGTATCAAGGAAAAGGAAGATAATGCAATGGGATCCTGCAAGGTATAAAAATCCTCTCACTAACTTAAATGACTATTATATCTCCTCTCTTCCTCCTATCCACCAAACTCTGCAATCCACATCTCTTCAACCTCTCTCCACATCCAGCATTCCAAAGTCCTGATATTGTCTTAGTCACTTGCCTCTGGACCCTCTCCAATGTCTCCACATCACACTGCATGCCAGGTGACCAGATCTGAACACAATAGTTCAAGTGTGATCTGACCAATGCCTTATACAGTGGCATAACCACTTCCTTATCCTTGCATGTTAGAGTACTTATCATAGCAGCACTATGATGTGCAACCTTTGCAACACTAGCAATAGGCCCTCTAAACTTCAGTCTACTGTCAACCATCACTCCCAAATCTCTAATCTTATCCACTTCCTGCAGTATGGCACCATCGATATAGTACACAGCCTTATATTTCTACACTCCAAAATGCAACACCTTGCACTTATTGATATTAAAACTACAACCCACTCTTTTGTATAAGTAAGACGTCTATTCAAATCTTCCTGAAGGGATTCAGCATCAGCAGTGCTACTTATAATTCTTCCCAACTTTGCATCATCAGCAAATAACTGAAGATCCCCGGTCAGTCCGCATGCTATATCATTTACAAACAAGTTAAACAAGCAGGGGCCCAAGAACAGACCTCTGGGGTATGTCACTGGTTACCCTTCTTCTTTGAGACACTGCTCCATCATACACAACCTGCTGGTATCGTTCGAGAGCCAATCTCTGATCCATCTAACCAATATACTGTCTATTCCCATCCTCTGCAGCTTGTATACCAACTTAACATGTGGTAATCTATCAAAAACTTTTGCGAAGTCTAAGAATATCACTGTATATGATTCTTCTTTGTTTAACACACACTCTTCACCTTATCATAAAATGCAAGTAAATTACTGAAACAGGACCTACCCTTTACAAATCCTGCTGACCTTCATAAAGAATGCCATGTCCATCAACCCAATTCTGTATTCTATTCCTTACCAATCTTTCCAACACCTTGACCACAGCTGCAGTTATACAGACTGGCCTATAGTTGGAGACTTCAGTCTTAGAACCATGCTTGCAGAGTGGTACTGTTTTGCCCTCTTTCCAAAACAGCAAGGAAACTTAGCCACTGCAAGACTTTCATTAAATAACCAGGTCAAGGGCATAACCAACTGTGGTGCACATTCCTTAAGCATATGTGGTGATATGTCATCCATTCTTACAGCCTTATTCGCATCTAACCCAACCAACATCTGATACACCTCTGTTTCTTTCACTTCCAATTCTCTTAATGCTTACCTCTCTTCTATATATTGTACCGGATCATTTATACCGGTATGATATATGCTGATAAAGTGCTCATTCAGCAATTCCACTATATCCTTTGCAGCTGTTAGTCTGCTGCCATGACTATCCACCAATGTTAGTCTGCCATAATTATTCTTCTTCTTGCTTGCCATGTAACGGAAAAATTCCCTTGAGTTAGCCTTGGCCTAACCAGCCAATCTCCTCTCATACTGCACCTTTTCTTTCCTTACCATGCTCATCACCTTTCTAGCCTGTACTTTATACTCTTCATGGATCTGATCACCACCAACTGTCTTGCACCTCCTCCATAACATTTTCTTTTCTAGCATAGTTGCTTGATTTTGCTGTTCATCCATTTCACTAACAACACTATTTACTTGCTTAACCCTCGGTATGCAGTCATAACATTGCCTTATGAATTTCCATGCATTGTCAACATCCTTTCTGCTCAGCTCATCTACCCAACGTAGATGTGCTAACTGGCTACAGAGTTACCCACAATCACCTGCTTTATACTTCCACATGTATCCATGTTTGGCAGTGACCTTTTCCTGTTTCATCACTTCCCAAACAAGTACCTCATGATCACTCTCACCAGCTGGTGGCAGTGTCAACACCTCATTAACAACAACATCTTGTGAAGTTATCCCCAAATCCAAAGCATTAAAGCCTCTAGTTGCTTCAATCATGTGCTGCTTAAGATACTTATCTCTCAGAAATTCCACAAACTCGCTCTCCTTATTCCCATACACTATCTCCTTCTTTCAGTCGATATTCCTGTAATTAAAGTCTCCCATCAGGATCACCTTCTTTTTACATCTAATTAATTTAGCCCAATTAATTTGCCTAAACATTTCACAATCAGGTCTCTGTATTCCCTGGCCTATAACAGCATCCTATCAGATAACCTGTTTATTTCAACTTTGCACCTCACAGCTTCAAAATCTGTGTAGGCACCATCAACTTCCACACTCTGCACACACAATTCCTCTGAAATCATTAACAGCACTCCCCCCCTCCTCTTTTCACATCTCTATCCTTCCAGAAAATTATATATCCTTCTAATTCTATTCCCGACATCGCATCCTCTTCGGACAACCAAGTTTCACTTATTCCAATTACTTTTGCACATACCATCTCAATAAATGCCACAAACTCAGCTCTCCTGTTTGGAATGCTCCTTACATTTGTGTATAAATATAACAATTGCTGTGTGTTTGCGGCCATTCAACAAACACCAACATTCTCTATTCTAGCTGCTATATTACACCTCTCTCTTCAATTTGACCACACCCGTTTCCCTGATTCTGACTGTGATTTCCATTCTTACCTGTCTCATCCTCACCTTTATGCATTCATCACCTTGTACTGCTGCAACCACATCTTCAACCTCACATCCATCTTCCTCCTGCTGTACAATCGGTTGATTTGCACTATCAAATAGTGCAAATCAGAGCGACTCTGATCATTTGCTACATTAACCTCTTCACTCTGTGCCTTCTCAGAAAACAATAGCTTTTCTAAATGCCCAACACCAAACCCATTCATAGGTAATCCATCAGCTTTATACCATTTGAACTTCCCTTCAAATTCACTCCACAGATTTACAAATTGAACCCCTTTTGTCTCACACAACTCAGCCATCTTACTATTCATTATCTCTGCTCTCCTTCTCAATTCACTGTTATTATATCTGGGAAACATGCCTATGACTTTCCCAACAACCCTATTCTTCTTTACCTGCTGCAACAACTTCAAGTTTCTATCAACATTCTTCTTCGCCCCAACTAAGTCATTTGTGCCCACAACTACTACTAATTCAGACGCCCAGTATTACCTATTCTGCAACACTTCAGTTATTTGCTTTATTGTTCCACCAGGAAAGCATGTTTTGTACATGCTTTCCTGGTGGAACAATAAAGCAAATAACTGAAGTTCACACCTCTAATGATTGAGTCCCCCATGCACTGATATACGACTATCCTTTGATTCTTTCTTTATAACATTAACTTCCTCCTCCTCCTTATTATCAGCCAATCTCTCTTTCAGCTGTTTAATATTCTCTTCTAGATGTTTATTTCGCTTTTCATTAACTCCTGCTGAAGCTCTTCTACTACGTCCCAACGTTTGCTCCCATTTCTAATCGCTCTAATCTATCCAGACATTTTTTAACATACCTTAACACTTTCCTTCTTCTCACTTATCCAAACAGTCCACAGATCTTTCACATTTTTTGGTGCATACATATATACAGGGGGTCCTCGAGTTACGTCAGAGATCCGTTCCTATGGGCCGACGTAAGGCGATTTTTGATGCAAGTCAGAATTACTATAGCCTCAGTTACTTACCTAACCTAAAATACCCTAAAGTCATATATGTATATCAAGAAACAGAACTAGGCCATAGGAAAATGAAAGGGAGAACATAATTACTGTATAGTACAGAAAAATGACAAAAATGAAACTGTAACAAAAAAACAAACATAAAAATGAGAACAATGCCCAAAATGACAAATGAAACTGTACATTCTGTACAGGTGATTAAAAAAAAAAATGAAAACAATTCTTTACCTTTTATCCTGTGGTTGAAGAGACAGTTGAGGTACCAGCACCTGCTGCAGGCCTCTCTACCTTCGTTAAAAAAACGTTCCAGGCTAGTCTGGAATGATACCATCCTCGTATATCTCCCTATAACAATGCAGGCAATCCATAACCCCTCGGAAGACCTTTGTGTACCTAGCAGTGTTGGGATCCTCAGCCTCAAACTTGGCCAGCCCATCCTCAATGAGGGCAAAACCTTTTACAAAGCCCTTGGTGGGGAATCTCCTGGGTTCAGGGGTTGAAACCGTTTCCTCCTCCTCAATTAGCTGCTTCTCTAACTGAATGAGGTCTTCTGCTGACAATTCCTCCTCATGAGATGCCAGAAGCTCTGCGACATCTTCGGCCTCCACTTCCAAATTCAACTGCTTCCTTAGGGCAACAACCTTCTCTGTGACAGCCTCAACTGTCTCCTCATAGCCATGGAAATCATTCACAAACTGGGGACACAGTTTTTTCCACACACCGTTCAAATTTGTCTGCTTCACATCATCCCAGGCATGTTCAATGTTTTTGTATGCCATTATAAACACTATACGATTTCCAAAAGTCTTTGAGGGTTAAGTTCCTGTCTTTTTCAGTTGCCCTGAAAGCCATAGCAAATGTCCTGTGGAGGTAGTAGGCCTTAAAGGAAGCAATAACACCCTGGTCCATAGGCTGCAAAAGGGCTGTGGTGTTTGGTGGAAGGTAAACCACCTTAACGTTAGGGTGAAAGTCATCCAAATGGGCAGGGTGACCAGGGGGTCCAAGAGATTGGTGAGAAGTAGGATAATACAGAAGTAGGGTGACCAAGGGTCCTACCCTTTAAGGCATTGTTAAATGCCTTAAAGGGCAGGACCCTTGGCTGTACAGTACCTCTGTACAGTTTCTCCCTTTTTTGCACTTTTTAATAATGTCTAATTTCACTTCTAATGTAATGGCTTTCCTTTTCTTCGACACACTGCCATCGGAAATGTCTGCCTTACATTTGGGAGCCATATTGAAGGGTACAAAGTCACAAAAAAACACAAAAGTGAGAGAGCAGATGTAAATAAAGCACGTGGTACCCAAAGAGTGTATGCTGGGACCCAAGTGACGCCACCTCTCCCAAACAAACGGCACATAACAGTGTATTCTTCTACCACGTTCACAAACAAGTTCGCCAGCGACGTTTGAATTTTATGTCGTGCTGCTTCAAGTCTGAATTAAATTATTTATGGGATTACCGCTGTAAAGTTGAAATGACGTATGTCAAGGACCCCCTGTATAGCAGTTTTCGCAATGCATCCACTGCGAAAAATCCAAGGCAAAGCCAGACTTTCATACAGAAATCTTCCGTGCCGCTGACTTACATTTCTTTATGGACGCCATCTTTAGAAGCTGAAGTGGAGACAAACAAGTAGCAAAACACCATATAAACAACAAAAAATTTCAACAACACCACTGAAGGACACTTGTATCCAAACTGAAAAGAATGCAGCACAATTAGCGACGAAAAGCACACTCCCATATCAACTTCCATAGTAATTGATATGGGAATGTGCTTTTTGTGTAATTGATATGGGACAGGGATCGTACATGCATGGTAGCATAGATTGACTCATTAGCTAGCTGTTGACCATCTTACTTTCGTTCCATTATCATTTGTCATCTTCTACAAAAATTTATTATTATTATTAACATCTGACCTCCATGGAGTCAGACTCATTGTGGGAGGTACACACTATCACACAATGCTCATCCAACCATGCCTCAAACCGATTCAATGTGTTTATATTCACAACATACTCAGGCAGTGCATTCCACTCACCAGCTCCTTACTCGTCTGCTCACACCCTCCTTATATAGTTTACAGTGATGGCCTCTTATTCTACTTCTCTCTCCCATTCTATTAAAAATCTCTTCCATGTCAACCTGATAACCCCTGACTAGCTTATATGTCTCAATCATATCCTCCCTTCCTATTCACAAGGCTTTGCAATTTATATTAATTTATAAATAGATCTCAAATCTATTTATAAATGTACTCCATATTCCAAAGACACTGACCACCTTTATGAATCTTCTCTGGACCCTTTCTAATATATCCTCATCACCATGAAAACCTGGTGACCAACTTTGTGCACAATAATCCATATAAGGCTTGATCAAGGTCTTATACAATGGCATTATAACCTTATTTCTGCATGTCAGGGTTCTCCACATCATTGCCATTATCTGATGTGGCATCACAACTTGTGTAATGTGGTCCCTGAATTTCAGGTCCTTTTCCACTACCACTCCCAGATCTCTCATCTCCTCTACCTCCTTTAAAGTTTCCCAAACAAGTGTGTACTTTGCATCCCATTGTTGCTTACCTAATTTCAAAACCTTACTTTGCAACACTGAACTGATAGTTCCACTTACCTGCCCATTCTTGCAATCTGTTCAAGTCCCCTGTAAGGCCATAACATCTGCTTGACTCTGCATTGCTCTTCCTAATTTTGCATTATCTGCAAACAGCTGCATATCACTAGTTATACCCATACCAATATCATTAATATACAAATTGAACAACAATGGTCCCAAAACTGACCCTAGTGAATCGTAGCCAATCCCATCCGTTTCAATTTATTTAACAGCATGTCGTGTGGAAGTCAATCAAAAGCTTTTGCAAAATCTAAGTATACCAACTGTATATGCATATATCCCTAGTCCAAGGCATTTGTCACCTTGTTATAGTACATAAGTAAGTTAGTAAAATATGATCTCCCTTTAACAAACCCATGCTGATAACCACAGAGAATACTGCTGTTATTCATCAACCCATTTCTGTATCCTACTTCTCACCAATCTCTTCAGTACCATCACAACTCCAGATATACAGATTTGCCTATAATTTGAAGCTACAGCCTTATCGCTACCTTTATGCAGTGTGACAATTTTACCTTCCTTCCACTCCCATGGAACCTGTGCTGCTGTAAGGCTCTTATTAAACAGGCATGCCAATGCCAATTCTCTGGAACATTGCCTTAAGATGTGTGGTGATATGTCATCAAATTCTATCACCTTATTGACATCAAGGTTATTTATTTCCTCAAATACCTCCTGCTCAGTCACAATTAAGACATCCTCTCCTATGTCCTCTATACTTAAGTTTCTCATGATTCCCCTGCCATAATTAAAATCACCCACAATAATTACCCTGATCAGAATGAAACACTTATAAATTGATCACTGAATACCTCAACAATGTTTTCTGCAGCAGTTACCATTCTACCATTTTCATCATCTTATCGTGATCATTCTTCATTCTACTTGTCACATATCTAAAAAAAACTCTCTAGGGATTTTCTTTGCTTGATTTGCCAATTTCTGCCCAAACTATGCTTTTGTTTTCCTTACTAATTGAGTCACCCTCCTGGCTTGTTCTTTATACATGTAACTGATTATTACCATTATTCATCTTGTAGTAGGTACAATGTCTTCTTACAGATTTTATGCTTAAGTCTCTCATTCATCCATTTTACACCTGCCTTATTCAGACTTTTGACCTTTGGAATACATTCACGTATTGATGCTGTTATGTATTTCTTTGTCAGTTCCCAAGCAGCATTTATTTCCTTACCACTCAGCTCCTCATTACACACTAGAGCTCTCCAAGCTATCTTCTAAGCTTGCCATAATTTCCAGCCTTGTACTTACACATATATCCTTTCCTCACTGAAGTCTGCACATGGATAGCCACAACCCAGGTAATCACTTCATGATCACTCTCATCAACTGGAGGAAAGTGCAAAACCTCACTCAAAAGTCTGGTTGGCCAAGTGGTTAGCATATCCACTCTCCAGCCAAAAGGCTGCAACTTTTCAAATCCTGTAATGGGCATGGATGTGTGTGATTATCTGTGAACTGCAGTTCGCTATAGTTGGTGGATTGAGTGGTGGAGATGGAGAGTTGTACAGTAGGTGCCCTCCTTCGATGAGTCTTTGGACTCCTTGGAGGTGTCATGTAATAATAATAAAACAACTCGAGAAATTCATTTTCTTTATTCCCAAATGCTATCACTTCATTCCAATCTATACTGCCATAATTAAAATCACCCACAATAATTACCCTTCCTTTGTTCACTAATCCAAGTTTTTTTTATACATTTCTTCACCTAACGTCACCTAATGAGCGCTATAATAAAAATTCCGACAGTTGCGAGGTTCGTGGTGTGATATAGTTTTTGTTGGTGGAAAACAATAATGCTGCAGAAATTCACACCAGTGACTGTGGAAGGTTTACGGGCCAAACGTAATGAGTGACAGTAAGGTTAGACAATGGGGTTATTTCTATCAAATCATCTGTCACCATGCTTGGCCAACCACTGCACTCTTCACCATGAACACTGTTATGTCCTTCTTTAAACAAATACACCATTGCCTAACCTAACTGTCACTCATTATGTTAGGCCCATAAATCTTATACAGTCGTCAATGAATTTCTGCAGCACTACTGTTTTAATACAACAAAAACCGTATCACACCACAAACCTCACAACTGATGGGATTTTTTTTATCATAGCACTTATAAATTATTCATAGAAGACAAAAAATAATAATGGAACAAAAGTAAAAAGGTCAATTAACAGCTAGCTATGAGGCAATCTATACTAGCATGCATGCACAACCCTCTCCCATGTTATATTTTAATATTTAGTTGTATGTTCTTTATTCTCGACGGCTGCTCCTTTTGTTATACTACATACATCCACTATTCTACTTTGCCTTTGTATCTTCTTTTACTTAATTATCATTAATGCTCAGCTGCCTAAAGCTATGAACTGCTGCCATATATTTATTTCTCTTATCTCACAAGCCCTATAGTCTAACAAATTTATTTGTTTAATGATTGTGCCAGTTAGACTATATGTTGAGTGCAAGAGTATAAGAATTTAACCCAAAGACAAAACAGATGTCTTACTTTAACCTAGCCATGGCTTAATTGTTAACCATAATAACCTGTACCATATGCAGGTTCAATTTTTTGGGGGTATAGTGCATTGATATAAATCAGTCCAGTATGTTGTTTACAAACCATTTAATTAAGACCAAGGGAATTACGTACAGTGCAATACATTATATACACAAAGTCATTACAGCATTCAACCTACTCTCAGTTCTTTCTACTTTAAGCTTAATTCTACTCTAACTTACAATTCAGCATGACACTGCTTGAATATAGGACTTACTTATGATAAGCCTAATTCACTTTTTAACATACAATATTTCATAAGCATAGACATATATTATTCATATTTCGACTACTCACAATATTTGTTCAGCAAACAGTCTCTCGCAACAAATTTTTGTACACATGTAAGTCTTCCTCTTTATCCTTCTTTCCGTTTATCAGCATGTTCGCCCAGATAGACAACTAGGAGTTCACGACACTTCCTAGACACACTAGTCACCTGCCAACCTGATGGAACCTTGGTTTTCTCTGTTGTTTATAGAAAACCCGCCCATACAGGCAGATACATTCACCAACAATCCTCCCCCCCCCCACTCACAACAATATGGAGTTATTAAGACACTATACAACAGGGCTAAATTAATCTGTTCAAATGACAATACCCTAACCACTGAACTAAATCACATCCTCAACACTTTCTCAACCATTGGCTACCTTCCCCCAAAAAAAAAAATATTGAAACCAGTAAACCACAACCCATCCCCCCCCCCTTCACAATAAGGATTACTCTAAATCCATCACCAATCCCTACATCCAAGGCACCTCGGAAACGATTACCAAAATCATAAGAAAACATGACTTGACCTCTTGTTATAGACCATATAGAAAATTGGCATCCCTTATCTGCTCCACTAAAGACCAACCATAGACCTACCTGGTGTATACCAGGTCCCTTACAGCTGTAAGCTGTCCTACTTTTGCCAAACAGGCAGGACAGCAAATATCAGAATATCAGAAAAATGGATATAGTCCTCAGAACACAAGGACTACATCCGTTTTTCACCAGCATAGCCACTCTGGTCTTGCAGACCATGCTCTGGATACACACCACAGAATACGGTGGAAGAAAGCTACAATAATACATTCAAGTTTGAAAGACTTTTCATGGAATCAGCCTCAGCCCTAAGAAACATGCCAAACCTCAACAAATTTGGTTGCATGAGACTGCCCCAAATTTGGGAGACATACATCACAAGACCTTCAGCTCAACGGCCAAGAATACCTACATAGCCTGCTAGGGGGCACCATCAGGACTTTTAGAAGAAACAATAGCTTCGTGCTTCGTCCTCATTTACTGTATGTAGTGCCTGCGTGCACGTATCTTTATTGTAAGTTCCTTTGAAAATGGCAATGTGACGTTGCCGAAATATTGGAAATATATATTAAAGTTTAATTTAATTTATATTCTATTGTACGTTGTGAATCCTTAAGTCAATTATTAATAATAATTAGATCTTAAAATGACTGTCTCCTAGATTTTTGGTAAATTTATATAGTCATATTTGTTGAGGTTTGGAGTATGTTTTAAAGCTGCTGTTGATTCCAAAAACAATCTCTCTCTCTCTCTCTCTCTCTTACTCATGACTTCTGTGTAGCACTTTTGTTCTCTTCCATTTCATCCTGTATGAAGAGGTATCCAAGCCTTTCCATACAATCCAAGGTTTATGTCATTCTCACATATGAAAGGCTACTACCCTACAATACATGCAGTGAGTAGATTAAGAATCAGATTATCTGGAAATCCTGCCCAAGAAATCAAACATAGAACTTCTTACAAGTCAACACCTTCAACCTAAAATCAGAAAAGTAGCAGCCTCACAGCATGGGGACACAAATTACATGGTAATGTTTAGATGGTGGACAATTTTCATCTTCCCAATGTGAGGCTGCCACACACACACACACACACACACACACACACACACACACACACACACTACTTATTTGGAGATCTAAGGCTGACTTGTAAAAAGTTCTATGTTTGGTCTTTAATGCAGAATTACCAATTATCTAAATTTTGTTGGCATGTTTAGCCAAATGGATACTAGTATCCACTTGGCCAACCAGGTGTGAGCAATTCAGAAATTATTTTAATTTTCTGTTAAATATTTGCAAAAATAACTTCAAAGTAAAATTTAGCTGATATATTTGTTTTGCTCATTTCATTAATTTAATTTTAAATTTACTACCTGGCTGCACTGTTGTTACATCAGGTCCTATGCTTTCTACAATTCCTGCACCTTCATGACCCAAAATACATGGAAAATTACCTTCTGGATCCAAACCATCTAAAGTATATGCATCAGTATGACAAACTCCTGTTGCAAGAATCTACAAATATTTAAAATACACATATTAAAAAATTACTAATCAAGAAATACCTGAACACTTCATTCATTGAAGTGCTCTCGCATTAAGGTAGTCATAACTTCATGACAGATTAATTTAAAAATTAACTCATGAATCCTAGGTTATATAACATGTATAATTAAAAATTTCCTAAATAATTGAACTTGATGTTTTTTTCTGTCATTCAGTTGATTGTTGCCTAGATCTAATAACCAAGTTATTACCCCTACTTTATTACTCATCATGCTTTGATCATAGCCATGTTAACTAGCTAAAAGCTTACACATTAATCATAAACAGCAAGTGATTTATATATACACCCTCTGTCCAAAAAGAAACCAAACTTTTCGAAAATAAACTAGTGGCGCCACCTGTTGTATCTTTTTGTTGTCGAAAGCGGCAACCTTCAATAGTGTTGTGTCAACTGTTTACAACATTTGTTTCATTAGAAGCCAAGTTATACTGCCAAGAGTGACAGTGTGTTTTGACAAACGGTTGGAAAATGAGTTTCAAACAGAGCTGCGATTGACTTTTGTGTTAAACTTGGTAAATGTTTTACCGAAATGCATCAAATGCTTCAAAAAGCATACGGTAATGAATGCTTATCCCATACTCAAGTTTACGAGTGGTTTAAGCGATTGACTTTTGTGTTAAACTTGGTAAATGTTTTACCGAAATGCATCAAATGCTTCAAAAAGCCAGGTCATCCAAAAACTGAACTGAGCAAAGTTAACATCCACAAAGTGCATGATTTCATCAAAGAAAACCTGAAATCGTCCATAAGATAGATTGAAAATGAATTGGGGATTCCAAAATCAATTGTGCACAACATTTTGACCAAGAGTTTGGGTTTTCGTAAATTGAATTCGCAATTTGTTCCCCACAAGCTGACCGATGACCAAAAAATGTATCGAATTAAACACTGCAAGGACTCAAACTTCCTTGAAACAATCGTTACTGGTGACGAAACATGGTGTTTTGAGTATGAGCCTGAAACAAAGCGCCAGAGTGCTGAATGGAGACCACCAGAAGAGGGGCATCAAAAATAAAGTCGCTTGGAGAAGTCAAAAGTAAAGACAATGCTGAATTGTTTCCACAATTCCACGGGCATTATCCACAAAGAATTCGTTCAGTGTGGCCAAACGGTCAATGCTTTCTCTCCCCCGCCCCCTCCCTCACAGTAACTTATTTCCCTGAGAATGTGCAAAGCAATTGGCAGCTGCTCTTGATTAAGCTGTTTAATTTAACCACATTTAGTGTAAGCTGCATAAAGGAAGCTCCAAAGCAGAGGTGACAATTATAGGCCAATAGATAATCACTATCTCTGGAGTTGCTAGTGGTTAATGTAGTAGAAGCTGGCAAAAGGCAGAATTCAAGATTGGGGAACAAAAATATGATACTCTATGGGGTGGGAGGGAACATGATTTTATGTAGGGTAGGTCATGCCTTGATTTCTTTTCATAAGAAAGTGATGCTTGAGCTGGATAAAAGAAATGGCTACATAGTGATACTGCTAGACTTTGTAAAGGAATTCCGTTAACAGGACACTATCAAACTTTGTTAAATAAGGAGGGCCATAATTGCCAATGACTTCATGCGTGGGTTATGCATGGAGAGTGGTGTGGAATTTGTGGATGTGTGGAATGAGTTCGATGGGCGAAAGGACTTATATAAGATGGATGGATTGCATTTGAATGGAGTTGGTGTACGGAGACTTGAAAGAGTGTTGATGAATGATGTGGAAGTGGATGTACAGACTCAGGGAAACTAGATTTATTAAGAGGGGGGGGAGTAGATATGCTGACTTTAGGGGGGCAGTTAAGTGTATGAATGAGTATATTATGCCCGAGCGAGTACGACGGACAACAAATCAGAATGGGATAGTTAGTATAAGGCATCAAAGTAAGGATGGGACAAATGGGCTTCTGCGATTCATGTACACTAATGCCAGGAGTATTAGGAACAAGAAGGAAGAGTTTTTGGCCATGGTTGGCACTTCCAGGCCAGAGGTTGTCGGTATTAGTGAAACATGGCTGACAGAAGATGATAAAGCTAGTGGGATTGAATGCGACGGGTATAGCGTGTTCAGGAGTGACAGGGTGAATAAAAAGGGGGGAGGAGTGTTATTGATGATAGCTGATGATCTTCAGCCAAGGAGTATAGAAGTTGAACTGCATGATGGGGAAAAAAGCACATTTGAGGCTGTTTGGTTTGAGATACAATCCAGCAGAACAAAATATACAATTGGGTGCTGCTATAGACCGGGTGATGGAGTGGATGGTGGGGATAGTATGCATAAGCAAATAGAAGAAATGAGTGGAAGGAGGGTAATTATTATGGGTGATTTCAATTATGGTAACATTGACTGGAAAGAGGAGAGGGCACATGGGAGGAAGGAATTGGATTTTATGCGGTTATTAAGGGACAACTATCTACGGCAACATGTATTGGAAAATACCAGGGGACAGAGAGTGCTGGACCTAGTAATTGAAACCGAGAATGTGGCTGTAATGAACATGACCATGTTGCCACCAATTGGTGAGAGTGACCATAAAGTCATGACTTGGGAGGTGGCTAAAGGAGTTGAATTTACAATTAAGACAGGGTACATGTGGAATTACCGGGCTGGTAAGTATGACAAGCTTAGGTGTGTGCTTGGCTCAATGCCATGGCATGTAAAACTGCAAGGGTTGGATGTTGATAGTGCATGGGAGGTGGTTAAGAACTGTTTGCAGGAGGCAATGGTTGACTGTATACCAAGAGTCCGAATAATAAATCAATTAGGGGTTAAATGGATGAATAACACTATTAAGCTTGAGCTGCAAAAAAAGAAACAATTGTGGAGGAAATTTAAGGAGAAGGGTGACCATCAGGCGCAGGAACAGTATAAAGCTCAGGCCAGGATGGTAACAAGGGTGGTAAGAAAAGCAAAAGCAGATTATGAAAGGAAATTAGCCACGCAGGCTAAAGAGAATCCCAAACAGTTTTTTCAATATGTTGCAAGTAAAAGGAAAAATGCTCATGGTAGAATGATCTTAAAAAATGCTGAGGGTAGGGAGGTAACCGAATCAGTCGATATTGTGGAATTACTGAGCGAGCACTTTGCAAGAGTATATCATCCAGGTGGTGACTTTGCAGGAATGGAAGAACCAACAGCTTATACTGGAATTGTGATGAATGAAGTAGAGGTAACTAGTCTATTACAGAACCTCAATGTCAATACATCTGTGGGACTGGATGGTATACCAGCTCGTGTCGTACGTGAAGCGGCCAAAGAATTGTCAGTGCCCTTGACCATTTTGTTTAATTTGAGCCTCAGTCCCAAGGGGGTGGAAAGAGGGGAAAATAGTTCCACTGCACAAAGGTGGTTCCAAGGCTGCTGTTGAAAATTACCGGCCAATCAGCATAACAGGAATCATTATCAAGGTCTTAGAGAAAATAGTCAAGAGGAAAATACAAGATTGGATAGAAGAAAATGGGATACTGTATCGGGGACAGCATGGTTTTGTGAAGGGTAGGTCATGCCTCAGTAACTTGCTCACGTATTATAACACAGTGAACGGCTGAACTGGATAAGGGTAATGGGTTTACGGTGATTCTACTGGACCTTGCCAAGGCCTTTGACAGGATACCACATGGAATTCTAATCAGTAAATTGGGGCATATGGGGATGGACATAGGGTTGGTGAGATGGATAGGAGGGTGGTTGACGGAGAGATATCAGAGAGTGGTTTACTCAGGAGTAGAGTCCACAAGACGACCTGTGACTAATGGTGTGCCACAAGGATCTGTTCTTGGACCACTGCTGTTTAATTTGTTCATAAATGATATAGGAAAGGATCTGAGAGGAACAGTTCATTTGTTTGCGGATGATGCGAAGTTGGGTAGGGCAATAGTGAATGCAGATGACGTCAAAATTTTGCAGGATGATTTGGATAGATTGGAGGTCTGGGCTAAGGAGAATGGATGTCAGTTTAATGTGGCAAAATGTAAGGTTATGCATTTTGAGGTGAAAAGATTGGCGGCAGTTTACTGCATTGTGGAACCGTGCTCCAGGAAATTGATGAGGCACGAGATTTAGGAGTGTTGGTAGATAAGGAATTGAAATTTAGGGGACACATTGCAAAAGTGGCCAAATCAGCTCATCAAATCACTTGGTTGCTGAAGAATACATTGACAAGCAGAGACAAGCAGGTTATTGTTCCTCTGTATCGAGCCTTGATAAGACCCCATCTAGACTACTGTGCTCAGATTTGGTCACCTAGGTTTCTTCTTGATGGGGAGGAGGTGGAGAGGATCCGGAGGCGAGTGACCAAGATGATAGCAGGTCTGTGGAATGAACCGTATGAGAACAGGTTGAGGATTTGTGGGTTGCAAAAATTGGTTGATAGGCGGGGGAGGGGAGATATGATTGAGACATTCAAATTACTGAAGGGTTTCTATAAAATTAATTCAGAAGATATTTTTGAGAACAGGGCTGGTTGTGGGAGGACTAGGGGACATCCATGGAAACTGGGCAAAAGTGTGGTTAGTAAAGGTGTTAGAGCTGGGTTCTTTACTTTTAGAGTAGTGAATGAGTGGAATGCGCTCCCTGAGTCTGTGGTGGATGCTGTGACAGTGAATGAGTTTAAGGCGAGGTATGATAGATACTGTATGAATGTCAAATAGTCGTAATGAATATGATTTGGGGCCTCCCTCGATGAGTCTAATGACTCCCTAGAGTTGTCCGTAATAATAGTAATAGTAATAATAAATTGGAGCAAATGCAAATGGATATAAAACTGGTGATCTTGATAACAGGATGGCTGATGGACATCAGAAATATTCAGTGAAAATGAATCCAGTAGGTAGGTAAGTGACTAATAGTATACTGCAAGATTTGGTTCTTGGTCCACTGATCTTTAATTTGTACATCAATGATATAAGAAATGGTTTTAAAGGAAAATATTCAGCTATTTGCTGACGATACAAAGTTGGGAAGAGCAAAAGTCCATAAAGATAATATAGAGATCCCAGGATCACTTAAATTGACAAAGAATGGACAGAGGAAAATGGCTAAGTGTAAAGTCATGTACATTCAGATGAAGAGATAAGCTGTGTCTGATGGAACCGGCCTGGAGGAAATTGATAAGGTTAGGGATTTTGGGAGTAACTTGAAAGAAGTTTGAAAGTTTAAAGGACATAATGCAAAAGAAGCCAAAAAAGCACATCAGATTATTTGGATATTGAAGAACACAGTGACAAGCAGGGATAGGGAGGTTATTAATTACTCCACTTCATAAGGTTCAATAAGTCTGCATCTGGACTATTCACATAGTTCTGGTTATAGAATTTTTTGGGAGATGAGGAAATGATGGATGGGATCTAGAGGTGAGTGAACAAGATTGTAATGGATCTACAGAATCTCCCCATGAAGATTGATTGAAGGTTTGTAGGTTACAAAGGCTAGTTGACTGACAGGCAAAAAAGAGGAGATAACAGAAATTGGATATGAGTGTGATTACTAGTTTTGCTTGAAGGTAGTGAATGGGTTGCCAGAAGAAGTTGCAAATGCTCATCACTGAATGAGTTCAAGTATGATATGTGTGTGAATAATGGCTCCATAGATATGCTTGAGAAAATTTTCTGAATTACTTTATTTTCATAATTCAGGGATTTCTCCTGTGAAATAGTAATCCCTATAATGAAAAAAAAAAAAAAAAAAAACTTACTCTGATTCTTACTTCTCCAGCTTTTGGAGGTGCAACTTGGATAGTTTCGACTGTAAGAGATTTCTTAGGATGCCATGCTACAGCTGCTTTGCAATCTATAACCTAAAAAACAATCATCAAATATTTAACTTGAACTATAACTTAAAATCAATCAAATTTAATGTAAAAATAAATCATATGGAGTAGTATTTTTCTTATAAATACAATTAAATAACTTTATACCAAGTAATCATTGAGTGATGGCAATGCTATTATCCAGTGAATGCTTGACTTATAGAAATGGACGAATTTTAAATCCTCTTCCTCTGAAGCAGTGTTTCCCAAAGTATGGTACTCACACTTAGTAGTATGCAGATTTTAAATCATTAAAATTTAAAAGACAGATGATTTTCAGAACAATTAGATGGGCAACATGAGCAAACTGTGCTGTACAAATCATAACTAAATGTTGGCTTCTGCACTTAGAATGATATATATAAATAAAAGGGTAGCGTCTGGGCAGATATCAAAAAGTGATAAATGGAGGGGCAAAACCGAGGCAAAAAAACATGCGACTAGTGGTGTGTCGCAAGGTTGAGTGCTAGGACCATTGCTGTTTAATTTGTATATAAATGATATAGGAAATAACCTGACAGGAAATATTCAGTTGTTTGCTGATGATGCGAAATTAGGTAGAGTAATAGTTATATAACATATATAATAATAGTTATATAATAGTAATAGACAGGATGATTTAAATAGGCTGTCAGTATGGGCAAAAAGCAATGGGTGTCACTTTAATGTACAGAAATGTAAAACTATGCATTTTAGGATAAACAAATTACAAGCTATGTACCATATTGAAGGAACTGTACTCCAGGAAACAGATGAGGCTAGAGATTTAGGGGAGGTAATAGACAGAGTAAGTTTAGAGGACATGCTGTTAAGGTTGCTAAGGTAGCCCATAAGATTACTTGGCTATAAGGCCTCGATACATCTACATCTGAATTATTGTGCTCGGGTCAGGTCTTCTGGGTTTCTTGTGGATGAGGAAGCAGTAGAGAACATTCAGATGCAAGTGACCAAGATGGTTAGTGTTCCTTATGAAGATAGATTGAGGTGTGAGAATTGCCGAAGTTGGCTGATAAGAGGAAAAGAGGGGATATTTTAGAAACATTTAAGTTGCTTGAAGGATTTTTTAAGACGGATGCAAGGAAAATGTTTCAGCACTCAGCTGGAAGGTCCAGAACAAGAAATCGTCCCTGGAATTAGCCTCTATATGCACAAGAGCTACAAGTAGCCCAGTGATGACGTTACTTCACATGCAAACTTTGTTTGCTTACACTTGGATAAACCATGAACTCAAGAATATAATTTCTTGGCATCTGGAAGTTGAATAATGGTGTGGTTAGTAGTGTTGTGAGGGCTATAATTTTTGCTTGGAGAGTTGTGATTGAGTGCTAGAGTCAATTGTGAGTGCTTTGTCTGTTAATGTTTTCAAGGAGAGGTATGATAGATTGTGTGGATAGTTTGGGTCACCTGTGATGAGACCTCAATAAAGTTCGAAATTAGTCTGGGAAATAGGCCTTCCCATGATGCATAGCATTACACGTCTGTAAGGATATGTGCCTTGCACTATGGGATACGAAAGCAATTGATGTGAAGTCATTCCTCTATATGCAAGTAGCCCAGTGATGACGTTACCTCACATGCATACTTTGTTTGCTTGCACTTGGATAAACAATGAACTCAAGAATATAATTTCTTGTCATCTTATTTATAGTATAAGCAAGTGAAAAAACTTTCAACAAACTCAGGAGAAAGATTAGGTGTTTTATTTATTTCTCTATTGGAATTGTAGCCAACAGAGAAGGTGTAACATTATATAGTTAAATTCAGCTGTTGGATACTCATTGGAAACCAGAAAGTAATGGCTATTACTTGGAGGGTTTACAACGCCATACTGCTGGAGGGGGGGGGGGGGTGAAGAGAAAGTTTCTTTAATATGTCTATCTATGTAGATAGATTTTTTGTACATATAAAAGAAAGATTATCAATTGGATCATGTGTTATTAAGGTATCTGGAAAGTGTAGACTATTGTTAAGCACTTTTTTTCATAGTAAAACAAATTCATGGACTGCTGAGGTGGAGAATGTATTTAGGTCTTGAATCCAAACCGAGAACATATGATCAATATATCTTAGCCAGATAGAAGACTTATGGAGCACTTCATTAAAAACAAACTTTTCTAAATTCTATGTAAAATTGGTCAAGAGAAGCGAGGGAAGAAACCACTACAATATTCTTTAATGTTTTGTATATTTTGCTCTTCCAAGAGAAATAGGAGGAGAAGAACTAGAAACAGCCCCTGAAAAAAACAAACTGAGACACCACTGGACTTTCAGAGGTGAGAGGCATGACACTGAAAGAATTATTGAAAGAGACAATGGCCTTTTATTTTACCATAATGAAGGTGAAAACGGACTTAATAGAGTCAGTTTCTTAATTAAGAACAAATGGAAAAAGCATATCACAGAATTTGAAAGTTAAAGAAGTAGAATTGCCAACTTAAAGTTAGAATTAGGAAAAAACAAATCACTAATCATAACACAGGATTATGTTCCCACCACAAGCTATGATCAGGAAAAAATAGGAGTTCTATGATGAACTTGCACTAGCAATAACACCCCACAACTGCAACGATTCATAATGGGAGACTTTAACACCCAGGTAGGCACTAAGCAACAAAAGGCAGAAGATTTAGTTCTTGGAAACCATGACAGCCAGAAAAGTAATGACAGAAGAAGGTGAATCCTACAATTTGTCTTGAACTACGAGCTGAAAATTAGAAATTCCTCCTTTAGAAAAAGAGAAAAAAGAAGATTGACATGGATTTCACGGGATGGAAAAACAAGAAATGAAACAGATTCTATATTATTAAAAGATTCACTTCATCTATATAACTTTGAAGTTCTCAACAATTTTAACTTTAATTCAGATAACAGATTAATAAGAGGAACCTTCTGGTTCCAAAAAACCAGAAACAGGAATAATTAGTTCAGAAACAAACAACCAGCAGTTCAAGATCTACAAAGAAACCAGAAGAAATTTAGGGCAAATATTAACAACTCAAAAATCAACCAGGCTAAATAATACTCAAGAGCTTTGTGATAATATAGAGGAAGTAATGAAGCAAGCATATCAACCACTAAGTAGCAACATAATAAATTTAGTTTAATCCTTTATCCAAGTATAAGCAAACAAAGTTTGCACCTGAAAATATCTTCAGGACTGAGGTAAGGTAGTGCAACACCAAGCAACTCCGAGCAAAGGTAGACCAAGCTCTCATCACCCTTGTCTCAGTATCTCCCATAATACAAAGCACATCTCCTTGCGGAGATGTATACTGCTATGCATTAAGAGAAGGGCCACTACCCGAACCAGTTTCAACCTTTATTGAGGTCTCGTCAGTGGGAGGCAGACCCAAACGTGGAGATACTAAGGCAGAAGCAATAGGAGAGGTCATATTTACCTCAGTAAATATGACCTCTCCTATAATAAACTAAATTTATTATAGTCTAACCAAATGACAAATAAACTTCCAACATCTTTCTCTAAATCCAGAGTGATTTCAATAATCAGGTGGTACACCTATTGGCAACTCCTATAGGTAAATATGACCTCTCCTATTGCTTCTGCCTTAGTATCTCCACATTTGAGTCTGCCTCCCACTGACGAGACCAAATAAAGATAAAAGGAAATGATATATTATTGAGACAACACCTCAATAGGAATCCTCTACTAATGTTAGAAATAAATCATATTTGTTAATGAAAGGAAGTAATATTATTATTATACATTCTCCTTAAATTCACTTTCAAGAATATAATTTTGTTTCAACACCAGAAAATTACGTTACAGTTTGATTACTACAGTATTCTATACATTAAGAAGAGCTGATAATAAAATATGCAACCAATGCGGTTGAACCTTTCATAAAGAAACATCCACTGCCTCTAATGCTGGATAGATATATATGAGAGGCTCTGCTTGGGGTAGGTTTTTGCCTATCTCTGAGTAGAGCCACCGCTGAGATTATGGCTCTGTCTGGTGGTGGGGTGAGCCTACCACTAGGTAGAGCCAACGCTGAGAAGTTCTTCTTGGTGACGGGGTGAGCCTGTCACCGAGTGGAACAAAGCTGAATTGGGCAATCTCTTGGGATCGTCTAATTTTTAGAGAGGTCTTTACTTAAATAATGAAACCGGTCTGGGTTTATGGGATGTATGGTTTTGCGGACATGTGTACTGCTACATGCATAGCAGTATACATGTCCGCAAGGAGATATGCTTTGTATTATGGGAGATACTAAGACAAGGGTGATGAGAGCTTGGTCCACCTTTGCTCGGAGTTGCCTGGTGTTGCACTACCTTACCTCAGTCCTGAAGATATTTTCAGGCACAAACTTTGTTTGTTTACACTTGGATAAAGGATTAAACTAAATCTATTATAGTCTAACCAAGTGAAAAATAAACTTCCAACACTAAGTAGCAACAAGAGAAATCTTCTTCTTCTTCTTCGCGTTATTCCCGCTTCCTATGCAGGGTCCGCGTGTTACTTAGATGCGACTACTTGTTAGTACTACTCCCAGCCGACCCGTCGCCTGGTCTGCCGCTGGGGGGGATATATTTTTGACTGTAGAGGTGTATGTTCACGGGGCCGGTTTGCCTGTTTGCGGGATGAAAAACGCCAGATAAACTGGCGGAAAAAACCCTAAGTAGCAACAAGAGAAATAAAGAGTCAAAAATAACTGACAATACCAAAAACTTAATAAAACAAAGAGAAATACTAAAGATAAAAAAGGTTGCAATCAATAAAAATAAAAAAAAATAGAGTTTGTTAAACTAAACAAATTAGTCAAAAAAGAAATTAGAAAAGATCTAAGGAATTTCAACATACATAAAATCAGACAAACCCTAGAACAAGGCACATCTTTAAAAACAGCAAAAAATGGCCTGAAAAATGGCAAATCCTAGATTCCTTCCTTAATAGATGAATTTGGTCATAAAACAAATAACAGATCCGAAATACTAAAATAGCAACAAAATTCTACCAAGAATTATATTCATGTAATCAAAGCAAATAGTCTAACAGAGAACCAAACAAATAAAATGTGTGATGATCCTATCTCGGAAATCACCGAAGAAGAAACAGAACAGGCAGTCAAACAAATGAAAAATGGCAAAGCACAAGGCAGTAATCAAATTCAAGCACAATTCTTCAAATTAGGACTTGTGGAACTATTACCGGAACTTCTCAAACTATACAATGGCATCTTACATATAGAAACAGTACCAAGGTAATAGTTAAACTCAGAAATAATACTACTTCATAAGAAGGGTGATAGATCAAATATAAGCAATTACAGACCCATAAGCCTCATTTCACATAATTATAAAATATTTATTAGGATTATCCAAAATAGAATTACAAGCCAACTAGATCAGAACCCAACCATATGAATAAGCAGGATTTAGAAAAGTTTTTTCAACTGTTGATCATCTACATCATAGGTTCACATACTTTTTCAGGCCACTGCCCACTTTGCAAGACATAAATTTTGTAACGCCCCCATTATATAAATTATATAAAATTGGGTTTATTTTTGTACAAATCAATTAGAAAAGTGGTTTTATATATATATATTGAAATGAAATATAATGAATATATTTGCTACTGTAAACATAACCTATTATACACACATATATACATGCTCTATTTTCTCATTGACATAGAAAATTGACATCTATTTCTATCTGACATGGTAAATTTTCAAATGATTAAATAATTGAAATAGAAAATTGATCTTGTAAGATGGGCATAAGATGAATTAAAATGCAATATTTAAATTTTAAATCATTATCTAATCGCAAAATCACGAAAATAATTAATTTTTAAATATATATTATTAATTTCTTCTACAAGAGCCACCTACCCCTAGACTGCCTGAATGCCCTCAAATACTTCTGATCCCACTATAGCCCCCCCCAGAAGGCTTCAGCACCCAGTGGGGGGGCAGTACCTCCCACTTTGGGAACCTATGATCTACATACTATCAACAAAATTGTTGAAAAATATCAAGAATATAATAAGCCTCCGTACAAAGCATTCATAGACTTCCATAAAACATTCAACTCGGTAGAAAATAAGCCACTGTTCCTGGGAGTCCAAAATATAGAAAATAAATATATCTGAATATTAAAAAATATTTATAATAGTAGCACAGCAGAAATCAAACTTGAGACAACAGGACCTTCTTTCAACCTAAGAAGAGAGTTAAACAGGGAGACCCGATAGCACCCAAGCTATTCACTTCATTGTTGGAAATGTTATTTAGAGAACTGAACTGGGATAATTATGTTTTAAACATCATAGGATACTAAGGCAAGTGATGTGAAGTCATTAGCCTCTATATATGAGTTGCCCAGTCATGAAGTTACTTCATGTACAAACTTTGTTTGCTTACACTTGGATAAAGGATTAAACCAAGAATTTCTTGGTATCTTTAAATTATCCACTTGGAAGAACAAAAAAATGTCCACAGTCATAACTAATGAACAGTCAAGGAGGGTGACCATGCTTTGGGTACCAACCACAAATCAAATGGAAAATAAACTAGTAAATTTTCAGCACAACAAATTCAAACCCATTATGAATTCTCCATGAAGAATGCAGAAATTTGTAGCACTTAGAAAGTTAAGAAAGATTTATTGCAGGTTTTTCTTTATTTTCCCAAATTATGTAATTTTATACTAATTCTATATAGGTAGCCTAATGTTTTTGATGGTTACATCAGTTGAAGCCTTGTCATAGGCCCTATTGACCCACCGTTTTAGAACCATTCTGAATTCGGAAAACTCACAAATGTAGTTTATGTGTGTGTGTGTGGAAATTAATAAGCTTTATTTTCCTGGAGTCCATGTGGTTTAGCCTAGTGGCTGTATGCTATGCAATCACATGCGTGGGGAAGGAGCATTCTAGGTTCAATTCCCATAGGTGACGCAAGAAGCTGAAGAATCTTCCTCAGCCATAGCCAAGTTAGCCAGTCTTGGGCATGGACAATAGGGTTTTTTCCTCCAATTTATTCTGGGGTTTTTCATCCCGCAAAGCAGGCAAACCGTCCTTGAGAACTAAACATTATGGACATAGGATACACGGGGGGGGGGATGACCACCTTATCCTGTGAGCGGTTTGAGGTCTGATGATTAACTAACCCTCGACACAAGGTAAAAGAGGGGAAAAGGAAGATGAGATGAGATTTTACTGGAGTAATGGAACAGTTTTGAATGTTTTTGCCCTTAACATTTCGTCATAATGGTACAGAAGAAACTGTTCTACTTTTTTCATGACTGATTCTAGATATGCTATAAGTGTTAGAACTGAAAACTTGTGAAAATGATCATCACTAAATACATGCTTTTGCACTGCTGATAAAATGTATACATTTTTCCCCTTTCCCATGTCACAGACTAACACACTAAGTAGTTTTATCTTGTGTTATGTTTATTTTGAGCGTTTTTTTTTTCTTTTGTTTATCTGGTTAGTCCAGAATACCTCAGGGCAGAGTCAATACCACAATCGAATGCAAGCAGTTATCTTGGCCACAGGAAATCCAACACACTATTAGACAGATAATTTTTTGGCTCCTGAATACATACATACATATATATATATATAGACAGAATAACATCCAACAGGTCAAACAAAACAAGATCCTGACACTGACTGGCAAATGCTGTGTTCTACCTAATACCAAATCTTCAATGGGATTCAAATCAAGAGAATCAGGCAAGCAGCATATGAAATGCTTGGTTGGATATGCCCTTCAAACCATGCTTGCATAATGTGAGCCTGACATGGGTGCTGGATAAATCCTGCAAGACAACATGAACCATGAAGAACCATGAAGCTATACTGTTGCCATATTGGACAATAGTTGGTCCACACCAATCCCCAGGTAAGAAGTAGCAGTCCAGGGATGGTAAATAGGGATGAAATGACCAAGTGATGTCCATAAGAACAATCACCTTGTCAGGATACTAATATCATCACTAGCCTGTTTTCTGAGAACAGTGCAGTGCAGTGCAGGATGGAAACAGATTGGGTGGCCATGTTTTGGCTCACAAGATATTTTATTTATTTTTTTTTACATAATCCGGAATCTTTGCATAGAGACTGAACAGAATTTTTTTATGCCACTTGAAGCCTCCAATGGGCGGGATGGTGGAAACTGCTTCAACACTGGTAGTTACATGAAGTAAAAAATAAATGAGATGGCATTAAATAAAGCTAATAAAGTGACTATGATATAGAATTAAGAGACGATCTCGATCTATTATACAGCCGTGGTATTCCACCAAATCTGGTATCTGACTACCGAGATACTTGGGACTGGTGAGCCAGCACAAATTTTTCCAAATGTTTACCCGTTATTCCACAAATAATTAATTACATAGTGTTCACATTTTATTTATAATCCCAAATTTCTCTCTTCACTGTAATTATTTAATTTTAAAATGTCAATTAAATGTTCGGCCTTCTTATTGTAGTTAAGTGCTGCTTTTATAAGCGTATCTACAATCTCCCAAATGTGCTTGTAATATCATCAAAATATCAAACTGAACAAACCTTCCCAGCTGTATTTGATGGATGCATACTCTCACATAAAAATAAGACTAGAACAGTTAATCCACGTATATTTCCACCACTGCGATAACCACACCAACCACTTAAAACATACTAATCCGCAAGCTATATGCGATTAATATATCAACAAGTTTCCCGTGAAAGCAAAACCATTTCTCAAAAGACTTGAAGATTAGCAAAAAAATCGCTAAAGTAAACAAAAATATATAAACAAAGAAAATAAGAGAGCCCATGCAAAGAATCCATGGTGAGTAATCAACTATCAACTTTACTGACATAAAGGGTGAAGCAAAAACTTTTCATATTGATTTTGCTTCACCCCTTTTCATATTGATTTTGCTTCACCCCTTTTCATATTGATTTTGCTTCACCCCTTTTCATATTGATTTTGCTTCACCCCTTTTCATATTGATTTTGCTTCACCCCTTTTCATATTGATTTTGCTTCACCCCTTTTCATATTGATTTTGCTTCACCCCTTTTCATATCGGCTATCTTGAGAGAAACTGTGAGTGGTGAAAGTTTATGAGCCAATTGCTCGCCCTGAGTGGGCTAGAAGATTAGTCCTCATGTTGAAGTTTAGGATGGCTTTAGGTCTTTTATGTTTGAAATAATCCATTGCGTCATAATCTGCAACCAGTTGGATCAGTTTGTTAGGGTGCGCAGATGCTTTTGAGAAGAATTTGATTGCTATAGTCTGCATGAAAGTGTAAATATAGGGGATGTCTGTGCCCGATGCAGCTGGACAGTTCGGATGAACCATGGAGCGCCCAAGATCATTCTGAGACATTTATTCTGGATACGTTGTAATTTGAGAATATTAGAATTTGAGGAATGACTCCAGGCGGGTGAAGCGTAGGTGAGTATTGGACGAACCATCAGTTTGTATATGAGAAGGTGCTCAGCTTACTGTTTCTGTTAATTAGCGGATAGAGCTGGGTTATGGATTTTGATGTGTTTGCACAGAGAGTTTTGATATGAGAGCTGAAAGTCAGATTTCTGTCCAGTATTACAGCAAGATATTTGATCTCATTTTTCCATGGAATTTTAGTGCTGAAAAGGACAATATCTTCGTTAGGAAGCAGTGATCTTCAGGAGAATAGGACGGCTACGCTCTTCAGCGGATTGATTTGGTGTCGTCATTTGGAAAAATATTGTTCCATTAGCAGTAGGTTTTCTTGCAGTTTCTTGATGACTAGGTGAGGCTCTAAAGATCTGGCTAATATTGCTGTATCGTCAGTGTATAGGGCTTTCATTGAAGATAATGGGTTGTGTGGTATATCATACAAGTATAAAGAAAATAGGATTGGTGCTAGTAAGGATCCTTGTGGAACTCCAGCCAAGATGCGTTTTTGTGTTGAGACTACCCCACACATCCTGACTTGCATGCGCCTATCGTAGCGGTATGCCCTTATAAGATGAATGATTCCGATTGGTACACCAGATGATTTCAGTTTGTATGACAAACCATAATGCCAAACCTTGTCAAATGCACTGGCTATGTCAAGGAAAACAGCCCCAGTGCATTGACGCCAGTTAAAACCCATGATGATGTGTTCCACCAATCTGTGTATTTGCTGCATGGTGCTATGCGACTGTCGGAAGCCAAACTGCTCCTCAGGCAGAATATTTAAACGGAGTACTGAATCTTGAAGTCTGGTAAGAATTACCTTCTCGACAATTTTCCCAAGATTTGAGATGAGGCTGATTGGTCTGCAATTTTGAGGCAATCTGGGATCTTTTCCAGGTTTATGGATCAGTATTATGTCCGCCAGTTTCCAGTAGGAAGGGAAATGTCTGTAGTGAAGGATGGACTTAATTATATTTGTCAGATAGACAATGGCTCTATGTGGTAGAAGCTTTATTACTTTGTTGGAGATACCATCGAGTCCAGGAGCCTTTTTTTGTTCTTGAACTTCTTAATAATAGCATATATTTCAGCAGGTGATGTGGGTGCAATTTGAGTGAAATATGTAAGAGCAGAATTGAGTGAATATCTGACATTACGGTGGATCTTGTATATAAGGTTAAAATCGAGGTGATTGTATGCAGGTTTACATTATTTTTCAAAATGATTTGCTATTGCTTCAGCTTTATCAGCATCCGTGTGGATTAGACCTGAATCTGGTTGGGGGGGGGAAGAGGTTTATTTCTGTTTTAATCTTTCAGATGAGATTCCATATGGAGTGGTTATCAGTAGAGATGGAGGTTAGTTTTTCATCCCAGAGTTGAGTTCTATGGGCTGCAAGGGCATCTCTCACTGCACAGTTGAACTTGTTCTAGATCCGTTTGTCTTGCGGCGCCCTGGTGTTGTGGTATCTTTTTCTTGCCTTATTTTTTCCTCTAGTAATATCAGATTCATAATATCTTCTGGCAAGTGGTTGGACTTGCGGGTAGTTTTCAGGGGTAGCAACTGCTGCACAGGCTGCTTTAATCTGTTCTGTTAAATTTTTAACAGCTATTTCAATTTCCTCTTTTGCTTTAATGATGGGAACAGGACCAATATATTTTGGAAGTACCTTGGAGAGCCTTTCCCAAGGAATGAATGAGTGAGGGGAGGTAGAAAATTTTTCAAGGTTTCCCAATTTTAATCCTATTGGGTTATGGTCTGATCACAGATCGTTAATCGTCATTAAATTGTATTGGAGTCTGATTTGCTGCAATATGGCTCTGTCCAACACATCAGCCTGACCATAAGTGTTGTGATGGGTGGGATCAGCGGGAACTATTACAAGAAGGTCGTTGAAACCAGCATAGTTATGTAGTATCTGTCCATTCCAAGTTGAATGCATGGCATTTAAATCACCTGCCACAATGATAGGCTCTCCGGTATCGAATAAGGCCTTCAAATCCGAGAATAGTAATGATTTATGTAGAGGATGATATGCTGCGAAGATTTTTAGTGTGCCTACAGAACTCGTGAGAATCTCAGTGCCGGTGATCTCGAGGTTGGTGGTAGGAGGGATGTTTATGGAGTGATGAGAGATGAGATTTTTAACGAAAATTGCCGTGCCTCCTCCTCTGTGGGAAAGTCTATCAGCTCTGTACAGTTGGTATCCATAAATTTTGGGGTTACCTGATTGTCTTAAGTGCGTCTCATTTAGTAAAAGGACATCTGGCTGATGTCTTTGGAATTTTGAAGTTCTAAAATCTTACTCCTCAGGCCGTTCGCGTTCCACGTAATGATCTCTAGAGAGTCTGGTTTTACTTTGATGCTGTTCGTTAGTGAGCGCTGAAATAACAGCTTGTATGTCCTTTAAAAATCTGTTGGTAGAATTTCGTGAAGGGTTGGATCTGCTAAAATCCAACAGCATATTTGCCAAGGAAGAGGTAATGATAGCTGTCAGATTTGGATGTGATGTTGGCTGTTCCAGGGATGTCTGTATAGGGCGAGTTACATCCGAATACCTCCTAGACTGTTGTTTCTGAGTTGTCCTTTTAGAGGCCTCAGATTTCAGTAGAGGAGCTTCTGATCCTTTATGGTGAACTATAGGAGGCTGTGAAGTAGTCTGATACAGGTGTGCTAAGAGAGGAAGAGTATGTTCCTTCTTCTGATTTTCTATTTCTTGGATTGAGCGCGCATCCTCTGTAGTTGGCAGTGTGAGGACCGCCACAGTTGGTACATTTAGCCGGGGTGGATTTTGGCTTAGAGCATGTATTTGTTGAGTGGCTGACCCCACATTTTAAGCATTTAATTCAGCCTTACACATTTTCTGGGCATGACCAAACTTCTGACATTTATGGCATTGCCCTGTTGAAGTCCTTTTTCTTAATGGTTCTATAGTGATTTTCAGTCCACAGATGGACGTCAGATCATATATGTGATTGAGGTTTGACTGATCTCTACTAACACCAGTGGCATTAGAGTCCTGTCTATCCTCGACATTCTGCTGACCTTTACGGGTGGTAAATCTTTCTGGTGTAGATCTGCAGTGATTTCTTCTGTGGAAACATCTTCAGATACACCTCTAATCACTACCTTGAGGTTTTGAGTCTAATCACTACCTTGAGGTTTTTTTCTGATCCCAGTGAAAAAGTGTGACGGTTAACCTCTGAACAAAACACCTCTCGTATTCAGTTCAGAGGTTAACCGTCGATAATCCATCACTGTCCAGGGTTGGATTTTAATACCGTCTATGACATTTTTTTTGCTTGGCTGTATGATATCTGTAAGTGGTACATCGTAGTCCTTAGGGACATGCATTTATTCTTTTCACGCAGAATAATTGGGGGTATCTTTTCCCTTGAGGAGGTAGGAGAGTCCGGGACAGAGCCATCTTCTTCCATTTAATCCACATTTGGCGGTTCAGAGGCTGCAGTTTTGCGTTTTTTGGGAGCGCGAACCTCCTGATAATCGGTGTGGTCAGTAAGGCGATTATCCTCAGCAGTTATTGCTGTCGCTAACGCTGTCTTGAAGAAGTTCTAAGAGTTGAGAGTTATCTGTATCATCTTATTTTATTTCATGAACTACAAACTTTCCCGGCCATTTTGTGTGAAGCAGATTTCCTGCGTGTTTAAATATTGCCAGAAGCTGTTTAAAATTAAGGTCTTCGCACGGCGCATCCATGATTAGACCCAAGTCGTGTTCTATAGAGCAGGACATGACTTTCCCTTTCCACAATAATAATGATAGACAGTTTCTAATGAAATAAATGAAGTAGTGGAACAATGCCGATACTAATGGCAGTAGGCCAAGTGCATCGCCCTTGTTTTTAAAATTTGTTGTCTTACCTCCTTAGCTGATTCTTTAAACATCCTTAAAAATAAACCGACTGATTATAGTAATAAAACTATTTACTACTAGTAAATTTACTAGTAGTAAATTACTAGTAGTAAACTAATAATTTATATCAACTATCAAAATCCCGCACGTCGGACATCATCGCTATCAGAATCCATCTCATGGTGAATAATTGGAACGTCAATGATATTTATTAGGATTTAATTATTTAAAAAAAATATTATTAGACAGCTATCTCCACGGAATAAGAACTCATCGCGGGAAACCCATTATTCGCACAATATATATGTCTGTCCTTAAACTCATTCACTGATGAAGTACTCAGAACCACCTGTGACCAAGCATTATGCCCATTCACCACCTTCCAAAAAATGTTCTAGTTAACAACCTTCCTAAACGCATTCTCCCGCAACTTCAACTCTTCTCTCGCGTCTTGCCATGTACTGAAAAAAAGACTTCTGTGTCGCTCTTAAAAAAAAAACATTTCAATAGCTTAAATACTTCGAGCATGTCTTCTCTTTTTCGCCTAACAGATAATTTTTGAAGCCTACAGACTGTCAATCTATTATTACAACTTACTTCTGTACCCTACCACCACTTCTTCATTTCCACAGAATCCAGGAGCCCAGATCTTTGCGTATCATATCAGATGTTGCCTAATTACCAGATGTTGCTACATGCTGAATTACAAAGCTGGAAATTATGGTCAACTTAGAAGAATACTATCTTTGGGCCCATGGTATCAGTTACTGAATAGAAAAAATGTCAGCAATGCATGGAAATCTTTGAAAAAGTGCTTGAATCAGGCGGTATATCAATGTATCCCCCAGTGTTCGAAGAATAAATAGGTTGGCAGTGAAATGGATGTGCAGCCTTATTAAGCAAGCGATCCACAAGAAGAAGATGATGTGGAAAGAATATCGTGAGAATAAGAGCGAGAAGAGTTATAAAGCTAAAGCCAGAAAACTAACGAGTATTGTGAGAAAATCTAAAACGGAGTATGAAAAGAAATTGGCCATGTAAACTAAAGGAATCCAAAAGAATTTTATCGTTATGTCGCAAGAAAAAGAAAGAATGAATATGGAAGAATAACTTTATTGAATGCAGATGGTACACGAGTGTCGGAAACTAAAGAGATTGTTCAGTTATGAGTGCTCACTTTGCTAAGATATATCAACCAGAATGTGTCAATACAAACAAATTGAATATCTGCCCGTTTGTTCATCAGTTGAATTGGCTAGGCCTTTTACACATTTCTGTAACTTGCGTCTCAGCTCAGGAATGGAAGGAATGTATGATAGTTCCATTGCACAAGGGTGTTGCAAAAACTGATGGGTCTAACTACCAACCTATTAGTATCTCTGGGGGTGGTAGTGAAGATTTTAGAGAAGTTGGTAAGAACTCGCATACAGAAATGGGTAGACAAGCATTCTAGCAATTTGCTCATATTTTATAACAATGTTACAGCCGAGTTGGATAAAGGGAATGGATACACTATGATAACGTTGGATTTTTCTCAGTCATTTGATAGAATACCACACGATAGGCTGTTGTGTAAACTGGAGAATATGGGATTGGCAAATAATCTATTGACTTGGATCAAGGGATGGCTGACAGACAGATATCAAAAATTGGTATACAGTGAGTATGAATCTGCCAGATTTAAGGCAACCAGTGGTATACCTCAGGGTTCAGTCCTTCGGCCATTATTGTTCAATCTATCTATTAATGACATCAAGCAGGTTCTATCATCTGATTTGCTATTGTTTGATGATGATGATGATGTGAAGATGGGCAGGGCAATCAGAGATGCTACTGATATTCAGCAATTACAAAATAATTTGAAAGACTGGAAATCTGAGAAAACGAAAATGGCTGTCAGTTTAATGCTGGTAAGTGTAAAGTTATGCACTTTGGAGTGATTTGAGTTCCAGCGGCATATTATATTAGCGGGGTTATGCTTCAAGAAACTGAAGCGGCAAGTGGTGTATTGGTGGATAAGAATTTAAAGTTCAAAGGTCACATAGCAAAAGTTGCAAATACAATTCAGAGGATAATTGCTATGTTGAAGCGAACCTTGCCATGTAAGGATAAGGAAGTAAATTTGCCTCTTTATAAGGCTTTCATAAGACCACACTTGGATTACTATGCACAGATTTTGTGTCCTGGGTTCCAAGCGGATAAAGAAGCTATGGAAAGGGTGCAAAGAAGAGTTACAAAGATTATATCCGGATTATGGGATTTAGATTATGAGGACAGATTGTGAGTATGTGGATTGCAGACTCTGGTTAACAAGAGAAAGAGGGGTGATATGATCGACGTCTATAAACGTTTGAATGGTTGCTATAGCATATCAGTTAATGAAAATTTTCGTTATATGGAATGTGGGGAGAAAACACGGGGCGTCCATAAAATAAAAAAAAAATCAGCTAACGCCTTTTTTATTCCCCTATACGGGGAATAGGCGAGGCCTTTAGCCCTAATTTATTTCCAGTAAAGAAAGGGATAATAGCTAGGTGTGTCTCCCAGAGAGCAGTGAGTGAGTGAGTGGAATAATTCGCCCTTACGGGTAGTGAGTGCATCTAGTGTGAATGAATTCAAGGGTAAGTATGATAGCTGGGTTGGGTGATTTACAGCCTCTCTCGATGACTCCTTGACTCCCTGGAGGTCTAACCTAATAATAATAACAATAAATAATAATAATTAATGACAGCACCTTGCATTCCTCCCTTTCATTTGATAAATCTTACTCTACACAAATCGCCTCAACTTACAAAGAACTGACCACCACTGCGTCCTTAATTCTGATCTCTAAGCTATCCTCCAATGGGGTTTAGGATAATCTCGTTAATTTCAAGGCAAGTAAATCCCAGTTTTGCCTTATTAATCGCAAATATGAACCATTTTTCTCCCGGAATTACTTTTGACATCACTCAAATTTCCATACAAAATAAGATTTCTCTTCTTGGAATCATCCTGACATTAAACCTCTCCTGAAGTAAACGCATTACAACCATTGTATCATCAGCTAATAAAGAAAATAGGATTTTTCTTTTGCTTAAGCCGTGTCTTCACCTCTCAACAACTGTTAACCTTGTAGGAAACAAACATTTTTCCAACTGTTGCATTCTGCTCTCATATTTGGAGTGAATGCATGCCTCGACCAGTAAAGCAATTAGAGTGATTAATAACCCATCTCCTATCAACTCACTGCTCCCATTATCGCGTAAGCCTTTAGCTTGTGTCATATGTTTATTATTATTATTATTCTTTATATTCTCTATTCAAAAATTCTATATGATCTTCATTGTTAATATTAGAAGATCATGTGTTTTATATACATAATATAGAGGCAAAAAAGTATTATTGAAGATTTTAATTGAAATCCAATGTAGAAAATGCAGCACTTAGTGCTGAATTCTGTAAAATTGTAAGTTGCAGTGTTCGCTCAAGATGTATATTCTATGTGTGAATGTTTTAGCAATCAATAAACAACAACAATTATTATTATTATTATTATCACGTGACACCTCCAAGGAGTTTAAAGACTCATCGAGGGAGTCATATATATCAATTCGAATTTTGGTGCACGAGAATAAGGTATTGTCTGCTGGACTGTCTTTCTTGGGAACTCTTGAAATGTTTAAGTTCATCGCTGAGGTCTTGTATTAGTTAAGGGTAAATGAAGATGCTGTCCACTAATTTTGAAAGCATTAAGGCAAAAGGAATCGTGCGTTTTTCGCTTTTGACAAGAGAAAACACAAGGGATGTCTTTTTTTTTCTTCATTTTTCATGAATCAGGCCTATTTAGCCCGTTTGGACCTATGTTGCTTATTGAAAGTGGAACTTGCATCCATTGTGCCCAGCCGCCAAAAGTGCAAATCTAGTCGCCAAGTTCTGGAATATTTCTAAGGCTTTCTTGGGTAGGTTTTACAGTTAGTCGATCTTTGGCATTGGTAAGCTTTTTTTTTTACTTCCCGAAACTCAGAAACATTAGCCGCAAAACACACCATTTCGCACAGTAATATATTGAGTTATGGTTGGAGATTGCGAGTTCGCAGCATCTATTGCGGTCTCATCACTAAATGCCAATTAATATTATTTTTATTAGAAGAAGAAGAACACATCGCCGACACCATAAACAAAGCCCTCGATAAAAGCAAGTACGCTGTCCTTATATTGCTTGACTTAACCAACGCATTTGATACTCTTGAACACGACACACTACTGACTAAACTATACTCAATCAGGATAAGAGGAACACTGCATACCTGATTCAGGAACTATCTCTTAAACAGAACACAAGTATCAAAAATATGCTCATGTTACAAACAGGCTGTACAATTAAAACACGGTATCCCAGAAGGCGCCATATTATCACCTACTCTATTCAACATATACATTAATGATGTTCATAACCTGACCACACGAAGTCAAATATTTCAGTACGCAGATGACACCGCGCTACTAGCAATTAACTCAGACATCAACAGGGCTCTCATCAAAGCACAACAAGACCTAAATGAAATCACAACATACCTCTACCAAACCTCAATTGTAGTCAACGGCACCAAGACACAGATGTTAATAATACGTAGCCTCCTAGAATTATGCACCCATCCCCACTACTATCGCTACACTGTCACACATATCGCTGCGTTAACAACAAAAATACCTGCCAATGTCCTAAAATCAAACCCGTAACACATGCAAAATAGCTTGGCCTTTACATAGATTGCCACCTTAAATTAGGCTGACCATATTTCCTTGAGACAAAAACGGGACTTTGGGATGGCGAAAACGGGATGGTGATTATGCAATAATATTCTCTATTCATGAAAAATAAGACGATATAAAAGTTTTATTACATAACCATATTGAGCTTACCATTATTCTTAAATGACAGAACCCATACAAAAATTTAAGTAGTCGCTGATTGGGGACTGTATTTCATCACAATCGTACCATGAATATTTCTCCGATGAAGTGATCTTAGGCAGCAAATTTTGGTCTTTAAGTAGCTTATCATAAAACTTCTCACACTCCATCACACAATTTTGTCCTACAACTAACATAGCCCACATTGTCTCAACACTTAATGTAGATTTCTCCTTTGACCATATATACTCTTCATAACAGAAAATATTTTCTCAACAGGTGCTTTACTTCCTGGAAGACAAAGAATAAACTCTATAATATTATAAAAGTCTTAAAAGTCTAGGCGTGTTTCTCTTATTTCAGAAAAAATCTGTGCCCATCTATCAGATACAGGAATGTTTTCTCATTCCATGTATCCAACTGCCTCACAGTTATAGATTTTATGATGGTCCACTGATCCACAAACGATTATAGGTTATGAATAATAATTTATGATTGACCAATATTAAAGTATATTTATAGTTTTTATTAAAAAACGGGACAAAATTGGCATTTTTATTGAAACGATGGGACGGCCGGAAAATATGAAAAACTGTACTGTCCCGTTCAAAACGGTACGTATGGTAAGCCTACCTTAAATGGACCAAACATATAGATTACCTGCACACTAAACTCCGCATCATCGCAGCAAAACTCTTACAAGTAAAATACATGATTCCATCTAACATAAAAAAACTCCTATACCATGGTATCTGTGAATCTCTATTAGAAATTAGAAATATTACACAGGAAAATCGTGTCAACAGTGATTTTGATACCTTATACATAATCATCATAAGTATCCATCAGTATCATTTTACATAACATCATTAGTATCCGAATTGATGTTATGTATATTATTGAGACCTTATAACCAATATCCGAAACGCTTATAGCGACGCATAGAATCCTGAGCATTAAAAATCTGAAACACTACATAATATTACGCAGAAATTACTTCAACATCGCCTATCGTAAGAACTTAGATACATATCTCATACACGACCCACAACAACTCTTTACATCCCTAGTCTCTTCATCAACTCATACGATTCTTTTGTGAGATCGCATCTGATACCACGCTACTCAACAACCTACCAAGAAATTTAAAATACATAAACATCTACAGAACATTAAATCACGAACTTGGAAACTATATCAACACAGCTAATATAGCATTAACACGTATGTACGCATGACAAATCTTCAGCATCCAACGCCTATATTTATCCATATACAGTACAAAACAACATAAATAGTAAAGGCTAATCCTACTCTCTTCATAAAAGTTTACCCTTGCTTCGAAGTAGGGGGATTATCCCGTGCAATTCAACTAATCCTCATAATAATAATCATGCTTGCAAATAAACAAAATCAGCTAAAGCCTTTTCTGTTCCCGCATAAGGAGTATGCGAGGCCGTTTTAGTCCTATCTAACTTTTTTTGAAGACTGAGTGGGCAGTTCAATCTCCACGTAACCAATGAGAGATAGCTGGCCCTAGGCTATCACTAATTAATCGGTACACACTGAGGATGGCGGCTGGCAAGTGACAATTGCCGTCATCTTGTGGCACCTAACCTTAACACAATCATTTTGATGTCTGAAAAGAGTGAGGGTTCGACGGTCGAATTTCTTGAGTTTACGGGACGAAAATCCTCTGTTTTTTTTTTCGGGAGGAGGGGAATACGCTTACCCGTGTCAGAGATAGACTAGCTTGGGAACCGCTCAGAGAAAGGCCTAAAAAAGTTCCTCCAGTCGGACAAGACTTAAACTTGAGTTAAACTTCGAGGGACCAAGCAGGAGGATTAGTCTACTCCCGGGTCATCAAGGACTGCGTCAGATGTTGGGGATCGTGGGCATCAGGTGACAAGTGGGCTACAGGAGCCAACTCTCCTTGCTGGGAAATCAGGGCAGGAAGCTAAAAAGCAATTGGAAGAAACCAAACGTAAAAAATGGACTGTAAAAAAAACAGAGAAGTTTTTAAATGTTTCTACAGATCAACTTCAGAGGTTTTAGAAAGTGTATGCATTTCATTTTGAAACAAAAATTCCCAGAATCTACAATAACAGAACTAAGACTTATGGACCAAAAGAATTTAATTTTCCGTAACAAAATATTCACTATACTTGAGCTGCAAGAGTTACGTAATAAATCAACAACTCCACTAACAGCAAATCATCAAGAGGTAGCTACATCAAACATTGGAATTCAATTCAGTAAGCATCAAGCTGACGGCATACCTCAGAATGTTTTTACAGAAGTGCAGTGTAAAATGAAGTCGGGGATATTGGAACATATGAATTCCATAAATGACAGTATAAGACTACACAATTAAATGCTTTACATAAATCTAAGCTAAAACAGCTCCTTTTAGACACAAATGTTGTGAATAAATCCCATCACAACCAACAGCTGACGCCCACGATCCCCAACATCTGACGCAGTCCTTGATGACCCGGGCATCGACTAATCCACCTGTTTGGTCGCATAAAGGAAACAAATTAGCTCCTATACAGCACACCCTATATCATTACAATCAATCTTGGTTGCAAACCACAAGAGCAAAAGTCGAGGATGAAACAATCTTCGCCATGGAAAATCCGTGAAAAGTCAAAACATTTCGAGCTGATTTGTGCAAATTAAAGAAATTTAAAGGACCGCTGAAAATTAATAACATCAAAAACAAACTGATTAATACATATAATTTGACTCACGAAACAATTGCTGAAGAGCTTAAACAAAGAATTATAGCGACTGCACAGAAAATTAAAAGATATGAAGCAAGAATAAACCAATATGTGCAAAATATGAAATTTCACCAGAACCAGCGTCAGTTCTTTCAGTCTCTCCAGAGAAATACAATTGCAAGCAATCGTTCACCAGAAAAAGAAGAAACACTCAAATTTTGGAAGACAATCTGGGATAATCCTACTGAACACAATAAAGATGCCTCATGGATTAAGGAAATAGAATCCGAAATGAAACAAAGCAAATGCAAAATGTCATTATCACTAAAGAAGTGGTCAGCGCACAAGCTAGAAAATTAAAAAACTGGAGTGCACATGGCGAAGACGAACCACGTAGATTTTGGTTAAAGCATCTGACCAGTCTAGATGATCGAATGGCAGAACAATTTAATTATTTGTTGCAGTTAGGCTCACTGGAAGACAGGATGATAACTGGGCGCACCTTTCTTTTCATTTATGATAAGGATAAGGGTGCAGACCCAAGTAACTCTCGTCCAATAGCATGCCTTCCAACTATTCTTAGCTGTTCACTGGAATAATAGCAAATTCCATATACCACTACTAATTAGATAATAAGATTTATCCGATTGAACAAAAAGGCAATTTTCAAAAACCCAGAGGAACAAAAGACGAGATCCTTATTAATAAAATGATTCTCAGAAAATCAAAAAGACAAAAATCTAATTTAAACATGGCCTGGATGGACTCTGAGAATGCATTTGATTCCCTCCCACACTGCTGGATCTTAAAATCACTAGAAATATTTGGAATTAGCAAAAACTTATGTTTGTTTCTGGCTATTGCTAAGAAATCATGGAAAACAACTTTAATAGTGAATAATGAACAATTGGGAGATAGCAGCATTAATTTTACGTGGAATTTCCCAAGGTGAATTCCTCTTACCATTGCTCTTCAACATTACTTTAATAACTTTATTCATGATTCTGAACAAAACAAAACTTGGATATGAAATTCCTAAATGTAATATTATAATTTTCCATCTATTGTATATGGATGATTTGAAGTTATATGGAAAATCGGCCAGCAAATAGACTCTTTACTGAACACAGTTCGTATTTTCAGTCAGGACATCAACATGGAATTTGGTTTAGATAAATGCACAATTATATATTAAACGAGGAAAAATTAATAACATTAGCAATTTAGATGTTGATCAAGAGAAATATATAAAAGCAATTTCAGCTAACGAACACTATAAATACCTAAGAATATTAGAAACCAGGATATTCTCAACTTGAAAGTTAAACAACAGGCAGCAGCAGAATTCACCGAAAGAGTTAGAAATATTTTGAAAACAGAACTAAATTGATTAAACACAATTAATGCAATGAATTCTTGGGCTATACCAGTGATCTGATAGAGAGCTGGCATAATAGATTGGACAAAAGAAAACCTGGATAAATTGGACCGCAAATCTAGAAAATTAATGACTATGTATCATGTAATACATCCACGAAGTGATGTTGACCGTTTGTACCTATCAAGGAGAATAGGTGGACGGGATCTGCTGCAACTGAGACAGATTGTGGAAGATGAAGTTGAAATTAGCTTATAAAGTTACATCGACAATAACCCTGAGCAAATGCTTCAAGCAATTACACAATAGGGTCTTCGGAAAGCAACAGGAAACAAATGATTACAAAAAGTAACAACAAAATAACCGATATGTGTGGTGGAAAAATAAACCTTTGCATGGCCAATTTCTTAGAGATACTGAGGACAAAGTTGACGTGAACAAGATTTGGCAATAGCTACAATATGGATATATTAAACAAGAAACAGAAGGATTTATTTTAGCAGCTGAAGAACTAGCATTGCAAAGTTATCCAATGAAAGCAAAAATTTTGATCATAATAGAAAATGGAATTTATTGAAAAGTAAAATGGATAAAAACCTAAAGAAAAGACTAATGAAATGTTATGTGTGGAGTGTTTCCCTTTATGCAGCTGAAACTTGGACATTGAAGTAAGAAGAAATTAAGATTTTGGAAAGCTTCGGGAAGTGTATTTGGAGAGGGACGGAAAAATTCAAATGGACAGATAAAATAACTAATGAAGAGGTCTTAAAAAGAGTAGAAGAAGAATGTACTCTGTTAAATCGGACATATTCTGAGAGGGAATGGAATCATCATCAGAGGTGCCATCGAAGGAAAAATAGACGGAAAAAGACCCAGAGGAAGAGTAAGGAAAACAATGTTAGATGACATGCTGAATGGAGACGGGCACATAACCTTGAAAGAGAAGGTTCAGAACAGAAGATAACGCGGATGGAAAGTTTTTGCCATTAAGAGAAAAACCTGCTCAATTGCAGAAATCTCAAGAAGAAGAATAACACCAAATGCAGATTATGCTGCATTTTCTGTTGAAGATGAGACTGTTGAACATTAATCAGTGCCTGCAGCAAGATAGCTGAAAGTGACCGTAAATACCGCCATGATCAAGTGGCCAAAATAATTGATTGGCATGTATGCAAAAAATATGGTTTTCCTACATCTGATAACTGGTGGCAGCATAAATTAGAGACAGTATTGGAAAACCAAACAGCAAAAATTCTCCGGGACTTTCGAATAGAAACCGATTGTCATTTGGAACATAATAGTCCTGATATCACAATTATCGAACATCTACATGTTTGGATTATCAATATCGCAGTACCCAGTGATAACGACATTAACAACAAAGAACTGGAAAAAATTACTAAATATTGAGATCGGCAGTCGAAGTTGACAGGCTGTGGCTTAAACACACTAAAGTTATCCCAATAGTTATCGGTGCACTTGGCGCAATTTCAAAGAAGCTATCCAGCTATTTATTATATATAGCAATTAAACATCAAAGAAGTGACCCCATATGACCTACAAAAAATAACACTACTTGGAACAATCCATATTTTGCGACGCTACCTGACAGACTATTCTTAGATTCTTGGGTAGAATCTGAATTGTTCTGAATCACCGGTCAAATTGTTGTTTGAATAATGTTGTTTAAATCTTGTTTTGATTGTACTTCAATTATGTAAATAAAAAAAAAATCAGCTAACGCCTTTTTATTCCCGTATATACGGGAGTAGGCGAGGCCATTTAGCCCTATCTAACTTTTGGAGATTGAGTGGGCAGTTCAATCTCCACTGGTACCCAATCAGAGACAGATGGCCCAAGGCTATCACTGAATAAGCGGTACGCAGTGAAGAGAGACGGCTCAAATGTGCCGCCATCTCGTGGTCTCTAACCCTAACACAATATATTTAATGTCTGAAATAATGTGGGTTCTACGGTCGATTTTCTTGAGTTTACAGGACGAAAAACCCGAGTTTCCGGGAGGAAAAACCTGCTTGCCCGTGCCAGAGATCGACTAACTCGGGAACCGGTCGAAAAAAGGCTTAGAAAATTTCCTCTAGTCGCCGACTAGACTCGAAACCAAGACTTCCTTCGTGCGGCCTAGCGCGGTGGTGTGCAAACGCCACATCCACTGAGCTACACAGGCTATGTGAATAAATAATAATAATAATCTATTCTAAGGAGATACAAACAAACAACTTATTTCAAGTAATTCCAATAAGTATAGTGGTGGACTCACACTAGTGAAAGAGACTGATATTTACCAATCATTTAAAGACATTCACAAACATCTATGCCGAACAAATGTGATCCGGCTTCATTGAACTCTTGGTAGGAGAGAGGAACTATCCGCTCCACCAACCAGGTCAACTATCACTTAATGTTCAACACTTTTTTTATAATTGTCTGTTGTGGCACTTGTCTGTTCTAATCTCTCTCCAGAAAGCTTTCAATCACTGATAGCTTGAGATCACTATAGTATTAGCGAGTGTCAGAGACCAGCCCCTCTTCAGTCTTCAAAAATTTAGTTGGATGCCCACTCCTTTTTTGGGGGGGGGGGTGGGGGCGTTGCATAATTTTTCCCCTTTTATTTTTGCTGTATTCAGCATCACCTTTTTTGTGATTATAACATTAGTTTCATACTTATTTAATCTGCAAACGTAAATTGATTTTGCTTCTAAAGCATTTAAGCAATTTTTTTTAAAGCCATTAAGCATGTTGTTGACAGTGGGTTCGTCGGTTATTAAATGATTGGTTCGGAGTTTGCGTTTAGCCACGTTTCAGTAAACAGCTCACCGGTGTTAGTCAGGTGTGTTTATCAAGAGTTCGTAGCAGAGTATTGAAACCATCGAGTTCTGAAGTTTAGAGGAGCTGATAACTGGAAAAAATGGTAAGTAGTTTGTATCATGTGGAGAAAGTATGAAAAATGTATACGGCGAAAAAATTGCATTCATAAATTTGTAAGGAACGGACTGATGTATGATTAATGTATATACGAGTACACTCTCACGCATGACAGTCGACATACTATTACTGCTGCTATATGCATCATCTTCATGTGTAATAGCCACATATTCATATATGCTGACATTATCTATATATTATTAACTTCGTTGTGCATTATAGAAGCTTACAATTAATAATTGTAAGCTTCTATAATCCAATATTCTTGAGTATTCCAATATTCTCGTTATTGAGAATATTGCAATAATCGTACACAAATTCCGTTCTATTTCCAGTATAATAGAATATCTCTCTTCTCTTCCGCTCATGGCGGGTTGAGTTCCTCAAAGATGAATTTTTGCCATTTCTTTCGGTTTGCTGTCTTTCTATGAAGTTCTGTTATGGAGTTTAAGTGGGTGCTTTCTTTAATGTTGTCATTCCATTTCTTTCTTGGTCTTCCTCTGCTGGGCTGTACTTCAATTCTACTATTTAATAATATGTTTGGTAGTCTTTCTGGGTTCATTCTTGAAACAATGGAATATAAGATCTTGTGTAAGGTCCCAAGAGGCTTCATTTGGCGCCCCCAGTTTAGGGTCCCCAAGTTTTCTTTTCGAGAGTAGTTTGGGATCTGATGATCATTCAATCAATTAAATGGGTAAAAATGCATAAAACTAAATGCAATTATTTAGAAATATAGCTAACACGATGTCATGTAATAATATGCTTAGCCGTATATAATGCATTTCAGAATGGACAGTTAAGAAGCAAGAATAAACTTTCTTACAGGAAATATATAAGTAATAAGGCTGCAGTAGTAGATGGCATAAAGGAAAACAACAGCAACCACACACATACACACACAGTGTGTGTATATATACAGTGGCGTATTTAGGTATTTCCCACCCCTAGGCCTGCAGAAAGTTCTGCCCCCCCCATATTTAATAAACGTATTGATTTACATGTATAACCTATTTATAGCGTAATTTCGTAATATAAATATAATTACAAAAATGAGAGACTGGAAATTTCCACCACCCCTAAAAATTTGCCGCTATAGGCCTGGGCCTATACCTAAATACGCCACTGTGTATATATATATATATAATATGTATGTGCACACACACATTTTTAATTTGGATTTGAACTGTTTAGGAGTGCGACTAACTGCTGCACATGAAACACATTTGGAAAAGTGTGTGTGGGAATTCTTTTTTTCTAAATATTACAGAAGTCTTCAAGTAGAATGTTGCATGATGAACTTGCTGAAATTGAGGTGATGTGAATAGATGATCAATTGATGTCTGGGATATGATGTCAGAGTTGGTTGGTGAATATTGCTTTGTATGATAGAGTGGTCTTGAAAGAGCTTCTGTTCAGGAGAAGCTATTGTTTATTTTTATATTGATGTAGTTGAAGTTATGAGAACAAGTTTTCAATTTTCTGAGGATGATGCTGAATTGGAGATTGATGACAGGAAGCTCAAATATACTTTTGTGACCCAAGGAGGAAATATTGTATTAGTGGGGCTTTGCTTCAAGTTGTAGAAAAGGCATTGGATTTAGAGGTGTTGATAGTTAGTGAGGTGAAGTTCATGGATAAAATTGTGAAGATTATTTAGAAAATTACAGCCATAATGTGAAGAACAGTAACAAGTTGAGATAAGCAAGTGATAGTGCCATTGTATAAGGCACTGATCAGGCCATATCTGTGCACAGATTTGTCATCTGATATCTGAGTGATAAAGAAACATCAGAAAAGGTCTGACAATGAATGACCAAAATTCCCTTGGGACATTGAAGTACAAGGACTGATTGAGAGACTGATCTCTAGAACTTTTGGGTAGGAGAAGAGGGTATGATATGATTCAGACATAAGTTAGCACTGAGAAAATGAGTAGTCATTCCTAGAAGTTGTATAAAAGTCATGTAAATAAGGAAGTAAGACTAGTATGGAGTATAGATTTAGCCTCCATAGTTCAGTTGGTATTGACAGTGTCCTTGGTTGGACACACCTGGATTCAAATATCATGTAAGATGCAAAGAAGGCTTTCATCAGAAGTTAAGGTATTTTATTGTACACTGAAACCCATGGAGAATTCATGACTAAACAAACACACGTAATAACCACAGTAATAAGTTTTAATAAGTAAATATTTCATCCTAAGTATCTTAGGACATCATCAGTAAAGTTAATTCAAACAATACTAGGAATAATACAGTTAGGGCACGTGATTACAATGGAATCCCAATATGCTTGCAGTAGCGTGATATAGAATTAAATTAAAATATATCTGGAGGTAAAAAAAAAAAAAAGAAAAAAAGATTACATTAAAATAAGATAACACATAAAAATTATTTTACACAATTTTGTATGACAATTTCCCATACATTACGAATAGCAAGAATGTTATTACAGTTTAGATTTGGTCTGTGAAGTAGGGCTTCAGTACTTTCTTTATATAAACGTTCATGTTTATATAAAGATCTATGTAGAAGTTTGGTCTCTTTCCAATGGATCCTATGGTTTGGGTTTTCAACTCAGTGTTGTGCAAGACCAGATTTCTGTGGTTTGATAAGACGGATATGGTCTTGATGTTCCGAAATGCGTTTATGAACAGATCTACCTGTCTGCCCATAGTAAGACAATTTACAGAAGCATGGAATCTCGTGCACACCAGGTAGCATCAGAGGTGAGAGTTTGTCTTTAGGAGAAGGTAACAAGTTATAGATCTGGTTGATTGGTTTGTAGGTAGTAGCAAGTTTGTATTTCTTCATAATTTTTGAAAGGGGTTCGGAGATATCTTTGACATAAGATATCGGAATCCTATGTTAGGAATTGTTAGAAACAAAAAAATTCACAGGAAATTATTATTATATGGCATCTCCATGGAGTCTAAAGACTCATTGAGGAACTCCTCACTTAAGTATTATTCATGCAATGCCCAACATATCTCTCCTTAAACTCATTCTCTTACAAAGCACTTACAACACTCTATTCCAACACTCCAAGTAAAATGTCTGATCTTTGCTAATCATACTTGCATGCAGCTTTCAGATGTGTACAAGTGGGTCCCCTTGTTCTCTCCCATCCTCTCATATAAGAAAATATCTTTTGCATCTGCTCTCTAAGACCAAATGTCTGTATTGTAGTCTAGAAGTAACAAAGGCTATGAGGCTAGTATAGATTGTTTGTTAATTGCATAGATTTTTTTTTAGTCTGTTTTGCAAAATGGGAAACATCCAAGTTTCAGGCAGGAAAAACCTTGCCTCCTATGTGAGACTGATTAACCTGCCCTGACTTAAAAATCTTTGATAATTGTTCTTTTTTTGCCTAGATAGCATTCAATCTTTTTTGAAGGGTACTTTGCATTTCCCTCACAACTGTATGGTATTAGGAGACTGATGAAATAGCAGAGGAGTTTGATAGAAAGATTTTGGCCAAAGATCAATCATGAAAAGGAGATTCTTTGGACTGTCTTTGAGATGGAAAGAGTAATTTATTAAAGTGCAATGAATAATGATTAAATGTGCTGATAATTGAGTTTCTGTTATAAATAAGAGTTCAAAAAATTGGAAATGGAAACAGACATCACCAAGACTTCAACTAAGGCCACAGATATTTGTGAACCAGATCTGGTAAATTTTTTGTAATTACTACCTTTTTTCTGCATGTGATCTGTTTCTGTTTGAGTTTTCAACTGTGTTGGTTGTAATGAATTAAAAACAGAAGGGACATAGAATATCTAGCAATCTACACACATGGATATAAGTCCCTGAGGAAATTCTTATGTATCACAGGTATTTCTAAAGTTTCAAATTTTTACTCACTTAAGAAAACTTCATGTTGGAATACATTTTTGATTTAAAAAAAAAATTAAAATGTGAAGATATTTTATAGAAATTTCCACCCTTAGCTTGAAAGCATCAAAATAAAGATAAATAAATAAATAAAATTCAATGAAATAAAAATTGTATTTTCACATTTGCAATACAGAGCAGTCATTTGAGAAACCTGAGAGGGACTTATGTTAAATTTCAAATAGTCCTCTTATTGCCTGCATGTTGACTAGTGGCTCTATCTTCTCAAAATGCTTGACGTTTAATTTAATATAATTTCTCATTCCTCACATTTTCAAACCAAACTATTTTGCATCTTTTTTTTTTTTTTTAATCTATTTTGTGCTAACATTAAAGGCTTTAAATTCTTTTGACAAATCTGAATTTTTAATTAAAATATATAGAAATGCATGCTTGAACTTATGTAGATAAATTATGGATATTTAAAGCAGCTGGAAAGAAGGTGCATGCAAACTGTGATCTGAATGAGGACTTAATGAGCAGTAATGTATTGGTAACTGAAAGCGTTAGTAGCGAGAATGTCACGAGAAGGATGAGTGCTTGTCTGATAGCAAAGAGGGACAGTGTAAAAGAACAGCGAAAACTTTGTAAAAAAAAGTTTTGAAAAAGTGAATGAGTGATCTGATGAACTTAACAATCGATGGTAAGAATGACGAATGTAGCAGAAGTTGAAAAACAGAATGCAATTAATGGTAAGGTGGGAAATGGCATTAGGGGGTGAACAAATGTGTATGGCTGGAGATAAAATTGAGAGAGTGAATGAGAATGAAAAAATGAGGCAAGATTTGAAAGCTAGGGCAAGAGAACAGACGGACACGGAGTGAAATAAAGATAATTTGAGATCTATATGGAAGAGTGAAGAAGATGAAAATGAATGATTTTGGTATGAAAGAGGTAACGAAAGACTTGTGAGTGACATTGTATGGGGGATTCAGTTATTAGAGGTGTGGTAAACGAGAAGATGCATAAGGTTTTTTTTTTCTTGGAGGTAAAATGAATAGTTATTGAGACATTGGATATGAAAATTAAGTGAGCCAAAGAGATGGTATTGGTAATAGGGATTGTAAGATTGAATATCAGGATGTTGTTGAAAGGATAAAAGATAATAGTGTGATAGATAAAGTAGTCGGTGTGTTGCCCAGGTATGACAGTGATGAAGTTGATGAGGTGGAGAGCAAAGATTGTGAATAATATGTTAGCGGAAATGTGCGAGGAGAAAAGAGTGCAGGTTGTTAATGTGTGGAATGAATTTGAAGGACAAACTGAACTGTATAAGAGTGATGGACTGCATTTGAATGGTTTTGGTGCGAGTTGTTTAGAGAGACTGCTGTTGGAAGGTAGAGAAATGAGTACAGATGAATCGGATCAAGTAAGACGTGATGTGAAAGAGTGGGAGAGTAAGGAAGAAGAGATTGAAGTTGTGGTTATTAATGAAGAAGGGACAGTATGAGTACAGAGAATGAGAGAACGAGTGTGCAAGACAAACGGGGAAGCACATGATTGACAGGGTAACACAGTGTGAGAAAGGTTGATGCTCCAAGGGGAATGTGAATATGTGTGTAGACAAAACGGGAAGGGGATGACCTGGGATCAAGGGAAAACAGTTGGATTTGAAGATAGTTCTAAGATGAATAAGGAGAAAAAGAAATGACTCGAGTTAAATATGGAGAAGTCACAACTAATAAGTGGTATCAGTGAAATTTGTTATAGATTCAGGAATGAGCTGTTATGTTTGTATACAAATACTAGAAGTGTAAGAAACAATCAAATAAAATGGTTATTTCATTTGGAAATTTTAACATCAACTGTATTAACTATTGTTCTACCCAACATCATCGGCAAACAACTGAACAGTTCCTCTCGGATTCTTTCCTATATCATTTATGTACAAATTATACAGTAGCATCCCAATAACAGAGCCCTGTGGCACACCACTAGTCATAGGCCTTCTCTGGACTCTATTACTGAAGGATATATTTGGATAGATTTATTTAATATTAATCCACTTATCAGAGTTGATTTATGGTTTGCTGGTTCAAGGACAGCAAAGGTCATGCTGCACCAAAATGCTAGTTCAGAATTCTAGAGTGTATATGGGCAATTACAAGGAAATGATCAGAGTCCATCTTAATGTCTCTAAAGGTTTCCATACTCAGTAGGTTGATCTTTCTGTCACCTATCAATGTGTAGGCCATCTGGTTGGTTGTTTAGCTGTCGAGTGATTTTCATGTAGCCTTATTTCGTTATGGACTCAAACTGACACTTTAATGACCAGATCATGTGAAGAACAAAACTGATTAGCCTAAGACTGTTACTGTTTTTTTTTTTCTTTTTCGATGGAAACTCTGCAGTCAATCATATGAGAGCGAGAGAATATTTTCTTGGCCCACTTGAGCATTGAAAGTCTCCAAGAATAATTTTCATATCATTGTGTGAGCATCTCTGTAGTTCAGCAGTTGTAGCAGTAGTAATATCTGGAATAGAAAAGAATACCAAGTTTTTTTTTTTTTTTTTTGAAGCTATGAATGTGACATGTTAGGGCATGCAAAGACTAGAGATGTACACATTCCGGCCACTGAATTAGAAACCTTTATGCAGATGTATGTAAATGTCACTTACACAGTGTATATGCAAAAGACTTGGTCATGGATGTCACCACATGTTCTAGGCAACTATTTAAGAAAGCTGATCAGAATCATCAATAATGTTGATCACAGTGGGGTCGATAAAGGGCTTATTGTGGGTGGCTGTCTGGCTGGAATCACAATTTAAAAAACGGCAGAGCTGACTGATTTCTCTAAAGGTGAGATATCCCAGCTGTTTAATCAGAGGCAAAATAACCCACATTGCTTGTCTGAGAGGTGTGACTGTTTTCCTAAGACAGTCTGTACAAGCCTTCTCGGACAATGATTGTCTGAGAAGTTCTTGTCTCACTGGAGAATAGCAAGCAGATCAGTGCATTGGTTATAAAAGATCTTCAAGTATAGAATATTTGAATACCTCTGTTTTGTCACATGAAGAGGAATGAAGCATATGTCATCAGCAAAACAATGAATTGGGTTTGAGATTAGTAAGATAAGGTCATTTAGGTATAGGAAGAAGAGCTAGTGGAAAGTTCAGCCCTCTAGAGTACTTTAGCATTGGTTTGCCATGGAAATCCATATATCATGCAGACTGTCATGGTGGAGAGTAGGTTTTGTAAGCAAGACTCAATTATGCTGATCCCATTCACGACGTGTTGTTCATCTTATTCAGGATGAGATGAGAATAGAGAAGAAAGAAGTTGTTAATATTGGGTTTGAAGACCTGTACTCTTTAGGAAATATGTATAAGAGATGGTGGGGGAGGGATGTTCCAGAATACAGCATTTGCTAATTGCCATCTTCTTTTAGACGTTAAGTATTTTTATGGAGCTTTTATTGGTGTCATTCCTAATTTGAGAACATTATTCATTGGTTGGACAGATTTGTAATTTATATAGAGTTAATATGGTTGCTCCAGCTCTTAGGGATTCCATTCCTAATATGAGAACAGTCTTCACTTGTTGGGCAGATTTGTGATTTATATAGAGTTAATATGGTTGCACATTTCTGCCTTGGTACATTCCCATATATGGTGAAATCTCATATAACTATGTTGATAATACTTTTACTACTGAAGGCTCTTGAGTTCATTGTTGCATAGATGTTTGTGTAAGCTTCATTTACCACCTGAAGAGTTTAGTTGATAAATGATTTCTTTGGTTGTATGATGTCCCATGGAAACTTGAAGTAGCACTTGAGGAAAAATTAGTTTTGGAGCAAGACCACTTTAATTTCATCTTTTATCCCTCACTCTCCCCCACGAATGGCATAAATTTCCAACATGAAACATCCTCAGGAGTGATTATTAAGTAGCTGGCTGTACTAATCTTCTTTATTCACTTTACTCTGACCATCTTCATTCATTATAGTGATTCTACCATAATCACTTCTGCTGTCCATGTAATGCATTAAACTACCTGAAGTTTTCTTTGGCTTGTGTAGCTAGTCTTTTTTCAGATTCTAATTCCACATTCCGTAAACTTTCTTCCCATACCAGTTGATGGCCTAGATCAGTGGTCACCAAAGTGGTCGATATCGACCCCCAGGAGTCGATATAACTTTGTTAGGGGTCGATTTGGACTCGGGTCGATTGGGGGGGGGTCGATAGAAAAATATAAGACATCATTGTACGGGTAATATTTAATTCAGTTAACTTGGATTACCTCCATCCTGAATGACAACGCAATTAAGAGTGAATCGTGGGAACGTTGACAAGAATAGGACCTGTGAGATAGAGCAAGGTCACGAAAATAGTTATGGAGGCCATTCAAGTAGGCCAAAATGACGTATTTACCAATAAACGGATGTGGTGGTTCCTGCCTGGCCGGGCGGCAGGAGCGACATTGCAACACGTGTGCAGTTGCTTATTTACTTATACTTACACGTATGCAAATACAGTCTCATTTTTGCACATTGATATAGAAGTGAGCATTAATGTTCTAAAATTCATCAACATACATATTAGGTAATATGAAAATTACGTAATAGTAAAATAGAGGGGGTCGATAAAAAGTCAAGAAACTCTTGAATGGGTCGACGGTCAAAGAAGTTTGGCGACCCCAGGGCTAGATTGTGTCGCATACACTTCATACAAGAGCTGACTGTATTTACTTATTTATTTTTAAAAAAAATTAAATGTCATTGTTTTGCCACTTGAATCAGCTGACCTGTTTTCTTTTGTCACAAATAATAACTACAATAATATATGTTCTTATTGATTTAGCTAAATATAACAGAATGATGTTTGTTCTTAATAATGTAATACAGCCAAATAACATATTCTTATTGACTTAGCTAAATAATGTTTTATCACCTTCTTACCGATAAGAACATATTTAGTGCACACATCATGTAAGTCTAGTGAAAAATATTATGCTAGAAATTTTAGCTTTACTTGTGCAGTTTTTTTTATTTAATTTCATTGACAATAAAATTTGTAATATCATTTTTGTAGCCTCTTAAATTAGATGTTAAAAGGAAGCTTTTAGCACGCTCTGATCGAGTAAAATGTGTTGATCTCCATCCTACAGAACCATGGATGTTAGCTAGTTTGTACAATGGAAATGTACATGTGTGGAACCATGAATCACAGGTAAAACTCATTTAATGGTTTAAGTATATTCTGATAATTCTTCTCGCATGAAATTGAGATAAAATTCAACATTGTCAATCATACTTTGTTTCTTTATTAATTATTAAATTGTTTATCATTTTACATAAAAAGTAATCAGCTAAAAAAGTGTTTCTTATTTTCCTTTTTTGTTTCACCAAAATATGTTTCACATACACGAAAATTGGAAATTACACTTTCCTTGTCATTTACTTGCTCATTGTCCTCATATTTCTTTGACTGAAATTGTGCCTTCACTTGTCGCTTGAGTTTCATCTTGATATTGGCAATCACTGAGCTATGATCTAATTCCATGTCTGCTCCTTAAAATGTTCAACCCTTCTGACTGATGTGGCCTATATCTTGCTTATGAATATCATGTCTAACATGTTCTTTGTTCTTCCATTAGGATCACCGTGACCACTGCCTGCATTCCTTTTTGCCGGAATTTTGTGTTGCAAATCACCTGTCATACTTCAAGGCAAATTCAAGTATTCTTTCATTGTTTTCTTCATATCAATATTTGCACATTATTCGTACTCATCCTTCATTTTTCTTCCCAATCGTCACATTCAAATCTCCTCCACTGATTAGTACTGTAGTCCCCCTTATCTGCAGTCAACCCTGGTCAGAAAATATTAAATAGAAAATTCCAGAAATAAACAGTTTATAATTACATCAGCAAAGTAGATATTAGATCCAACATTATTTCAAAGCCGATGGTTTGTAGAAACTACAAAAGTTTCATAAGTTGACTTGAGAATTTACGAGAATACAATCCTTCGTATCCCCGAGTTGCCTTAGCTACTAAGTCAAGTAGTGCAAGTTAAGGCGACTCGGGGATGCTGAGGATTGTATTCTCATAAGTTCTCAGGTCACCTTACGAAACTTTCATAGTTTCTACAAACCTTTGGCTTTGAAATAATGTTTGATCTAATATCCACTTTGTGCCATATGGCTCTTTCTTTTAGTAAGAGACAATTCATGTTTTAAATTGCACGCTGTTCTGAGTAGTTCTCAGTTATCAGATCAGCTGTCGTGGTATCGCAGTGCTTGTGTTCAAGTATCCTTTATTTTACTTAATAATGGCCCAAAGTGCAAGAGTAGGATGCTGGCAATGCGAATATGCCAAAGAGAAGCTGTAAAGTACTTACTTTTACGGGAAAAAAAAAGGTGAAAGTTCTCAACTTCATAAAATAATAAATAAATAATAATAAAAAAATGTATGCTGAGGTTGCTAAGATTCCATTCACGTTTGGATAACTTTTATTACAATATGTTGTTATAATTGTTCTATTTTATTATTAGTTATTGTTGTTAATCTTTTACTGCATTTAATTTATATATATTAATGTGTCTAATTTATGTATAGGAAAAAAATATAGTATATATAGGATTTGGTACTATCCACGGTTTCAGGTATCTGCAGGTTGTCTTGGATCATATCCCCTGTGGATAAGGGGGAGGGACACTGTATATCTTTTTTTTGATACTGATTTCAAGATTATTTCCAAGTTGCTATAGAATAACTTCATTTCTTCAGTAATTTCTGAAGTGGGTGAATACACTTAGACCACTGTGATGTTAAATGATCTTGCTATTTTTATTCTTTCATTTACTGGTTTGTATCCTAATAATCTTTCTCTTTTGATGAAGAGATGATTCTTCCATCTCTTATATCCCCTGACTCTGTTCAGTGCATCTCTGCTAATTCAAGGATGTCACATCAGTGTCGCTCCATCTTTTACAAAGTAAGTCTAACTTTCCAGGAGTCCATAAAGTACGGACATTCCGCATTTCTTCTGGTGACATGTTTCTTTCTTGTTTTAGGCTTCTTTCAGTAGCTGATTTATCGATCCAACCCCAGTTGCTCAGTTAGGTACCAGATTGGACATCACCCTTGTTTATCTGGGTGATGTCCAATCTGGTATTTTGTACTTTTCCTTTACATTTCCATAGTGCACTATTTTTCAATTGTGTTTTGTTTTTATAGTCAGCACATCGATACTCATCTGACCAACCTTAGTAGTTGGTCAGATGAGTGTCAATGGTTAATATTGTGGAAAATTTCACAAGGCACATGCTCATTCAAGCAATCAAGATGGTGGTCTCACACCAGGAACTGAAATTCATCTTGCACCTAAGGACATTCACAAAACATTTATGTTCATGTTGGTGTTCAAACCTGCAGATTGTTAGAAAGCAGATATGCTATCTGCATGGCCATTCAGAATTGCAATATGTGTAGGTATTTCTTTTGGCATAAGGGATGGAGATATGATTAATTTCCCAAGAGGAAGGAGGAGTCCTATCTAGCTACTGGCAGCCTTGTTGAAAAAGGACTCATTGAAACCATTAGGTATGAACATAGATTTAATGTCCTGATGTGGTAGGGCTTGTAGAGCACACAGTTTTCACAATGAACCAATGTTTTAAAGAGTGCCAGATTTTTGACATTGATGATGACAAGACACTGTTCATGAATATCACAGCCTGTTTCTTAGAAAAGATTGAAAATTGTAAAGATGATGATTTTCCTTAGTCTAATGAGGTTCATCATCATCATCATCAAATTCCTGCCATGTACCCTCAAGGGGTGTACAGGATATGACAGTACTACATGAAAAAATTACATCATTACTAACTTCTTATCTACAATTTTCCTCCAAATCAGTCTGTTACTTGTCAAGACTCCAACATTATCAGATCTTATATTTCTATCGTCTAAGGCACTTTGTACCGTATCAATCCACCTATATCTTGGTCTTCCTCTGGGTCGTTTTCCTGCCAACCTGGCAGAGAACACTTGTTTTGCTAATCTTTCCTCTCCCATTCTATTTAAGTGACCATACCATCTGAGATTAGCTCTGCTAACGGATTCCTGGATGCTGACAATGTCAAGTTCTTTCCTAATATCCTCATTTTTAATATGATATTGCCATTGATGCCATCTGTTCACACCTCTAATCTTTCTCAGGACTCTCATATCTGCGGTCTCTAGTCTTTGGTCAAGTGTTTTACTTCTGACCCAGCTCTCAGATCCATAAGTTAAAATTGGTTTGAACACAGTCTTGTATACAGCTAATTTAGTGTTCCGACTAATTTCTTTCTTATTCCATATGAATTTATTCAATTGACTTCCCACGATACCAGCTTTGCTGATTCTGTTGTCTATTTCTATATTTAGTTTACCATCTTCAGTAAAAATTGTGCCTAAGTAGCTGAAATGTTTTACTTGTTCCACAGGTTCTCCATTCACAATACAGTTGACATTTTCAATGATTCTGCCTATTTTCATTGTCTTTGTTTTTTTATTGCTGACCTTCATACCATATCTATTACAACAGCTATTCAATTTAGTCAGAGAATCTTGCAGACTTGTAGCGGATTTATTTAGAAGTATAACATCATCCGCATAAAGCAAAGAGCTGACATTAACATCTCCAATTTTGATATCATGTTTAATACCACTTTCCTTCATAATGTGATCCATATAGATAGTGAATAACAGAGGGGATAATGTACATCCTTGTCTCACACCAGATTTAACATTAAACCATCTTCCTGTACTTCCTTCAATTCTAACTGCTGACTCACAACTCAAATAAAGACTAAGTATTGCTTGATATAATGCCCCATCGACACCATATAACTGCAGCGTATTGAATAGCTTCTCTCTTGGCACCTTGTCATATGCCTTTTCCAAATCGACAAAACTTAAATACAGATCTTTGTTATATTCCCATGCTTTCTCGACTATTTGTCGTAAAGTGAAGATCTGATCCTGACAGCCTCTATTTGGCCTGAATCCAGCTTGTTCTTCACCAAGCTTTTCTTCCACAATTCTTCTCAACCGTTTCTCAAGTATACTTGCATAGATCTTGCCAGGAACACTCAGTAGGGAAATACCTCGGTAATTCTCACATTCAGTTTTATTTCCCTTTTTATATATGGGTACTATGAGAGCTCTACTCCAATCATCGGGAATTTGTCCCTCTGTCCAGGCTTTCTGAACTATGCAGTGCAGCCACTGTAAGACTCTTATACCACCATACTTCAGCATTTCTGGTCGAATATCATCTACTCCTGCTGCCTTTCCACATTTCAAGCCTTTGATGGCTTTTTCTACTTCAAGTATGGATATGTATTCCTGACTGCATGCCTGGTCAGTGTTTTTTATCACTGTGCTGTCATCACTGCTTGTTTCATTTAGCAGTTTTTCAAAGTAATTACTCCATACTTCAAGGATATCTTTTTCTCCTGTTTTCATTTCACCTTTATCATCTCTAATTCCTTTTACAGCACTCTTTCCTCCATTCCTAAGCTTCTTCAACAACCTCCAGAATATTTTGCCACCTTCTTGATATTTATTTTCTATATTCTTGCCAAAGTCCTCCCATGACTTTTGTTTAGCTAGTTTTACACACTGTTTAGCTTTCTTACATTTGTCTCTGTATTCTGTAAGAGTAAAAGCTGACTTATTTGCCAGGAACTTTTGATATGCTTTCTTCTTTTCCTTCACTGCCTCTTTAACTTCCTGTGTCCACCAGGGAGTTCTGATTTTTTTATCCTTGCACACAACCTCACCACATGCCTCTCTGGCAGAATCAATCAATGTTTCCTTCAGAGTTTGCCACTGAATCTCCAAGGTTTGATTCCTGTTCTCAAACTCTTTCATTTTCTTTTCAATAATATTTCTGTATTTTAGTCTACAGTTCACAGAGCTGCTCAACTTTTATTCGCTTTAAAACTTTCTTACATGTTATTCTTTTCAATATGAAATTCAATTTTATCCTGCTCAAGACTAAATAGTGATCACTTCCAATTTCAAATCCTCTGTACACTCGGGTGTCCTGCACCAGGGAGAAAACATCACTATCAACAATAACATAGTCAATGAGACTTTTCTTATTCCTAGCCTCTTCTCTCCATGTGAATTTGTGCACATTTTTTTGTTGGAACATGGTGTTAGTAATAACCAGTCCATTTCCTGAGCAGAAATCCAACAGATATTTGCCATTATTATTAGCTTTGCTCTTTTCTCCAAATTTTCCCAAAATATTTTTGTATGTCTCACAATCATTTCCTACTCTACTATTTAGATCCCCAACAAGGACCAACTTTTCCTTTTTCCTTGTGTCAGTTGCTTTTTCTAAAGCCTCAAAAAATTCCTCCACTTCTACCTTAGTAGAACCTTCTGTGGGACCATAGGCACAAATAAGTCTCATTGTCCAGTTCCCCATTCTCATATTTGCCCACATTACTCTACTTGAGACTGACTGCCATTCAAGAAGATTAGCCTCGTATTTTGTGTTGAATACTATGGCTACTCCTTCTTTTCCTTGATTGTCATTGCCTGAATATAACATTTTGTATTTATTGCTCAGAAAGATCTCACCAGTTTTGGTCTTTTTTGTTTCAGTCACCCCTATTATGTCGATCTGGTACTTATCTAATTCCTCAGCTAGCTCCATTTCTTTGCCATTCAGGCTTCTTACGTTGATAGTACCGATCTTTAACTCTGGTGATGTTGAGTTGGGGTTTGTTTTCAGATTTGTTCCAGTAGCTGACTTTTCGCTGTTTGCCCTGGTTCCCTGGCTAAAACAACGGGGGCCTTGTTTAACCGGGCGACGCCCCAGCCAGCATGAAATAAAGAGGTTCATCCTTAGAAAATTCTATTACTGATTACAGAAAAGTGTTTAACTCATTATACAGAAACCTTATCTTAATTATTCTAGCTGATGTCACAAATTAACTCCAAGTATATCCAAATTAACAACTTAATCAATTAAATATTATTCACAGTACATGTATCAACTCATTGGGTAAAATGGGTAACTTATTTTCAAAATCCCTGGACTGATCATAATAAAGAAGTAAAAATTTCTACAACAAAGAATGATCTAACAGAAAATATTACGATTTTAGAGCTAAAAAAATACAATAAATAAGATGAAAAATAGGAAAACACCAGGAGATGACAATATAAACATGGAACTGTACAAAAATGCAGGTGAAAAGTTTAATGAGAGACCTAAAATTCTTTAACATGGTCTGGATTTCTGGAACTCTTGAAAAAAAAAAAAAAAGAAACTCTGGTTATCCCAATTTATAAAAAAAGAAATAAAAATGACTGCAATAACTATAACGGAATTAGCTTGCTAAATGCAGGGCACAACATATATGCAGGAATGTTAAAAGAGAAACTAAACAGTATCGTAGAGGACAAACTACTAGAAGATAGAATGGATTCTGAAAAGGCTGATCTTGGATAGACTCAATTTTCACTCTAAAAATATTAATCAAAAAGAGAAGAGAATTTCAAAAAGAAACACATGTGGCCTTCATTGAATATGAAAAAGCCTTTGATATATTAATAGACAAAAGTTATTCAAAATATTAGCCAATCTAAATATACCAAACCAACTCTTATGGTGTATTCAAGAAATATACACAGGAAATAAAATAGCAGTTAAATTAAAACAAATATCAGAATAGAAAGACATATCAGAAGGAGTATGGTAAGGAAGTACCCTATCACCTCTACTTTTTTAATATACAGGGTGTTTCAGGAGGAATAGTAAATATTGTAGTAGATGGTAGTATCAATTATTCTGAGTAAAAAAAAAAAGTTCATACAAATGTGTCCAATTGCCAATAGATGTGGAGATACAGCTTTGAAATTGGTACGTAAAAGGCTATTATGAGAGGTATTAAAGAACAATAAATGACCTATTGTTTGTATTTATTGACTGTTTGATACAAAACACAAATAATTGACAAATACTGTAATTTACAGTTCATAATAAATGTTGGAAAATTCCATTGCCAACCTCAATGCACTTTGCAACTCTTGTGGTAATAGTACATATTGTTCTTCTGTGTCTTGACGTTCTTTTATGTGGGCAGCATTATCCATAATGCAAGCAATTAGTTCGTATTTACCTTTTCTCTGTATACTTCACTTTTCATCCATCCCCACAAACCAAAATCTAAGGGTGTGAGGTCTTGGAGACCATGGTGGTCAACTGGACTGCTGGATACATCATTCAGGGAAAGTTTGATTTATTGTGTCACCTGATGGCTATTATGTGTAGGAGCTCTATTGTGCTGAAAGAACATACCAATCCTTGTAACCAAGGGAACATCTTCCAACAGCAGTGGAAATTCGTTTTGCAGAAATTGTAGATAAATGTGCCCTGTAAGACTATTTGGTAACACAGCAGTCCAAATCAATTGATTGTTGATCATACTTCTCCACACATTTACTGAGAAGCAATGTTGGAAATTTGTTTCTACAGCGGTTATAACTGCTTCTTGACCACCTCTGATTCAGAGAGCTGTGTGCTGGTTACCTGAGAGCTGTGCATGCATTGAAGCTTATGTGCCAGTTTCAAACAACTGAATCTCTCTATCCGTTGACAATTGGACATTCTTGCATATGAACTTTTTACTCAGAATAATCAATACTACCTCCTACCAAAATATTTACTGTTCCTCCTGAAACATCCTATATATAAATATAAAATATAAAAATATGAAAAATATAACAAAAAAATTTTGGAACAAATAATAAAAATATGCCTCAACCCACCCAAACTAACACTAAAACATAGAGGCATTAATACAAACATTAGTGACATTCACACTACTTACAGGCATCAAAACCTGACCTGACAGAACCCCAGTTGGCATTCTCCATGCCTGCAGTCCACCTCAATTATCCCAACTACATGCTACATGATGTATTCTGCAAAAAAAAAAAAAAAAAAAAAAAAAGGGCACAATTTTTGTGAAATCTGATATCCCTTGTCAAAAGCTATCCAACTTGGAATCCCCAATTTTTGATCTTGCTCTATCTCAAGATTTCCTTACTGTACAGCCTTCATTTGCTGTCTTTACCACTCTCTTAATTTTGACAATCCTGCTGTCCTTTTTGACTACCTATCACTAAAAATCGATTTCTTACAAACTGATTACACAAATTGCAAGATTGTTCTCCTTGGGTGGTTGGGGGGGATACTTTAACGTCCATAACACAAACTGGCTTCCCTGCCCCAACTTCTCAGATCAAGCTGGTAGGGAAGCTGAATCATTTGCCATCAGTTATGAAATAACACAAATAGTCGATTTACAATCTCCATCATTCTACCAACATTCTTGACCTTTTCTTAACCAGCTCTCCCTCCAAATACATTGTGGATGTCCCCTTGCCAATTCTGACCACAAAGTCTCCTTCTTTACAGTTCATCCTCCTTTCAGTCATTCTCAGCTTTGTATCCTATGGCACTATAATTGTGCCAATTGGGATGACCTCCAGAATTTTTATTCCACTTTTCCAATGTCAGATTACTGCTTTCACTAATAACTGAAATGATCTTCACCGGAATGAGCCTTCATTCCCCACTCCACTGCAAAACCCGAACTTGTATCCAAGTCCTGGTTCTCAAAAAAATGTGTGCCTCAACATGATAAAAAAAAATGCAGCTTATGTTCAGTGGCTTAAATTAAAAACTCCAGCCTCTCATTTAGCTTATACAACAGCCAGAAACATGTAAAATAATTATCGATTCCAAAGCAGACTTCATAAGAATGAAATGCAGTAAAATCTGATCTCTTGCTAAGGCTGTTGGGTGTAACTTCTGTCTTTTCATGTTGCCACCTCTCTCTTGCATCCTGATGACACTATGGTAACCTCACCCAAGGAAAAGGTGGACCTCTCGGCATCAGTTTTTTTCTTCGAACTCTTACCTAGACGACCAAAGCTAATCACTTCCCATACTTCCACAAATTGCCCACTGCATGCTTCCTGAACTTTTGCCAAAAGGACATCAGAAAAAATCTCAATCTTGATATTAATAATGATTCTGGTCTAGATGGTATTCCTCCAGTTGCTCAATACCTGTGCTCCAGAATTGACACCCATCCTGTATTGCCTATATTAACTCTCATATTCTACTGGGATCTACCCAATAGCATGGAAACAAGCCTACATCTGAAAAAAAGGGAGGAAAAAGTCATCCATCTAACTATTGACACATTGCTCTCACCTGAGTACTTTCAAAAGTGATGGAGAAGGTTATCAAGCATCTTCATTATTTGGAGACCAACAGTTAATTAGCGATCACCGATATGGATTCTGCTGTTCTCATTCTATAGCTATCCTCCTAGCTAATCTCACCTCCACCTTTGGACACAGATCATAGAAAGATTTGGAGAAACTTGTGTTATCGCTCTCTATATTTCAAAGGCATATGATTGTGTCTGGCACTAATGCCTCCTGAACAAACTACCATCTTATGGCCCTCCTTCTACACTCTGATGAGAGGAAGCTATCCACCATGATACACAATAAATGATCTGTGAGGAAGCTGGCAATCCAATCAGATTTCCCCAAAAGTGCTAGGGTGCTCCTCCTTCACATCAATGACTTCCTTTTTTCAGACTTCAAATCCTATTCACAATTTCGCCAATGGCAGTATTCTTCATTCCTCATCCTCGTTTGATAAGGCTTAGTGTTATTTTCTGTTCTAAACATTACTTCTCTTCCTCTCATTTCTTAATACTTTATAAGTCTCAGATCCAACTAACTTTGGAGTACTGTTCCCATATTTGGGGTGGAGTACCCAAGACCTCCCTAAGAATTCTTGATGATATTCAGAAGAGGGCAATCTGCTTAATAGACAACTCTTCCCTCACAGACTGTCTTCAGTCACTATCATATTTGCTCTGTTTCAATGCTGTGCCTTTTCTGTAGGCTTTCATGGAAATTGCTCCTTTGAATTGGCTGCTACCATTCCTCTACTTTCTTCTAATCACATAAGAACTAGAGCAGCTACTGGCCAACACCTGTACGCTGTCCTGCTCTAAACACACCGAACTAACATCCCATCAGCTTCCTTCATTCCATTCACCTCTATTCTTTGGAAGTCCTACCCAGTGGGAAGTTGTACCTCCAGAGGTACAACTTCCCACTCTTTAAGAAACATATCAATAGGCTACATTTTTTTCCTTAATCACTTGTCCACACTGTATTGTTATATATCTTGTGACCTTTCATGTGTGGGGGTCATCATAAAAAATAAAATAAAATTATGTTAATCTGAAACAGCATACCCCATTTGGTATACAAATAAAGATAAATACACTATTTTAGCAGATCAAATTGTATTAGCTACATCAGATGATGATCTACAGAGGATCAGTAAAATCATTAAATGAAATATCAGAACATTATAATATGAGAATATCAGAAGTAAAGACAAAAATAATTGCTTTCAAAGGAGAAAAACCAAAAAGAAGTAAAATAGTGATAGATAATAAAATATTTGAAGAAGTAACTACTTTCAAATACCTGAGATGTGACTTATCATATGAAGATGAAAAAGATGTAGACATTAAAATATCAAATTTTGTTAAAAGTAAATGACAAAATAAATCATATATTTAAGCCAATCCTGGTACAAAAACTACCAGAATCAGACTACATAACGTTGTGTCTAAACCATCATTATATGGAAGTGAAACATGGACTACAGAAAAGAAGAATGAAAAACCAATTCAAACAGCAGAAATTAAATTTCTCAGAAAAACAGCTGGATATACCCAGTGGGACCATAAAACAAATGAAGAAATTTTACAATCCCTGAATATAAAACCAATTAACTACTATATAAGTAAATATAAACAAAATGGATAGAACATCTAAATTGAATAGACATTAGCAGACTGCCAGAAATACATTATGAATAATAAAATAATTGAAAAAAGAAGATTGGAAGGCCAAGAAAGTGATGCTGTGAAACCAGAACAAACCACTTCTCCTAAAATCCATAAGAAGAAGAAATCAACTCATTTAGTATACAGAAGTTAAGCTGTTAAATTAAGAATAATTATTTCACTTTATCACACTTTCTTCTGATTTTAACTGCAATAAATAAATCTGTTCATGAGCTCAACTGAATTCAGAAAATTCACATGGATACACATGCAGGCACCAAGAAATAACATCACAGTAGCCCTGTTACATTTAATTTTAATTGGTCGTTAACAAAGTATAAAAACGTACAAAGAACCCTGCTTAGTTTCACCACTAGGGGACAGGTGTCTTCTTCAATGTAAGTAAGCCTAAAGATAACAAGCAAATTATCTTTTGTAGAAAATGAGAGAAACCATTTTAGTTTTAACAATTGAAGCACAAAGAAACAGTGAAGTGTAGCGCTTATCACCCGTTTTCTGGCGATGTTTGGAGATGATTAGCTGAAAATTGAAATCAGGCGTGTCAAGTAATTCAGTCTTTTAGCTATCATTTAGAATAAGTCTTTGGTTTAATTGAGAGAATCATGTGAATGAATGATGGTGCTAGATTCTTTAATTCAATAAAGCAAGAAAGTTTTTGAGATATGACATAGAGGCTTTGTCCTGTTTATTATGATGATGTATATGGGAAGAGCGGAAAGCCAGCCCCAATTTTTTTTTTTTTTTCTCTTTTGCATGCTACATCACTAAGATGTTCCTTCTATCTTATTTTTAAATTTCTGCTAGTCTGATCTATATAAGTAAAAATTACATGAACAAGGCATTCTCCAGACCATATGATGTTTGTAGAAGGGGTTACTGAAGAAGAACATAGAAAGTTGTGTATATTAAAAAAAGGTTTAAATTTCTCTCAGATATTATCCATTTTAAGGAGGTTGGCAATTTTAATGGATAGATTGCCAGTGTAAGTAATCAAAACGGAATCCCTATAATGAATGTCAGGATTTAGCCATGGAGGAAGATTAGAAAATAGTATTTTTTGGACAGTTCTCCTTGAATACCTATTGAGGATGGATTGATTGAGTAGAAATTTAGTTCTTTTTTTCTACCTGTCCTCTTCTTTTAAGAAAGATACTGCATGTTAGTTTAAGGTGTGAATGATGCCTAATTTTTGTGAAGGATGGTGAAGAGACAAGGAATGAAGATAATATCCCATATGAATGGAATTTCATAAACATATAATGTTACTCCATTCCCTGGTATTTTTGAGATCAGGATATCAAGAAATGATAATTTGCCTTCATTCTGTAGTTGAATGTGAATTGAATTTTTGGTGGAATATATTGAGAGAATTCAAAAACTTGTTTAGAAGAGGAATATTAATTTCTCTCAACTTATTCCATGAGTTGAAATTACAGATGTTCTTGCTCATTAGATAGGGTATAGCACCATCATTCATTCATTCACATTGTTCTCTCAATAAAAACCAAGGACTTATTTTAAATAATATCTTGAAATCATTGATTAGATTGTTTAATATACTCATTTCATTACTTTTCAGTGTAATTTTACCCCTTAGTTCATCAATGCCGGCAAAGGTTGGTCGATTGGTAGAGCCTCTGCTATTAATGGCTCAGTTAAGTAAGTTTGAGCACGGCTAGTAGTTGGAAGGGGACAATCGTTCGATGCTGTTGGCACACTCTCCCTTGATGAGTCTATGGACTCCCTGGAGGTGTCTAATAATAATAATAATAAAAGGTTTGAAGGCAGGTCATGGTGGAATACCCATTCCTTCAAGCATAAAGCGATGTGAGATCAGGAGAACATGAAGGGTATGGAATTCTGTGAACCTCAAAATGACTCTCCCAGGGAAGTGTTCTGGTAAATAGGCTCTAGACTCATGTGATGTGTGACAGATTGCTCTGTCCTGTTTGTTCGGTTGCTGTTCGGCATTGAGTGCATTTCGGAGACTATAACACTTGCTCCAGCACATGCTGTGATTCTCATTTGTGTTAACAGTTCATGGTCTCCCCAAATGTCCCCTTGCATTGTGGCCCGAATACTCCTGGTATATTGGAACCTCTCGATTAAGGCAGAAATGATACTATCTTAGGGAAATGACATTATTCCGCATTCATGGAAATGACGAACAAATTGCTCACAAACATGTCCTAGGTTTGGACCGTTTGCTCTACCAACTTCATATGAATGAATATAATGCTCAACAATATATCTTTTCTTCCAGTATCAAAACCATTGCTACAGCTAAATGTAAATGGCATAGACTCTACATGTGCTTTTCTATTAATGTGCATGAAATTGAATGGCATATCTCATACTGCATGTAGTGAAGGGGTGTTGAAGTTCAATACCTTTTTTTTTATTATTATTATTATTTATTTATTTTTTTTTTTATGGCATACCGTACAAACATACAGATCACAGTTTGAAGTCTTACACAGAAGTAGCTGGAAATGACAGGACTGTTGTCAGGGTATATCCTGCCTCTAGAACTGTTTTGCCATCCCTAAATTTGAGAGAGAGGAGAGAAGGGGGATATTTTATGGCTGAGATATAATTTTGCTGCCATCGAAATTGCTATAGTTACTTAGTGGACTTTGACAACCCAGAAAATTGAGTATAGATTTCATTTTTATATTTTTATTTCTAGTACAAATTGTAACTTAAATTAGCCATATAAGTTAATAATTTTTAACATATGATATACAGTGTTATTCAAATACAGTATGTTTTATATATATATATATATATATATATGCATAATTTGTTCTTTGTTTATTACAATTTCAGCAACTTGTAAAATCATTTGAAGTGTGTGATCTTCCTGTAAGAGCAGCAAAATTTGTGCCTCGCAAAAACTGGATTATTACTGGTTCTGTAAGTGTTTTTTCATGCATAGGTGTTTAAAAAACTTAGTTTTAAATTTAATTTTCCTTCCACATTATTTGTGATGAAAACAGCATTAAGCACAAGGTTTTTATGATCTCTTAATATGATTAAAAAAAAAAAAAAACTCTTCCTAGCTTTTAAAAAATCCTGTAAAATGACCTAAAAGCAAAGATGATCTCAGCACTTTTTGCAACACATTCAGGCTCCATAAGAGTAACATACACTCTACAGTCTCAGTTCTGGTCAGGATCTGTATGGAATTTGAGGCTTTGAAGAGTTGGTACCTGCTGTTTTTATATATTGTCAGTTAAAAATCAGTCTGGATTAGGAAGACTGTATTTAAATAAAGTTATGTAGTTGATGAAATCCAGTAAATTTTTAGGAAGGAATGGTAATGCAGATGATATAATAACTAAAATATTTTAATCGCTATTTCCTATATTTAGCCTAAGTCATTTTGGCATTGCCTTATCAAACTGGTAAGATACATGCACACAGATAATACATAAGTAAATGACGCTAAGGCAAAGAACGTAATGCAAAGCTTAAAGTCATAAATTGTGCCATCTGGTGTTGATTGGGAGCGCTTTGGCTGGTGGTTCTGAGGATGAGTGTTTCCCATATGTGAGGCTGGTTTATATATATATATATCCTATTAATTCATGTTAGTTTTTCAAAACAGAGGCAAATTAGTCTTGTTGTATTTTCCTCTTGTAAAACAATCCTGCCTTAATATTTGTGTTATTCTCAGTTCTCTGAGCATAATCTACCATCCAAGCCAAAGCAGTATTTAAATTAACTTAACTCAGATGTTCATATTAAATTTTATAACTGTGTTCTTTGTTCGGACATTCTTGAATTTTATATAATGTTTATGGTAGTAATTGATTTCTAGCAGTTGTTTAAAACAGAAGATAAAAAAATGCATTCCTGCTTTAACCCACTGAAATCTCACTCATTCAAACACAGTTTGCATGCTTAATGATGATACACATTTTGGTCTAGAAAGTAGAATGTTGTTGGTATCAGTTTCATTATACTATCCTGCAAATCATTCATTCTAACTAGCATAGTCAGTTCATTTGCACTTCCTCCTTTCTCTCCAAATTCTCAGTCACTCTTCTAATAACTGTACGACCTCTCATACACATCACAAGTACTTGTTCATATTTTACATTTTTGATAATTAAATACCCAGACAACACTGTTTTCTCTCTCTTCCCCCCCTCCAAATTCCTGTTATTAGCAGTCACTTTTGATTTCTCATTTATTGACACCTTTATCTTCCAGTAGTCTCTCTCTTGTAATTGTCATAACTCAGTCTGCACCTACATTTATTCACTCCTCAGCCTCCTTATTTTCAATAGTGTGGAGCCTAGGTCTTGGGTATGATCTGTGCCAAAGCTGTCTTTCTTAAATTAAAACATTTGATTCTTTCCAAAAAACATTCAGAAGCAAGGACTGATTACTGTGTCCCAGTTTTCCCCATTGAATAGAAATCTAGACATTGTGTGTGTGTGTGGGGGGGGGTTTCCAAATCACTAGAATTTACCAATTTGGACCCACCCCTCCACCCATGAATGCATTGTTGTAAATTGTTAGAGGAAATATCCCAGTCAGAAATCTGACAATATGAAGTCTCATATCTTATATTCTTATAGAGCTTCATTTGATTCAGGTTGGTTTTTGTGGTATAGCATCTGTAACAGACCACACACTGATATTGTGACAAGGACCTCTAAGGATGATGAACTGACTCATGCAACTTCTCTTGAGCAACATTTAGACCTTGTAGTTGAAGTTCCTGATCAGGTAACTTATGATAGCAAGCACTCCAGATGTATCCAAATACATCGTCATGAAGCCATTATTACGTTGGTGTGAAGGCTCTGCAAAAGGTAAAAAAACAATTCGTTCAAATATGACTAAGTTGCTAGGTTTGATGTTATTCTGCTGTTATTCAGTTTGGCTGAAGAATTTGGTAAGCGTACACTGGATTTGTTTAGGAGTACATCATTTGCATAAAGTAAAGAGCTAAGTTTGATAATTCTAGTTTTAATATCAGGTTTAAGGCCATTTTCTTTCATAATGTAATCATATAGATGATGAATAAGAGCAGAGTTAAACTGAACATTTCTCTCAGATTTACATCAAACCACCTTTCTTTGCTTCCTTCAATCCCAGTTGTTGATTCACAACTTAAATACTCGTATATCCTCCAATCATTCGAAATCTGACATTCTGACCAGGCTTTCTGAATTTTCGATGTAGCCATTGTAAACCATTTATACTTCCATATTTGAGATTTTTGGTCAAATATCATCTACTTCAGCTGACTTTCTGTTCCAAATATCATATGCATTCTTTGTGAATATTTTCTACCACGATTCTCACTGCTTGTTTCATTTAGCAGTCCTTCAAAGTATACTTCTTGAATATTTTTAGTTTCAGTTTTCACATTGTTTATATCATCTTTTCTTCTCTCTTCCATCATCTATGTGGATGATGATGATGAGGCCGAATGAACTCTTTCCACTTCTGTCTGTCCCAGGAGAGTCCGAACAATTCTGTCCAGTTTGGTGTCGCTTGTTGTGATTTGGTTTTCAGGTCTTTTATTTTGTCTATCCATCTAATTCTGGGCCGTCCTTTGGATCTTACCTTCCATTGTTGTATTCAGGACTTTAGATGGTAGTCTTTCTGTTCCCATTCTGGTCACGTGGCCAAACCATCGCAGTCTTCTTTCTTGGATTTTGTCTATTATTTGTCTAATATTTGTACCATATCTAATACCTTTTTATGGTATTCTTTTTTTTTATTTCTATGCTTTTTCATTTTGCCACTTCCTCATATTTATTTTTTCTGTTCTTACTAGTCTTCTTCCCATGACTTTTGTTTGGCTTTTTTTGCATATAGCTTAGCTCTCTTACATTTATCTCTGTGTTCTCCTAGGGAATGTGCCAGTTTCCTTGCTAGTAGCTTTTGATATACTTGTTTTCTTTTCCAGTACTGCCTGTATAATTCCTTTCATCCATCATGGAGTTCTGATATTTCAATTCTTGCAGCCAACTTCACTACATGCTTCCTGGTTGACTCAGTGTTTTCTTCATAATTTTCCACCGAGAGACCAGGTTTGGTTCTTGTTTTCGAGCTCTAATTTTTTTCTAGAATAATATTTGTATAGTTGAGCTACAGTTGTAAAAGCTGCTCAGTTTGATTCTTCAAAGTTGAGCAGTTCTTACATTTGAACTGGTTTAACCAGTTCAAATCTAAGAACTGGTTAAAAATGCAGTTTGATCAGCTTAGCCCAAGTTGTCAGTACATAATTGTTCATTCAGTATCCAGTTGATACCTACTGACGGTGTGCACCACATGAAAATGAAGATTAAACATTAGGTCAGAAACCTGAGTTGGTTGTCTGTGTCCCTTAAAGATAATGTGGTCTTCTCCTGGTTACTAAGCTCGATCCTTAAACAACCACTTGGCCATATGTGAATTGTGTAAATATGCAAAAAAGAATAATACGGTTTGATGGAAACCAAAATTGAAATGGCTCAATAAATTTTAATAGAGTTTGGAAATTCCACATTTTGTTAAATTTCATTGAATCAGTGCATAAGTATTAATATCAGTTTAAATTGTTCTGTAAATCAAAGTGATCTGATTGGTTCCAAACACATACACATAAAAAAACTGTGATGTATGTGTTCTGTACTGTATGTCAGACAAAAAATAAATAAATAAATAAATACATTAAAAAAAAAAAATTTGGATTCCTATTAATACTTTTCAGGTGAAAAATGCATACGAACTTATTAGAAACACTTTGCCCATCTACCATATATAAGGGACTATTTTAATATTAATATTTATATTATATTTATATGTTGTTTTATATATGTTGTTCAAACCAATTTTAACTTATGGATCTGAGAGCTGGGTCAGAAGTAAAACACTTGACCAAAGACTAGAAACCGCAGATATGAGAGTCCTGAGAAAGATTAGAGGCGTGAACAGATGGCATCAATGACAATATCATATTAAAAATGAGGATATTAGGAAAGAACTTGACATTGTCAGCATCCAGGAATGCATTAGCAGAGCTAATCTCAGATGGTATGGTCACTTAAATAGAATGGGAGAGGAAAGATTAGCAAAACAAGTGTTCTCTGCCAGGTTGGCAGGAAAACGACCCAGAGGAAGACCAAGATATAGGTGGATTGATACGGTACAAAGTGCCTTAGACAATAGAAATATAAGATCTGATAATGTTGGAGTCTTGACAAGTAACAGACTGATTTGGAGGAAAATTGTAGATAGGAAGTTAGTAATGATGTAATTTTTTCATGTAGTACTGTCATATCCTGTACACCCCTTGAGGGTAAATGGCAGGAATTTGATGATGATGATGATGAGACCTTATGGAGATTGAGAAGCAGCTGATAAAAACACAAGAACACAAAGAATTAGAAGATCCAGAGCCAAGAAAGTTTATGACAAAAGAATTAACTGAAGCCTTTTGTCTCATTGCTAAGCTTGAGGAGCAAGATCCTAACATTCAGCTGTTTGCAAAGGTTTACTGTACAGTTAGTGAGAACATCAGCTGCTACAAGACCATTTATGATGAAAGAAAGAAAGAGGCTGTGCAAACAACCCTAGATACCTTTTTCAAGAAACTGACTTCAGTGGTAAGCTCCCCCTCCTCCAGAAACAGAATCAAATCCTAATTCTCCAGCATCGGATCCATCCTCTGATTAATGTTTGCCTACCTTCTTGTCTCACAAATGCCCCTTCCAGTAAGCAAAACATTGATGCAACCTTTAATATTCTTTTTTTGAAATTTTTCTTATATAAACTTTTTGTATGAATTTGTTTTTATGTTCTGTTTGTTTGAATTAAAAGAAAGAGCACAATAGTTTCTGTAACTTATTATTACAGTATTACATTGTATTATGATTGCCACATATGAGCCATTATAGTAGTGTTGTTATTATTACTGTGTATGCACTGTTCATCAGGGATCAAAGTTATATACAAAACCAACTTAAAGATGTTTTCAGGAACGTATCTCGTTCATAACCCGGGGACTACCTGTATTTTATTTACAATTGTTTCGATATCAATAGGCAAAATATCAGCACTTGTCTGTACACCATTATGAACAACATGAGCAGCACAGCCAATAGCATGAATGTTCATTTTTAACCCTTTGTTGAGTCTTAAAAATACATTGTTGGAACCACCTTGTTTGTATCCACTGAAGTTGGTGTTGCAGTTATCAATTTCTGCATAATTACTGCAGAAAATGCAGTAATTTTCTCAGTCAGCTGCTGTTTCTGCAAAATATCCAATATATGATTTGCAAGTAGTTTTGCAGGGTGCTTAAGGGTCAAAGCTGTATAACTGAGAAGAGACCTCCACATAGCCTTTAAAGGAATGCGGAGAACCGACCAGGGCTTCTGACCTAATGTCCAATCCTCACCATTTCGTGGTGCACCCTGTTGGATATCTACTTGGATACTGAACGAACGAGGATGGGCTGGCAATTTGGGATTTAGCCAACCAAATTGTATTCTAATTGGCTTAAACCACAATGTAAAATGATGGTGCAACATGACAGAATTTCATTCCGGCTGGGGCATCGCCCAGTTAAACAAGGCCCCATTGTTTTCGCCAGGGAACCAGAGCAAACAGCGAAAAGTCAGCTACTGGAACAAATCTGAAAACAAACCCCAACTCAACATCACCAGATTTAAAGATCAGTACTATCAACATAGGAAGCCTGAATGGCAAAGAAATGGAGCTAGCTGAGGAATTCGATAAGTACCAGATCGACATAATAGGGGTGACTGAAACAAAAAAGACAAAAACTGGTGAGATCTTTCTGAGCAATAAATACAAAATGTTATATTCAGCTAATGACAATCAAGGAAAAGAAGGAGTAGCCATAGTATTCAACACAAAATACGAGGCTAATCTTCTTGAATGGCAGTCAGTCTCAAGTAGAGTAATGTGGGCAAATATGAGAATGGGGAACTGGACAATGAGACTTATTTGTGCCTATGGTCCCACAGAAGGTTCTACTAAGGTAGAAGTGGAGGAATTTTTTGATGCTTTAGAAAAAGCAACTGACACAATGAAAAAGGAAAAGTTGGTCTTTGTTGGGGATCTAAATAGCAGAGTAGGAAATGATTGTGAGACATACAAAAATATTTTGGGAAAATTTGGAGAAAAGAGCAAAGCTAATAATAATGGCAAATATCTGTTGGATTTCTGCTCAGGACATGGACTGGTTATTATTAACACCATGTTCCAACATAAAAATGTGCACATTCACATGGAGAGAAGAGGCAAGGAATAAGAAAAGTCTCATTGACTATGTTATTGTTGATAGTGATGTTTTCTCCCTGGTGCAGGACACCAGAGTGTACAGAGAATTTGAAATTGGAAGTGATCACTATTTAGTCTTGAGCAGGATGAAATTGAATTTCATATTGAAAGAATAACATGTAAGAAAGTTTTAAAGCGAATAAAAGTTGAGCAGCTCTCAGATGTGAACTGCAGACTAAAATACACAAAGATTATTGAAGAAAAAATGAAAGAGTTTGAGAACAGGAATGAAACCTTAGAAATTCAGTGGCAAACTCTGAAGAAAACATTGATTGATTCTGCCAGAGAGGCATGTGGTGAGGTTGTCTGCAAGGATAAAAAAAATCAGAACTCCCTGGTGGACACAGGAAGTTAAAGAGGCAGTGAAAGAAAAGAAGAAAGCATATCAAAAGTTCCTGTCAAATAAGTCAACTTGTGCTCTTAGAGAATACAGAGACAAATGCAAGAATGCTAAACAGTGTGTAAAACTAGCTAAACAAAAGTCATGGGAGGACTTTGGCAAGAATATAGAAAATAAATATCAAGAAGGTGGCAAAATATTCTGGAGGTTGTTGAAGAAGCTTAGGAATGGAGGAAAGAGTGCTGTAAAAGATGATAAAGGTGACATGAAAACGGGAGAAAAAGATATCCTTGAAGTATGGAGTAATTACTTTGAAAAACTGCTAAATGAAACAAGCAGTGATGACAGCACAGTGGTAAAAAACACTGACCAGGCATGCAGTCAGGAATACATATCCATTTTTAAAGTAGAAAAAGCCATCAAAGGCTTGAAATGTGGAAAGGCAGCAGGAGTAGATGATATTCGACCAGAAATGCTGAAGTATGGTGATATAAGAGTCTTACAGTGGCTGCACTGCATAGTTCAGAAAGCCTGGACAGAGGGACAAATTCCCGATGATTGGAGTAGAGCTCTCTTAGTACCCATATATAAAAAGGGAAATAAAACTGAATGTGAGAATTTCAGAGGTATTTCCCGACTGAGTGTTCCTGGCAAGATCTATGCAAGTATACTTGATAAATGGTTGAGAAGAATTGTGGAAGAAAAGCTTGGTGAAGAACAAGCTGGATTCAGGCTAAATAGAGGCTGTCAGGATCAGATCTTCACTTTATCACAAATAGTCAAGAAAGCATGGGAATATAACAGAGATCTGTATTTAAGTTTTGTTGATTTGGAAAAGGCATATGACAAGGTGCCATGAGAGAAGCTATTCAATATGCTCCAGTTATATGGTGTCAATGGGGCATTATATCAAGCAATACTTAGTCTTTATTTGAGTTGTAAGTCAGCAGTTAGAATTGAAGGAAGTACAGGAAGATGGTTTAATGTTAAATCTGGTGTGAGACAAGGATGTACATTATCCCCTCTGTTATTCACTATCTATATGGATCACATTATGAAGGAAAGTGGTATTAAACATGATATCAAAATTGGAGATGTTAATGTCAGCTCTTTGCTTTATGCAGATGATGTTATGCTTCTAAATAAATCCACTACAAGTTTGCAAAATTCTCTGACTAAATTGAATAGCTGTTGTAATAGATATGGTATGAAGGTCAGCAATAAAAAGACAAAGATGATGAAAACATGATATCAAATATCATGTCAAATATCAAATTTCATATCAAACATGATATGAAAACATGGGATTGGATGGTATACCAGCACGGGTCTTGCATGAAGCGGCTAATGAATTATCAGTGCCCTTGACCATGTTGTTTAATCTGAGTCTCAGGTCTGGCTTAGTCCCGAAGGCGTGGAAAGAGGGGAAAATAGTTTCACTGCATAAAGGAGGATCCAAGACTATGGTTGCAAATTACCGACCGATCAGCATATCAGGAGTCGTTGTCAAGGTCTTGGAGAAAGTAGTCAAGGGAAAAATACAGGAATGGATTGATGAAAATGAGATACTGTACAGAGGACAGCATGGCTTTGTGACGGGTAGATCATGCCTCGGTAACTTGCTCAAGTTTTATAACAAGGTGACGGCTGAACTGGATAAGAGAAATGGGTTTACAGTGATACTGCTGGACCTGGCAAAGGCGTTTGACAGGATACCACATGGAATTCTAATCCGTAAACTACAACATATGGGAATGGATATAGGGTTGGTGAGATGGATAGCTGGGTGGTTGATGGAGAGATATCAAAGAGTAGTTTATTCAGGAGTAGAGTCCAAAAAACGGCCTGTGACTAGTGGTGTGCCACAGGGTTCTGTTCTTGGACCACGGCTGTTTAATCTGTTCATTAAAGATATAGGGAAGGGTCTAAGTGGGACAGTTCATTTGTTCGCTGATGATGAAAGTTGGGTAGGGCGATAGTGAATGCAGAAGATGTCAAAGTCTTGCAAGATGACTTAGATAGATTGGAGTTCTGGACTAAGGAGAATGGATGTCAATTTAATGTGACAAAATGTAAGGTTATGCATTTCGGAGTGAAAAGATTAGCAGCAGTATACCACATTGGTGGAACTTTACTCCAAGAAATTGATGAGGCCAGGGACTTGGGAGTGTTGGTGGATAGGGAGATGAAGTTTAGGGGGCACATTGCGAAAGTAGCTAAATCAGCTCATCAATTCACTTGGTTGTTGAAAAATACCTTGACGAACAGAGAAAAACAAGTTATTGTACCTCTGTACCGAGCCCTGATAAGACCTCATCTCGACTACTGTGCCCAGATTTGGTCAACTCGGTTCCTTCATGATGGGGAGGAGGTTGAGAGGATCCAGAGGCAAGTGACTAAGATGATAGCAGGTCTATGGAATGAACCATATGAGAACAGGTTGAAGATTTGTGGGTTGCAGAAACTAGTTGATAGGCGGAAAAGCGGAGACATGATTGAGACATTCAAATTGCTAAAAGGGTTCTATAGGATTAATTCAGATGATATTTTTGAGATCAGGACTGGTGGTGGGAGAACTAGGGGACACCCATGGAAGCTGGGCAAGAGCGTGGTTAGCAGGGGTGTTAGAGCTGGGTTCTTTACTTTTAGAGTGGTAAATGAGTGGAATAAGTGCCAGAGTCTGTTGTGGGTGCTATGATGGTGAGCGAGTTCAAGGCAAGGTATGATAGATACTGTGAGAATGTTGAACAGTTGCCTGAACATGATGTTTAGGGCCTCCCTCGATGAGTCTAAGGACTCCTGGAGTAGCCCGTGGTAATAATAATAATAATAATAATAATAATAATTCATTTCAGCTATTTAGGCACGATTTTTACTGAAGATGGCAAATTAAATATAGAAATAGACAACAGAATCAGCAAAGCTGGTATGGTTGGAAGTCAATTGAATAAATTCATATGGAATAAGAGAGAAATTAGTCGGAACACTAAATTACTGTATACATGACAGTGTTCAAACCAGTTTGAACTTATGGATCTGAGAGCTGGGTCAGAAGTAAAACACTTGACCAAAGACTAGAGTATGCAGATATGAGAGTCCTGAGAAAGATTATAGGCGTGAACAGATGGCATGAATGGCAATATCATATTAAAAACGAGGATATTAGGAAAGAACTTGACATTGTCAATATCCAGGAATGCGTTAGCAGAGCTAATCTCAGGTGGTATGGTCACTTAAACAGAATGGGTGAAGAAAGATTAGCAAAACAAAAGTTCTCTGCCAGGTTGGCAGCAAAACGACCCAGAGGGAGACCAAGATATAGGTTGATTGATATGGTAAAAAGTGCCTTAGATGATAGAAATATAAGATCTGATAAGGTCTTGACAAGTAACAGACTGATTTGGAGGAAAATTGTAGATAGGAAGTTATTACATATGCCCATGTAATTTTTTTCATGTAGTACTTACATATCCTGTACACCCCTTGAAGGTACATGGCAGGAATTTGATGATGATGGTTGTTTTATATTTTTACTTTGTTCTATATTTATATTATATAATATATCAACATGCTTTTCAAGAGTTAGGCCTAAAGTGGCCTGTTCTGACCTTAGAAGTCATCGTTGAATCTCTTAAGAGGACGTCCTGGTTTTCTTTTTTCTAATGGTTTGTAATTTAATGCTTGTTTTCATTCTTTCAACGTGTTCCATCCATTTATGTTTATATTTTTTACTTTTTTCTGTTATTCATTCCTGGTTTAATTCTTTCATAATTTCTTTTGTGATCAAATAGAGTATATTTTTTCTCATGAACTTCATTTCAGCTGTTATTAATCTTTGTTGTCTTTTTGTTTTATTGTCCAGATTTCACTTCCATTCAACAGGACTGGTAGAGCTAATGTATTATATACTTTTAGTCTGGTTTGTTTATAAACTAGGTTAGGTGTAAATATGGAATTCATTGTACCTGTTATTTTTAAATATTTTGCAATTTTTAGGTTTATATATTTTTCATTTTCATATGTAATCCTAGGTAGTTAGATGAATCCACCTGATCTAACATCTTGTTATGATCTTGTCCTTTAAAGGCCATCATTTTTGATTTGTCTCTTGATATTATCATTCTATAATCTTTGACTATTTCATTTAAATTTAAAATATCTTTCTGTAAGTTATCTTTAGAATTTGTAATTATTATTTGGTCATCAGCAAAAAGGAGCGTGTTTAAGTTCACAGTTGGAGAAAGTTTAATACCTTGAAGAAATTTTTATTCCATTTTATTATTTCATTTAGATAAATATTAAAAACAGTTGCTGAAAGGTGAACATTTCTGTTCGGACTCCTTGGTTTATCTCTTTCAGATATGATAGTTCATAATTTAATCTTATTTGTATCTGATTATTTTCATATATACTTATGATAGCTTTTAGAATATTATTTGATATTTGTCTTTCTTTTAATATGTTAAATAAAATACTTCTTTTAACTTTGTCAAATGCTTTTTCAAAATCAATAAATGTAATATGCATTTCCAAATTGTATTCACTTCTTTTCTCTATTATTAATTTTAGGCTGAAGGCCAGGTCTATACATGATTGTCTTTTTCTAAATATGTTTTGTACTTCTAAAATAAAGTTTTCAGAATATTTTATTAGTTTGTTATTTAAAATTCTGCTATATATTTTGTAACTGGAATTTAGCATACTTATAATCTATAATTTTTAGGGTCATCTCTACTACCTTTTTTAAAGATTGGGATCACTATTGCTTATTTCCATTCTATTGGGGGGGGGGGGAGTTACTTGTTGAATAGATTTTATTTAAAAATAATAGAAGTCTTTCTTTGAACCTGATTCCTGCATATTTATATAATTCTGAACATAACTTATCTTCTCCAGGTGATTTTCCATTTCTTGTTTCTCTCAGGTCGATTTCTAATTCTTCTTTAGTTATTTCCTTTTCATTTTCATTAAAAGTTTGCCAGTTATCTTTTTTTTAAATATTTATCTATCCGCAATTCTGTATAGAAATTCTTCTAATTTCAATTCTGTATTTAATTTACTTAAATGTTTCAAAATCTTATATACATTGGGTCTTATTTTATATAAATCATGTTCTAAATTAGAAACAAACTTGTTCCATGATTCTCTGTCTTTTTCTGACTTTTCTTTTAGTTATAGCTCTTATTCTTTTACATTCTATTTCATCTTCTAATCTTTTACTGTTTAACCATTTATGATATGCTTCTTTTTTTCATTTTGATTATTTCTTTGATTACATCTTCCTGTATCTTCAGTTTTCTCTTTTTATTGAATTTTTTAGTCTTTCCTAACTTTCATTTGCTGCTATACTTAGTATCATTTTTATATCAATCCTTTCTATTTCTTCATTTCGTTTTATTTTATCCAAATTTTGGTTAATTCTTTGTTCATATAGCCATTGTGTATTTGTGTTATTTAGTAATCTAGTTTTATAAACAAATGTTTTAAATTTTCTTTCTGTTCTTGTTATTTGTAGCCATTTAGGTGGTAATCTTAATTTTATTTTAACGAGGAAGTGGTCACTACTTATTTCATTCCTCTGTGAACTCTAATATCTAAAGAGAACTTTGATGTCTTTTCATTTAAGATAAAGTAATCTAATATTGTCTTCATAGAAAGAATTCATTATTTTAAGGTTATTATCAACTACAAAGTCGATCGATTTTTTTTCCCATTCCTGTATAAAGTATTTTCTCAATATATTCCTATATTAGTATTAATTTTCATGTTTCCAATTCTTGTATTTAAGTGTCCTGCTAATATTACATAAGCATTTTTATTTATTTTATTATATATATTTTGTAATTGATTATAAAATTCAGTATTCTCTTCTCTTCCTTCTGGGACATATAACCCAATTATTGTTAAATAACCACTATTTTTATTCTAGCTTCTATTATTCGTTCATTCCATAATATATAATATTTTAACTGTTTGAAAAGGGAATTATCAATCCAAATCATAACACCTGCTTGTCCTCTTTGGTCTCTGTCAACTCCACTATATATTACATTAAAAATTTCAGTTCTCATAGCTCCTTTTAATTTCTTTTTTGTTTCAGTAATTACTTTATTTGAAAATTTCTTTCATTTAATATTTGATATAATTCTATTTCTTTATATGCTATTCCTCTTACGTTCCAGTTTGCTATATGTATTATATTTTGTCGTTTCCATTTTCATTTTACCTTTTCCATTCCAGGATTGTTTTCCATAGATTCATTTTGATTACTTTTCTCTGTTAGCTTAAAAGTAAATTAATGTTCTCCATGTCAGGTGACTAGCTTGATGATGGATAGTCCAGTGGTAGAGCTGCTACCTTAAGGCTTCTGAACTAGCCTTCTTCCAAATTTAAACCCATAGGAGGAATAGGGTATATTGAAAGGGAAAGAGTAGATTACAGAGGGGACATTAATATAGGTCAGAAATGGAAAGATCCCATAGCTCTCGAGTACTCTAATAACATAATCATAAAATAAGAAGAGTTGGCTGATAAGGTCTTATAGGAAAGATTAAAGTGAGTGGATCTTTGAGGAAGATCCACTCACTTTAGTGTAAGTAGAAGAAGAAGAGGATAGATAAAGCTAGGGGACCATGGGAATGCCACTTCCCTTACAATCAAGATGATTGCCCATTATGGCCCTCGATCCACGAGTCCTTATTCAATATATTCGGAGCACCCCGCCATATCTGGTGGGCTCCCCTATATGCCGCCTAGGGGACGCACTCTCTAGAGCAGGGGTCGCCAAACTTCATCATTTTGATGCTTAGATCTTGCCAGGTAAACTTCATTGAATGTGTTTTGAATTACACATTTCTATTGCAGTAATTTTTATTAACCCTGTTTTTCTCTCCCTCATCTCTTTCTATTTTGTACCTCTTTTTTTTTTTTTTTTTTTTTTTTTTGTTGACAAGAGGTACTCTTCTCTGTTTATTTTTTCCTGGTAGAGTGTGAAGAGCCACGTGACGCATAGATGCGAGCTGCATGCGGCTCGCGAGCCACGTTGTGGCCATCCCTGTTCTATAGGATCTTCATTCAGAATGCAGCTGAAGTTGCCTATGCTCCTGCCTATTATCACAGTCTTTTTTTTTTTAATTTCCTTTTATACTTACTCCCATACTATCTCATTGGTCAAAGGTTGTGGTTCTTTTTAGGCTCACCGGAATTATTATGGCTTCGAAAGGTCACGTAGTTGGCCACCCCCTGCTATAGAACAAGTAAAATATTTCAGCTATTTAGCACAGTTTTTAGTGAAGATGGCAGGTTAAATCTAGAAATGACAACAGAATAAGCAAATTAATTTATATGGAATAAGAGAGAAATTAGCCAAAACACCAAATATTAGCTGAGCTAATCTAAAGTGGTATGGCCACTAAAATAGAATGGGGGAAGAAATGTTAGCAAAACAGGTGTTTCATGCCCAAGATGGCAGGAAAGTGACTCAGAGGAAGGCCAAGGTCTAGTTGGATCGATTGTTAGAAGTGCCTTAGAAGCACGAAATGTTAGATATGGCAATATTGGAGTGCTGACAAGTAATAGACTCATTTGGAGGAAAATTGTTGATAGGAGATTAATAATCATATAAATTTAATCTTGTAGTGCTGTCATAGTAACCTGAACACTCCTTGGTGTGTGGGGGGGGTTCAGATTACTATGACAGGTTTCATATCAAGAAATTGATGATGACGACGTATTGCTCTATATAATGTTATATCTACTTCATATAATTGTAGTGTTTTGAAAAGCTTTTCTCTGAGCACCTTGTCATATGCCTTTTCCAGATCTATAAAACATAAGTACAGATCCTTGTCATATTCCCATAATTTTTCAAGTATTTGTCATAAAGCAAAAATCTGAAAATAAACCTATTTAGCTTAAACCCAGCTTGCTTTTCTCCAAGTTTCTCTTCCAGAATTTTTTCAGCCACTTTTTAAGTATGCTTGCATAAATCTTATCTGGAACACTTAATAGAGACATTCTGCTATATTCCCTTTTTCATAGATGGGAACTATGAGAACTCTACTCCAGGATTAGAATGTCAACTGGAATTTGACATTCTGAATTATGTAGTGTAGCCACTGTAAAACTTGTATACCTCCATATTTGAACATTTTTGGTCAAATATCATCTATTTCAGCTGCCTTTCCATTTTAAGTTTTTAATGGCTTTTGTGTACTTCAAGTGTTGATATGTACTCCTTTTAGCATTTCTCTTGAGAATTTTCTACTGCTGTTCTTTCACTGCTTGTTTTGTTTAACAGTTTTTCAAGTAATTACTCCAGTCATCTGGGATATCCTTATCTTCAGTTTTCTTGTCATGTTTATCATCATTGATTCCTTTTTAAAATACTCTTTTCTCCATTTCTAAGCTTTTTCAATAGCCTTGACAACATTTTGCCATCTTCCTTATGTTTACCTTCCTTCTATATTCTTACCAGAGTTTCCCATCACTTTTGTTTAGCTACTTTTATGTTTCTTAGTTTTGTTACATTTTTCTCTGATTAATTATTTGCTATGAACTTTTAGTATGCTGCCTTCTTTTGAGGGCTTCTTTAACTTTGTGTCTATCATGACATTCTAATTTTTCTATCCTTACAGAGAACTTCATCACATGACTTCCTAGCTGAAGCAATCAATGTTTTCTTTGGAGTTTGCTGCTGAGACTGTTTAATGTTTTCTTCAATAATGTATATATAGTTAAGTCTACTGTTTACCAATTGTCAATGTAATATTCATTTTTATTCTGCTTAGAACTATATGTGATGGTTACTTCCAGTTTCAAATTCTCTGTACACTTGTGTATTCTGTTCCAGCATGAAGATATTGCTATCAACAAAGACACAGTCAATGAGGCATTTCTTATTTCTTGTGTCTTCTCTTCATGTGAACTTGTGCACATCTTTATGTTGGAATATATTATTAGCGATGGCTGGTCCATATCCTGAGCAGAAATCCAGCAGATACTTGCCGTTATTATTAGCTTTGCCTTTTTTTCCAAATTTCTCCAAGTTATTTTTGTTTCCCTTTTAAGAATTTTAAGAAGGCAAGTGTGGCCTTCTTAAAATCCAATGGAAACGTGCCCGTTGATTGGATTTTAATGGTGTAGAAATATTAGCAACAAAGTCAATAAATAGTTATTTTCTTATCAATCTGTGTTCTTATCTGTATCGTTAAAATCCAATCAATATGTACGATGAACACATAAGTCTTTCCACACGTTTGGAAATGTGCCTGTCATCAGTAATAAGTTAAAAATGTACAATTAGGGGTTCTATAATGTACATTTGGCACTCTTTCACAATCCTAGTGTTATACCATCATATCCTGAAGTTTTGGTTGTTTTTATGCTACCTATAACACTTTTGATTTCGTTTTCACAAGTGGGGAAAAGATATTACACTCTTGGGAGTGCAGTTCAGAAGAATGAGTTTAGCATTTTTCAGAATGCATTCACTGATCGTGGCAAAGTGATTATTGAATTTTTCAGCTAATCCTCTATCTCCATTTTCTCTGTTCTTATCAATATCTTTAAGTATGGGAAGGGTTTGTTTGTGTATATCTTTGGCGATTAATTTATTCACAAACTTCCATTGTTTTCTGGAGTTTCCTTAGTATTTTAGGAATTAATTTCCATAGTGTTCATTTTTACTTTCTTTTAGTTGATAGTGTGTTAGATATCTATAGTACTTGAAACTGTTCATAATATTGATTGTGCAGGTATTTTTTGACCTTTTTATACACTTTATCTCTAATTTTTATGTAGTGTCTGATTTCCTGTGTAATCCAGGGCTTTATTAATAATCTGTCTAATATTAAAATAATAGACAGATTATTAAAATAATAATCTGTCTATTATTTTAACTTTAATTGAGTATTATATTTTACTGTTTAATATCTCAATAAATTTATGATATGAGGTATCAACATTTGTTTCCATCGTTATCTCTTCCCAAGAAACTGCTCAAGTTATGCTTCAATACTCTGTATTCAATTGTTGTGTAGGGGATATTTTCAGTTGTACTATTTCTGTGCTGTACTTGCAAATGCACTTTAATACCGATTGGAAAGTGATCCACAACAGGTCGGCTTAGAACTGCTGTTTGGATTTTGTTTCTACTTAAAGTTTTCCTGAATACATGATCTAGGCATGATCTACCACCATTGAATTATATCGTGGGGACATTAATATATTGTTCGAGTCCATGCATGGCAAGTAAATCTAGATAATCTTGAAAGGAGCCATTATTATTCAGCAAGTCGATATTCATATCCCCAATTATGAGAACATTGTCACTTCTGGTCTCATCTAGACTACACTTGAGTTCTTGTATAAAGTTGGACATCATAATATATATAATGGCTGTATATACAGCCATTATATATATTATGATGTTATAAATATCAATTGACATTTTTCGCTGTTTTCATTTTTATGTTAGTAATGTTATTAACAGATATGGAGTTTCAAATAAAGATAATTACACCTCCAGATTTGTTATAATTTCTAAATCCACAGATCATAATTTTTAAATCCACTTAAGTGATACAAATCAACTTAATCTTCTTTAAAGATTTCTGTTAATATCAGGACATCTAGCCGATAGCTTAAATTGTCTAGAAGTAATTCTATGTGTTCTAAGTTATCTTGAATACTTCTTATATTTATATGCAAAATATTCAAAGTACTTACAATGTCTGAGGATAAAAAGTTGTTTCTTAATTCCACTGAATCATGACATATTACACATTTATGAAAAGTGATATCACAGTTGTTATACTCATCTGTCATTGTTGTTCATGAGTCAGTTTTTACTCTCACTGTTTTCTGGGAGTTTACACAATCTTCTTCGCATCTGATCTGCCATATTTTTGATGTATCATCATTTCTCATGAAAAGTTTGCCCTGTTTGATCCAGAGATATTTGTAGTGTACTTCTTCTTTGCATTTCTTGGCAATAAACAGTAAATGTTTTAGGTTTTCAGTCAAGTGCTCATTTAGATATATTTTGCTTTTTTAAAATTGTCACATATATCAGTTGTGCTTAGTGTATATTTGATATTTTTGTGCATCCAGCCATTTGTCTCTGATCACTTTACTTTTAAATTTTATAATGATAGGCTTGCTCTGTTTTTCTGCCCACTAGGGTCATCCATTGTTTCATGAATTTTTTTCAGCTTCAGCTCCATATTTGCATTTTCTAGTTCAGTGTTTTTTGTTTTAAGTTCCTTAACTTCTTGTAGGTCAGCAATGCTAGCCAGAAAGTCATCTATTTTGTTTGAGGTATATTCTCTCAAACTTCTTAAGTCATTGAAGTCTTTTTTTTTCTTTTTTTTTCTTTTTTTTAAAATTATTTTATTATCCCCATTAAATCTGTAATACATATATTGTCCATGTTATTTATCTCTAGAATGCATGAGTCATCGCCCCTGGGAGAAGTTGCCGGTGGGCTTTGGTTAGCACTGGAATGGCATCTGTTGTGGAACAAAAAATTTGAACACTGAGCAGGTCTTTGTTGTTCACTGTTGCGCAAAGCACATTTCCTGTTTTGTCTTCTGTCTTTAGTGAGCATTTTAAATTGGCTTTTGCTGAGACCAGCACAGCAAAAATAACTACTTTTGCATTTATCTGCACACTTCATAACAGATGTAATGTTAAAAAGTATATCTTATTTTGTGATTTAAGTTTGTGATATAAGTATATCACAAACTTTGCAGTGGACTGCCATTATGTTAAATAGAGTTTAGTGCTAAAGTTAATCCTATTCTTTGTTCTAGGTACTCACCTTGTATACTAGTCCAGTGGCGACTGTTGACGAACAGCAAGTTGAATAGGCAACTTTTGCAGAGGTAACATAATGCATAGAGCCATGCATTACATTACCTGGTAGAGTGTGTTATAGGATATACTTCCTGAATTACTATAATACATTTTTTGAATAAGATAACTAATTAAAACTGAAGAATTTCACAAAATAATCGAAGAAAAAGGGGATGTGCTGGAACAAGTCTTTAATGCAAATGAGTCTCGGCTTTACTGGAAGAGTTCAGTTCATGTTACTCAAGACGAAAAATGGATGCCAGGGTTTAAAATGAGTAAAGATAGTGATACTTGGAGCAAATGCAGCAGGTGATATGAACAAACCAACTATGCTTTGCCATCCCAATTAGAAAAAATGTTTTCCTAAGAGGGTAGTAACAAATTTTTACTGTTTGTGGTAAGGCTTGGAACACATCTCCCACAAATACTGAGGGAACACTGTATTCGACTCTAGTTAGTGATTGAAGTGTTTTATTGTATACAGATATTATGCTGCATTTGCTAAGTTGATGTATATTCCATTTTGCAGTTTTTTACTTTTGGTATTTTCTTTAGTTTCAATTCTGTTTTCATTATTTGAAAGTTATGACCTGAGCAGGCATCTGCTTCACACTAACCTCTGCATTTTTTTTTTTTTTGCTTGATATATTTATCAGCATTTTCACAAGGATGTCATTTGCTTGAGATGTGTGTGTATTGTCACCTATGATTTATCAAACATATCATCATCCAGTTGGATTTTAGAAAAAAAATATCCTCAGATATTTTATTTCTCTGACTAGCATTCCATTTTCCATTAGCATTATAGTACTGTTTTTTATTGTATTCCATACTTTTTTCTAGCTTTTCTGTTTTCATATGTAGCTATAATTTAGTCTTCTCATTATTACATCCCATTGTTGGCATATAAATCATTCTGATAGACATATTTGTGGGTTGTTTATTGTGGATGCCGACTACAGTAAACTCTTACCATTTATCTGACCATTCTGGGCAGGCAGTTTGCCATTTTGATAATTGAAGTGTAGTTGCATGGTGCTGTATCAGAAGTTGGTTGATATGTAGAAAGTTGGTTAATTGAAGGGTCATTATTTTGAAGGTCAGATAAATGATAGATTTACTGTATTATACTGTATCATAATGCTTTCACTCTGAGTACTAGGTCACTTCACATGCTTATTTCTATTTAGAATTATGATAGCTATTGCCCTCTCATTTCTCCAGAATGAAATACTGAAGTCAACGTTCCTGTCTTCCCATTTGGTCCACTTTTTCCCAACTAAGTCATTCATCTGATGAAGATTGAGATTATCAAGAATATCTCATCTTCATCTGATCATCTCTCTCTTTGTTTTCTGCAGCTTATAACAGGGACTTGTTTCTTTCTTTCTGTTCCAGTATTGGTATGTATATTGATATATATATTTTTTCACTTGCTGAAAACTTGGGAGGCCTCATGTCTTTTTTCATTAAAAGCTCTATCTTAGCATAAACAGACTGACATAAGCCTGAAAGAGACTGAATGTGTTTAATGAGTTTGTACTCATTTGATGCAGCTTTTTTGGGAAGATAATGTGGCAGCTCCCCTTACTTTCCATATTTCAGTAAAAAGAGCCAGTTGTCTGAATTTTTCTGGATTATTTCCACTGATTTAGTAGGAAGCCATTCCAATTTCATTTCTCTTTTGCTTTCATCTACTATAGAGTAATTGCTCTTCCCCAGTGTTTTTCAGGTGACTAGCTGAGATCTGTATTTTAATCTCTGGAGAATGTGGTCTCTCATGTAACAGACAGGCTTGAATATGGAGTCTTTATATTTTATTGCACAGACTAGGAATCGAGTGCAGTGTCTAGATGTTAACTTTCTGAAAGGCTACCTCTCTTTGCAACTCTTAGATTGAAATTTTTAATCGAGAATGGTGAGGGTGCACTCACTGAAATGCACTTAACTCCCATTATTTATGATCATAAAGTTGCTAGGAGCTGTTAATTTAATTAATTTAGCATGTAGCGTAGTTATTTTGCTGAACTATGCTGATAGTTTTGCAAAACTAACGCGATGAATGCTTGTGATATATATGCTTATGCAAAGAAAGATTGGAAGTTTGAGTTATCCCAAAAAAGAGAAATCTTGTTTTGTCTGGAAATTTGGGTGTTATTGAAAGTATATTAAATTTGACAAGAAACTATATTAAACTGTTTAAACTAAACATATTTGGTCGTTTATATAATTAAAATACAAACTTATTTATTACTGGCCATTACAAAAAGCAAACTACGTTAGAGCCTACCAGTTTCACCAGCAAATTGTCTGGCTTTTTCAAGGCGTTTACGGAGACATAAAAACTAGTAAATGCAAATTGAAAAGAACATAAAAAAATGTTGTAAACCAACTTGTAGCTAAGGTTACATGTTTGCATGACAGAGAGGATTTGTTGTTCTTATTCATTATCATGCATGCATGTTTGTTGTAAACGTGTAGTGTGATTACTGGCTAGCTGTAGTTCAGATTGATTTAGAGAGAGAGGATCAGGTTTTTCCACGAACTGTTTAGGATTGCACCCTGATTTCTGTTGAGGTTTCCACTGGTTATTAACACTATTGTGGCTTCCTTGAATAAACGATGCCTGTAGTCATCATCCAGATATGGCATGGAGCTGTTTTACCACTCTATCGTGTGGTTAGATGTACAGAAATGATGTGCTAAGCTGGAAGAGATATTTTTGTTATGGTTTACATCACTAACATGTTCTTTCTGTCTGATTTCTAGACTCTGTGAAGTTTGTCTGATGTAGGCAAGACCACAGGAGCAAGGAATGTAATAAACTCCTGGATATTTGTAGAAAGGCACCTTATCTTTTGAGGACCCTAAAACTTGTCTGATGCTGGTGGTTGGTTTAAAGACCACACTGATGTTGTAGGCTCTTAGTATTCTGGCTATTTGATAAGAAATTGACTTGATGAAAGGGATCACTACAGTAGAAATGTGCTGGGAGCGTGATTCTTCTTGTCTGGGGTTGTCACCTTATAGATATTTTTTGATAATGTTTTGAGGATATCCATTTTGTGATAATGTATTGGCTATTAGTGAGAGTTCAGTCTATGTATCCTTCTCTTCTGATGTAAACTTTCTGGCCCTATATTTCAACATGTGGATAATGCTCAGTTTGTGTATCTTGTGATGGTTGAAGTATAATGAAGATATCTTCCAGTATCTGGGCTTTCTGTAAATAGATAATTTGACACTATTTGATTGTTTCTTTATCAAGATGTCTAAAAATTCAGTTGGTTGTTGATTTCCACTTCCAGAGTGAATTTTATCTTGTTATGTATTGAGTTGATTTTATCCACAAACGATGTTAGGTTTTCTAAGCTGTCTTGCCATATAATGAAGATATCATCAACATATCTCCACCATGTAGATGGTCTAGGGGAGATTGTGGAGAGAATTTCTTTTTCAAGTTTTTCCATTAAAAGGTCTTCACAAGATGGTGATAGGCTTCCCATTGCTAGGCAATCTAATTGTTGGTATATGGTGTTGTTAACCTTGAAGAAATTAGATTGAAGGCAGTGTATAAACATCTGTGTGATGTTTAAAGGAAAAAATCTTGGATGATGCTTATTACCTCTTCTATTGGTACATTGGTGAAAAGGGATACAACATCTAGACTGGCTAGCATGTCTGTTGGTGCAATCTTAATGGCTTGAAGTTTATTTACAAAATGTTGACTATTCTTGATGTAGGATTCTGTTGATCTTATTTTATTATTTAATAAGTTTCCAAGATGTTTTGCCAAAAGGTAGGTTGGTGATGATCTTCTATCAACGATTGGATGGAGAGGTATATCCTGTTTATATATTTTAGGTGTCCCATATAGTCTTGGAGTGATAGGATGTGAGGATTTTAGTGTTTTCTTCACTTCTTCTGTTACAGTTTCTGATTAATTAGTTTGTTTCATTATGATTTTTTATTGTGGGGTCTCTGCCTAGGATCTTATAGGTGGAGTTCTCTGATAGTAATACGTTTAACTTATCATAATAATCTTTAGATTTAAGGATAACTGTAGAATTTCCCTTATCAGCCTTTGTAATAATGATATCTTTGTTTTTCTTCAAGTTGAGAATTGCCTTTCTATCATAAGGAGGCGTATTGAGAATAGGTTGTTTGGCTTTGGCTAGGATTATCGTACTTTTGAATCTAATAGTGTTGGCTACATTTTGCGGTAGTGGATATAGGCCTTTTTCAATTCCACACATGAAATCCATTTTAGGAATGTGTTTGGGCGTAATCACAAAGTTAAAACCTTTTTTGAGAATGTCAGATTCATTTTTTGTGAGACTGTGATTTGACAAATTAAAAATCACTTTGTCATCCGGGAGGTTGTTTTGTGTCTGATATTTTTTTCTTGTAAAGTTCATTGAATTTCCTAACTTGTTTGTCCTTATAAAGTCTGCAAGTTTTTTCATAACTCTGTTGTATCATTTGATCTAATTGATTGCATATGGTATATTCTAAATTGTTAGAAATGTCATCAAATAACTTGCAGCAATTAATATCACTTTTATTTAGTTTGTATCTCGTGTGTTGAATCCTTTCTCTTACAAGCGCCAATGAAGTGCGTAGATAAATTTTTTTAGCTGATATAGAGTTGATATGACCTCTGACTATGAGGAACTTCGGAATGATGGAGAATTTCCTGCAACGTTTAAGGAACATTAGGTTGTTCAAAAGTTTGGCCTTTCTGCATTTTTCCCTTTCCATGCACCGATCTTTGTGTTTCATTAAACTGTTTAAACTAAACATATTTGGTCGTTTATATAATTAAAATACAAACTTATTTATTACTGACCATTACAAAAAGCAAACTATTTAGAGCCTACCAGTTTCGCCAGCAAACTGTCTGGCTTTTTCAAGGCGTTTACGGAGACATAAAAACTAGTAAATGCAAATTGAAAGGAACATAAAAAAACGTTGTAAACCAACTAGTAGCTAAGGTTACACGTTTGCGTGACAGAGAGGACTTGTTTTCTTATTCATTATCATGCATGTGTTTTTGTAATGTGATTACTGGCTAGCTGTAGTTCAGATTGATTTAGAGAGAGAGGATCAGGTTTTTCCACGAACTGTTTAGGATTGCACCCTAATTTCTGTTGAGGTTTCCACCGATTATTAACACTATTGTGGCTTATATCCTATATCAAGAATAGTCAACATTTTGTAAATAAACTCCAAGCCATTAAGATTGCACCAACAGACTTGCTAGCAGTCTAGATGTTGTATCCCTTTTCACCAATGTACCAGTAGAAGAGGTAATAAACATCATCCAAGATCTTTTTCCTCTAAACATCACACAGATGTTTAGACACTGCCTTCAATCTAATTTCTTCAAGGTTAACAACACCATATACCAACAATTAGAGCGCCTAGCAATGGGAAGCCTACTATCACCATCTTGTGCAGACCTTTTAATGGAAAAACTTGAAAAAGAAATTCTCTCCACAATCTCCCCTAGACCATCTACATGGTGGAGATATGTTGACGATATCTTCATTATATGGCAAGACAGCTTAGAAAACCTAACATCGTTTGTGGATAAAATCAACTCAATACATAACAAGATAAAATTCACTCTGGAAGTGGAAAACAACAACCAACTGCATTTTTTAGACATCTTGTTAAAGAAACAATCAAATAGTGTCAAATTATCTATTTACAGAAAACCCACAGATACTGGAAGATATCTTCATTATACTTCATCACTAGACACAAACTGAGCATTATCCACATGTTGAAATATAGGACCAGAAAGTTTATATCAGAAGAGGAGGATAGACTGAACTCTCACTAATAGCCAATACATTATCACAAAATGGATATCCTCAAAACATCATCAAAAATATCTATACAGTGACAACCCCAGACAAGAAGAATCACGCTCCCAGCACATTTCTACTGTAGTGATCCCTTTCATCAAGTCAATTTCTTATCAAATAGCCAGAATACTAAGAGCCTACAACATCAGTGTGGTCTTCAAACCAACCACCAGCATCAGACAAGTTTTAGGGTCCCCAAAAGATAAGGTGCCTTTCTACAAATATCCAGGAGTTTATTACATTCCTTGCTCCTGTGGTCTTGCCTACATCGGACAAACTTCATGGAGTTTAGAAATCAGACAAAAAGAACATGTTGGTGATGTTAACCACAACAGAAGTATCTCTTCCAACTTAGCACATCATTTCTGTACATCTAACCACACGATAGAGTGACAAAACAGCTCCATGCCATATCTGAATGACGACTACAGACATGTTTATTCAAGGAAGCCATAATAGTGTTAATAACTGGTGGAAACCTCAACAGAAATCAGGGTGCAATCCTAAACAGTTCGTGGAAAAACCTGATCCTCTCTTTCTAAATCAATCTGAACTATAGTTAGCCAGTAATCACATTACACGTTTACAACAAACATGCATGCATGCATGATAATGAATAAGAACAGCAAGTCCTCTCTGTCACGCGAATGTGTAACCTTAGCTACTAGTTGGTTTACGACATTTTTTATGTTCCTTTCAATTTGCATTTACTAGTTTTTATGTCTCTGTAAACGCCTTGAAAAAGCCAGACAGTTTGCTGCCGAAACTGGTAGGCTCTAATGTAGTTTGCTTTTTGTAATGGTCAGTAATAAATAAGTTTGTATTTTAAGAAACTATATTCTTGTTTTTATCCTATGCCTAAGCATAGTGTGAAGTAGTAATTTATGACTAGTCTACTTGTCTGTAGAGGTTGTGACTTCCCAATTGCCTGAATATCCCATAATGCAAACACATTATGGAAAAGGTCACTACCTAGACAAGTTTCAGTCTTTATCGAAATCTCATTAGTGGGAGCTAGACCTGAGAAGATACCAAGATTAAATAAATCTAGAAGTCTTGTATTTTCTCTATATAAGTAGGAAATACACAGAGAAAAATTATGGAATATAATGAAACAAAGTTTATATAAATTTGCAAAAATACACTTACAGTTAGGTAATAAATTAACAGATGAGATTGAAATTAAGCAGTGTATTAGATAGGGATGTAGCTTATCTCCATCTCTGTTCAATATATACATTGATCAGATTATTAAAATATGAAAAATAACAATAAAACAAGGTATTCGATTAACCAGAAGAACTGTTATCAATACAGTGCTGTATGCAGATGATCAGATTACATTACAAGACAAGAAAGATGAACTTCAAAAATCAGTTTGTGAATTAAACAAAATAAGCAAACAGTACAGTTTTAAAATTTCACAAAATAAAACAAAAATAATGCATTTAAAGGTTGAGATAATGTTAGATCAAAAATAGTCATAGAAAATAAAATGATAGAATAGGTAACACAGTTAATTATTTAGACTGCATAATAACATATCTAAAAAGATAAAGATATAGATGAAAAATAAATAAATTTCAGAAAATCTGTGGAACAATTAAAAGGACACTGAATAAAAAAAAAAAATGAGAAGAGAAACTCGACTAAAATTTTATAAAGTAATGGCCACTCCCCTCTATTATATCATTCAGAAACATGGACTGTTAAAAAATGATGAAAGTAAAATATAAGCTACAGAAATGAACTTTTAAACAGCAATTAAAGAATGCACAAAATTGGACTATATAAAAAATAAAGACATCAGAAGAGAGCTAGATATTTACAACATAAATTGAAAAGATCACTGAATATATAGAGAAATGGAAAGAGCATCTATTTAGTATGGAAAGATATTGGCTACTAAAAGAGGTAGATAAATATAAACCAAAGGTGGGGAGGGAGAAAGAGAGAAGGAGACCAGCTGTAAGATGGAAAGACTAGTGAAGCCAGAACAGGAAAATCATAATCCTTGAAGAGAAGAAGACGACAAGTTGAAAAAAGGTGTGCATCACCTTATTTATTATGTATTACCTCAGGTATCTTCTGAGGTCTGGGTACCACTGATGAGACCCTTATAATGAGGAAGCTGTGGAGAGGGTTCAGAGAAGAGTGATCAAATTGGTGAGTGATGTAAAAAATGCTCCCTGCATTGATAGATTGAGAGCTTGTGGATTGCAGAGATTGGTTGATAGGCGAAGAAGAGGGGATATGATAGAAACATTTAAATTACTGAAAGGTTTTTATAGGATTGATGCAGGGGAAATGTTTCAGCTGTGTGATAGTGATGGAAGAACAAGAGGTCATCACTGGAAATTAAAGAAGAGTGTGGTTAACAAAGGTGTCAGAACAAGGTTTTTTGCCTGGAGGGTGGTGAATGAGTGGAATTCATTGCCTGACTTAGTTGTGAGCTCTTCTTCTGTAAATGAATTCAAGAAGAGATATGACAGATATTGTTTTGCTAGTTTGGGTCTCCCGCGATGAGTCTACTGACTCCATGGAGATACCCGTAATAATAATAAATGTTGAAACTGGTCTGGATTCTGATCCTAACCATAATTTCTTACATTATGACTAACTCAATTGATGTGAAGTTATTTCACATGCATGCTTATGCTTGGATATAGGATTAAAACAAGAATGTAATTTCATGCCAAGTTTGATATACATTATAACCTAGCAGAAAAAACTTTCCATGACCATCTCTCATCCAGAGTATTCAATAAGAATGCTTTTTTTTTCTACTTGTATGTGGAAAATATGTGCCCTGTGCATTGATTTAACCGTGGTATCTTCTTGGGTCTGATAAGACATCAATAAAGGCTGAAAACCAGTTGGTATAGTGACCCTTCCCATAGTTTTGGCATTATGGGATACTAAGGCAGTTGATGTTGAGTGTGAACAGCCTTTATATACAAGTAGACTAGTTGATATACATTATAGCCAAACAGAAAAAATTTTCCACAACAATCTCTCACCCAGAGTATTCAATAAGAATGCGTTTTTTCTACTTCACCATCAAATACCTGACAAATACCCTTGGGGTGGGGTGTACAGGATCTCATGATAGTACTACATGAAAAGTTACACCATTACTAACTTCTTACTACAACTTTCCTCCATATTAACCTGTTATCTGTCAACATTCCAATATTATATTTCTGTCTTTTAAGGCACTTATTACTATATATCAATCTACCCACTGGCATCACTTGTTTTGAAGAACACTTGTTTTGCTAATCTTTTCTCTTGCATCTGTTTAAGTGGCAGTACCATCTGAGATTAGCTCTGCTAAAACATTCGTGAATGCTAACAATGTCAAGTTCTTTCCTAATAATCTTGTTTTTAATATGATACTGCCACCAATGCCATCCATTCAGTTCCCTGATCTTTCTCAGGACTCTCATATCTGTGGTCTCCAGTCTTTGATCAACAGTTTTTATTTCTAACCCATCTCTCAGATCCATATTTAAGTAAAAATTAGTTTGAACACTTTCTTGTATACAGTATAGTTTAGTGTTTTGACTAATCTCTCTCTCTCTTATTCCATATAAATTTATTCAGCTGACTTCTTACCATACCATCTTTGTCAATTCTACTGTCTATTTCCAACTTTAATTTGCCATCTTCACTAAAAATTGTGCCTAAATAGCTGAAATGTTTTACTTGTTCTATAGGTTCTCCATTCAGGATGCAGTTGATGTTTTCAGTGTTTCTGCCTATATTCATTGTCTTTGTCTTTTTAATGCTGATTTTCATACCAAATTTATTATAACAGTTATTCAATTTAGTCAGGGAATCCTGCAGACTTTTTCCTGGATTTATTTATTTATGTAACATCATCTACATAAAGAGCTGAGATTAACATCTTCAATTTTGATATCTGGTTTAATACTGCTTTCCTTCATAATTTGATCCATATAGATGATGTTTAACAGTGGTTCAAATAACTCCTCCACTTCTTCCTTAGTAGAACCCTCTGTGGGACCATAAGCACAAATAAGTTTCATTGTTCATTTCCTCATTCTGATATTAGCCCACATCACTCTACTTGATATTGCCTGCCATTCAAGAAGATTATCTTCATATTTAGTGTTTAATGTTATAGCTACTCTTTCTTTTTCCTGATTGTTATTGCCTGAATATAATATCTTGTATTTGTTTAGAAAGGTCCCACCTGCTTTTGTCTTCTTTGTTTTGGTAATACCTATTATGTCATTCTGGTACTTATCCAATTCTTCTGCTAGGTTCCATTTCTTTTCCATTGATGCTTCTTATTTTGATGGTGCTGATCTTGATCTCTGCTGATGTTGAGTTGGAGTTTGTTCCAGTAGCTGACTTATCATTGTTCACCCTGGTTCCACGGTGAAAACAATGGGGTCCTTGTTTAACTGGGCAATGCCCCAGCCAGTATGAAATTCCATCATGTTATATAATCATTTTGAATTATGGTTTTAAGCCAATAAGAATACAATTTAGTTGGCTGAATCCCATATTGTCAACCCATCCTCATTTGTTCAGTATCCAGGTGGATATCCAAACAGGATGCACTACGAGCAGGTGAGGATTGGACATCAGGTCAGAAGTCATGGTCAGTTCTCTGCATTCCCCTAAAGGCCATATGGAGGTCTCCTACCAGTTATCTAGTCTTGACCCTTCCTTGAGCATCCCTTTTATATATGGAAAATATATCTCCCTTGCATTGATTTAACTATAGTATCTTCTCAGGTCTGGCTCCCACTGACAAGACATCAATAAAGATGGAAACCCAGTTGGTATAGTGACTTCCTGTAGTTTTTGCATTATGGGATACTAAGACAATTGATAAGTCAGCAGCCTTTATTTACTATTAGACTAGTTGTGAAGTTACTTCATAGTTATGCTTACTCTTGGGTATTGGACTAAAACAAAAAAATAATTTTTTGTCAAGTCTAATGCGCATCGTAACAAACAGAGCAGAAAAACTTTCCACAGCTATAAGAAGTCAGACTGGGAGAGCTTTTTTCTAAGAAATAAGACATAATTAAATTTCTTCACATTAAAGTTAATAAGGATGTCTAATCCTCATTGAAGAGTTTTTTTGATGTTGGTATTTCGAATTGCAAAAGTAAGTATTTTAGAAGTTTTGATGATATTTATACAGCAAGATTTGACAAATGAGAAACAGGAGAACACTGTTCTCATTATCTGAACTGTAGATTGTGACCTTCTCCAGATGAATACCAATTCAAATACAGTATTAGAAGCAAATACCAAGGTGGAGCTTTGTAGTAACACAGCATATCTGTCTTTTCCTTAGTGCAGGACTGTAGATGGATCTTATTTTTATGAATGGTATTAATGATTGTGGATAATAAACATTTACTCACAGTTACATACAACCATTTAGTAAGTTGGAATACCCAACAAAAATCAAAAGTTAGACTATATCACATGAACTGTAGACCTAATTATAAAATTTATTATTAGAGAAAAGAACAAAAGCACTTGAAATCAAAACCAGTCCTCAGAGACCCACTTGTAAAATCAGAAGGAAGTGTTGATTCAGCCAGGGAAGCATATGATGAAGTTGTTTTCAAAGATAGAAAAGCCAGTCATGGTAGATTTATGAAATTAATGAAAATATAGAAAAAGAAAGAAAAAAAAACATATTTTGTCAAGCAAAGCAGCAGCAGATGTGTTGAGAGAATACAGAGAAAAATGGAAGAAAGTTACATTATGTAAAAAAAAAAAAAAAGTGGGACAACTTAGACAAGAGGATAAAAGATAAATATCATTAAGATGGTAAAATATTTGGGGGATTATTGAAAAGTATTAGAAGGAATGAGAGATTGTATGGTGATATTCGTTTTCCTTTTTGTATTAAACTTGGCCATGCCAAACAATTGTTTGTCATGGCCAAGTAACTCGTTGTCTTAGACCATTCCAAAGAAAAAGTTGTTTGGCTGCAGAAGTCAAAAGGAAGATTGTAAGATGATGTGAAATTATAGAATTTAGATATATTAGAGATTTTGTTTGTCCAAGCACAGTGATCTCTCATTAGTAGAACTATACATTTGATTTGTAATTGACTGGAGTAACTCATTAATTTACAGAAGGAAAAGAGTAGGTGAAAGAATAGAGCTGCGATACATATCATTAGTTGCATTGTTTGACCATATGGTGCATTACAAATAAAAAGAATTCCAGCACTTTGTCTTATGCAATGTGACCTTTAATTGGTTGTTTTCAATATAGCCTGTTATGGGAAAAGTGTTTTTGCATTGTTTCATCCAAGATTCTTGTGACTTCCTTATGAAACTTTCAGAACTTTTATAATTTTTATTTATTTATTTATTTTTTTTAAGATGAAGATTGCTGACTAACACAGACATGACCAATATGATATAAACCTTATTGGACACTAAAATTCAAAAGGAATTTTAGTGTTTCTCATACCACATTTCATTAAAATCTATCAGATTATTTATGTCTGGATATTGTCATTGATCATACAGACAAAACACAAAGATTTTGATTTATGTAACCTAAGCCTTGTTTCTTATTGAATTTTGATTATTCTCTATACCAAAATCTCTTCTGAATGGCTAAAAAGGTGCAACTCACAATATATAGCAGGATTGCTGAATGGTTAAAAAACCTTAGTGACATTTTTAGGTGATGTTAATGGACATTTTATTTTTCATTGATATAACTAATAAGTATGTTTTATGAAGTCTTATTCATTTTGAACATGTCTTTTAAATTTTTAGAATGAATTCCAATTTAATAGTATAAAGTACATTTTAAAACTTTTTGATGTTTATAATTCACAATCTTTATTAATATAGGATGACATGCAAGTGCGGGTATTCAATTATAATACACTGGAACGAGTGCATATGTTTGAGGCTCATTCAGACTATATACGTTCCATAGTAGTTCATCCTACACAACCATTTATCATCACTTCTAGTGGTAATATAGTGTTTTTATTATCTATCTGTATACTCACTTAATGTTAAATATGTTTATAAGTAGAATATAAATTAATTACCATACTTGGTAATTTATTTTGTAACTGTACCACATTTTCATTATTAAATATAATTATTTGAAATCGGGATCATTCTTTTTGAAACACCCTGTATATTATGTTTTACATAACACAGTTATGTAAATATCATTTTACTTAACTGTGTTATATACTGAATATGACAACAAAAGATTATTTTAGTAAATGTAAACTGGTTATCTAAGGGACATTTGAAATGTAGTCGGGGCAACACTACTCCGTTGTAATGACTTCGGTCTATTAGGCAAATGCACTGATATGACATTGGATGAATCAATGATGTAGTGACTGTTATGTTCCATTTTGTTTGTTTCATAGTAGCTGTTTTAGAAAAATCTAATTTTTGATTTTAGCAGGATGTGATATTTTGTGTTTTTAGACAAAGATATCTTGCTGTAGAATTTTCTGTGAAGCTCAGAAAAAAAAAGTAATCGTGAAATGTGTGGAATGCCTACAGACCATAAGCAACAAGCAAAGCAATGGACGCTACAACTCATTAGACAATACATCTCTGAATCAGAACAGCAGTCTGTTTAGCAATGTGTGTTTATGTTGGGAAACACTAATTCCTCTGGTGATGAAATTTTGCATTGCACTTTTATCCAAAGTAGTGATACTGATTTTTTTTTTTTTTTTTTTTTTTACTCTAAAGGTTTGATTCTTTAGCATTTGGATACCTACCTCACTGGTAAATGTGCATCATGTAAATTTCCCACCAAGTAGTTTGTAAACAATAGTTGTTTTTTTATTCAAGATAGTGCATATCCATTGTTTTTGAAGCATATATAGCATGCGCAGTGATGGAGATATTGGAATTCACTGGGAGAACATCTATCCACTGACCCATCCTACAGTCCTGACCTTGCCCTTTTGGTTTCATGGCATTTCTGATTTATAAAAAATACTTATATCAACTTGAATATGTTTGGCAGGTGGGTGTAGCACTGCCAAAAATCTCACATTATTAAGTATCCTGAGGTATCCTTAGATTTTGGCATATTTTTCTTTACAAAGTAACATTCCTTCACATGCTATGATTACCTGAGATACTTAATAATGTGAGCAGCCCCACTAATTTTCAAATTTTGACTTGCATTGGAAATGGTAGATATTAATTGATAGAACTGAAAACAAATAATATTTCCTGGCTTTCATTTAAACAGAAAATGCACACTTGTTGGCTGCTGTTTATGTTCTCTGTTTCATCAGCACCTTTGCAGCACAATTGGAAGACTGATGGGACATTGCACCTTTTGATTGGAAAAGATGAGAGTTCAATTCTCATCTTGACAAGAAGAATTTTTATATGAACTTTTTCACCTGAAGGTGAGTTATCCAATCTCATATGGAAGGTAGCAGGGTTTTTCTGTTGGAAATTCAGGGGTTTTTCATCCTGCATAAAGATAAATTAGCCAGAGCATACCCCAGTTTACATACAAAAATTAATGTTATTAATTTTAGTATGTACAAAACAAAAAATTATAACAAAAATTATATTACAGCAACCAGTTGACTATATTGGTTTCATAAGATGGTGATGTACCTATCTGTATGGGCCTCACAATATTGTATCATCATATGCTACATCAATAAATTACATACTGTTTCATCACGATCCAATGCATAAACGTTGGCATTGGCAGAATGCTAAAACATAAAGGATTCTAAAATTAAGGGGATAAAAAAAGTAAGGGAGCTTGCTCCATCTTTGCTTCGAGTTGCCTTGGTGTGGTACTACCAAGTGGTCACTTACGCTTGGATTCACCGACAGTTCGTCGGCATGAAACTCTTAGATCGTAGTTTTTGATCTTAAAGTTTCGCATACTGGCTGTATAATAATAAGGGATTTTTGTCCCCTTAATTTTAATTAATTTCACCAGAAAAAAAATAGCCGTTTGGCTTTTCATAAAGGATTCTGTTGATGTAGAAAAAACAAAATAGAGCTGGACTTGATTTCTAAGTGGCTCTTAATGGTTAACAGATATAACTTCAATTTTTTTTAATTGGTTGCTCTGTAAATATTTGTAGAATAATTTTTGCACTGAAACCATGGTGATATATAAAGATCAGCTATATCTCATGCATGGGATATATTTCAGTACTCATTTTGAAGGTGCTTTGGGCAAACTAACAAAAAGGTTGTTCCTACTAGTTCAGAAACTTCATTCTCTTTTGCATATGTAAAATCACTTACTCTTAAAGAAAGGCATACTGTTAATAGGTATTAGATCCCTAACATTCTGATCAGAGAACACATCATCAACATTGAGCACAGCCTGTTATCATATGTGCTTAAGGTCAGGGCACAGGATGAGCCAGTCAGTCTCCATACCTTATCAAGTGGAACACCATCGGTGTGTGTGTGTGGGGGGGAAACGTTAGAACAGTGGCAAGTGATGTACTTCCATGGAATACTCAACAACCAAAGCATAAAATTTCATGATGTATGAAAATCCCTCATAGACATTAGCATTATAGACCACATCTACAGAAACAGCTCTTTGTTGATGCTTGAGAGTAATACTCCTGTGCAGCACGGGCATAACAGTGCAACTTTCATTAGGTTAAAAATCATTAAAAAAATGGCATTTGTAATTTATATAATGTGTTTTATATTTCATTGTAATGTGTTCAGCTTTGTCTAATAACCCAAAACTAATAGCCCAAAAGCTATTAGCCTGTGGTATACTTGTTTTAGGTGCACGTTAATCCCAACTTGTAAACATAATGTGTTCTTGGAAATGTCTTTATTATTATTTTATTCATTTATTTTTTTATTTTTTTTTAAAGATATCTCCATGGAATGTGGAGACTCATTGTGGGAGACCCAAACTAATTAACACACACAAAACCTATCATACCTCTCCTTAAACTTACTCACTGTTAGAAAACTCACAACTATGACAATCTATTCCACTCATTTACCACTCTCCATGCAAAAAATCTGGTCCGCACACCTCTACTAACCACTCTTACATAATTTCCACAGATGGCCATTAGTTCTCTATTTGTCATATATTAAAAATTTTCCTTTTTCCATCAATTTTTTTAAAAAACCTCTTTAATGTCTTAAAAGTTTTTATTATGTCCCCTCTTTTCTGCCTATCATCTAAACTTTGTAACCCACAAACCTTCAACCTATCCTCATAAGGAGTATTCTGCTGACTTGTCACTAACTTAGTCTCTCATTTCTACCACCTCCTAGTCTCCAAGAAACCCAGGAAACCAAATCTGTGCACAGTAGTCAAGATAGAGAAGTCATTATCCCTCTTTAAATGCTGAATCATGGCCTTTAAAGAGGGATAATGACTTCTCTATCTTTACTTGTTTGCTTGTTTTTCAACATCTGAGTAATCCTTTGAGCTGTTTTACTAACTTTTTTGCAATATGCCCTCTGAACTTCAACTCTCTGTCTGTCTGCCATCATCCCCCTAGTCCTTAGCTTCATCTATTTCTTGCAATCCAGTACCATCAGTATGATGCATTGTATGCAAAAAAATTTTCAACCTGAAGTATAACCTTGCATTTTACAACATTAAATTGATACTCATTATCCTTTGCCCACAATATCAATATATTTAAATCATCCATCTGGTCCTGATGGTATCCCACCTATTGTGCTCAAAAAAATTGTGCCCTAGAACTAACACCTATCATGTATTGCCTCTTCAGTCTATCCCATTCAACTTACATCTACCCTTAAACATGGAAACAGGTCCACATTCAGCCCATCCCAATGAAAGGTGATAAAAAGTCAACCAACGAACCATCATCCAGTTGCTCTCACTTCTGTTCTCTCAAAAATTATTGAGAAGGTCATCAACAACCATTTCAAAGAATTATTGAACCATCTAGAGACATACCAACTAATCAGTGACTAACAGTATGGATTCCACCACTCGTGATCTACAGCTGATCTTGCTTTCACCACCCACCTTTGGACTCAGGCATGGAGAAATTTGAAGAAACACACACACACATGGTCGCCCTCGACATTTCAAAGACATCTGATCGGGTTTGACACAGGGGCCTACTCACCAAATTGCCATCCTATGGTCTGCCTTTTCCACTCTGCAACCGGATTGTCAACTTTCTCACTGGTTGCTTACTATGTGTCATGGTAGATAGCTTACTCTCCTCAGATTTCCCTACCAATACAGGAGTACCCTAGGGTTCTGTTCTTTCACCCACTCTCTCTCTTGTATATAAATGACATGCTCTCACAGACATCCTATCCTTGACCCCCACAGCTGCTAACTCCATACAAAGCCCAAATCTGCCCAGTCATGGAATATTGCTCCCATATTTGGGGTGGTGCACCAAAATCCTCTCTAAGATTGCTTGATTCTATCTAGAAGAGGCCATTCCAACTAATTAATGATCCTTCTCTCACACAGACCCATTTCAATCCCTTTCTCTCACAGATTTTGGTTTCTGCCTTGTGCCTCTTCTACAGATACTTTCATGGACAGTGCTCTGCTGAATTGTCCATTATTATTCTTCCACTCTCCTCCAAAATCATTAAAAACGAGCCACTGCTAACCAACACCCTTTTACAGTTTATCTCAAATCTCATCGAATCAACTTCACTGCTTCCTCTTTTATTCCATCTATTTCTTTCTTCTGGTCTGAGATTATAACCCTCCCCAAAGATTATAACCCTCATCTGTTCAAGCAAAATGTGAACAGAGTCTTCCTTTCTTCTATTCCACTTGCCCACACATGGCACTAGTGTGCTATAGGATTTTTGACCTTTTGTGTATGGACCAGATAAAAAAAAATATATATATATATATATATAGTAGAATGGATGAGGATGGCTGGCAGACAGACACCAGAGTTATAATGATGGAGTGGAATCTAGGAGAATGAGGGTGATAGTGGAGTACCTCAGGATTCTGTACTAGGACCACTACTCTGTAATTTTGTGTGTGCATATCTGCCATTCACTCCCTAACCATGCTACTAGCTTCATATCCATTTCCAACTTTTATTATTTATTTTTACAATAAAAGTTTTTTGCAAAAATATATAATTTGAAAATAAGTAATTAAATTTTTTTCATCTCCCCCCCCACACACATTAGTTTGTAGTAGACCAATTCTCTATTAATGCCTTTGCAGTGTAGAAACTCTAAAACCATTGTGTTTTATTTTTCCGTTTTGATTTTGAATTCAAATTGTCAAATGGCATTCGATTTGTTCGATAACTGTTTTCTTCTTGCAAATTACTATAGACTGAACAGAGCTGTTCTACATATATAATCACATTTTTTTGTTTTAAAATTACTGCAACTGTTAAAACAATTGGCATCATAAACATGACTGCTTGAAGCAAGTAATTTGCCATTTTCAGATTGCTTATGTCCTATTTAGTTTCTACTGAAATCAATTGAATTTTTTTTCTACTTTTATCACTTTCACAATCACTACAATCCCCATTTATTTTCCATATTTCAAGGCAATAAAAAATAGAATGGTATGTTTACGTATGCAGTTTATTATTATTATTTTTTACTAACTTCGTTTGAAGTACATGCCCACTATTAATATGCAGAATTTATTCAGCGAAAGAATATTCAATATGGCATAGAAAGGGGAAAGAATTATTGGACTGAAAATTTTCTACAGTGCATTGTAAAATATCAGTGAACTTCACACATTAAAATGTTCATAAATTCGGGAATCTGTGTTCATTACATGAGTTTGGAGCCGCAATTTATTTTATTCGTCTGTGCAGTGTTTGTAAATATGAATTGTTTGTATCTTGAAAGCTTGTAAGTAGAGGCTTGCTCTGTACTGTGGGTAGACTAATGGTTAGAAAATCCAGAAACCCTTATCTGGAAATCAAATATGGACTCTTTTAAAATAACTTAAGCATCTAATAACCAGGGCTGTGATTTCATGCTGAACATTCATCAACCACGTAGTGAACCTCACAAAACTTCAATGCCCATGATTCAAACCAACAATCTCTTGGTTGGTGAGTGAATGTGCTAACTACTTGGCATATTGGCTAGCTGAATTTTTGCAGAATGCATTGATATTCCTTAACTAATTTACTTTGTGAAATAAATGCACACAATTTTGAAGTAACTAAACACTTAATTGAACTGTGAACCATTTCATGGACATATTAGATCATATAATTTTTGCTGTGAAGAATGTGCTTTTTTACTGACCAACTACTAGTTGTAAACTATTCCATCTGTAATCTGTTCTTAGAAATAGTGTGGTGTAAATAGGTTTGTGCGACAAATTTACATGCGTTTTTTTTTCTGAGAGAGAGAACATGTTTTTATATTTATGTATTTGAATACTGAATTAAAAAATTATTTCAGATTTTTATTTTAGCTCAAAGAAATATATAAATTATTGTGCATATGAGAACTGTATTTGATAATTATATACTTGAATTCAAGAATACATTAAAACTTTAAATTCATCAGTTTTCATTTGCAACTGTCTGGTGTGTTAAGGCTAGCTGAAAAGAAATCTAATTGAGAAAGGAAGTGTTGTTTCATGAAATAGTTCTATCAGAATTTTAATCAACAGTTTTCTGTCTCCCAAAAGTTAAATACTGTTGAACACTTTCAAAACTGTTAACACTTGTGTACAACTATCCATTACATAAAAAAAAAAAAAAAAATGTAAATTATAACCAGAAAATTTAAGTGGTAAAATGTAATTCAGCATGCAAAATAGCTACATGTTCACTTTATTCTGCTTGTTCAGTGATATGAGGTTCTAATCTATAAATTGTTAGATTCACTAGTTTTGTTGTTGTGTGAAATGGATTTACTAGCATCACTTTTCATTGTTATGGATGCATCATAAATTCACCAATTCATAAATTTATAATCAATCATTGTTCTCTTTTAATGATAAAAATTGTTTAGATGTTCTGAAATCCCAAAACATGTATGTATACTTATGAGTGCATCCTCTTGATTGTATGATCACTGTTTCTTGCATTTCTTTTTCAATTTGTTGCTACCTGCATAATATACTGTATCTTATTATCCAGTATAAGATGAGGAGATTAGATAGATTTGTGTAAATTCAATACATAGATATACAAAATAAGTGTAAAAATTTAGTGAGCTTGGAAAAATATATCAAGTACACATTCTGTTTGTTATTCATTCTGTGGGTTGCTGTCTTATGGATTTTGTACTTTACTACCGAGTATGTACTCGGTAGTACATACCGAGTGATATTATTAATTGCACTCATTTGAGCTGGAAAATTTCACCTGCTTTAAAAAATCAGTCTAGTGGATGTGATCAGGATTTTTTTAATGCATTCCAAAAATCATAATCATCCAAATATGGTATGCAGACACTCACTGTATATTTTTTTGGTTGGTGGCTTAGAGTTCTGTGAGCATAATGTGTGTTCCCAAAAAAGACTAGAGATAAATGTCAGCACAAAAAGAAAATAATGTATTTATTGTCTCAAAATCTGAGTTTTACTGAAGGTAAGAAGAGGTGAATTGAAATTTATATGGAAAAATCAGTCTAGTGGATGTGATCAGGATTTTTTTAATGCATTCCAAATGAAAAATCATAATCATCCAAATATCATGGTATGCAGACACTCACTGTATATATTTTTTTTGGTTGGTGGCTTAGAGTTCTGTGAGCATAATGTGTGTGCCCAAAAAAGACTAGAGATAAATGTCAGCACAAAAAGAAAATGATGTATTTATTGTCTTAAAATCTGAGTTTTACTGAAGGTAAGAAGAGGTGAATTGAAATTTATATGGAAAGGAAGAAAGAGCCGTGTTGTTGTTGTAGTATTGAAGGTGAATAGGTTGGTCTTATGAGATTGAAAAATATGTGGTGATCAGAGTTTGTTATGGGTTGTAAAAAATTGTAAAGCTGGGGATGCTTGAGCAATGCTATGGATTAGCCATATTATTGCTAATACATCACAATAATATGGATTAGATTTCAGGGATCAGTGAGAGGCAACTTATAAGAGAAAGAGGGTAGGTGAAAGAGCAGAGCTCTGGTACATTTCTACATTGCTGATGAAATCTGAAGTGGGTGACATTGATCACAACACATGAACATTCAGAACAAACTGTCTACCTATTTTAAGGACAGAAAGTAGGCCAGCAGACCTCTTTGTTGACTCTGCCTGTCCAGAGGTAACAGGATATAATAGAAACCCACTGTGAATCCTTCCCTGTATAAGAGGAAACTGTTTGTTTTGACAGAGACGTGCAGTGTTATTTGACTGGTAGGCTTATTAGCAAAGATCAGTAGTGCATCTATTCAAGTCAAGGTATCTTCGTCTTGTAATGCTGTACATCCTGTTGAAATGTTTCAAATGTCAGTGGTATGATAATGCTCAAATTGACTGTCATGGCTCTGCCATGTATGCCCAGTGTGCAGTAAAGAATATAATAGACTACTCTATGAAGAATCAAAATTGTTTAGTTGTAAGAATATTCAACTTATATCTAGTATGCCAGTATTTCATGGATGGAAAAGATTAAAAAAATAAAACAAAATGAAATATCTCATTTCAGGATGACATGGAGGAAGCTTACCACAACAGCATCTAATAGAAAACCTTGTTATGTTGAGAAGGTAGTTGGAAAGAAAGCATCAAAGAGAAATTCAGAAGCATATGGCTGGTTTGATTGGGTTGCCAGACCTTTTCATTCCTGCTAAAGTTTTACCGATATCTCCATTGAACTTGTTAAAACAACCAACTGCTGCAGTATTACTCCTGATCCTCATTGATTCATAAAGTTACCAGAATGTGAGTGAATGAGTGTGAGAAGTCAAAGAGTTTGTAATAAGCATATCAGTGCTGTGTGTGTGTAAATCATCCCCCCCCATGAGAATTATAACACAACTCCTGAAATAATAAATGAATGTCATTATCAGCAAACACCTGCTTCATGCTAGCTGTGCCACTTCTTTTTAGGATTATGGCCTTATTAGGTTATATAAACATGAAATCTTTGACAGATATCAAAAAATGGGAATATTATTACCTTAATAAGAAGCAGCTTAGACAAAATTAAATGGATGTTTCTTGTAAAATAATATTCCTGTAAAATTGCTACAGGAGATGATCTTTACACAGGCAGCTGTGTAGAAAAGGACAGAGGCAAAGCACCAAGTGTGCCAAAATAAATGTGCTTCCTTCTGGATTTTCTGTGTCACCATATACAAGCTTATCATCCAAATTTCACTAGTCATTGTAGGTTGAAGTGCATGCTACTCTATGGTTTATAGCAATTATCAGTTTAACACCTGATTCATGCGGTTGTTTTAGCACACTACTGGGTGCAGACGAGGATTGAAGATGGTCTAACTACTTTTTTTTTTTTGAAGAGCTGTAGTTTGTAGTTGTTTGGCAATACTTCATGAGAAAGAGGCTTCCAGAAAGCAGAGGTGGATGAACTATGAGCGGAACAAGAGAAGAAGGCTCAGTGTGTTTGCAGGTGCACTGGAAAGGGATTCTGGCAGCTGCTGCTGTTGTTTTAACAGGCTCAACAGAAAGTGGAGGAATTATGGTGCTACTTCAGTAGAACAGTGATTATGGAACTACTTGTGCAATAGACACAGCACAGCAATGCACAGTGCTGAAACATCTTGTATGTGAGATAGAAGTTGAAATGAGTCTGTAAGGGAGGGATCGTCTGTGAGATGAATTGCTTTCCTCTTGACAGCATTAAGAATTTTTATGGAAGATTTTAAGGTATACCACCACCTCAAACATGTGACCAGTATTCCAAGAATGGTGGATTTGCCATTTGTACAGTTAGCATTTTGAGCAGAAAATGATGCCTAGTTTTTTGGATGCTGAGTAAGCTATTGATGTCTGTTTACCATGAGAGCCTATAGATAAATGTTAGTTAAAGTAGAGAGATCTGATCCTGTGTGGTGATTTATGTATTGCTGAGCGTAAGGAAAGGTGAGCTGAGATCCTTTATTCATTCCTCTGCTGCTCTATTTTCCTTCTCACCATTTCTTCTGTAAAATTCAGCACAATCATACCACATTCATTTTGTCCCACTGAATTTTACAGAAGTTAATATGGACATTGTGAAATGAATGAAGATGTCTGCAAACAAAAAGATAAGGGTTGAATTGATGAAGTGGAGATAAATGAAGATGTGGTGTTGAGCAAGATATTACATTTAGAGAAGAGATTGGCTGTTAAGGGTGTGTTTTATGTGGCTCCTGCCTACAAAAGGCTTGTATAAACCTATAGTACATTTGCACTGTGAGTAGGTTAAGGATTTTTTTTTATTTATTAATTTTATATTTTTTCATTTATTTTTACATTTAACATAGGATAGTAGAATAGGGAAGATGTTTGTAGATTCTGTTGTGAAGGATGTGAAAACAGCACTTGATAGGAGAGACATGAGGAAGTGATTGGATGGAACAAATGATTTGGGAGGAAGCATAAATGATGTTGCAAGGAATTTCAGGATGTCATTAATGACAGTGAAGTGTCAGTCATGGATGTGTTGTCAATGTCTGATAGTTAAGAGTCAAGGAGAAAGGTGAGAAAGGTAGTTATTACAATAATATCTTTCTACTCAGCTATCCGAACCAGATACAGCTCTTCAGACTCCTTTCCAGAACATGTCAGAATAAGTGTTATCAAGGTTATTCAACAGCTGTCTTGAAATCTTCCTATACTCTCGAGAAGAAGAAATTTTGAGTATCTCTCTATGTGGCCAGTGTAACTTTAAATACATCACTCTCTCGTAGCATGCTACAAGAAATAAAGAGAACGCAAACCAGGACATCAGGTCCATCACTGTTTTATACTTCTGAGGGTTAGCTCAAGACTAGTCACAAAATGTCTTGGATATCTTGAGAAGAATGTCTTCATTTGTATTTTAGGCAAAGTTCTTTGTACTGCCCCAATCTGCAGATATTACTGTTAACAATAACACAAATGAATTTCTCGTTCTCTCTCTCTCTCTCTACACACACACACACACACACACACACACACACACACACACACACACACACACACACACACACACACACACACATATCATGCATATATTCTGAGTGGGCAGTGCACATCCATGGAAATAGCAATATCACCAGTATTATATTTCTTCCTGTTAGACTCCTGTAATTTTTTCTTAGCTTTGTGTAATTCCAAATTAAACACAATGTAATAATGCCTTCATGAAGAAGATACTTTTTGACACGTGAACATTGCATCACGTTCACCTTAATAGCTCCCCGGGTGTGTGGTCACAAATACAGACACCTTTGAACAGACATACAGATGGTACAGTGGGTGAAATTCTTAGCATTCCAGTGGTTTTAAACCACCCAGAAGGAGAGGCAGTGTGTATGCTGAGACAATAGCATCCAGAAATCACTGGCTTTGATTGGTTATTGTGTCAACCAGTCCAACTTAACATTGTATTTGTCATGAATTGCTGTTTTTGTTTTCTCAGTTTCATCTGTTTTGCATGCATGAAGTGTGAACTGATGTGCTTAGGACAATATATAATTTTCTATAAATAATTTATAACTTTTTGCCATATTTACCATGGGAAACAGAGTGGATGATCTACTGAATGTCCTGTTTTCTGCCAGAGTTTTTGTGGATTGTATGATTGTAGTCGAAGAAGGCTGGAACGTGTGTACAAATAGTGAAAATGAGTTATTTCAACCTTTCTTTGGTTCAATCTGGAAAAATAATAATTTCCCAAGTGATTACTTTTTCTGATTTCTGTGCATATTATATGGCTGTATTTAAAAATTGTATCAAAAATCAAATTATCCATGTCTCACTCTGTATTTGCCAACGATAATCTAATCTCACCATGTAGCATAAACCCTTATGCTTCTCACATAAATGGCATGCATGATGCATAGCTATTTTTCATTTGATTTTTATGCTTTCCATATTTAAAATTATATTAATTGATAAATTAAAATATTCAAAGTTATCCTACAGTTAATTGCATTGGACTAATTAAGATGAGCACCGATGCACTATGCATACTTAAAACTTTCATACATCGATAAAAATTGTGTGTGTGTGTGTGTGTGTGTGTGTGTGTGTGTGTGTGTGTTTGTTCACACACACGCACATATATATTGACTTGGGAGTGTTGGTGGATAGGGAGTTAAAGTTTAGGGGACACATAGCAAAAGTGGCTAAAGCAGCTCATCAGATCACTTGGTTACTGAAGAATACTTTGATGAGCAGAGACAAGCAGGTTATTGTTCCTTTTTATCGAGCCTTGATAAGACCCCATCTTGACTACTGTGTGCGTATCTGGGTGCCAGGGTTTCTTGGTGATGGGGAGAGAGGATCCAGAGGCAAGTGACCAAGATGGTAGCTGGTCTATGGAATGAACCTTAAGAACAGGTTGAAGATTTGTGGGTTACAGAAACTGTTTGATAGGTGGAAAAGGGATGATATGATTGAGACATTCAAATTACTGAGAGGTTTTTACAAGATTAATTCAGAGGAAATTTTTCAGAACAGGTGTTGGTGGTGGGAGAACTAGGGGCAATTCATGGAAATGAGCAAGAGTATCATTAGCAGAGGCGTTAGAACTAGGTATTTTACTTGGAGAGTGGTGAATGAGTGGAATAAACTGCCCGAGTCTGTTGTGGGTGCCATGACTGTGAATGAGTTCAAAGCAAAGTATGATAGATACTGTGCAAATGCTGAATAGTTTTTGTCATGTTGTTTAGGGCTTCCCTCAATGAGTTTAAGGACTCCTTGGAGTTGCCCATAATAATAGAACATGATTTTAATAATGACTTTTAGTGTTTGTGCGTACAGGTGAGGAATCAGAAGCTTATTGAATTTTTTTGAAGAGTTTCAGGTTGTAGCTGTTTGGAAATAATTTTTGTGGTAAGTTGTTGCTAAGGACTGAGGTAGATGGAATAAGAGGAAGAAGAAAAGCAGGTTTGGCGTGTTTATAGCTGCTGCACTTTTATTAACAGGTACAATAGAAAGTGGAGGAATGATGGTTGCCAATTCAGTGGAGCAGTGACCATTGAAGTACCTGTAGAATAGACATAGAGCTAAAACACTGCACCTGTGAGATAAAGATTGAAGTGAATCTGTAACAGAGGAGTCATCTGTGAGCCGAATTGCTCTCCTCTGGACAACATCAAGAATTTTTAGAGAAGTTTTTAGGTGCATCACCCCAAACATGTAAGCAATATTCTAAGCATGGGCAGATTTGGGATTTGTATATTGTTAAGAGTTGGTTAGGTATAAAATAGCATTGTGAACAAGAGAGAGAATGCCTAGTTTTTTTTGGATGTTGAGGAAGCTATTGTTGTGATATGCTTGTGCTGGGAGAGGCTGGAGGTGAATGTTTGTCCAAGCAGAAAGAGATCTGATCTTGTGTGGTGATTTATGCATTACTGAAGGTAAGAGTAGGTTAAGTGATCCCTTTTGTGAGAGAAAAGGCAAGACTGTTTTGATTACAGTGAATGTGACCAGATTGTTCTTGCCCCATTGAAAGATAGTATGTAGCTCAGTGTTTAAGTGCGAATTTCCTCATCTCACTACTTGAAATTGGATCCCATTCAAGACATTATTATTAGATAATCTAGGGAGCCAAGGACTCATCAAGGGAGGCCATGCATCATCTATGCCATCTGTCATACCTTCTCTTAAACGCATTCACATTAGATGCACTTGCTACTTCAACAGACAAACTGTTCCACTCACTCATGGTTCTGCGAGAGAAAAATCTAGCTCTCACCCTTTCTTAACTGCACACAAGCTTAACTTCCATAGATGCCCCTGCCCAGTCCTTCTCCCCACCTTCCATATAATGAAAAATTTTATCTACTAATATCCTGTAATGCCCTCTCAAAAGTTTATAAACAGCTATCATATTACCCTTCTTTCTTATTCCACATACTCTCAGTCTGTCTCATTCCATAATCCCAATATCATCTTTGTAACTCTTCTTCTTTGCGGCTTTTCCAAAATTTCTTTATTCCTATGGAACCCAGGAGACCAAATCTAGACAAAATAGGCCAGGTGCAGTCATAGCAAAGCCTTGTAATGAGGAAAAATGTTCGTTTCAACATTGCAGTTATCAAATTGCAATGTTGAATTGTATTTTTAATTTTTGTGATGTGTTATCTTTTAACTTCAACTTTCTATCCATCATAACTCCAAGATCGCTAGCTTCATCAGTTACTGTAAGCATAATCCCACCAATGTAATGTGCTGTTGAGTATTGTGTCATGCCAAAGTGCCTAACTTTACACTTACTTTGAATTGACAGCCATTATTATTATCACCACTTCCAACACTTATTATCAACACTTCCAACCATTCAAATCACTCTGTAAATGCTGTATATCACAGGCATCCTATCTTTGCATCATAGCAAACAATTGAAGATCTCATGCCAGGCCCTTTCCAATACCATTAATGTATATAAACAACAATGGTCCAAGGACTGATTCCTGGGGCACACCACTGGTAACCTTAAACCATGGAGATTCACAATCCCACATACATCACTTTCTGATACCTGTCTGTCAGTCCCCCCCCCCTTCCACACACACACACACACACACACACACACACACACACACACACACACACACACACACACATATATCCAAACCACTAGTTTATATTACAGTCATATATTCTCTAGTTTATGCAACACAAAGTCCAACAGTGTCATAGTGTACCCGTTCCCTTTATCCAACTCAGAAGTAACATTATTATAAAATATGAGCATATTGCTCACATATGACCTCCCTTTAGTAAGAATACTCAAGGTTATCCTTCACTTGAGAATATTCAATTTTATTGTTAAATGCTATTTGCTCCTTTCACTGGCTTATTTTTCTGGATAACTATCCTATTATTTCAACATAGTATTTGTGTCCTGCATCTCCTATCTAGGCCAGAGCTAAATAACTAGGAGAAGACCTTCAGAGTACAAGAAAGAGCAAGGACCAGTTTGGACTTTTGATCTGATTTTATATCATCACCTTAGTTGCATTTATTTTGCTATCTGGTACTCTATTTACAAAATAAATTCAACATATTCTGATTGAATATGAATGAGTGATAAGGCAATTTGAAGTATAGTAGACTCTGGTTAATTGGAGCATCGATTAATCAGGGTAGCTATTTATTTGGAACAAATATGGAAGAACAGAAACAAACCGAGAATATAACCCAAAGTTGCTTTGCTTATTTGGACCACCTTGCTGCTTTATCAGGACAGTGGCTGTAGATGGCACACATGTAGTGAGCTGCATAGACAGTGTTGCTGTTAGTCAGGATACAGAGTAGAGGATGCACCTATTTTGACACTGTAACGATTCTACAGTGACTGCTTTTGATTAAAACAGGTGTCTTAATTTTTTAGTAAAAAGTGTAACAAACAGTGTAGAGATTTAATTTTTTTTTTTTTTTTAATAAGGCCCCTATCAAGATGCCAAGGAAAGATCTAATGTTAGCAGATAAAATCACCTTACTACACAAAATAAAAAGCAAACCATCTAACAACAGTCATCATCAGTTGGCAGAGATAACTGCTCTTCCAAAATCTACAATTGCACATTTGTTAGGCCTGCAGGATAAATTTGCAAGAAGAATAGCCATTGCATGATGGACAACGGGGAAAATTCCAAAAATGGAAGCAAGAAAGCAAGGATCCAGACATTGAGGAGTCTCTCAATCAATGGTTTTCTATTGTAACTGGATGAGGTATGCGTGTTAATGGTCAAATGTTAAAAACCAAATCAGAAGAATTATCTAGAAAGCTGGACCATGTGAGCTTTAAAGCTACAGATGGTTGGTTACCGCGATGGAAAACCAGACATGAAATAAAATTTCAGAAAGCACAAGGTGAGAAGCAGCGCTGATACTGTGAACGCTGAACAACAGAAATCAACTAAACTACCTGAATTGCTACAGAAATTTAGTCTAATGAAATTTATGATATTAATGAAACAGGTCTGTTTTACTGTGCCACACCAGATGGTTCCTGGAGATATAAACTTGCCACGCTGTCAGGTTTAAAAAAAAAAAGAAATGGATTGCATTAGTGTGTTGTGCTGCTGTAACATGTTAGGAATTGAAGTATGGAAGCTGTTGGTTATTGGAAAAAATGCCAAGCTTTAAAGGGCTTGGAATTGGCAGTTTGCTGGTTCTGTATTATGTCAACAAGAATGCATGGATAACTTCTGTTATTTTTTGAGGAATGGGTAATGAGTTGAGATGCAGAATTGCAACAAAATTCAAGAAAAATTCTTCTCCTTCTGGACAACTGTGCAGCACACCCTCAATTTGATTGTGTGAAAAACATTCGACTTGAATTTCTTCCTGCTAACACCATGACCCTGGTACAGCCACTGGACATGGGAATCATAAAAAATTGAAGACATTATATCGCAGAAGGTTGGTACACTACATCCTTGAAACAATTGAAGAAAATCTACTGATGTCATCTTCAACTGCCAAAGAAATCAGCACATTGAAGATAGTTGGCGAGAAATAAGCAGGAAAACAATTCAAAACTGCTTTGCTCATTCTGGTTTGAAGAATTCAGACCAGGAAATGCCAGATATGTTTGATAATCTAAATGAAATTCATTTTGGAACTACAACATGTCAGAAACTATGAAGAGTTTTTATGCATTGACAATAGCCGTCAATGTTACAATGAAAATGAAGATTGTAAGGATGCAATTGTTGAACAAATTGCAGCAACAAAACACTTAAAGATCCTGGAAGACAAGGAAAGTAACCAGGATGACACACCTTAATATGAGAAAGTTACTAACCAGGAAGCGAGCAAATTTATTTCTGAATTATGATGCTGCTTTATGCAACAAGGCAATGAAGGCAGTCCTTTATCTGAATTTAGATACCTATGCTGATTTTGTTCAGTTGCAGTCTATAAAGGAAACACATCAGGATACACTTGATAAATTTCTCCAAATTAATTGTTAGGGAAAATATTCTTCTTTGATAGATACCTACAGGGTGTTCGGGATAAATTTGACATATTTATAATTAATTATATTTTTCCGTAAGTTACATGTATTAACACACACTTCTCTTCATTTAAAAGTTTGGACCCTTCTTCATTCATATACAAGATGTCAGAAAGGATGGATAGCTGGAACCCACCTGAATCATGGAAGAGAATAACTTGTATCATGATGATTCATGCCTGCCATCAAAATAAGGATATTACGACTGCTGCCCAATGCTCCCTGAATACAGTAAAAACAATCAGGCATGAACTAGAGACTTGCAATGGTGACTACGAGGATGTAGCAAGAAGAAAGATCCCTAGCAGACGATCTGATTGCGTTCGTACAGCAGAATTCCTCGCAAATCTGCAGGAACAGGTGTTGAAGAACCCTGGCATTGGAATTCAGGCTTTGTTCGTGGAGTTGCTAACTGTAGTCAAGCCCTGGATAACAAGGGTAGCCAATGGTAGGCCGTATGTATGGCAGCAGGATTCGGCCCCTTGCCACACCTCTGGGAAAAGTCAAAAATGGTTGTCTGAAAATTTCTACGACTTCACCAGTCCAAATGTTTGGCCTCCAAACTCCCCAGACCTTAACCCCATGGATTATTTTGTATGGGGCGCAGTTGAAAAAGACACCAATCGACTTCCAGTAATACAAAAGCCCAGTTAATGGATAAAATTAAAACAGTTTTTGCGGCCCTTCCCAGGGAGACTGTAGCATCAGCTTGTTCGAGGTTCCGAAGCAGAATTGAAGCTGTGATCGATGCTAATGGTGGTTATTTTGAGTAAATCTTGTTGATAGTATTGTAATTAACTCTGCCTGTAATGTTTTTTTGTCAATTCATTAAATTTAATAGATACAAAGAAGATTTTCTTTTTCCTTACGAAACTGTCAAATTTATCCCGAACACCCTGTATGTGTAATTAATCTTTTTAGGGATATTAACACATATGCATTAAACCAAAACTAATGGAAATTAACTGTTCTGTTAATTGTTAACGGAAGCTAATGAGATTGTTCAATTAATGAGTGCTCACTTTGTTAAGATATATCAACCGGGTGTATGTGACATAGTGTGTAGTGTTACTGTTGCATTGGATGAAGAGTTAGATGTGCATGAAAATTAGGTTGAAGAGCTGTTGGATAAAAATTTGTCTATAGGGACAGATGGAATATCAGCCAATTTGCTAAAGGAATGTTCAGCTGAATTGCCTAGGCCTTTCACATGTTTGTATAACTTGAGTCTCAGCTCTGGAATGATACCACAGGAATGGAAGGAGCATATAACAGTTCCATTGTACAAGGGTAGTGCAAAAACTGATGTGTTTAACTACCAACCTATCAGTATCTCTGTGGTAGTAAAAATTTTGGAGAAGTTGGTAAAAACTTGCAGACAGAAGTGGATTGACAAACCAGCTATTCTCTGCAAGGAGCAGCATAGGTTTACTAAAGAAAGGTCATGTTTTAGCACTTTGCTCATATTTTATAACAATGTTATGGCCGAGTTGAAAGAGGGAATGGATATTATAATGTTGGATTTTTCTAAGCCATTTGATAGGATACCACAAGAAAGGCTGTTGCATAAACTGGAGAATATGGGATTGGAATATAAATTCTTGACTTGGATCAGGGGATGATTGACAGATATCAAAAAGCAGTATACAGTGGGTGTGAATCTGCAGACTTAAGGTGACCAGTGATGTACCTCAGGGTTCAGTCCTTGGGCCATTATTGGTCAATCTATATGTTAATGACATCAGGCAGGGTCTAACATCAGATATGATTGTTTGTCCTGCCTGTCTTTGCCCCATTGGTAATCAGGGATGCTACTGGTATTCAGCACTTACAAAATGATTTGAATAGGCTGGAAATTTTTGGGCAAATGAAAATAACTATCAATTTTAATGTTAGCAAGTATAAAGTTATACACTTTGGCATGAATAAAGTTCCAGCAGCATATTATATTAGTGGGGTTATGCTGCAAGAAACTGAGGCAAGAGATCCTGGCATATTGGTGGGGATAAGAATTTGAAGTTCAAAAGTTGCAAATACAACTCAGAAGATAATTGCAATGTTGAAGCAGACCTTGATATGTAAGGATAAGGAGGTCATTTTGCCTCTTTATAAATCTTTGATAAGAACCTGGATTATTGAGCGCAGATTTGGTCTCCTGGGTTCCAAGGGTTAAAGGATAAAGAAGCTGTGGAAAGGGTGCAAAGAAGAATTACAAAGATTATATCCAGATTATGGGATTTTAGATTATAAGGACAGATTGCGAATATGTGGATTACAGACTGGTGAACAGGAGAAAGAGGGGTGATATGATACAGGTCTATAAACTTTTGAATGGGTATTATAGGATATTGTTTGATGATATTTTTTGTTGGGGGAGAGAACACCGGGACATCCATGGAAGTTTGTTCACAGTCAAAAAAGTGGTAAAAGCTAGGTTTTCCTCCCAGAGAGAGAGAGAGAGAGAGAGCAGTGAATGAATGAAATAGTTTGCCTTTAGTTTGCATCTAGTGTGAATGAGTTTAAGAAAAGGTATGAGAGCTGATTTGGGTGATTTATAGCCTCCCTTGATGAGCCCTTGACTCCCTGGAGGTCTCAGATAATAATAATAATAACTATGCAGTGAGAAATTTATTTATCTGCAGACTGTTATGAAATAATCAGTGAAATCAATTTATAACAAAATGGAGAGGATATAGAACTACTTATTTTTGTAGTGTGTACTGATATTTTATATCTCATGGTCATTCAGTTCCCAAAGAAACTCAGTTGTCTAGATCTGGTCACTTGAGTTTCTTGGGAATGAGGAGGAGGTGGAGAGGATCCAGGGGTGAGTGATCAAGATGGTGGCAGGTCTATGGAATGCACTTTATGATGATAGATTAAAAATTTGTGGCTTAAAGAAATTGATTGATAGGCAGAAAATTAGTAATATGATTGAGACATACAAATTACCGAATGGTTATTATTGGATTGATATAGAGAAAATTTTTCAGAGCTGGTCTGGTTATGGGAGAACTAGGGGTCATCCTTGGGAATTGAGCACAAGTGTGCTCAATTTCCATTCTTTCAGTAGAGAGTCCTTAGAGTGGGAGGCTGATCTAGACCATGTAATCTTCTCTTTCTACTGATAAATGTAGTGATAGAGAATATTTGGTAGTATAGTAATGTGTTCAAAGATTTTCTAGACCAAGTCTCTTACGTCAGTGGGAAGTATTACTCTCTTATTTGATGTAAATATATTAATATATTGATTTCTTTCCATTTCCAAATATGTATACAAGTGTTAATAAATGATTTTTTTTTTTAGATGATATGCTTATAAAGTTATGGAACTGGGAAAAACAGTGGACTTGTACCCAGGTGTTTGAAGGACATACACATTATGTTATGCAGATTGTTATTAATCCAAAAGATAATAATACATTTGCTAGTGCTTCCTTAGACAGGACAGTGAAGGTCAGTGGTAACACATGTATATACTGAAATAAATTAATTTTCATGTCGAATTCATGCTAAAATATAACTTCCTAATATCAGATTTCTGGAATGTATACATACACAGTAATCTACCATTTATCCAACCTTCAAAACTTGGATAATTGAAGTACAATTACAGTGTTCTATCAGAAGGCGATTGACATTCAAGGGTTGTTGTTTTGAGGGGCAAATAAATGGCAGATTACAGTATTTATAATATACAGTAATTTACATGTTGCATGGTTTATTTTAACAGTTCATATTGTACTATAGTGAACACTATTTCAGTGAGTCAGTGTGCTAGTATAAACTGCTGAAGTTTTCACCAAAATCCCATGGAAGCAATATTTTAAGCTCATTATTGTGAACAGCAAAGATTCATAATAATGATGAAACTGTATATTTTTAAAGTGAATACATTGTTATATTCGCAGGAACCAATGCCACCTGGTAAAAATATTTTCTTTTAGCAAGTATTAAATAGGTATTTCATGGATATACAGGGTGACCAAAATTAAAGTTTCCCCGTTTGAGGCCTTGAGGAGCACCCAAGTGATCCAAGTATTGTGAAACTTTGAAGGAATGCATTGTGTGTGTCCTGCAGAAGTGATATCTGAGAGAGAGAGAGAGGAAAAATTAGTTCCAAAATTCAACACCAAAGGTACTGTACCAAATGCAGATGTAGTGATTTTTTCTGTGTGTGTGTGTGTAAGAAGGAGAAAAGCGACACAAGCATAAATAGCACATTTTTAATCATTTTCATTATGCATTCACAGGCTGTACTGTTCAAGATGCTTTCCTTCTCAGTACGCCACAAACTGCATCCTTTGCACAGTGTGCTGATGTTGTGCACATGCTGCGTTATGCTTTCTTTCAGTGCTGGCAATTAGCAGGATGATCCTGATAAACCCTGTCTTTGAAAAATCCCCAGAGCCAGAGGTCACCTTTGGTCAGATCAGGTGAACAAGGCAGCCATGCAGTGGGGAATGCATGGCTGATCACTCTGGCTTCCACAAAATGTTCCCAAAGAACCTCCTGTACAGATCAACTATGTGTGGAGAGTGCCCCATCCTGAATGAAAATGACTGAATCCATGCATGCACAGGCACTGCTGTATCTGTAGCACAAAATTGTTTATCATATCGTGATACCTCTCAGCAGTAAATGAGCAGGTCACAGGACCTGACTGGTAAATGTCATCAAAAGAAGAATGCTCCAATGATAAACAAAGCTGTATACCCACACCAGACACTAACTTTGGGCGAATGCAAAAGAATTTGTTAGATTGCATGTAGGTTTTGCTTAGCCCATACCTAGATTTGTGAGTATTCACAGCTCCATTCAAGTGAAAGTAAGCCTCATCTCCCCCACAAAATCATTCACTCCATGCAGCATACAATTCCACTGAAGCAAGGAATGTTAAAACAAATGTCAGTCAACTTTCAAAGTCCTACAGGTGAAACTCCTGTGTCAGGGTTATCTTGAATGAGTAGAAATGCAGAATCTTCTGAATTTTCCATACAGTTGGGTAAGGCACATCGACGTGTCTTGATTCTGATACAACACATTCACTGCAGGAATCAATGTTGTTATTCACGGCCTACTCCACAATGGCAGTAGCATCTTCATTCACTTTTTGTGAACTGATTGCATTGCGACCTCTGCTAGGTCTACCCCCTCAACTATCCTGTTTCTTCAAAACAACTAATCATTCATCACAGAGCACATGGAGATAGTGGATGGCATTGACATTTGTTGACAAAGGTTGTAGCTAATGGCTACAAACTCCCAAAATTCCAAACAACATTTAAACACTGTAACTGCAATCCCTCTTCAAAGTGGAGAATGCTCAAAATCTATCACCATTCCATATATTCAGGTACATCTGAAAAATTGATTGTGATAGATAAACTTGGAGAAGAACAAGTAGGGTTTAGGCCAAATGGAAGATCTCAAAATCAGATTTTCACTTTAAGAAGGGGTGCTTAAGGGGTCAAAGCTGTATAACTGAGAGGAGACCTCCACATAGCCTTTAAAGGAATGCGGAGAACCGACCAGGGCTTCTGACCTAATGTCCAATCCTCACCTTCTCGTGGTGCACCCTGTTGGTTATCTACCTGGATACTGAACGAATGAGGATGGGCTGGCAATTTGGGATTCAGCCGACAAAATTGTATTCTTATTGGTTAAACCAAAATAAAAAATGATGGTACAACATGACAAAATTTAATGCCGGCTGGGGTGTCTCCCGGTTAAACAAGGCCTCCGTTGTTTTCACCAGGGAACCAGGGCGAACAGTGAAAACTCAGCTACTGAAACAAATCTGAAAACAAACCCCAACTTAACATCACCAGAGTTAAAAATCGGTACTCAACATAAGAAGCCTGAATGGCAAAGAAATGGAGCTAGCTGAGGAATTAGGTAAGTACCAGATCGACATAATAGGGGTGACTGAAACAAAAAAGACAAAAACTGGTGAGATCTTTCTTAGCAATAAATAAAAAATGTTATATTCAGGCAATGACAATCAAGGAAAAGAAGGAGTAGCCATAGTATTCAACACAAAATATGAGGCTAATCTTCTTGAATGGCAGTCAGTCTCAAGTAGAGTAATGTGGGCAAATATGAGAATGGGAAACTGGACAATGAGACTTATTTGTGCCTATGGTCCCACAGAAGGTTCTACTAAGGTAGAAGTAGAGGAATTTTTTGAGGCTTTAGAAAAAGCAATTGACACAATGAAAAAGGAAAAGTTAGTCCTTGTTGGGAATCTAAATAGCAGAGTATAAAATGATTGTGAGACATACAAAAATATTTTGGGAAAATTTGGAGAAAAGATCAAAGCTAATAATAATGGCAAATATCTGTTGGATTTCTGCTCAGGACATGGACTGGTTATTACTAACACCATGTTCCAACATAAAAATGTGCACAAATTCACATGGAGAGAAGAGGCAAGGAATAAGAAAAGTCTCATTGACTATGTTATTGTTGATAGTGATGTTGCAGGACCAGAGTGTACAGAGGATTTGAATTTGATTAAATTGAATTACTGTTGTAATAGATGTGGTATGAAGGTGAGCATTAAAAAGACAAAGATAATGAAAATAGGTAGAATTGTTGAAAATGTCAACTGTGTTCTGAACAGGGAACTGTGGAACGAATAAAACATTTCAGCTACTTAGGCACGATTTTTAGTGAAGATGGTAAATTAAATATGGAAATAGACAACAGAATCAACAAAGCTGGTATGGTAGGCAGTCAATTGAATAAATTCATATGGAATAAGAGAGAAATTAGTCGGAACACTAAATTAGCTGTATACAAGACAGTATTCAAACCAGTTTTAACTTATGGATCTGAGAGCTGGGTCTCAGAAATAAAACACTTGACCAAAGACTAGAGACTGCAGATATGAGAGTCCTGTGAAAGATCAGAGGCATGAACAGATGGCATCAATGGCAATATCTTATTAAAAACGAGGATATTAGGAAAGAACTTGACATTGTCAGCATCCAGGAATGTGTTAGCAGAGCTAATCTCAGGTGGTATGGTTACTTAAACAGAATGGGCGAGGAAAGATTAGCAAAACAAGCTTTCTCTGCCAGGTTGGCTGGAAAACGATGCAGAGGAAGACCAAGATATAGGTGGATATATACGGTACAAAGTGCCTTGGACGATAGAAATATAAGATCTGATAATGTTGTAGTCTTGACAAGTAACAGACTGATTTGGAGGAAAATTGTAGATAGGAAGTTAGTAATGATTTTTTATGTAGTACTATCATATCCTGTACACCTCCCTAGAGGGTACATGTCAGGAATTTGATGATGATGATGAATAAATAAAGCTTTGATGGTGTGGTTATATGGAATAAAAGAGAGATATTGACCAGGACACCAAACTAGTAGTAGTATACAAGACAGTATTCAAATCAGTTTTAAGTTATTTATCTAAGAGTTGGGTTAGAAATAAATACTTGTTCAAAGACTAGCAACCATAGACATGAGCATTCTGAGAAAAATTATTGGAGTGAACTGATGTCATCATTAGCAAAATCATATTAAACATGAAGCTATTAGAAAAGAACTTGACATTATTAGCATTCAAGAATCTGTGAGCAATGCTAATCTATGGTGATATGGGTGAGGAAAGGCTAGTAAAACAGGTTTGATGGCAGAAAGGATTATCTTCAAAGACATTGCAGAAGTATCATATTAATGGAGAATTTGTTGCCAGTAGTCAGTGAGTTAAAGTTATGGGACAGTGAAGTTAAGGACATCATTGCTAAGTCTTTGCGTTGAATAAATGCACTGTTGAAGAGAACACTAACATATAAAAAAAAAAAAAAAAAAAGAAAGAAAGTTATTCTCCCACTTTTTAAGTCTTTGATAAAATCATATCTGTATTACTGCATACAGATATTTATCTGGTTCCAAAAAGATAAGGTGATGATTGAAAGGATTCAGCAGTGAGTAACCAAAGTGATCCTGTACACCCTTTGAGAGTACTTATCAGGAACTCGATGATGTAACCAGGATAACTTGCCTATGGAATTGTGCATATGATGACGTGTTGAAAAGATGTATCTTCGAAGTTTGAGGAATAGATGGAGGAGAGGAGATATACCTCTCTACTTTTTCCTTACTAACTTGTATACAGATTAGTAAGGAGAAAGTTTAAACATAAGTGAGATTTTGCACTTTATGGATGGTGAGGCAGATCTTGAGATCATCCCCAGAACCTAGTTGAGAGGGGAAGCATGTGAGGTTCTTGTTCTCTAGTAGCATGAAGTGAATATGAGTGAACTAATGTTGTATGTTTTGAGTGCATCTTCAAAGAGATTGAAAGTTTATTTACTTGGTTATACTATAAATTAAAGATGCCAAGATATATTCCTGGTTTAATCCTTTATTCAAGTGTAAGCAAAGTTTGTATGTGAAGTATCTTTACAACGGGATATATATAGAGGCTAATAACTTCAAATTAGTTGCCTTGGTATTCCATAATGCAAAGCACACCTTCTTTTGGATGTGTATAATGACCAAATGAAAAAACTTTCAACATCTATCTCTGATTCTGAGTATTTTAATAATAAGTTGATCACTTTTCACTACTTGTATATGAGGAAATAGATGGCTTCTGCATTACTTCAACCTTGGTTAAAACCAGTCTGGGTGGTGGCTCTTCCCATAATAATAATGTATTATGTGAAGAGCCACCACCCAGACCAGTTTCAACCTTTATTGAGGTCTCACCTGTGGTAGCCAGACTCAGGAGAGATACCAGGGTTGAAGTAATGCAGAAGTCATATGTTTCCCATATACAAGTAGTGAAAAGGTGTATCACCTTATTATTAAAATACTCTGAATCGGAGATAGATGGTGAAAGATTTTTCAGTTGATTATGTTATGAATAAATTAAAGATGTCAAGAAATTATATTCTTGGTTTAATCCTTTATGCAAGTGTAAGCAAATTAAAGTTTGCGTGCTGGGTAGTGGTCCTTCCCATAATGCATAGTATTATACATGTCTGAAGGGAGGGGGGAATGCTCTGCATACTAGGATACTAAGGTAATTGATGTGAAGTCATTAGTCTCTAGGTAACTCAATCGTGAAGATACTTTATGTGCAAACTTTCTTTGCTTATACTTGGATAAAGGATTAAACCAAAAATATAATGGAAAGATGCAAGGTGTGTAAGTACGGGTGTCTAAATAGGCCCTGAGGAGTGTTTGGACTCCTTGGAGGAATATTCGTAATAATTATTCATGTGCATGGCATGTACATATATTCATAAGATGCTCAGTGAGAAGTGAAAATTCCAGTGTTGGTATCCTCTAATTGTTAGTTAAGGTTGTGTAATTTACAATAAATCTACAATCCAATTAATAAATAAAATTCTGGAAAATAATTAAATAATTCTGAATCAGTCATAGAATAATTTTGTTATTGATTGATTTCTTTTAAAAATAAAACAGCCCAAGAATTTCTATTTTTAGGTGTGGCAGCTTGGATCAAGTTCTCCTAACTTCACTTTAGAAGGTCATGAAAAAGGAGTTAATTGTGTAGATTATTATCATGGAGGAGATAAACCATACTTGATTTCTGGTGCAGATGACAGACTTGTTAAGATTTGGGACTATCAGGTAAAAAAAAAAAAAAAAAAAAAAAACCCTCAGTTTCTCTCTGAATAATCACTTGAAACCATTGTGTGTATGGTTGGGAAACATGAAACAAGTCATCCAACCTAGGTGACACGTTCTTGGATCTTTTCAATAGGAAAATGTTTCATTAATACTGAACAACAAAAGAAAAAAAAAATTTATTTTGTTGTTCATTGTATTTTGTTTTCTTAGGAGAATGACATTGCCTTAATAAATTTTTCATTGCTAATTTAAATCACTTTTGTTTTTCCTGCGATGCAGTGCTCTTGAAAAATTCCATTTGTAGCATATCAGAAATGTGGAGGAAATTAATAATGCAAGATCAATATTTTATTTTCTGTGCCATTAAACTCTGTGGGATTACTATTATCAGATGATTCACTTGTACTACTGCCTCATGTTTGCATATACTTGCATATCATATATATATATATATTGGTGTGGGTGTATATAGTATGCTTTTGTTTTTATTTTTATTTTTTTTAACCATAAACATTTTTTCACATAAGTTTCTCCTGTCAAAAAAAGTTTCTTAAGATTAAAGGCTGCTTTCGTTTAAAAAGGTATAAATGCTGGTAGTTCTTTTTGTTACATTAATCACCCAAAAGTTTTTAGTATTTGATGTTTTTCTTCATAAAATTAGAACCAATTAAAAGCATCAGTGTTATATTCCATATTAAAAGCTATTGTAGTCTGTATTATGATTATTTACATGTCAGTGCTAGATAAATGGAAGGAGATCCCAACTAATAACAGGAACTGTGTTTTGCCCCATTACTAGGTATCCACCTGGATGTTAAATGAACAAGGAATGATCACAATACTAACCAAATGGTATTCTGTATTGTCTGAGCTATGTAGGGATATAATAGTAGAACATGAACAAATATCATAATGACTGGGCATTGCCTAATTAAATAAGAACCCTTCTGATTTTGCTAGTGAACTAGGACAAACAGTAAAAAGCTAGCTACTAAAACAGTCATATTCTCTAGAATTGAATAGGTGCTATCGATATAAAAACATCACTGGAAGAAGAAAAAATGTATAGCAAAGAGAAGAATTATAGAAATACGACATTGACATAATTGGAATTACTCATCAATTTCCTGATATATACTCTCAAGGGGTCAGCACTATGCGATTACTTTTACTTTATTATTAATCTATTAACAGTCTTCTCTCAAATTAGTCTGTGTCTCTTGTCAGCACTCCAATATTGTCATATTTAACATTTCGTTCTTCTAAAGCACCTCTGACTGAATCAGTCCACCTAGACCTTGGTGGTCTTCTGCTGGGTCTCTTTCCTGCCATCTTAGCATCAAACATTGTGCCTTTCTTCACCCATTCTGTTGGGTGAAGAAAGGCACAAAAAATAAAGATATTAGAAAGTAACTTGACATTGTTAGCATTCAAGAACAAGTTACTTTCTAATATCTTCATTTTTAATATGATTCTGCCATTGATGACATCTGTCATCATCATCAAATTCCTGCCATGTACCCTCAAGGGGTGTACAGGATATGATAGTACTACATGAAAAATTTACATCATTACTAACTTCCTATCTACAATTTTCCTCCAAATCAGTCTGTTACTTGTCAACACTCCAATATTATCAGATCTTATATTTCTATTGTCTAAGGCACTTTGTACCATATCAATCCACCTATATCTTGGTCTTCCTCTGGGTCGTTTTGCTGCCTACCTGGCAGAGAAAACTTATTTTGCTAATCTTTCCTCGCCCATTCTGTTTAAGTGACCATACCACCTGAGATTAGCTCTGCTAACACATTCCTGGATGCTGACAATGTCAAGTTCTTTCCTAATATCCTCGTTTTTAATATGATATTGCCATTGATGCCATCTGTTCACGCCTCTAATCTTTCTCAGGATTCTCATATCTGCGATCTGTAGTCTTCGATCAAGTGTTTTACTTCTGACCTAGCTCTCAGATCCATAAGTTAAAACTGGTTTGAACACCGTCTTGTATACAGCTAATTTAGTGTTCCGACTAATTTCTCTCTTATTCCATATGAATTTATTCAATTGACTTCCCACCATACCAGCTTTGCTGATTCTGTTGTCTATTTCTATATTTAATTTACCATCTTCAGTAAAAATCGTGCCTAAATAGCTGAAATGTTTTACTTGTTGCACAGGTTCTCCATTCACAACACAGTTGACATTTTCAGTGATTCTGCCTATTTTCATTGTCTTTGTCTTTTTATTGCTGACCTTCATACCATATCTATTACAACAGCTATTCAATTTAGTCAGAGAATCTTGCAGACTTGTAGCGGATTTATTTAGAAGTATAACATCATCCGCATAAAGCAAAGAGCTGACATTAACATCTCCAATTTTGATATCATGTTTAATACCACTTTCCTTCATAATGTGATCCATATAGATAATGAATAACAGAGGGGATAATGTACATCCTTGTTTCACACCAGATTTAACATTAAACCATCTTCCTGTACTTCCTTCAATTCTAACTGCTGACTTACAACTCAAATAAAGACTAAGTATTGCTTGATATAATGCCCCATTCACACCATATAACTGCAGCATATTGAATAGCTTCTCTCTTGGCACCTTGTCATATGCCTTTTCCAGATCGACAAAACTTAAATACAGATCTTTGTTATATTCCCATGCTTTCTCGACTATTTGTCGTAAAGTGAAGATCTGATCCTGACAGCCTCTATTTGGCCTGAATCCAGCTTGTTCTTCACCAAGCTTTTCTTCCACAATTCTTCTCAACTGTTTCTCAAGTATACTTACATAGATCTTGCCAGGAACACTCAGTAAGGAAATACCTCTGTAATTCTCACATTTAGTTTTATTTCCCTTTTTATATATGGGTACTATGAGAGCTGTACTCCAATCATCAGGAATTCGTCCCTCTGTCCAGGCTTTCTGAACTATGCAGTGCAGCCACTGTAAGACTCTTATACCACCATACTTCAGCATTTCTGGTCGAATATCATCTACTCCTGCTGCCTTTCCACATTTCAAGCCTTTGATGGCTTTTCCTACTTCAAGTATGGATATGTATTCCTGACTGCATGCCTGGTCAGTGTTTTTTACCACTGTGCTATTATCACTGCTTGTTTCATTTAGTAGTTTTTCAAAGTAATTACTCCATACTTCAAGGATATCCTTTTCTTCCATTTTCATGTGACCTTTATCATCTCTAGTTCCTTTTACAGCACTCTTTCCTCCATTCTTAAGCTTCTTCAACAACCTCCAGAATATTTTGCCACCTTCTTGATATTTATTTTCTATATTCTTGCCAAAGTCCTCCCATGACTTTTGTTTAGCTAGTTTTACACAGTGTTTAGCATTTTTGCATTTGTCTCTCTATTCTCTAAGAGCACAAGCTGACTTATTTGCCAGGAACTTTTGATATGCTTTCTTCTTTAACTTCCTGTGTCCACCATGGAGTTCTAATTTTTCTATCCTTGCAGACAACTTCACCACATGCCTCTCTGGCAGAATCAATCGATGTTTTCCTCAGAGTTTGCCACTGAATCTCCAAGGTTTGATTCCTGTTCTAAAACTCTTTCATTTTTTCTTCAATAATCTTTGTGTATTTTAATCTACAGTTCATATCTGAGAGCTGCTTAACTTTTATTCGCTTTAAAACTTTCTTACCTGTTATTCTTTTCAATATGAAATTCAATTTTATCCTGCTCAAGACTGAATAGTGATCACTTACAATTTCAAATCCTCTGTACACTCTGGTGTCCTGCACCAGGGAGAAAACATCACTATCAACAATAACATAGTCAATGGGACTTTTCTTATTCCTTGCCTATTCTCTCCATGTGAATTTGTGCACATTTTTATGTTGGAACATGATGTTAGTAATAACCAGTCCATGTCCTGAGCAGAAATCCAACAGATATTTGCCATTATTATTAGCTTTGCTCTTTGGCATCTCTAATTTATAGTATAACCAAGTGAAAAACATTTCAACAAATAATATTTGTATAGTTGAGTCTACTGTTTTACCTGTAAAAGCTCTGAACTTTGATTATTTTTAAAAATTTCCATGAGAGAATATAGATCTTCTACAATGAGTCCTTTGGCTACATGGAAGATTGAGTCTTCCATGGAGTCAAATATTATCAGATGTTGATAATAATTGTTATTCTCTTTGGTATTTTTCTTCTGGTAATTTAATGAAAACTTATCGCAGAAAAAAAAAATTTTACCTCAGTGTAATTTGAAGATGATAATGATAAGCATTTGTCACTTCACAATTTTATGTCAAGTATGAATGAAACCTTTCTGCCACACTAACATTTCAACTGATTGGTTAATTGTATTCATATGAAATTTGTAAATAACATTTCATTTTCTAGTTAATGAATAACTTCAAACCTCCATATGAACATAATGGTAAACTGTTATCAGTATTTTTTATTTTGAAGTTGAAACATTCTTATACTTGAAATTTCTGATGTGTTTACATTGTTTAAGTAAATAACTGGAGAACTACATTATATGTTATGAAGATTATAGCAAATTTTTTAAAATTATTTTTTGGTTTTAGTATAAAGCTTGTGTACAGACTTTAGAAGGACATGCTCAGAATATTTCAGGTGTTAGCTTTCATCCAGAGCTTCCTATTATTATGACAGGCTCAGAGGATGGTAAGTTAAAATTTCTTTTCACAAACGTGTTTCTTTTATGCATTTAGAATAATAAATAAAATATAAACAAAACTAAACATATGATCATTCAGGTGGAAAATTGAATTGGAGGTTGTCTCTCACCAATGACGATATTTTACTTCATGCATATATGGTATATACCATAATTCATTTAATATTTTTGCATATAATTTCTCAGATAGAAGCAGTTGTTGTGGAATCAGTACACTAGATCTATGGGGTGCGTTAAAAGCTTTATCTATATGGTACAAAATTTTTAATTTCTGGTTTAGAATTTTGAGTTTTTGACCTAAATTTTTACAATCTGCACATATTCGCATTAGTTTATTGTGAAGATTTCAAGTAAGTGACATTCATTTAAGCTATTGTAGCCTTTTGAAATTCAAACATTAATCCTAGATTTTTATAATATCATACTCTTCTTGTTTCTTATGTCTCCTATTATTATTTTCGCATGTACTTTTTCGACATCATTTTGTGTTGCTTTATATACACGGTGTGCCCATTAGGTAATGAGATAATAATTATTATATCAAAACAAAGAACTATATTTAGAATTGTCAATTACATAGATTCAAAATAATCTCCCTACAACTCCACACAATATTTACATCTGTCATACAGGTGTTCGAAGGCATTGTGGAAGTCCTGAACAGGAACCTCCTATAGCATTTTGGTCACACTGCATTGGATAAAGTGGGTTTTAAATGACATGTGTCTAAGACGAAACCACTTATGACTTCCAAGCAAAAGCAGCTAGAGTGTGATGATGTAAGCAAAGAATATTGTGGGGTCAAGAGGACTGGAAAAAGGTACTTTTTAGTGATGAAAGTGTGTTTTGTATGTCCCATGGTCATCAAGGAATACATGTTTGGCATCTTAAGCAAGAAGCATTTGATAAAGAATGCATGAAATGTTCAGTGAATTTTGCAATCTCTGTCATTTTAGGGGCTTGTATGACCTCAGAGGGTCCAGGTAGGCTGTGTATTGTGTATGAAAAAGTAAATTCCAAAGTGTGCCAAGAAATTCTTGAGCACTTTGTTATTGGCTTCATAAGATTTATGTGATGGTGATTTCCTTTTTCAGCAAGATTCAGCTTTTTGTCACACTTCCAGGACTACTACTTGGTGGTGTTAAATCGTGAATAAACGAATTCATTAATTAATTGCTTATCATTCCCAATTTAACAAGTTCGCCATTCCCCAAAGACAAAGTGTTAATCAGGAAAGATACTGTTAAGTTAAATAATGTGTTATACTCTAAATCTATAAATTTAACTTACAACTTAAAAGTTAAGAATGTGTATTATTTGACAAATTTTGTACCTTAAACAAATGTCAATGGATCTAGATACTTTGTTTGGAACTTAATCCTATTAATAGTAAAGCTGCCTACAGCAATACACGTGTAACGAATATTGCAAGTCATGCTCATGGTGTGTAGATTGTTCGCCAGATGTATTGACAGCGCTGCACTTCACGCAAAATTAATATCTCGGCCACCAGAGTACTATTTGGCGCTTGTGAGTGATGGTACGATAGCTGATTTGATATGTGAGTATATCCAATGAATGAGAATGTCAGGAGATATAAAAGATTATTACCTGACCTGGGAGCACTCTCTTGTTCCTGACTTTCATCCAAGATGTGTTGTTCCAGATGAATTGCTGATGTTCGTAGCTCAGAGTCCTAGACTCAAGTCATCGTGCTCCAAGACACAAAGTTGATACTTCTGAATTTACTTGACCGAAAACTAAGTCTGAGTAGATGATGCCCGAGAAGCGTTCTGAGAAATCCAATGACATGCAGCTTAATAATCCAGAAATCTGTAGTGATGAAAGATCATGCTGAACAACGAGGAAGCACTCATGCAATGTAATCCCGAAATTGCTGAGTATGCCAGAACTAAAGCGACTGTTGAGGGACACTCATTTTTTCTTCTGAGGAATCTCCCTAGAAGATTGAAGTAATCCACAACCGAGATGTTCCGTAAGTCGTCTGAATGCAGTAAGAGAATTTTGATTCCATTTTGTGACTATATTAACTGTGGGAATGAATAGTGATTATTGTATAGACTATTATGAAAGGAAGTCGAGGCATCAATTTGTTCCTTAAGAACATGTCTAGAACCAGAGAACATTAGATGTAAAATTAATTATCTTGTGGAAATGAGAGATTATGTATTCCATAAGAGATGTTGTGTCTAATCTTGAGATATAACATGTTCCTAGAAAATTCGTTTTAAAAGAGTAAATTAAGAAAGAATTGTTCCTTGTGAACGTGTTATGCCAGTGGGATATTAGTTCTGAATTAAATGTATTATATTATGAAGTTTATGTATGTGAATATCCTGAGAAATATTAAGTGCCCTTAAGAGTTTTGTAATACAGAGTATAGATGTTCAAATTAACGTGCTGAGTTTAAATTGAACAATAGATACATGAAGTATGTAGTTTATACAATAAGTTTTGTCTTATGATAAGGCTTCTTACTTAATGCCAAAAGAACGTTATAGTTTCTGAGTAACGTAGAAGGTTATATCCTAATCATATAATTGTGCTGGGAGATTGAATTGGAGTTTCATATTGTCCTTATATGTGCAACTTAGAATTGAGAGCAGAGATAGAATTGATTCTAATAATAATGTGACTGTATAACTTAATCTAAGGAGAAAGTAAATTGAATGAGTTAATTTATTCTCAGTGTAGATAATATTTTGTATTGTGTTAATTCAGAATAATAAATGTTTTTTTTTTTGTGTAAATTCACTTGCTTGCCTGAATACACCTCACTCTACCATTCGTTAAACTAATCAGATCTTTGCAGGAAAACCAAAAGTAAAGAAGTGACTAATTAACCACAGCCACTTCTGTGCGAGAGAAACTTATGGAGAAATTTAGGGGATTCTTTGCTTAAGGAAGTTGTATGTTATTGTGCTTATTAATTACTTATTCCTTGAAGTTATATTTAATATCATCAAGACATAGAGTGGTGCAGGGTAAAAATAAATATTCTCTATGTTAATAAGGGAATGAGAACCTGTAGAATAATGCAGATAATTTGATGTACTTTCTACTAATGTCTATTAGGCACAATTCCACTTGAAAGTCACTTGAATAAGTAGTGACTGCAATTTATCTTAATGATAGCCATAAGGATAGAAAAAAATTACTAGTTGAGGGACAACAAGACTCCCCAAGAAATTATTGTCAGTTACCTTTAGAAAATAACAATTAGACAGATAAGAGACCCATCAGACCAAGCTAGGGGGATCACAACAATGGCTCAAAGAAAGTCAAATCAATGTAAAGCCTTGGTTGGCAAACTCATTAGATTTAAACCCCATTGAGAATTTGGGGAATTATGAAGAAACTTCTTCAAGAAGTTGCTTCAAGAGACAAAAATGAACTTGTTTTTAGTCTGTAGACCATATGGGCATGTTTTGATAAAAAAAGACTGTTAACCTCTAGTAAATAATATGCCTAATTGTTTAGGAATGGTCATAAAACTAAGGTGATGCAACAAAGTACTAATTATCATGTTTCGCTTTGAATGTAATTTTGTGCATTTATTTTCACATTATTCTAATATTTTGAATTGCATTAAAAATTATTCTTAACAGTTTTCTTATAATTTATATTGCATTTTTATATGTTCACATGGTTATATAATCTACATAGTATGTAGATTTAGATGATGCTTATTCATATTTGCTAATAATTATTTTCTATGCAATAAATTAGAATTGCAAATCATTCAACACATTTTCTTTCATTATTCTAATTTTTCGATTCAGAGGTGTATAATTGTATAATTTCAACTTCCTGTTATTAAACATCCTAGAGGGGGGGGGGAAATGTGTTAACTTACTTTTCAGAAACCCCTCATACTATGAACAAACAGGAAGATCAGACATCCTGCTCATAATTAACTTAATTATTTTCAGCCAATAATTTTTAAACAAACATGCAACCACATCTACAAATAGGATTCAAATTTGGCACATGCACTGTACCATTCTGTTGTTCAGATTCCTGACTGTTGTTCTTCGCTCTCACTGATGATGATGTCTTATGATTCATAAGACAAATCCTTGATAGAATGTTCTGTGGGACCATAGTTATAAGTTTCATTGTTTAATTCCTAGTTTTGAAATTTGTCCACTTAAATTTTTGAAATTGCCTACCAATCAAGTTTATCTTTATGTCGGGTGTTGAATGTCACAGCTCCTTGCTTTTCCTGATTTCTGTTGTCCTCGTATAATATCTTATATATATATATTATTTAGAAGAAAAGAAAACCTCTTAAGAATTTGATATCTACCCAAATCTATATAAGGAATTCTTTTTGGAAAAAAGAATTCCTTATATAGATTTGGACATGGAAAAGTCCAAATGGGGGAACTAATGAAATTGACTTTATAATCAGCAACAGGAAAAACATTTTTCAGGACTATTCTGTTATCAGCTTTCAATTTTGGAAGTGACTGTTATATGGTATGCAACAAGGTTCAAATAATTGCTAAATAGAAAGAAGAAAAATGTTTTGAAGCAGAACATAGGTGTACACAAACTCATCATCATCATCATTATTATTATTATTATTGTGCAGGCACCTGCATAGAGTCCAAAGACTTATCACAGGAGATAAAAACTATTTACAGAATCTTCAAACAAGAGGTCAAACAACTGAATATTTCCTTTAAGATTATTTCTTGTACCATTTATATACAAATTAAACAGTAGTTGTCCTAGCACGGAACCTTGCAGTATACCACAAATCATCTACTTTCACCTAGATTCTGCTCCACTGTATACTACTTTTTGATATCTACCCAACAGTCACCCTCTTATCCACATAACCAGTGTCTTGTCCATTTCCATCTAATTTGTGCAACAGAGTTCCATGTGGTATTCTGTCAAATGCCTTTGCAAAATCTAGCAGCATTGTGTAGCCATTTCCTTTGTCCAGCTCCTGTTACTATTATAAAAAGTTAATAAATTACTAAGGCATGACTGACCCTTCACAAAGCCATGTTGTCCCTCTTAGAGTATGCTGTGCTTATCTGCCCATTCTTGAATTTTCTTTGACCAATTTTTCTAGTGCGTTTACCACTGCTCCTGAGATACTGATTGGTCTATAACTTGCTACTGCAATCTTAGAACTTCTCTTAATCTTAAAAAGAAATATTTCAACATGAACTAAACAGCAGATTTAAAAATCTTAATATAGACAACAGTTCTGATTCATCAGAAAGTAATGACATTATTGCTCAAAACCTTTTGCAATGATCCCTTGAAATAGCTGAAACACAAAATAGAAACAAAGCAGCTTATGAAGAAATGAAACCAGCTGCTAAATTCTGAATAAAATTGAATACACCAAATAGTGTAAAGCAGTCAGAAAACGTAACAAGGAAGATATAGAAAATTCAGTTGTAAACTCATACAAGACAACTGCAGCCTTAAAAAAACAAAAAACAAAAATAGCAATTGATGAACAGCAGTAAACAAATAGTTGTTGCAGTCAAACTACAAAATAGGAATATAACCAGAGATAGATATATTATTGCAAAAAGAATGGAAGAATTTTGCTCAATATTATATCAGGATGACAGAACAATTGACAACTGTGAAATAACTGAAGTGCTACAAATTCTACCAGAAGAAGTTATGTGGAGCATGCAAAATGGGAAAAAATGTAGGTGAGGAAATGATCTATAGAACTTGGCAAAACTTTTTACTCTGTCTGAAGAAAAATTGATAAAGGCATCCCTTATTCTGACACACACACACACACACACACACACAAAAAGTGTTGACAGAATGCTTAGCTCATGGGCTTTGTAATGAATACCAACTACCATTGTGTCTTGGTTTGATTGGTTATGAGAAAGCCTGTGATTTAATAAAACTAATGCAATACTTAAAGCACTACAAAACCATCACACAGAGGAACCATCAAATCAGCATCCAGTAATCCAACAGCAACAATTCATTTCATTGGAAACATTCCCACTTGAAAATCCAGAGAGGTATAAGACAAGGTGACACAATATTTTCAAAACTATTTACGACATGCCTAGAAGAATGGAAAATATTTAAGCCACCTGTGCTCTGCTGAAATAAAACCAGCAAAGACAGTTATCTTTACTTCAAGTACACATGAATTACAGGCACATATCTGTGAACTTCATAATGCTACCAAAACAGCTGGCTTATTTTTATGTTCAGTTGCTATTACCACCAGAAATAATAAAAATTAATGACAATGAAATTGAACGAGTAAAGATGCTGTTAGGTGTTATAGTGTGTGTGTGTGTGTGTGTGTGTGTGTGTGTGTGTGTGTGTGTGTGTGTGTGTGTGTGTGTGTGTGTGTTGCATTGTGTTATTAGCACTTCTGAAAGATAAGTGATTTTTTATTTAACTAGATAATATTAGGTTAACTTATTGTAGTGTTTGTTTTAAACTGGTGTGTGATTGACTAAGTTATGTAGTCCGTAAGTAAACCTAGTATTTTTTTATTATTATTATTTTTTTGTTTTGTTTTGTTTAAATTCAGTATTATTGATATGGCACCAACGCATGGTAAAACAATAGCTGCAAAGACCACGTTGTCAGATTTGAATTTGCAGGATTTTGTGCAGTGTAATGTGTGTGAGATGTATTCATCATGAAAATTAAAGGATATATGGAAGGAAATTGAAACTGGAAAGAGAGAGTGTGTATTAAAGGTTTTATAAGTGAGTGCCTGTTAGGTGACAAGAAAGGAACAAATATTAATATAGTGGGCAGTATCAATGGTAGGATGGAAAATGTCGAAATTAATGTCAAGTGTTCGGTTGTGGAAATAGAGGAGAATAAAATGGACCTAAATAAAGAAAAGCACGCTTGAATTTTATTCTTCATAGGACAAAGTGTCAAATTGAAAAATTGCAGAAGCAGCAAGAGATCAGCAGACTTGAGAAGAGAAAGAAGCAGGTGGTCTGAAGTAATAATAAAGAATGAGCAAACAAAGAAAGCAAGAAACAAAGAGCAAATAAGAAGAAAAACAAGTAAAGGAGAAAATTATGTATGGAGACTCAATTATTAATGAAAGTGTAACAAAATCGCATTTCCCTGGTGCAGAATTTTACAATATTAGTCATGCCATCCGAATGCAAATAGGTAAGGCAAAAGAACTAATTATCTTGGTTGGTACAAATGATTTGAGAGGCGAGAAACATTTTATGAAGGAGGATATAAAGGAGCTGTTAGAAGAAGCAAAACTGAAGAGCAAGAAGGTGAAGATTGTAAGTCTCCTGCCATGCTATGATAGAGGTGAACTGGGGGGGGGGGGGCATTGATAGCAAATGAATCAATATGTAGGTTGTAAAGAAGGAATGATTTTGGATCTGTGGTCTGTATTTAAAGAAGGATTAGCATGATGCTAATGGACTGCATCTAAACGATTTTACTGTTAGGTGTCCAGAGAGAGCTTTGTTTACTGAGTATGCTGAAGTGCAAATTCAGGAAAACTTAAGCAATGAGGATAGCAGGTGAATTTGCGTGAAGGCACCCATGAGGCGAGAGAGTGTGGGAATGACTGCTGAAGAATCTAGTCAATGAATGATATAGGGTAGTCATTTCAGAAAGTAAAGGCAGGCAGGCACCTAAAGGAATGCTGCAGTTTCTATGTACTAATACCAGAAGTATAAGTAACAAGAGGGAAGAGTTTTTGGCATTGGCAAGATTTATCCAAGTATACTTGAGAAACAGTTGAGAAGAATTGTGGAAGAAAAGCTTGGTGAAGAACAAGCTGGATTCAGGCCAAATAGAGGCTGTCGGGATCAAATCTTCACTTTACGACAAATAGTGGAGAAATCATGGGAATATAACAAAGATTTGTATTTAAGTTTTGTCGATTTGGAAAAGGCATATGACAAGGTGCCAAGAGAGAGAAGCTATTCAATACGCTGCAGTTATATGGTGTCAATGGGGCATTATATCAAGCAATACTTAGTCTTTATTTGAGTTGTAAGTCAGCAGTTAGAATTGAAGGAAGTACAGGAAGATGGTTTAATGTTAAATCTGGTGTGATACAAGGATGTACGTTATCCCCTCTGTTATTCATTATCTATATGGATCACGTTATGAAGGAAAGTGGTATTAAACATGATATCAGAATTGGAGATGTTAATGTCAGCTCTTTGCTTTATGTGAATGATGAGGGGGTGCTTAAGGGTCAAAGCTGTATAACTGAGAGGAGACCTCCACATAGCCTTTAAAGGAATGCGGAGAACCGACCAGGGCTTCTGACCTAATGTCCAATCCTCACCTTCTCGTGGTGCACCCTGTTGGGTATCTACTTTGATACTGAACGAACGAGGATGGGCTGGCAATTTGGGATTTAGCCGACCAAATTGTATTCTTATTGGTTAAACCAAAATAAAAAATGATGGTACAACATGACAAAATTTCATGCCGGCTGGGGCGTCGCCCGGTTAAACAAGGCCCCCGTTGTTTTCGCCAGGGAACCAGGGCGAACAGCGAAAAGTCAGCTACTGGAACAAATCTGAAAACAAACCCCAAATCAACATCACCAGAGTTAAAGATTGGTACTATCAACGTAAGAAGCCTGAATGGCAAAGAAATGGAGCTAGCTGAGGAATCAGATAAGTACCAGATCGACATAATAGGGCTGACTGAAACAAAAAAGACCAAAACTGGTGAGATCTTTCTGAGCAATAAATACAAAATGTTATATTCAGGCAATAACAATCAAGGAAAAGAAGGAGTAGCCATAGTATTCAACACAAAATACGAGGCTAATCTTCTTGAATGGCAGTCAGTCTCAAGTAGAGTAATGTGGGCAAATATGAGAATGGGGAACTGGACAATGAGACTTATTTGTGCCTATGGTCCCACAGAAGGTTCTACTAAGGTAGAAGTGGAGGAATTTTTTGAGGCTTTAGAAAAAGCAACTGACACAATGAAAAAGGAAAAGTTGGTCCTTGTTGGGGATCTAAATAGTAGAGTAGGAAATGATTGTGAGACATACAAAAATATTTTGGGAAAATTTGGAGAAAAGAGCAAAGCTAATAATAATGGCAAATATCTGTTGGATTTCTGCTCAGGACATGGACTGGTTATTACTAACACCATGTTCCAACATAAAAATGTGCACAAATTCACATGGAGAGAAGAGGCTAGGAATAAGAAAAGTCTCGTTGACTATGTTATTGTTGATAGTGATGTTTTCTCCCTGGTGCAGGACACCCGAGTGTACAGAGGATTTGAAATTGGAAGTGATCACTATTTAGTCTTGAGCAGGATAAAATTGAATTTCATATTGAAAAGAATAACATGTAAGAAAGTTTTAAAGCGAATAAAAGTTGAGCAGCTCTCAGATGTGAACTGTAGACTAAAATACAGAAAGATTATTGAAAAGAAAATGAAAGAGTTTGAGAACAGGAATCAAACCTTGGAGATTCAGTGGCAAACTCTGAAGGAAACATTGATTGATTCTGCCAGAGAGGCATGTGGTGAGGTTGTGTGCAAAGATAAAAAAATCAGAACTCCCTGGTGGACACAGGAAGTTAAAGAGGCAGTGAAGGAAAAGAAGAAAGCATATCAAAAGTTCCTGGCAAATAAGTCAGCTTTTACTCTTACAGAATACAGAGACAAATGTAAGAAAGCTAAACAGTGTGTAAAACTAGCTAAACAAAAGTCATGGGAGGACTTTGGCAAGAATATAGAAAATAAATATCAAGAAGGTGGCAAAATATTCTGGAGGTTGTTGAAGAAGCTTAGGAATGGAGGAAAGAGTGCTGTAAAAGGAATTAGAGATGATAAAGGTGAAATGAAAACAGGAGAAAAAGATATCCTTGAAGTATGGAGTAATTACTTTGAAAAACTGCTAAATGAAACAAGCAGTGAGACAGCACAGTGATAAAAAAACACTGACCAGGCATGCAGTCAGGAATACATATCCATACTTGAAGTAGAAAAAGCCATCAAAGGCTTGAAATGTGGAAAGGCAGCAGGAGTAGATGATATTCGACCAGAAATGCTGAAGTATGGTGGTATAAGAGTCTTACAGTGGCTGCACTGCATAGTTCAGAAAGCCTGGACAGAGGGACGAATTCCCGATGATTGGAGTAGAGCTCTCATAGTACCCATATATAAAAAGGGAAATAAAACTGAATGTGAGAATTACAGAGGTATTTCCCTACTGAGTGTTCCTGGCAAGATCTATGCAAGTATACTTGAGAAACGGTTGAGAAGAATTGTGGAAGAAAAGCTTGGTGAAGAACAAGCTGGATTCAGGCCAAATAGAGGATGTCAGGATCAGATCTTCACTTTACGACAAATAGTCGAGAAAGTATGGGAATATAACAAAGATCTGTATTTAAGTTTTGTCGATTTGGAAAAGGCATATGACAAGGTGCCAAGGGAGAAGCTATTCAATACGCTGCAGTTATATGGTGTCAATGGAGCATTATATCAAGCAATACTTAGTCTTTATTTGAGTTGTGAGTCAGCAGTTAGAATTGAAGGAAGTACAGGAAGATGGTTTAATGTTAAATTTGGTGTGAGACAAGGATGTACATTATCCCCTCTGTTATTCATTATCTATATGGATCACATTATGAATGAATGTGGTATTAAACCTGATATCAAAATTGGAGATGTTAATGTCAGCTCTTTGCTTTATGTGGATGATGTTATACTTCTAAATAAATCCGCTACAAGTCTGCAAGATTCTCTGACTAAATTGAATAGCTGTTGTAATAGATATGGTATGAAGGTCAGCAATAAAAAGACAAAGACAATGAAAATAGGCAGAATCATTGAAAATGTCAACTGTGTTGTGAATGGAGAACCTGTGGAACAAGTAAAACATTTCAGCTACTTAGGCACAATTTTTACTGAAGATGGTAAACTAAATATAGAAATAGACAACAGAATCAGCAAAGCTGGTATTGTGGGAAGTCAATTGAATAAATTCATATGGAATAAGAAAGAAATTAGTCGGAACACTAAATTAGCTGTATACAAGACTGTGTTCAAACCAATTTTAACTTATGGATCTGAGAGCTGGGTCAGAAGTAAAACACTTGACCAAAGACTAGAGACCGCAGATATGAGAGTCCTGAGAAAGATTAGAGGCGTGAACAGATGGCATCAATGGCAATATCATATTAAAAATGAGGATATTAGGAAAGAACTTGACATTGTCAGCATCCAGGAATGCGTTAGCCGAGCTAATCTCAGATGGTATGGTCACCTAAATAGAATGGGAGAGGAAAGATTAGCAAAACAAGTGTTCTCTGCCAGGTTGGCAGGAAAACGACCCAGAGGAAGACCAAGATATAGGTGGATTGATACGGTACAAAGTGCCTTAGACGATAGAAATATAAGATCTGATAATGTTGGAGTCTTGACAAGTAACAGACTGATTTGGAGGAAAATTGTAGATAGGAAGTTAGTAATGATGTAATTTTTTCATGTAGTACTGTCATCCTGTACACCCCTTGAGGGTACATGGCAGGAATTTGATGATGATGATGAATGATGTTTACATTGTCCACATAAAGCAAAGAGAAGACATTAATGTTGTAATAACAGTTGAATAACTGTTGTAATAGATGTGGTATGAAGGTCAGCAATACAAAGACAATGAAAATAGGCAGAATCGTTGAAAATGTCAACTGCGTTGTGAATGGAGAACCTGTGGAACAAATAAAACATTTCAGCTATTTAGGCACAATTTTTAGTGAAGATGGTAAATTAAATATGGAAATAGACAACAGAATCAACAAAGCTGGTATGGTAGGAAGTCAATTGAATAAGTTCATATGGAATAAGAGAGAAATTAGTCGGAACACTAAATTAGCTGTATACAAGACGGTGTTCAAACCAGTTTTAACTTATGGATCTGAGAGCTAGGTCAGAAGTAAAACACTTGATCGAGGACTACAGATCGCAGATATGAGAATCCTGAAAAAGATTAGAGGTGTGAACAGATGGCATCAATGGCAATATCATATTAAAAACGAGGATATTAGGAAAGAACTTGACATTGTCAGCATCCAGGAATGTGTTAGCAGAGCTAATCTCAGGTGGTATGGTCACTTAAACAGAATGGGCGAGGAAAGATTAGCAAAACAAGTTTTCTCTGCCAGGTTGGCAGCAAAACGACCCAGAGGAAGACCAAGATATAGGTGGATTGATATGGTACAAAGTGCCTTAGACAATAGAAATATAAGATCTGATAATGTTGTAGTGTTGACAAGTAACAGACTGATTTGGAGGAAAATTGTAGATAGGAAGTTAGTAATGATGTAAATTTTTCATGTAGTACTCTCATATCCTGTACACCCCTTAGGGTACATCAGGAATTTGATGATGATGATGATTGTTTTGAAGGTTGTATAAATAGTAGATTACTAGGTTGAGTATAAATTTATAAACAAGCATTAAAATTAAGTTTTATTTCAATGATAATTTTTTTTTTTTTTTTTTTTGCATTTCTTAATGCAGTTGTATATTTTAGTATTACTGAAACAGCCAAGTGAATGAGTAGTGCTGATATAAAAGGAAACTTAAATGGTCGATTTCCTTGCCATGATATTGTGAACTTTAGGGAGTTAAACAGAAATGTTGTATGTTTATGTATATTATTTTGTCTATTTATAGTAGTTTTCTTATGTCATATATCATTATAACATGTTGAACATATAGCAATGCTCTTGCATGAGTTTCGATCTGGATCTTGGTGAGTTCTCATTTCTAAGTGAGAGCTCACCAACATTGATTTAGTGTATCAGAAGATACACTAAATCAAGTGCAGTACACATTGCACTCATGTAGTAACTATCAGAAACTAATTATTGTTTATTTTGAATTAATTTTGGATCTTGGTGAGCTCTTACTTAGAAATGAGAGCTCACCAACATTGGTTTAGTGTAATAAGGGAATAATAACTAGAGAGAGAGAGATGAGAAATAAATAGAAAAGAGAAAACTGCCTGGTTGAATTCTACAATATTCTTTTTTTTTTTTTTCCAACTAGTAAAATAATTGGTACCAATTATTTTGCTAGTTCCATTTCTTTTCATTGATGCTTCCTACTTTGACTTGGGATGTGTTTCTGGATTTCTTCCAGAAGCTGACTTTCCACTGTTGCCCTGGTTCTCTGATGAAAATAATGGGGACCTAGTTTAACTAGGCTGCACCATCTGCCATGAAATTCTGTCAATATGATGCATTCTAAAAAGGAAGCATGCTGCACATTATGAGATAACTGATGTAAAGTCAACAGTCTCTGTTTGCAACTAGCCTTGTCATGAAGATGCATAACATGCAAAATTTGTTCCCTTATGCTTGGGCAGAGGGTTAAATCAAAAATAGAATTTTTTTTTTTTTTTTTTTTTTGTCTACTATAATTTACAGTTTTGCTATCCTTTCATTCTGTTTAACTAACATACGATTTTAGATTATCTTTCCTCACAACTTGCATGTCAACAATGTCAATTTTCTTCTTAACTTCATTTTTTAATGATTCTGCAATTCATACATTTGTTCACTTCCCCACTTTTTCTCCAAACTTTCTTCACTGATATCAGCTGCTTTATTTATAACACCAGCTTTCAGATATATTTGCAGTTCATCATTAAATTTTTGAATCGGCTTCTCATCCTCCTCTTATTCTTTCATTCCTTCTGCCCTTTTATTCTTTTGAACAGCCTTTTCCATACCATGCTCTCCAAGAACTATGGTTTCAGCTGTTCAAGAAATGCATAACGTCGTTCTTCTTTCTCACTAATTGCATTGTACTCTTGTATTATAGGTTTTGTGACCATTTCTATATATGCGGGTTGATGTAATAAAAAAATAAAAAATAAAAAAAAACTATTGAGTGTTATTTTGCCATCCGGATGCAGAAAGGTAAGTCGAAGGAAATGATTGTTTTTGTTGGTACCATTGATTTGGGAGGTGAGAATTGTTCTATAAGGGAGGATGTAAAGGAATTGTTAGAAGAGGTAAAATTAAAGAACGAGAAAGTGGAGACTGTAAATCTCCTGCCACGCTATGATAGAGGTGAACTGAGGAGGAGGGTATTGTTAGCCACTGAATCTATATGTAGATTGTGCAAAAGAAATGATGTAGAATTTGTGGATCTGTGGTTTCTGTTTGATGGAAAGAGGGATTTGTACAATGCAGATGGACTGCATCTGAATGGTTTTGGTGTTAGGTGTCTGGAGAGAGAGAGAGAGAGAGAGAGAGAGAGAGAGAGGGGTCTGTTCACCGAGCATGCTGACATGCAAATTCAGGGAAACTTAAGCAATTAGGATGGAAGCAAGTGAATTTTGTGTGAAGGTACCCGTGAAGCAAATTAGTGTGAGAATGACCAAGTGAGGAATCTAGTTTCTCAAGCAAAAATTTTGAAGAAGGTAGTCAATTCAGAAAGTAAAGGTGTGTGTGTGTGTGGTGGGGGGGGAATAAAGGGATGTTGCCATTTTTATATACTAAAACCAGAAGCATCAGAAATTTTTTTTTGGTTAGTGTAACCTCGCCAAAAGTTATAGGCATTACTGAGACTTGGCTAACAGCAGATGCTGTAGTTACAGGGATAGAATGTGAAGGGTTTAGTATTTTCAGAGAAGATAGAGAAAATAGAAAGTGTGTATGTGTGTGTGTGTGGGGGGTACTGCTGATGATAGCAGATGAATTGCAGCCAAAAAGAATAGGAGACAGGCAGGTGGGGCTGTTCATTTGAAGCAATTTAGTGTGAGATTAAGACCAATAAGGCAAAATATACAGTTGGTTGCTGCTACCAGGAAGTTCCACAGTTGATCTGGAGGACATGCATTGCCAAATTAGTACAAATGAGTACAGGTCAAATGATTATTATGGGGGACTTCAACTATGGAGATATAGACTGGAAGGAAGAAATATCACATGGCAGAAAGGAAATAGAATTTTACTTTCACCCACTGAGAGATATTTCTTAAGGCAGCATGTAATAGAGGGGATTAAGGGTGGGAGTGTATTGGACTTGGTCATAGAATCAGAAGACCTATCCATAACCAATATGACAACATTGCTTCCATTAAGTGAAAGTGACCATGCAGTCATGACTTGGGATATTGTAAAACATGAGGAATATTCTATCAAGAAGGATATTTGTGGAACTACAAGGCAGGTTATTATGACATACTTAGGAAGAAGCTTAAATCTGTACCATGCCATAAAACACTGCAGGGTAAGGATGTTAATAGTGTATGGGATATAGTTAAGGGTCATCTAGAGGACGCAGTATTAAATTACTAAATAACTTAAGGAATGCACAATGTATACTAGAATATAAATTAAATTAAACTTTAATATATATTTCCAATATTTCGGCAACGTCATGCTGCCATCTTCATGGGAACTTAAGATTAAGACACGTGCACACAGGCACTACAAACAGCAAAAAATATTAAATTATATACCTAGGGTAAGGAAGAGTTAATTGGGTAGGAGTTAGGTGGATGAGTAATATCATTAAGCATAAGCTGCAGAAGAAAATGGTGGGTATATAAACAGAAAGATGACCAGCAAACTCATGAACAGTATAAGGTTCAGGCAAGAAAGGTGACCAGCATGGCAAGGAAAGGCAAAATCAGATTATTAGAAGAATTTAGTCAAGCAGGCCAAAGGAAATCCCAAAGAGTTCTTTCGTTATGTGACAAGCGAGAGGGAAGAATAACCTTAATGAATGATGATGGTCATGAGGAGACAGATGCAGATAAAATAGTTGAGTCTTAGTGACCACTTTGCATGCATATATCTTCCTGGTGAGATTACTGCTTTAACCTATTGACAGACACTAATGTGGGAACAGAGGTGGATGAATTGGAGGTTCTGAGGATATTGCAGAATCTCAATTTAAATACATCTGTGGGATTAGATGGGATATCATCTAGGGTTTTTTTTTTGCGAGAATGTGCAAGGGAACTGTTGACTATGTTTAATTTAATTCTCAGCTCTAGTAGAGTTCAAAGGGAGTGGAAAGAGGGCGAAATTATTCCTTTGCATAAGGGAGGTTCTAAGATTACAGTAGCAAATTATAGGCCAATCAATATTTCATGCATGGTGGTAAAAGTACTAGAAAAATTTGTCAAAAAGAGATTTCAAGAATGGTTAGATAAAAATATGATACTGTATGAGGGTCAACATAGCTTTATGAAGGGTCGGTCATGTCTTAGTAATTTACTAACTTTTTATAATGAGTAACAGCTGAGTTGGATAAAGGAAATGGCTACATGGCTACACGATAATTTTGCCAAGGCATTTGACAGAATACCATATGGAACATTGTTACCCAAATTAGAACAAATGGGGATGGATATGGCACTAGTTAAGGGATAAGAGGGTGGCTGCTGGACAGATGTCAAAAATAGTATATGGAAGGATAAGCTTTTCACCTCAGTTCTGCCAGAGGGCAGAACTGAGGTGAAAAGCGGTGACTTGTGTTGGGCCACAAGATTCAGTGCTGGGAAAATTGCTGTTTAATTTTTACATAAATTATGCGAAATTAGGTAGAGTAATAGTTAATCAAGGCAATGTGGAGAGTTTGCAGGAGGATTTAAATAGACTGTCAATAGTATGGGCAGAAGTTAATGGGTGTCAGTTTAATGTCGAGAACTGTAAAGTTATGCATTATGGGATAAATATATTTCAAGCTGTGTATCACATTATTGGCATTGTATACTCCAGGAAATGTATGAAACTAGAAATTTAGGGGTGGTGGTGATAGACAGAGAGTTAAAGTTTAGAGGTTGCTCTGGTAGCCCATGATTACTTGGCTATTGAAGAACACTTGAACAAGTAAAGTAGCTGTTATTCCTCTTTATAAAAGCCTTGATACGCCCACATCTGGATTACTGTGCCCAAGTCTGATTCCCCGGGTTTCTTGGTGATGAGGAAGCGGTGAGAGGATTCATAGGTGAATGACCAAGATAGTGAGTGGCCTTTGGAAAGTTTCTTATGAGGATAGATTGAAAATGTGTGAATTGCAGAAGTTGGTTGATAGGAGAAAAAAGGGGGAAATGGTAGAACCATTTAAGTTGCTTAAATGATTTTACAGAATAGATGCGGGGGTGAAATGTTTCGGCACTTTGCTAGCGGGACCAGAACAGGAGGGGGGGTCATCCCTGGAAGTTGAGTAAAGGAGTTGTCAGTAGGGGTGTGAGGACTAGATTTTTTGCTTGGAGAGTGGTGAATGAGTGGAATGTGTTGCTAGAGTCAGTTGTGAGTGCTTTTTCTGTTAATGGGCTCAAGGAGAGGCGTGATAGAGAGATAGATGTATTGGATAGATTGGGTCTCCTGCGATGAGTCTTCAGACTCCTTGGAGGTGCCTGGATAATAATAATAATAATGTTAGGTAGTGTTACAATTTTAATGTTATGTTTGATCATGTGCTATATGCAAATTAAGAATCGAATTGAATTGAAGTCGTTGTCAGAAAAAAGAACATCTACATTCAGATAAAATATCCATGTTTAAGTGATATTAGGCTATTTTCTGTATGCAAAGGGAGGATGACTGAGTGAGAAAACATCATTATATATTACTATAGCCTTTGTTATTTAATAGTGCTAAGGAAGATTTTGATCGTTTTTATAGTTGTTTTAATTATCTTTTAAAGGTACTGTACGCATATGGCATGCTAACACATATCGTCTTGAAAGTACCCTTAATTACGGTTTAGAAAGGGTATGGACCATTGCTTGTTTGAGAGGTTCGAACAGTGTAGCACTAGGTTATGATGAAGGTAGCATTATTATAAAGGTATGTTTGTTTAAATTTTGATTATTTTTTATGTAATGACGAAAAAAAATGATTAAATTATAATGACTTTATGTTACTGTTTAAACATTTACATTTATAAGATTTTTATGGCTACATCACTCACAGAAGATTGTTGTATTATTTCTTTAGAGGCAAGGTAAATTTCTGGTATCTTTCATCCACTTTGATAAAGATATTCTAAAATTCTCATTAAGATATCCTGCCTTCATGCTAGGTGTTTACCTTAACACATTCACCTGTCCCATTTTCCTGGCAGCTCTATAGTGAGTTAGAAGGGTGTGAAGAGCAAAGTTTGACTGTCGCCTCCTTGTGGTGCCCTCTGGATAATCTAACGACAGCAGCATTTCTTTTTTTCCAATCACGGAGACAAATTTCAGTGATTATAACTAAGGCACAGCCGATGTGACTTTTGATTTGGAAATGTCAGAGTTGAGAAATGAGCAAATCATTTCACTTATTACAAGAAATATTAATATCATCCATTGTAATTTAAATGGCATTGTTCCTCCAGCAAGCAAAGAAAAAACTAAATGAGCTATTACTACTAGCTGACAAACATGATGCTGATAATATTTGCATCCAGGAAACCAAACTTCAACAAACCAGCAGACTAAACATTAAAAACTATGATATCATACAACAAGATTGGCCTATTGACCCAAATAGAGGAGGGCTTCTGACACTAATTCAAAATTGCCATATAAAGCTGTTGAACTAGACATAGTAGCCAAAGTAATTGCAATAGAAGGAATCCAAATACTGGAACCAAGTAAAAGGCCATTAAACATATTCGATTGTTTTCATCCTCTTAACAAACCTGGACCAAATTTTTCCAGCCTATTCCATCTCATTGAAGAAAACTCCATTATCTTAGGAGACATGAATAGCAAACACCTGTTATGGAGTTCTCAGGAAGTAAACTCAAGAGGAGAAAACCGGAGTAAGTTCTTAGATGAAACAGGATTAATAACCGTCAACAGTGGAAAACCCACTTATTTATTTCATTCTTATAGTACAAATGACACCCTATATATATTACTGCAGTGTCTCCAGATCTTCATGACAAAGTTTGGTCTGTGTTGGAACTGGTAGGAAGTGACCATACCCTCAATATTAACTAAGCTGAATCCAAAAATGACCAGACTCACCCAAAAAAGAAAATATCATTGGAACTTCCAAAAGGCAAATTGGGAGATGCAGCAAAGAAAAGTATCCCAAAGGACTATAGGAGAAAAGTTATTTCGAACCACACAAAGGTTTACCAGGAACTTGCCAGTAAAATAACTAAAAGAAATTAATTAGTTAGCATCTTAAAAATTGGAAGCTCTTCAGAAACTAGGATCGAGTACAGTAAAACAAATGCAGAAATGAAATTAAAATAAAATATATTTTAATAATATAATTATAATAATATATTACAAAGAACTAAGTGGCAAGAATTCTGCCACAACTTAAATCCGAACACTTCAGACACCAAACTTTAGAAATTGATTGCTAATTGCTAATTTACAAAGAGACTTACCAAAAACAAGTGAAGCTAACACACTAAAAGACCTGGATGGAAATATCAAAATTGGAGATAGGGAAATCGCAAATACCTTGGCCTTTCACTTTCAAAATATAAGCAAACTAGAGATAAATACTAGCAAAGACCATCAAATGTTAAAACAGGTTCGGCAGAAGAAAAACACTGCAAATTCCCCAAAATATAAAAACAAATTATTTTGTGATCCATTCTCAATTTCTGAATTGAGAGATCTCTTGGAGAGACTAGATATAAATAATGTGGACCAGATGACATACAAGGAATTATATTCTTTAGAGACACATGATGTTATGATTAGGAATTATAGACATGTTAACACGAGAATATTTTAATATTGCCAAATATTTCAGTCTGAAACTAACAGACTATCTTCAGTGGCTACATAGGAACAGTTTTTAACAGGGTGGAATAACAACAATTGATCATTCAAAAGTAGAATGAGCTGCGTGATGTTACATTGCTAAGCATTAAAGAGAGGAAAACTTTCATCAGAGTGGTGATTAATTTATAGGTAATAATTCACAATTTCATATAATAATCTTAATTTATAAATAACATTAGACTAATGTAGGAATTAAAAGTCTCAATTTTCATACATTCAGCACAAGAAATCCGATAAGCCTGGATTGGCTTGGCACGGGATAGAGACAAGCCACAACATCCTCCGGTCCAAGACGTGCCTTCTGCACAGATGTCGCTATAAATTTGAATGCCTATTCAAAGAGAGTGCTGAGGCCTTACTTCAATGCCCTAATTTGAATCGAAATGACTGTATATCCTTATCAAAAATATGGAAAAGTTTAATCAGGATAACACATTAATTTTTTTTTTTTAATTTTAAATTGAGACTTTTAATTCCTACATTAGTCTAATGTTATTTATAAATTAAGATTATTATATGAAATTGTGAATTAATGCCTAATTTAATCATCGCTCTAATGAAATTTTTCCTCTCTTTAATGCTTAGCAATGTAACATCATGCGGCTCGTTCTACTTTTGAATGATCAATTGTTATTATTCCACCTTGTTAAAAACTGTTCCTATATATCCCCATGGAAGATAGTCTGTTAGTTTCAGACTGAAATATTTGAATATTTGTGTTAATGTGTCTATAATTCCTAATACAAGAAATTATGATCAAGCATCTTCCTCGCCTAGCCCTAGATTGCTACTTCATTTATACAACAATAGCCTAAAACAAGGAAAAGTTCCAAAATAAAATAAAACAGCCACACTCATATCAAATTTAAAGCTTAACAACCCTCAAGATCAACCAGGAAGTTATTGCCCAATTTCACTGATGTCAATTCCAGCCAAATTGATGGAAAAAATGTTTGAATTACTATCTGAACAAAAATAGTATACTATCACATTTTCAGGCTGCCTTTAGAAGAAATCACTCAAACTTTTCTGCTTAACCCAGTCAGTTCAGTATAATTTCCTGATCAAATGTACCAAATCCACCAGTGCAGCTTTCATAGATTTTAGCAATGCCTTTGACAAGATATGGAGTCAGAAACTCTTTTCCAAGCTTTGTCATATTGGAATAGAAGGCAATGTCCTAAACTGGATTTATTACTTTCTAAAATAGAACAATTTGAGTTAGAATAAATAATACTTTTTCCAAGAAAGTGAAAATAAGACAAGGACTCTCTCAAGGCAGTATTTTGAGCCGACTTCTTTTTGCCTAAATGACTTAGCTATCTTTCTTTCTTTATTTATATTTTTGTTTGTTTGCTGATGATTTGGTTCTGTTCTCAGCTCATAACAAGTTAGAAACAGCAGAAGGCCTCTTAAAGTCATTGAAAGTTTATCTACATACTGTCAAAACCAAAAAATCAAAATGAATGCTCCTAAATCAGAAATTTGCATATTTATCATTAATAACCACCTCAGAAAGTGGAGACCAAAGATTAAACTAAATAAACAACTAATTATGTTTAATGAAAACTCCAAATACCTTGGAGTTACTCTGGATCCATTATTAAGTTTTAATAAACATATCAACAATGTTGCAGTGAGAACAAAAAGAAGACTAAATATCATGAAAAGTATCTCTGGTAAAGAGTGGGGAGTTGATGCTAAAACCTTAAAATCACATACACCTCTATTATCTGATCCATAATGTAATATGATTTGCCCATCTGGATGCAAACATCACCAACCAGTTTAGACAAGCTTATAAAAATTCAGAAAAATGCAGCTAGAATCATATGTGGACTAAAAAATACAACTCCTGAAAAATGCTGTCCTTTGAAAATTAGGTGTCAAGAAAAATCTTACTAAATTTGTAGAAAAAAGAGCAAATAAGAGAACAAGTGAACCTTTTAAAAACTATTCTGCAATTTTTTATTAAGTTCATAATATGGCGCTAAACAAATATCCAATTGTCTCGTGAATTTTCTCAAGTGCTCCATTGAGGGATCATTATCCGTAAAATAACTTTCTTGCCAAGTCCAATGCTTCTGCTAATTTCTTTAAACTGAATTCTTTAACTGATTCATCACAATCAGAATCTTTGGCAGAACTTTCCCCACCATTTGGTGATGCCATCTTTTAATTGTACCATTCCTTCTCATTTAAATCTGTTTCTCCATCAATTAATTCACTAATTTCGTTTTCAACCATATTGCAAAAGCCCTCTCCACCAAAAATGTGTACGATGTTTATTATACGACGTAGCTCGGCATCCACTGGAGGTACGAAATTTTGTTCCAGAACGGCTTCAGGCCATATTTTTTTCCTGTAAGCATTCAGCGTAGAGGGTTGTAATTCCTTAATGGACAGAGAAATAATTTTTACACAATTCAATATTGAAAACTCTTTCCACGCTTGAGGCAGTGTCATGTTTGGATTAGATTCCATTTTTTCAAAAATTAATTGAAATGTTCGCCAAATATAATATGACTTAAATGTTGATATTATTCCTTGGTCGAGTGGTTGAATAAGTGAAGTAGTATTAGGCGGCAAAAAAGTTATTTTAATATTCGGATGTCTTAAATTTGTTGGGTGGCCTGGTGCGTTATCTAAAATTAGTAGAATTTTGAAGTCCATATTCTTTTTCTTTGTGTAACTTTCTACATACAGTGCAAAACACTTGAACAACCAATTTTCAAAACATCCTAGCTGTAACCCATGCCTTTTTGTTGGCCCATTGATAAGCAGGTAAGGTGGACTTGTTGAGCCCTTTCATCACACGAGGATTTGCAGATCGGTTAACAAACATTGGTTTTGTCATGTAATCACCTGATACATTACTACAAAACAGTAGAGTAATTCTATCTTTGGAAACTTTGAATCCAGGAGCTGATCTTTCATTTTTCGAAATATAGGTGCGTTTTGGCATTTTTTTTCAATATAACCCAGATTCATCTGCATTGAACACCTGGTCTGCACTGTAACCACCTTCTTTAATGATTTTTAAAAGTTCTGCTGGGTATTTCTGGGTAGCTTCAATGTCTGCTGATTTTCCCTGGATTTTAAGATTATACTGTTAAATTGTGAATGAAACTATGTTGTGTAATTTATTTTTTTCATTCACATTTAACATTGCTTATTATGTATTAATCATGATTTGTATAAAAATTAATTATTATTTCTTAATTTAGGATTACTATTTAAATATTTATTCTAAACTTAACCTACTATTAATTTAAGCAATAATATGTGCAGAATTTATAATAACTAAAATATATATATATGATGTAACGAAAAGTATTATTATAATTAATTCTATACGTAATGAAAAGGCTGATTAAATAGCTCAAATATTCTGTTTATTCTTATTTGTGAAAATTTAACGTTATGTAATCACTCATGTAGTAGTAGAGCATTGTATTACATTAGTGAAATGTTTGCGTTTATTTGTTGTCATGGAGACGCATGAAATAAACAAGCACGAGTCGAATAGAGCGTGACCTTCGGACTGAAAGGAGAGGAAAGATATTATATATAAAAGAGAAAAGATTTTGAATTAGAAAAGAGAGGAAGTTTTTGCGGAGTGGGAAGGAAGGTAGGATACAAGCAAAAGAAGTGGAAGAAAATTATAAGTTCTCTAGGGCAAAAGAAATTCATGAGAATAGTGTTTAGAAGTGAGCCAAAACATAGTGAATCATATACTTAGCTGCAAGTGAAGTCAGCTGTGTTGTAAAGGAAAATTAATGCCGTATCCGGATAAATAAAGAACTGGACATTCAATGCAAAATTCTGATTAGTTCCAGTTAGTCTAGGATTACGTCTTAATTCTATGTTGCCCTGAGAAGAATTATATTGAAATTAACTAGTTTGAGAAAAGTAAACAAGGAAGGATATCAGTGCCTTATTGATGTGTTTTTGTTTTTTTTTGAGTAGTGAAGCGCAATTAACAATAGTTCAGTTAAATCGTTGGAGAATTTTTATTAACGTGTTCTGCTAACTTAAATAAGTTAATTCATAAGTGTGCTCACAATTAATAGATGTATTGAAGATTGTATCTGGTAAGAGTAGTCATACTTGTTTGTTTATTCTAACATTAACATATCTTCGAAGTTCAAAGTCTGAAATAAGATTGCTTGGAATATTGTCTACCTTGATTAGTGCTTCCTGGAATTTAAACATTAAGTACAGCTGATAGATATGTGGAGACTGATTAAATAAGAAGTTTTGTTTTATTAACTTGAGTTAAGAAAGCTAGTGATTTTGAAGCTGTGAATTGTATGTGAAAGTTTAGAACATTGAATTGGCATGAGTGACTTAGCAAGATGTATTAAGTTGATTGTATTGTTTCATTTTAAAGCAGAATTCTTGTATTTGTTATATATATCATATATTAAATGTTTTATTTTGTTAATCTGAATATTGTGTTTGCCTGAATTCCCTTTTATTGCACTGTTCATAAATATTCGAATCTTGCAGGAACCCCAAGTAGAATAGTAAATAATTCGGCCTAAATAAATGAGGAGACTGCTAACTTAATTAAGAATTGATCCTACTATTTTATATAGACTAATCTAAAAATAGGGTGGTGCAGTATAATTATAAATTTCTCTACTTTTGGATCGGTGATCAATTTGCAATTAGTTGTTATATTGATAAGAGTGACTTGAACCAAGATGGCGGATTTAGAACATAACATGAAAATAGAACGTCATGACAATACAAAGAAAACAGCTTTTTAAAGTTTTCGAACCAACCCTTACTGGCACAAAAATCCATGCTGAGAGATTTCTTCTGAAGAATCTTGATCAAGTTCTTTTAAATGTATATAAACTTTGAGAGCTTTTTGCTTAATAAGGTGTCCATCCAAAGGAATTTTCTTTTGAGTGCAATCTTCTGTCAAAATTAGAGATTTCTCCATTTTTCTATTAGAATATCGTGAACATGAGCAACGCACTGTGCACTTACCATCGACCCAGCAATAAACACTTTCTCGGATTTTATGTTCATTTTGTTTGATTGTTCGAATTGTTGATTCATTTAAATTCAGATTCGTCCTTGCAAAAGCTCCTGGTTTTTCTCCAATTTTCAACTGATCCAAGATTTTAATTTTTTCTTTGAGAGAAATGATTTTCCTCTTCAATGTTGGTTTTTTCCCTTTAGTGGCCATTACAATAAAAATAAACTTTTGCATAAAAAAAGCATTACATATATATGTAACTCACCAGAAAATAAACTGCTCAACTTGAGAATAACACACTTATGATTTTAAATGCTCTTTCCTGGCAGAAAACGAAGACAATTTTCAATAATAAACACTTTACAGTAAACCCTAGATGGCGAACCTATGGCACTCGTGCCAGAGGTGGCATGTCTGAGAATTTTGCTGGCATGTCAACGATTTACAGGTGATATCCTTTTATACGCTTATAAATTATTCAAGTTTTTTTTAATTGTTACAATACGTACTATCTGAATTTTGTTTTACACAAGACAGCACCTATAAAGACTTGCATATGATTGGTGCGGTATTAACAAAAGATCGTGCAACCCAAAGACAAAAGCAACTGACAAGTGTTGAGTTGAAATGTTAATTCTCTTCAATCGAATTCCATAACATCTGAAACTGTCATAACAACATTCACTATTAGTCGTGTGGACAGACTTATGTGTTCGTCGAACATGTTGTTTATTATTTTAACGGTATAATAGAACACAGAAACTAAGTAAATAATTGATTTATTAACTTGATGCTGATATTTCGCTGGTATTATAACCTTTTAACCTGAACTGACTCACTTACGCCACACCTTCTTGGCCAACGGCTACAATCCACAAAAAATAAACAAAATACTAAACACTCCTAAGAAACCCCTCCCACCATCCACCACAGAGAACTACAACAAAATAGTCACCATCCCTTACATCAAAGGCACATCCGAAAAGATCTCAAGAATTCTCATTAAACATAAACTACGCACTACATTCAGACCATGTAGCAAATTAGCCACCCTCATCCGCTCACCCAAGGACAGCATTCCTCCTTTATCACATCCAGGAGTCTACCAAGTACCCTACTCATGCAATCAAGCCTACTACGGTCAAACAGGAAGAACTGTGAATATCCGCATCAGCGAACATAAACGATACGTCCGGAAATATCATTATGGGAAGTCGGGCCTAGCAGACCATGCTCTGGATACCCCTGCACACAGGATCAACTGGAAAAACACAAAAGTACTACACAGAAACCCATATAAATCAGAGAGATTGTTCTTAGAGGCGACAGAAGCCCTAAAACACACTCCAAATCTCAACAAATATGGCTGTATTAACTTGCCGAAGATCTGGGAGACAGTCATATTAAGGAAAAACTAGCACTTTTCTAGGACTCTAGCAATATATGATAGCGTTTTTTTTTTTTTTTCTCAGATAGAGGGCGCCAAAATCAGGACTCTAGTCTTTGTGTTGCTGCTACAATTTTGTTAATGTACACCATGTTGTTTTAGTCTCGCGTATTGTGACAAACAGTGTTTTTGTGCTCTGAAGATGCTGGTTATAATACCAGCGAAATATCAGCATCAAGTTAATAAATCAATTATTTACTTAGTTTCTGTGTTCTATTATACCGTTAAAATAATAAACAACATTCACTATTAGTTTTAACACATTCACAACAATGTGTCATTTATCGTTCTGATGGAACTTCTCATTATTGACTGGCTTAACTCACACAAACGTTTCAACCCTTGGTTGAATTTTATGGCTTCTTGTTTGCGTTTGAGGTGGCAGGTGAACTCACACATTCATTATATGGCATGTTTCTTGGTAGTCTTTTATTTTAAGTTAGCCTTTGTGATCTGTCATAATGACATCAAGAATTTCAAATGCAATAAAAGGACAATAGTTTTTAGTTAGATACTGTGTTTCGGTGCAACATATGATATTGCTTAAGTCTATACAGCATAGTTTCTGTGAGAGAGGACATGTGATTTATTAGTTCACACCGTTTTTATTCCATCTGTCTCTAATTGCACTATTTGTTGAAAAAGTATCAAATTTAATTTATTGTATCATTCAGTGATACAATAAAACTAAATTTGATACTTTTAACTACTTGAGCAATACAGGCAAACACAAATTTAACAAAGATAAAATTTGATTTTTAAGTCCTACGGTGAAAAACATGAAAAAAAAAAAATAAAGGGTTACTAGAAATTGTAGACCGCGTTATATCGAAACCGCATGAACAAGGGATACTACAATTTGTAGACTGCATTATATCGAAACCGCGTTGCATAAGTACCATGTTATACGAGGGTTACCTGTATGTATATATATATGTATGTATATACAGGGTGTTCGGGATAAATTTGACATATTTATAATTAATTATATTTTTCCGTAAGTTACATGTATTAACACACACTTCTCTTCATTTAAAAGTTTGGACCCTTCTTCATTCATATACAAGATGTCAGAAAGGATGGATAGCTGGAACCCACCTGAATCATGGAAGAGAATAACTTGTATCATGATGATTCGTGCCCGCCATCAAAATAAGGATATTACGACTGCTGCCCAATGCTCCCTGAATACAGTAAAAACAATCAGGCATGAACTAGAGACTTGCAATGGTGACTACGAGGATGTAGCAAGAAGAAAGATCCCTAGCAGACGATCTGATTGCGTTCGTACAGCAGAATTCCTCGCAAATCTGCAGGAACAGGTGTTGAAGAACCCTGGCATTGGAATTCGGGCTTTGTTCGTGGAGTTGCTAACTGTAGTCAAGCCCTGGATAACAAGGGTAGCCAATGTAAGCCGTATGTATGGCAGCAGGATTCGGCCCCTTGCCACACCTCTGGGAAAAGTCAAAAATGGTTGTCTGAAAATTTCTACGACTTCACCAGTCCAAATGTTTGGCCTCCAAACTCCCCAGACCTTAACCCCATGGATTATTTTGTATGGGGCGCAGTTGAAAAAGACACCAATCGACTTCCAGTAATACAAAAGCCCAGTTAATGGATAAAATTAAAACAGTTTTTGCGGCCCTTCCCAGGGAGACTGTAGCATCAGCTTGTTCGAGGTTCCGAAGCAGAATTGAAGCTGTGATCGATGCTAATGGTGGTTATTTTGAGTAAATCTTGTTGATAGTATTGTAATTAACTCTGCCTGTAATGTTTTTTTGTCAATTCATTAAATTTAATAGATACAAAGAAGATTTTCTTTTTCCTTACGAAACTGTCAAATTTATCCCGAACACCCTGTATATATATGTATGTGTGTGTGTATATATATATATATATATTCTCAGACAATGTATAGCCAACACCCTGCATTTATGCTACCTGTTGCAGGTCCATTATATGTTATGGTGCTTTTGTCTGACTTAATTATAGGTTCTCAAACTAGTCTGTGAGATGAAGAACCTGCTGAGTTATGCCCCATCTGAGGTTATCTTATTTTATATGAGATATCACCTAACATAGCCTTCAGAAGTAGAAACTGCATTTTTATTCTGAAGAAATGAACCTTATGTCACTGTGGTGAGAACCAAAAGTTGCGTTATCTGCCCAACTATGCTACGATGTGTGTGTGTGTGTGTGTGTGTGTGTGTGTGTGTGTGTGTGTGTGTGTGTGTGTGTGTGTGTGTGTAAATATATAAGAAGTAGTTATCCTGAATTTTCCTGAAAATGTCCTTACCATTTATTTATTTATATATTTTAGCTTTTTTAGATATATAATTTATAATTTTTTCAGTTTATCATGTTTTTAAATTCTTTTCTTGATAATCCTACCTCCAAAAGGTTGGAAATGCATAGCACAGTAGTACTGTGGATGGACTAAGACCTAGATAATTTAGAATGCTGCTGCAAAGACTAAGCATGACACTTTAAGCTACATCTGCAGGATGGGTTTCATAGAGGGCAGTGAAAATAATATCTCAACAACTTTCACAAGCATCCATACCACAACCAAATGAGATTCAAACCTGTGGCTTATTTGTTGCAAATTGGATATGTCCAACCAGGGCAGCAACTCTAGTATATTATAATTCATCTCTCAATGATGAACTGCTTTCATAGTTGCTGAAAATGGCCTTAAACACTTAGTATGAAACTCATGAAGTGCTCAGCTGCATGATTGGAATGTAATTTACCTTTAGTTGTATTCCAACCAAATGGAGAGAAGAGGCAAGGAATAAGAAAAGTTTCATTGACTAAGTCATTGTTGATAGTGATGTCAGAAGATTTGAAATTGGAAGTGATCACCATTTAGTCTTGAGCAGGATTCAATGGCAAGCCCTGAAAAAAACATTGATTGATTCAGCCAGAGAGGCATGTGGTGAGGTTTCTATCTACAAGTATAGAAAAATCAGAACTCAATAGTGGACACAGGAAGTTAAAGAGGCAGCGAAGGAAATGAAGAAAGCATATCAAACGTTCCTGGCAAATAAGTCAGCTTGTGCTCTTAGAGAATACAGAGACAAATGTAAGAAAGCTAAATTAAAACTGGCTAAATAAAAGTCGCAGGAAGACTTTGGTAAGAACATAGAAAATAAATATCAAGAAGATGGCAAGATATTCTGGAGGTTGTTGAAAAAATTCAAAAATGGAAGAAAGAGTGCTGTGAAAGGAATGAGAGATGATAAAGATGACATGAAAACTGGAGAAAAAGATATCGTTAGTATATGGAGTAATTACTTCAAAAAATTGCTAAATGTAACAATCAGTGACAGCACAGTGGAAAAAACACTGCCCAGGCATGCAGTCAGGAATACATATCCATACTTGAAGTAGTCATCAAAAGCCTGAAATGTGGAAAGGCAACTGGAATAAATGATATTCGACCAGAAATGCTAGAGTATGGAGGTATAAAAGTCTTACAGTGGCTGCACTGCATAGTTCAGAAGGCCTGGACAGAGGTATGAATTCCAGATGATTGCAGTAGAGCTCTCACATTCAAATAAAATTGAATGTGAGAATTACAGAGGTATTTCTCTACTGAGTGCCTGATAAGATTTATGCAAGTATACTTGAGAAATGGTTGAGAAGGATTGTGGTAGAAGTTTGGTAGACAAGCTGGATTCAGGATAAATAGATGCTATCCGGATCATATTTTCACTTTACAATGAATAGTTGAGAAATCATGGTAATATAACAAAGATCTGTATTTAAGGTATTATTTCTGGGAAATTTCCCATGTTACTCCTCTAAAATAAACTATTATTTTTATGGCTAATATAGCCTACTTTCGTTTAGGAGTGCCCCTTTTTTACAATGTCATTGGCTTTTTACTCAAATCTTAAGGCATTACTGATGTGTTATAAAACTAATGTATGAAGAATAATATAGGAATAAAATTCGGATATACCTTTTTTTGGATGTTATTGGCTGTCTTCTTATCCCAGCGATATCCATTCTTCTGCTGTTAAGCTCTTAAAGGAAAGAGTTTTGGGAAAGTAGGGGTAAAGTAATGTGGGAGAATTATTTGAAAAAAAAACAGTTTTTTTATATGTATAATATTATTATTAAAGGTGGGTAGAGAGTGTTTGGGTGGGGAAGTGAAGGATCTAAAAATAGAAACCATTTTTTGGGGATGAGAAAGGATTGATGGGAAAAGGTCAGAGGTGGGAGTAACGGGGGTGTGAGCCGTTTCAACAGTGCATTGTCTTCAGAAGTGGAGGCTATGTCATGTCAGCTCGGTGTTTCTGTCTTTGGTGTGCTTGCATTATCTCCTTTTGGGTTGGAGTTGTGACCCAATTTTTATGTTATGGAGCTTCCAACTCCCGGAGATTATGTAGGGTCGGTGGATGTTTATTGATTTTTCATCATATTTTATGGCTATCGTTTCCGATATTCTAAGCATTGTTTCGTTGTCTTGTATGTCTAATATTATGGCCTTGTCGATGGTATGTTTCTGTTCAAGAGCATGGACTGCTATTTCTGTTTTTCCTGTACTTTGTATTCTGTTTTTCTTTTTGTTGTTGCATTTTTTATTGTTTAAATGTTCTGGAATAGGGATGTTACAATCACGAAAGTGTTCTTGTAGTCTTGCCCATAAAGACCCGATAGTAGACATCTCGTCTTTATGGGCAAGACTACAAGAATGGCATTATTCTTGTAGTCTTGGGGCATTATATCAAGCAATACTTAGTCTTTATTTGAGTTGTAGGTCAGCAGTTAGAATTGAAGAAAGTACAGGAAGATGGTTTAATGTTAAATCTGGTGTGAGACAAGGATGTACATTATCCCCTCTGTTATTCATTATCTATATGGATCACATTATGAAGGAAAGTGTAAACCTGATATCAAAATTGGAGATGTTAATCTCAGCTCTTTGCTTTATGCTGGTGATGCTATACTTCTAAATAAATCCGCTACAAGTCTGCAAGATTCCCTGACTAAATTGAATAACTGTTGTGATAGATTTGGTATTGTAGGTCAGCAATAACAAGACAAAGACAATGAAAATAGGTAGAAGCATTGAAAATATCAACTGCATTGTGAATGGACAACTTGTGGAACAAGTAAAACATTTCAGCTACTTGGGCACAAGTTTTAGTGAAGATGGTAAATTAAACATGGAAATAGACAACAGAATCAGCAAAGCTGGTATGGTTCGAGGTCAACTGAATAAATGTATATGGAATAAGAGAGAAATTAGTCAAAACACTAAATTAGCTGTATAGAAGACAGTGTTGAAACCAATTTTAACTTATGGATCTGAGGGCTCAGTTAGAAGTAAAACACTTGACCAAAGACTAGAGACTGCAGATATGAGAGTCCTGAGAAAGATTAGAAGTATGAACAGATGTCATTAGTGGCAATATCATATTAAAAACGAGGATATTAGGAAAGAACTTGACATTGTTAGTTCAAAGATGTGTTAGTATAGCTAATCTCAGGTGGTATGGTCACTTAAACGGAATGCGAGAGGAAAGATTAGCAAAACAAGTGTTCTTTGTCAGATTGGCAGGGGTTAATGTAAATTTTGCATGTAGTACTATCATATCCTGTATGATATGATATCCCTTGAGGGTACACATGTCAGAAATTTGATGATATGATGATGTTCCATGATACATAGCATGAATGTTATGTATTGTTCTGCTATTAGGCAGACAGTGCTAGATGTTGGGATTTTTGGTAAGTTCTTTTTGAAAGTGTTTAGTGAGAATTGAATCATTCTTTCTGCATTATTACAAAAATAAAAGAGATGGTAGTTCTGGTAGGTACTAATAATTTAAGTAGCGACAAATATAATAAGAGAAAAGATATCATTGTTGGAAAAAGCGAGAAAAAAAATGTGAGAGAGAGAGAGAGTAAAAATTGTCGGTTTGCTACCCAGATATGATAGTACCAAGTTAAGAAGGAGGGCAGTGATAGCAAATGATTTCACGAGTAGGCTGTGTAGAAGAAATGGATGAGAGTTTTTGTTGTGTACAGTGATTTTGATGGGAGAAAAGACGTAAGAGCAATGGCCTGCACTTGAATTCATTTGGCATTAGGAGCCTGGAAAAATTACTTCTTTTATGAGATGCAGAGAGTCAGGGAAACTAAATCATCAAGGGAGAAATGGGAAAAATATGAGTAAAAGTTTTGCTTTGGTATGCAAACATGATAAAGATATGAATGTCTTCAAACATGGTTATGCTATGTGGCAAAGGGGTGGAAAAATATGCTTTGGGTTTGAACCTTTTAAGTATATCATCTGGGTGAGGGAAAAGAGAAAGTTCTATAACAAGGCCAAATAGATTGCATATCTAATTATAAGTATAGGCCAGGTGATGATTTATTATGTTGATACACAAATGCCAGGAGCATCAGAACAAAAGAGGTTGAGTTTGTTGCTTTATTGAATATGATGTGGCCTATGATTGTTGGCATTATGGAAACCTGGCTATCAGAATCAGATATAGTAACTGGGATCGAGTGTAATGGGTATACTATTTTTAGGAATGACAGAATAGATAGGAGAGGAATACTGTTAATGATATCAGATGACGTAAGTCCAGTTAGGGTAGAAACGCAAGAAAACAATGTCCCATGTAGCAATGAATTGAGTCTATCTGGTGTGAAGTGGAGGCTAACGAAATGAAATATATGGTGGGTGTTGCTACAGACCTGGCTGATCAGTTGCAGGGGATGAAGAAATGCATCACCAATTTAGCCTTATGGGTACCAAATGAGTGATCATTATGGGTGACTTTAATTTTCCAAACATTGATTGGGTTGCTGAAAAATCTCATGATAAGAAAGAAGAGGAATTTGTTGAACAATTGTGAGACAACTTTCTCAGGCAGCATGTGAAAGAAGGAACTCGGGGTCAAAGAGTGTTGGATTTTCTCATAGCATCAGAAGGAGTCCCTGTTAAGAATATGGCTATTTTACCACTACTTAGTGACAATGATCTTGCTGTGCTTTCTTGGAAAGTATCTAATTTTATTGATGCTCCGATTAGAACAGTTTACATGTTGAACTACAAAGCTGCAAATTATGATCAACTTCGGAGAATACTCTGGGATCATGGTATCAGTTACTGAATGGGAAAATGTCAGCAATGCATGAGAGAGAATCTTTGAAAAAATGCTTAAATGAGGTGGTATCTGAATATATCTCTACTGTTTGAAGAATAAATAGGTTAGGAGTGAAATGGATGTCCAACCTTATTGAGCAAGAGATCCACAAGAAGATGTGGAAAGAATATTGTGAGAATAAGAATGAGAGGAGTTATGAAATATATAAAGCTCATGCCAGAAAAATAATGAGTATTGTATGGAAAGCTAAATTGGAGTATGAAAAGAAATTGGCCATGCAAGCTAAAGGCAATCCAAAAGAATTTTATCTCTATGCTGCAAGCAAAACAAAGAATGAATGTGAAAGAATAACTTTATTGAATGCAGATGGTACTCTAGTGCAGCTAATGAGATTGTTCAATTAACGAGTGCTTAGTTCGCTAAGATATATCAACCTGGTGTATATAACATGGTGCGCAGTGCTACTGCTACATTGGATGAGAGTTAGCGGTTCATGAAAATGAGGTTGAAGAGCTGTTGCATAACCTGGATAAGAATTTGTCTATAGGAACAGATGGAATTCGTTCCTATAGACAAATTCGTTCGCTAAAGGAATGTTCAGCTATATTGGCTAGGCCTTTCATATATTTGTATAACTTGAGTCTCAGCTCAGGAATGATACTTCTGCAATTGAAGGAATGTGTGATAGTTCCATTGCACAAGGGTGGTGCAAAAACTGATGTGTTGAACTACACGCCTATCACCTGGATTATTGTGTGCAGATTTGGTCTCCCAGATTCCAAGGGGTTAAAGAAGCTATGCAAAGAAGAGTTACGAAAATTTATATCCGGATGATGGGATTTAGATTATGAGGACAGATTGCAAGTACGTGGACTAAGAGCTACGCTAGACTCTGGTTAGCAGGAGAAAGAGGGGTGATATGATAGAGGTTTATAAACTTTTGGATGGGTGTTATAGGATATCGTCTGATGAAATTTTTCATTATATGGAAGGTGAGAAGAGAACATTGGGCATCCATGGAAGTTAAGTTGTTCACAGTCAAGAGTGGGATAAGAGCTACGTTTTTCTCTCACAGAGTAGTGAGTGAGTGGAATATTTTGCCTTTAGGGGTAGTGAGTGCATCTAGTGTGAACGAATTTAAGGAAAGGTATGACAGCTGGTTTGGGTGATTTATAGCCTACCTCGATGACGACTCCCTGGAGGTCTCAGATAATAATAATTTTTATTATTATATTTATGAGTTTAATTGTTGTAGGGGTTGCTTGCTTAATTTTATGGTTTTTAAAGTTTTATTTTATTGTATGCTAGCACTGATGCATAAAACAATGGGGGCAATGCCAATGTGCATGATTTTGTTTACTGCAGCATGTGCGAAATGTATGCACTTCATTGTTGAGTGGATTTGTCATAAATGTTTCAGGAGCTAATGCCAGAAGTGTGAGGAGTGTAAGAAGAACAATAGCTGTGCTTTGAGTCAAAAGATGAAATGCATGAAAATGCGAATGTAAATGGTGAGGTTGATGTGAAACGTGGTAAGAATGAAACAATAGAAAATGAAGAGAATCACCAGATGGTAATGGAAAATATAGTGCACTTACGTGGAGTTCTCCACAGAACAAAACGTGAGATTGAGTGGTTGGAGAAATGCCTGGCAGATGATATCACACAGAAGTGAAAGAACAAAGAGATGCATCTGGAGAGAAAGAAGAGTGTAAGCTTAAAAATAAGGATTGAATTTTGTGTGGTGATTAATTGGTAAGAGAGTGCTTGAGGAGAGTATGACAAAATTGTGTGTTTCCCTGCTGCCAAGATTAAGGATATTAGTGATGCTGTAAGGATATAACCAACTGGAAGAACTTTCAAACATCTTTCTCTAATCCAGAGTATTTTAGTAATAAGGTGTGACACCATCCAAAAAATACTAAAACCAGTTATCCACAACCCACCTCTTCCCATTCAAAAAAGATTACTTTAAATCGATCACCATTCCCTGCATCCGAGGCACCTCAGAAAAAATCAACAAAATCCTAAAAAAACATGACTTGACCTCTTGTTACAGACCATGTAGAAAATTGGCATCCCTTATCTGCTCCACTAAAGACCAACCACTTCCCCTAGACCTACCTGGTGTATACCAGGTCCCTTGCAGCTGTAAATTGTCCTACTTTGGCCAAACAGGCAGGACAGCAAATATCAGAATCTCAGAACACAAGGACTACATCCGATTTCACTAGTACAGCCACTCTGGTCTTGCAGACCATGCTCTGGATACTTGCCACAGAATAAGGTGGAAGAAAGCCACAGTAATACACTGCAGCAAGTTCAAATATGAAAGACTATTCATAGAATCAGCCCTTAGGAACATGCCAAACCTCGACAAAATCGGATGCATGAGACTGCCCCAAATTTGGGAAACATATATCAGAAGAACTTCAGCCCAAAGACCAAGAACACCTAATATAGCCTGCCAGGGGGGCACCATCAGGACTTTAGGAAAACGGTAGCTTCCTCACTTCGTTTCTCATTTGCTGTTATGTAGTACTTGCATGCACATGTCTTTATCTTAAGTTCCCATGAAGATGGCAACGTGACGTTGCCAAAATATCGAAAAGTATATATTAAAGTTGATTTAATTTATATTTCTAGTGTACGCTGTCAATTCCTTAAGTATTTAGTCATCATGTTTAACCAGCATATAAGCTTTTCTATAAGAAGGACTTCTGAATTACTTCATCCTTGATATCATTTCTGGGTTTGGCTCCCAATGATGAGACCTCAAAGGTCAAAAAAGGGTCTGGATATGGCCTATCCCTCTAATGCATTGCATTATGGGATACTAAGGTAATTAATGTGAAGTCATTAGCCTCTGCAAACAAGTAGCCCAGTCATGATGTTACTTCACGTGCAAATTATTTCCTTACACTTGGATTAAACCAAGAATATAATTTCTTGGCATCATTAATTTATGATATAACCAAGTGAAAAAGCTTTCAAAGAGAATTATCAATTGGCTTTCTGAATAAGCTGTTTAATTTAAGCCTTAGTACAGGGGCCAGTGGAGTGGAAAGAAGAGAAAATATGGCGTAAAGGAGGCCTCCAAGATCATCATCAAATTCCTGCCTGTCCTCAAGGAGTGTACAGGATATGATAGTACTGCATGACAAATTTACATCATTACTAACTTCCTATCTACAATTTTCCTCCAAATCAGTCTGTTACATGTCAAGACTCCAACATTATCAGATCTTATATTTCTTTCGTCTAAGGCACTTTGTACCGTATATATCCACCTATATCTTGGTCTTCCTATGAGTCGTTTTGCTGCAAACCTGGCAGAGAACACTTGTTTTGCTAATCTTTCTTCACCCATTCTGTTTAAGTGACCATACCACCTGAGATTAACTCTTCTAATGCATTCCTGGATATTGACAATGTCAAGTTCTTTACTGATATCCTCGTTTTTTTATATGATATTGCCATTGATGCCATCTGTTCACGCCTCTAATCTTTCTCAGGACTCTCATATCTGCGATCTGTAGTCTTCGATCAAGTGTTTTACTTCTGACCCAGCTCTCAGATCCATAAGTTAAAACTGGTTTGAACACTGTCTTGTATACAGCTAATTTAGTGTTCTGACTAATTTCTCTCGTATTCCATATCAGCTTTGTTGATTCTATTGTCTATTTCCATATTTAATTTATCATCTTCATTAAAAATTGTGCCTAAGTAGCTGAAATGTTTTACTTGTTCCATAGATTCTCCATTCACAATGCAGTTGATATTTTCAACGATTCTGCCTATTTTCATTGTCTTTGTCTTTTTATTGCTGACCTTCATACCATATCCATTACAACAGCTATTCAATTTAGTCAGGGAATGCTTCCTGACTTGCAGCGGATTTATTTAGAAGTATAACATCATCTGCATAAAGCAAAGAGCTGACATTAACTTCTCCAATTTTGATATTAGGTTTAATACCATTTTCCTTCATATTGTGATCCATATAGGTAATGAATAACAGAGGGGATAATGTACATCCTTGTCTCACACCAGATTTAACATTAAACTATCTTCCTATACTTCAATTCTAACTGCTGACTTACAACTCAAATAAAGACTAAGTATTGCTTGATATAATGCCCCATTGACACCATATAACTGTAGCGTATTGAATAGCTTCTCTCTTGGCACCTTATCATATGCTTTTTCCAAATCGACAAAACTTAAACAGATCTTTGTTATATTCCCATGATTTTCAACTATTTGTCGTAAAGTGAAGATCTGATCCTGACAGCCTCTATTTGCCCTGAATCCAGCTTGTTCTTCACCAAGCTTTTCTTCCACAATTCTTCTCAACTGTTTCTCAAGTATACTTGCATAAATCTTACCAGGAACACTCAGTAGGGAAATACCTCTGTATTTCTCACATTCAGTTTTATTTCCCTTTTTATATATGGGTACTATGAGAGCTCTACTCCAATCATCGGGAATTTGTCCCTCTGTTCAGTACTTCTGAACTATGCAGTGCAGTGCAGCCACTGTAAGACTTTTATACCACCATACTTGAGCATTTCTGGTCGAATATCATCTACTCTTGCTGCCTTTTCACATTTCAAGCCTTTGATAGCTTTTTCTACTTCAAGTATGGATATGTATTCCTGACTGTATGCCTGTTAAGTGTTTTTTTTACCACTGTGCTATCACTGCTTGTTTCATTTAGTAATTTTTCGAAGTAATTACTCCATACTTGATGGATATCTTTTTCTCATGTTTTCATGTCACCTTTATCATCTCTAAGTCCTTTTACAACACTCTCTTCTCCATTTCTAAGCTTCTTTTGTAACCTCCAGAATATTTTGCCATCTTTTTGATATTTAATTTCTATGTTCTTGCCAAAGTTAGTGTTTGGCTTTCTTACATTTGTCTCTGTATTCTCAAAGAGCACAAGCAGACTTATTTGCCAGGAATTTTTGATATGCTTTCTTCTTTTCCTTCACTGCATCTTTAACTTCCTGTGTCCATCATGGAGTTCTGATTTTTCTATCCTTGCAGATAACCTCACCACATGCCTCTCTGGCTGAATCAATCAGGTTTTCTTCAAGGCTTGCTACTGAATCTCCAAGGTTTGATTCCTCTTCTCAAACTCTTTCATTTTTATTAAAAATAATCTTTGTGTATTTTAGTAAACAGTTCACATCTGAGAGCTGCTCAACTTTTATTTGCTTTAAAACTTTCTTATATGTTATTCTTTTCAATATGAAATTCAATTTTAACCTGCTCAATTCCAATTTCAAATCCTCTATACACACTGGTGTCCTGCACCAGGGAGAAAACATCACTATCAACAATAACATAGTCAATGAGACTTTTTCTTATTCCTTGCCTCTTCTCTCTCTATGTGAATTTGTGCACATTTTTATGTTGGAACATGGTGTTAGTAATAATCATCCCATGTCCTGAGCAAAAATCCAACAAGTATTTGCCATTATTATTATTAGCTTTGCTCTTTTCTCCAAATTTTCCCAAAATATTTTTGTATGTCTGACAGTCATTTCCTACTCTGCTATTTAGATCCCCAACAAGGACCAATTTTTCATTGTGTCAGTTGCTTTCTCTAAAGCCTGAAAAAATTCCTGCACTTCTACCTTAGTAGAACCTTCTGTGGGACCATAGGCACAAATTAGTCTCATTGGGTAGTTTCCCATTCTGATATTTGCTCACATCACTCTACTTGAGACTGCCTGCCATTCAAGAAGATTAGCCTCATGTTGAATACTATGGCTACTCCTTCTTTTCTTTGATTGTCATTGTCTGAATATAACATTTTGTATTTATTGCTCAGAAAGATCTCGCCAATTTTTGTCTTTTTTGTTTCAGTCACCCCTATTATGTCGATCAGGTACTTATCTAATTCCTCAGCTAGCTCCATTTGTTTACCATTCAGACTTCTTATGTTGATAGTAACATTCTTTAACTGTAGTGATATCGAGTTGGGGTGTGTTTTCAGATTTGTTCCAGTAGCTGACTTTTCGCTGTTTGTCCTGGCTCCCTGGCAAAAACAACGAGGGGTCTTGTTTAACTAGGCGACGCCCCAGCCGGCATGAAATTTTGTCATGTTGTACCATCATTTTTTATATTGGTTTAAGCTAATAAGAATACAATTTGGTCGACTAAATCCCAAATTGCCAGCCCATCCTCATCTATTCAGTATCCAGGTTGATATCCAACAGGGTGCACCACGAGAAGGTGAGGATTGGATGGATTGGACATTAGATTAGAAGCACTGGTTGGTTCTCTGCATTCCTTTAAAGGCTATATGGAGGTCTCCTCTCAGTTATACAGCTTTGACCCTTAAGCACTCTGAGGCTCCAAGATAAGGAGTAGCAAATTATAGGCCAAAGTATCTCAGGAGTGGTGGCTAAGGTATTGGAGAAATTGGTTTTGTGAAAAGTAGGTCTTGCCTTAATAATTTGCTTGCTTTTTATAATAAAGTGACAGTGGAGTTAAAGGGAGTGGCTACTCAGAGATATTGCTAGACTTTGCAAACAGATTTGAGAAGATTCCACTTAGAACTGTGTTACATAAATTGGATCACATGGAGCCAATTATCTGTAATACTCTATGAGATCATGTTGTTATTAGTTGGATATATAGCAGGGGTAGATAGAGAATTAATTTAAGGAAACATGCAAATTTGGGTCATCCTTTGTACAGCAATAACAATATGGTTATTTTATGTTATGTATTGATATCAATCTGGTGATTTTGATTAGAAGGTGACTGGAGAGATATCAGAGAATGTTTATGGAAGTGGTTGGGTCTAGAGAATCTGGATGACCAATGGTATACCACAGGACTCAGTACTTGGCTATGTGTTGTTTAATTTGTACACCAATGATATAGGAAGTATTCAGTTGTTTACTAATGATCCAAACTGGGAAGAGCTATAGTAAATGAAAATGATTTAGAGATCCTGCATTTGATAGTTCCTTCTCAGTAAAACTGATAAAATTCCTACTACCTCGGTCATTTGAAAATGTATTATTTAGCCCAAAATTCAACCCATTTCAAGAATGCTGCATAGTTCAATCAAAAAATGAGCCCTTCTGATGGAAAAAAAAAAACTGAATTTGAATCTCAATCAGGATGTATATTTCCACATCCTGAATTGCACACATTCCTATACATCTCTGTGTGTGTGTGTGTGTGTGTGTGTGTGTGTGTGTGTGTGTGTGTGTGTGTGTGTGTGTGTGTGTGTGTGTGTGTGTGTGTGTGTGTTCATTAATGAAAGAGTTAGAAACCTGTAGCACATTGCTATCATAGATGGACCATTTTTTTTTTACACCACTTCAAGCATTGTGTTATTCTCATGTTGGCAGTGAAAATTATCTACAAATAAGTTGATATTAAAGCTGAGTTTTTATTCACTTGGCTGCCAGGCTGAATGCAAAAGAGAATGCATTCAGAAATTGGCAAATTGGCACTCATGAAAGAAGAGGTACATCATAATGTTATTATAAGTTTTGGTATTTAAAAAAAAAAGTATACGAACTTGCTGTACATCCTTGTCTCAAGTACTATGAAATTTTCTAAGCAGGTTTTAAAACCAATTATCTGTAATACTTTATGGGGTCATTTTGTTATTTGTTGAATAGATAGTAGGGAGACAGAGAATTATTTTAAGGGAACATGCAAATTTGGGTCATCCTTTGTATAGCAATAACAGTATGGTTATGTTTGAAATTGTTATAATTCTTGACCACAGATTAATAAATAACTAACTCTTATTTAGAAGTATTGGTCAAGTGGTAATAAACTATTTAATAACCAACTAGTTTTACTGGCTATTGCTGTCGGCATCTTCAGGGTTCAAATAAAGTAGGCAAAGTAAATTACAATCTAGATGTTAAGTGACAATTCTAATTCATTAACAAAATAGTACTGAGCGTGAAACAATACACGTGTCGCTGATACATGATTTACTTGTTGAGAAACATTTTGTAGTTGGTGCTGAAGTTCATTTCATGTGTTTAGTGATCTGATTAAGGTCTTCCATATATCAGGTAGGATTAAACCTTGATTCCTGTTGAGGTTTTTTGTGGAACGGGCGACTGTAGCTGCTTCTTTGAAGATTCTGGAATGGTAGTTTTCTTCTGTATAAGGCATATAACTTTTATTCCATTCAATAATGTGGTTGGTTGTAGAGAAGCGGGAAGAAAGGCCAGATATATCTTGTCTGTTATTTCTTACGTACCCGATGTGTTCCTTTGTCTTGTTTCGAAGCTTCTAGACGTCTGACCAACGAGACAAAGGTAACACATCGGTCATGTAAGAAATAACAGACAAGATATATCTGGCCTTTCTTCCTGCTTCTCTACAACCAACCACATTATTGAATGGAATAAAAGTTATATGCCTTATATAGAAGAAAACTACCGTTCCAGAATCTTCAAAGAAGCAGCTACAGTCATCCGTTCCACAATAAACCTCAACAGGAATCAAGGTTTAATCCTACCTATTATATGGAAGACCTTAATCAGATCACTAAACACACATGAAATGAACTTCAGCACCAACTACAAAATATTTCTCAACAAGTAAATCATGTATCCGTGACGCGTGTATTGTTTCACGCTCAGTACCATTTTGTTAATGAATTGGAATTGTCAGTTAACATCTAGCTTGTAATTTACTTTGCCTTATTTGTACCCCTGAAGATGTTGGCTATTAAATAGTTTATTATCACTTGACCAATACTTCTAAATAGGAGTTACGTGTGTAGAGGCTTAAGTGCTGTGAGGACATCATGTTGGAGGCTTAATGGATTTTTTACAACACTCAAAAAGAATTAAAATAGAATTTAATACTTCCTATATTTCGTCCTAGTCAATAGGACATCTACGGGGATTACAAAAACAATTAATGTAACATATACACAAATAACAAACAATACTAAGCCCAACCACGTGGGTGACACTAAAGTCCTATCTAGGTAGAGCGCCCTCTAAGGGCAGTAGTAGGTGGCCTGGAATGTAAGGTGGGAACGCTGGTGATGAGTATTTCCCAAATCTTCGGAAGCTTAATGCAACCGTATTTATTGAAATTTGGTTGGTTTTTGAGAGCTGCTGCTGCTTCTAAGAAAAGTCTCTCTTTCTTGAATTTGCTGTGGTGGAGCATGGTGGTTTTCTTCCATGATACCCTGTGGGTGGTGTCCAAAACATGGTCAGCCAAGCCTGAATGGCCATAGTTGTGTTTGAAGATGTAAGACTTGTGTTCCTCTAGACGGATGGATGCTGATCTGCCTGTCTGTCCAAAGTATGCCAGCTTACAGGAACAGGGTACTTTGTAAACTCCAGGCAGAGAGAGAGAGAGGAGGGAGCTGATCTTTCGTAGAATGGATAAGGGTAGCAAGTTTGCGGTGGGGCTTATATGCTGTGTGTAGATTGTACTGTTTTAGTATCTTGGCTATTTTTTCAGATGTGCCACGGATGTAGGGTATGGTGATGGCATTTTTAAAATCTTGTTGACGAGAAGGGCGGGGAATGGGGGAGGAGTTGATTATTTTTTTGATACTGTGATCGCTGTAGCCATTGGAGAGGAAAGTGCTGTGTATGTGGTTAAGCTCAGTAGTGAGGGCGGTTCCACTAGAACAAAGATTGTGGGCTCTCTTGGTAAGAGTTTTAATAATGCCATATTGTTGAGAGGGGTGGTAGTGTGAGAGTTTGTGAATGTATCTGCCTGTGTGTGTGGGTTTTCTGTATACGGTAAAGGTAAGTGTATCATTAGGCAGGCGTGTAACTAAGGTGTCTAGGAAGGGTAAACAATTGTTCTTTTCCTTTTCCAAAGTGAACTGGATTCTTGGATGTAGACTATTGAGATGACTGAGGAAGGAGTCTAACGTGTCTGGACCATGAGGCCAAATGGAGAACACATCATCTACATATCTTTGCCAGATAGACGGTTTGAGTGGGGCTGAGTTTATGGCTCATTTTTCAAAATCTTCCATATAGAAATTGGCAAGGGGGGGGGTGAGAGGGGGAAACCTATGGCAGTTCCCTCTATCTGCTTGTAGATTTTGTTGTTCCAAGAGAAATACCCAGAGTTAATGGCAAAGGAAAAGAGATCTAAGATGTCAGAGGGAAAAACGTTTTCTAAGAGAGATAAGGTGTCAATTAAGGGAATATTGGTAAACAAAGAGGAGATATCAAAGCTTACCAATATGTCTGTCTTATTCAAGGTTAAATTTTCTGTGAGGGCTTTAAAGTGGGTCGAGTTTTTTATATAGGAATGGGGACCTTCCAGTGAGGGGGATCAGAGAGTTGGCCAGCTGTTTAGATAGTCTATAGCAAGGTGCATTGGTGGCATCTACTATAGGCCTGAGTGGGGAATTGGGTTTGTGGATTTTTGGTAAACCGTATATTCGGGGGGGACGGGAGCGGAAAGGTTTAAGTTTTTTCGTGACGTCAGGGGGCCAGGAAGATATTTTTTTGAGTAAGATTTTTAGTTTCTTAACTTGTGTTTTTGTGGGGTCGTGTTCTAGCGGGATGTAGGTAGCGCGATCACGGAGGATAATGTTCATTTTACGATTGTATTCACTGGTATTAAGAACGACTGTGGCATTACCCTTATCCGCTCTGGTGATTACGATACTTTTTTCTTTACGTGGTTTCAGGAGAGCCGTGTGTTGGGCATATGATAAATTACTTTTTGGCAGCGAAGAATGCGCGAGGATGTTGGCTACGTCAAGTCTGATGTTGTTAGCTATCTCCGACGGTAAGCAACCGATTCTTCGTTCGATGTTCACCATTACGTTAGCACCGGCACTTCCTTCTTAGCGACAGCAAAATTACGGCCGAGGCAAAGGGTATTTGCCTCGGCCTCAGCGCCCTTGAGCTGACGGCATCGTCGTTGAGCCTTTTGGAAGAGAGGTTTATTACTGTCTGGAGCGGTTGAATTTGTGGTTGTGGTTTGTTTTTCACAAGGTTGCTATATTTCTTGATATGTTTATTTTTTATTTTTTGGAATTCTCTCTGTGCGGGAGTTTCCGAAATGCCAGAGAGAATCGACCAAAGTTCAGGGTTAAGAATGGTGGAGAGCTCTGAATGTAAGGAGCCAATGGCGGCATTCGTCACTGCGAGGGTAGCACATGTAGAGGCGATTTGCTCGCGGAGTAATGCCCGACTGGCACGGTTATATATACACGAAGTGCTTTTTTGGAATGGAAATTGATCTTCATTTTAACGCAGTTTGGTATCACTCTTGTATCCCGACATCATTTTAAAAAGGCCAGCCTATTTAGTTGTCTAGATAGTCGTAGTTTTGACTTGCTGTATTGCTTGGATTTGCGTGCTAATTCTTCTCCATGGATAATTAGTATATGTGTGTAGAGGCTTAAGTGCTGTGAGGACATCATGTTGGAGGCTTAATGGATTTTTTACAACACTCAAAAGAATTAAAATAGAATTTAATACTTCCTATATTTCGTCCTAGTCAATAGGACATCTACGGGGATTACAAAAACAATTAATGTAACATATACACAAATAACAAACAATACTAAGCCCAACCACGTGGGTGACACTAAAGTCCTATCTAGGTAGAGCGCCCTCTAAGGGCAGTAGTAGGTGGCCTGGAATGTAAAGTGGGAACTCTGGTGATGAGTGTTTCCCAAATCTTCGGAAGCTTAATGCAACCGTATTTATTGAGATTTGGTTGGTTTTTGAGAGCTGCTGCTGCTTCTAAGAAAAGTCTCTCTTTCTTGAATTTGCTGTGGTGGAGCATGGTGGTTTTCTTCCATGATACCCTGTGGGTGGTGTCCAAAACATGGTCAGCCAAGCCTGAATGGCCATAGTTGTGTTTGAAGATGTAAGACTTGTGTTCCTCTAGACGGATGGATGCTGATCTGCCTGTCTGTCCAAAGTACGCCAGCTTACAGGAACAGGATACTTTGTAAACTCCAGGCAGAGATAGAGGAGGGAGCTGATCTTTCGTAGAACGGATAAGGGTAGCAAGTTTGCGGTGGGGCTTATATGCTGTGTGTAGGTTGTACTGTTTTAGTATCTTGGCTATTTTTTCGAATGTGCCACAGATATAGGGTATACTGATGGCATTTTTAAAATCTTGTTGACGAGAAGGACGGGGAATGGGGGAGGAGTTGATTATTTTTTTGATACTGTAATCGCTGTAGCCATTGGAGAGGAAAGTGCTGTGTATGTGGTTAAGCTCAGTAGTGAGGGTGGTTCCACTAGAACAAAGATTGTGGGCTCTCTTGGTAAGAGTTTTAATAATGCCATATTGTTGAGAGGGGTGGTGGCGGGAGAGTTTGTGAATGTATCTGCCTGTGTGTGTGAGTTTTCTGTATACGGTGAAGGTAAGTGTATCATTAGGCGGGCGTGTGACTAAGGTGTCTAGGAAGTATTAAATTCTATTTTAATTCTTTTTGAGTGTTGTAAAAAAAATCCATTAAGCCTCCAACATGATAAATAAGAGTTAGTTATTCATTAACAGTATGGTTATATTGTGTTCCAACATTTAAATGTTGGGGAGCTGTGGTATGGAGTGATAAGCCATGCTATTTAAATCAAACGAAACAGTTTGGATATGCAAGCTATGAGGAGAACATTATTTGTGAGAATGTTTCATTCCATCTATTAAGTGCAGTAGCAGGGTTGTTGGGATGTGGGAAGGTTTTTCTTTGGAATTGCACTATTTGTTGTGTGTGCAAAAAAAATGAATGCAAAATCAATTATATTGATATTCTGGATAACTTTCTGTTGTTGCAATGTTAGTTATTTCTAAGGAAATACTAGTTGAATATCAATATCATAATGCACTGTCATATTGCCAGGGATGCATTCTGTGGAAATGGTATGTGAATGTAATGTTAGTTAAGCCATTCAGCACAATCCCATTCTATTAAAAATAAAAGAAATGGATAAGTGAAAGTTAAATAATCTGTTCTTTAATGGTAAAATTTTCAGTACAGAAATGGAATAGCATAATATGCAAATAACGGATGTGCCACAAAATATACAGTAAGGTAACAAAATGGTCAACATATTCATAATTATAAAATATGTATATAATACATAATTAAACAAATTAGGAAAGGTTAGCAGATTGACAACAAAGTACTGTCTTTCATAAAGGAGATAAACATAGACCATTAGATCTACTTAAATTTGATATAGGAATCTGTATTAAAATTCCGATAACCCACAAATTAAAATTAACAAAATCAAAAAAGTTTGACAATATCAGAGAATTGGCTCTCAAAGCCAATTCTCTTAGCAATCTTAGAAGGAATAGAACATAAAACTATCTATAGAATGGAGGGGGGGGGGGGTCTATTAATGGAAAATTCCTAGAAGAAACTGCAAAATATTGACCTTTAGATAATACCAAAATTTCATCTTGAATTAACTGTCAGCCAGATATATTTAAGAGTGATTTATCAGTGTTGCTTGTAACAGTAGAAGCACCTAGTTCTAGTGCAGCTGACAAATAATTCAAATTTCTATTTGTGATTGTTGCAGTTGGTATGAAAAACACGTACTGTATATAAGATTCCAATTAAATTCAGAAAATCATATTAATAAACAACAGATAAAGCAGGTTGCTAAAGCATTCTTGATAGAACTAAGGCCAAATATTTTTTAGCTTTATTGAGTTGAAACATTTTACTGGTCCTCAAATAAATATGATGATCCTTGCATGAACTTTAGTTCTACAACAGGTAGAAATAAATTATGCTACCTGACATCTTTTTAGAAAAACAACTTTCTTAATGCATATAATTTTTAATGAAAGTTGCTGTATCTATCGCATTTCCTTGAGATATGCCAGAAAAAAAAAAAAAAATTAAATCTGTTTTAAAATTGGAATAATGCAAGTTGGTATATGCTCCTTCTTGCATCTCTCCCAAGCTTTTCAAGGAAGACTATGGGTTTGTAAGTATCAGATAAGTGTCAATGTGCTGACAGTAAAAAGAAAATTAGTACTTTTTTCTATCTGTAATCTATTTCCCAAGGGAGATAAATATACACCATCAGTACTATAACTTTTATTGTAGATAGTACTTTTCTATCTGCTAACCTCTCCTAATTTGTTAATTTAGTTATGTTTTTTTATATATAATTAGAAATTCATTGACCATTTTGTTACCTTACTATGGCTATTGTGGCACTTTTTATAATCTCTTTATTTATATATCATATTGTTCCATTTCTGTGCTAAAGATACTTTTGCAAAAATGTTATCATTGACATGAGTTTTTTGTTTCTTTATTTTTATAGTCTGCTAATTCGTTATTACAATTTTAAAACAGAATCTCATTCTTAATTCTCGTATGTGATATAGAATAGGTTGGTCACATCCTCAACTAAGGGTATGACCAGCCTATTCCATATCACATACGAGAATTGACTGCTCATTTGATAGAGGAATCCTAAATGTTGATAAATCAGCATTTATCAACATTTAGGACTGTTCAGGTGGTGCCATCAGAGATATGAGGGGGTTCCATAAATTTCCAGCTTGACTAACTTTTAGAGGTGCTAGAAAGAAAACAACTGTGTCACTTTTCAACATAATCTCCCTTTACTTCAGCACACTTTTCACATCTTTGAATTAACATTTCTATGCCCTTGAAAAACAAGTCTGTATTTTTGTCTTCAAAATGGCCTAAAACTGCATCTTTCAACTCATTGTCATCTGTAAATTTTCTTCCTTGAAGGTCTTGTTTCAGTTTTTGAGAAGAGGTAGTAGTCACTGGGTGCTAGATATGGGCTGTAGGGTGGGTGTTCAATCTCCTGGAAGCCACAGTCCTTCACTCTGCAGCCTTTGCAGTAATAGTCGTACGGATTGGAGCATTGTCGTGAAGCAGGCAAACACCATGATACAGCATTCCTCATATCTTCTCCTTTATGGCATCATGCAGTTTGTGCAGGAGTGAAGCATAATATTCTGCATTCACAGTGGTATTCCTTTCCTTGAAGTCAATCAAGAGAATTCCCCAGCAATCGCAAAAGATTGTTGCCATGATTTTCTTGGTGGACTGAGTGATCTTGGTTTTTCTCAGTGGTGCTTCGCCTGGTTTGTGCCGCTCCATGGATTCTCTTTTGGAAGAGGATCATAATAAATGACCATGGTTTCATCCCTAGTAACAATGGATTCTAGCACTTCTCTCCGATTCCTTTGGCAAAGCTCTAAAAACTTGTGAGAACAAGTCACACAATGCTCCTTCTGAATTGAAGAGAGAAGTCAGAGCACTGACCTTGCTCACCTTCATATCATGAATGATGTGAAAGACGAGTCAACTTAACTGTTATTAACCTCCCAACAAGAGAGACATTTTCCTCAGTCATTACTACCACAGGCCGACCATTATGAGGATCATCTTTAACGATCACAGCGTGGTACTCAATTTTTAACATTACAGCCACTTAGAGTGCCATGTGTTAGTCAAACGAGTGCCTCCAACTGAACTGAAGGTAGAGAGTTTGAAATTGGTACACTAAGCTCCCCATAGATGGTGCTATTTGTCATGCACAGTGTTTCAAAATTGGCACGAATTTTATGTCAGGCCAGAAACTTTTGGAACCTACCTTGTATATCAGTAATGTATTGATGTTTGTTAAAATAATAGGATTTGGAAATGCTCAGGTGTCTGTATGAGTTGTGCAGCAAGTGTATAATTGTAAAATTCGTAAATATTTGTCTTAAGATTTTTTATTTTATTTATTTATATTTAATTTGCTTGATTGTTACTGAGGTTATGAGTAAAGGATTTCACTAAAATATTTTAGTTCTGCTTTGTTATTATTACTAAATTTTGTATTCACCATGTCATATTTACTGATTTAATAAAGGAAAGGAAATAAAGGAAAGGTTGGTTTTTATGCTAATAGTTTTATTATATACTAAATTTTTTAATATTTATCTCTATATCCAGTGATAAATTATGTTATTAATTTAATTTAAAAGTTTAAAAATATATAGAGCTAAAGAAGTTTGCAGTGGTAACTATATAATGCATATTACTGCACAAGTATATGATTAAATATGAATGCTTTTAATATAACTGAGGTCTTAATATATGTACAAATGCTTGGTCATAATGTAAAGTTTTAGATATAAATTATTTACGTCTAGCTTGGAAGAGAGGAACCTGCTATGTCAATGGATAGTTCAGGGAAAATTATTTGGGCTAAACACTCTGAGCTGCAACAGGCAAATCTAAAAGCCATGACTGACTCCGAAATAAAAGATGGTGAAAGATTACCTCTACAAGTAAAAGACATGGGTAGTTGTGAAATCTACCCACAAACAATTTCTCATAATCCTAATGGCAGGTAGGGTTTGAAAATTGCTTGTATTCACTTAATTTTTAGTTTTTAATATATTTTGAGTATATTTTTGCTTTTACTTTTTTTTTTTTTTATATTAAGGATGGATCATTGGATAATATATAAAAGTTGATGATTGAAACTGTAGTACCCAATATTCGACAATAACCAAAAATCACCAAGTTTGAGACATGTCTTTGAATGTTTTACTTGATAGTAAATTTATATGCTGTAGGTTTAACCAGTCATGCATTTTTACTTCAGTTTTCAATTAAAAATGTTTAATGCCTTTGTTTCAGACAATCAGAAATATACAAGTTTTTTCAGGGAGTGGTCTGAAGTGAATAAGGTAATGTTCATATATGCTTTAAATCTCATTTTTGATTAGTGGTTTCATGGAAAGTTTATTCAAGATGAGATATTGCATTTAACTGTATACAGCCACTCAAGGGTTTAACGTATTGTACTACATTAATGGAAACCATACAATCATGAAAATCCATTCACATGGATCCTCAAAAATAGGGATAGGTGGGTGGAGAATGAAGCAAAATGAAAAGCATAATACAAAGCATAGGGCTATGATGGCAAATGATTTGATGCATAGGCTGTGTAGAAGGAATGGTTGCATGGAGTGGGTTTGAGGGAAGATTGGATTTCTATGAGAGGGAAGGCCTACACGTGAATGCATTTGACATCAGGGGTCTTGAAAAATTATTTATTGATATAAGACCTAACACAGAGAGTCAGGGAAACTGAATTCTGATGGGAGGAATCATGAGAATTTTTGTGTAAAAGTGACAATGTTAGATAACTGTGTTAATGATGGTAATGATTATTATTATGGAAATGATTATGAAGAGAGAATGATTCTGTACTCATCCAGTTCAGACCTATTGAGCATGTGTAATGATTTCTGCATAAGTAAGGAACTAGATTAGGAACTACAGAGATCTGCAAGATGTCAAACTGTGTCGTATGTCTCGCAGACAAGTGTATACAAAAGAGCATGCAGGGAATTTATTATGTCCGTATACAAATGCTAGGAGTATATCAGAAACAAAGGAGTAGAGTTTGTTGCCTTGGTTAAATATATTGGGACTGTATATTGTAGGTATCAGTGAGACCTGGCTATCAGAAGCAGACATACTGTTATCGAGTGCAAAGGGTACAGTATTTTTAGTAAGGATAGGCAGGAGGAGTATGCTGCTAATGATATCAGATGACTTGAATCTGGTTGGAATTGAGACATATGACTGTAGTACTAATAACAGTTTTTCATGTGGCAGTGTGTTTGAAGCCATCTGGTGTGAAGTGGAGTCTAACAAGATTAAATGCATAGTGGGGTGTTGCTACAGATATAGTGGATCAGTTACTAGTGATAAAGTAATGCATCACCAAATAAATATGATGGGTGCAAAAAGAATAATTATAATGGGGGACTTTAATTATCTGAACATTGATTGGGTAGCTATGAAATCGCATGAGAAGAATGAAACCGAATTTATTGAGCTGTATAAGACAACTCCCTCATGCAGCATGTGACAGAAGGAATTCGTGGTCAAAGAGTATTAGGTTTGTTTATAGTGTTGGAGGAGGTTTCAGTTAAAGACGTAACCATTCTGTCTCCAGTTGGTGACAGTGATCATGCGGTACTCATTTGTAAAGTTTATGAATGTTCCATTCAGTAAAGATTACATCCTGAACTACAAAGCAGGAAATTATGATGACCTGAGGGATATGCTGAGTTCTGTTCCATGGTATCAGTTATTGGATGGGAAGGATATCGATATTGTATGAGGAAGTGTTTAAAAAATACTTAAATAATGTGATATTAGAATGCTTCCCTAGAGTTCGAAGAATAAATACAGTAAGGGTGAAATGGATATGTAATCTGATTAGCAACAGATTCATAAGCAAAAGATGTGGAAGGAATATCGTGTGCATATGGATGATCTTGGTTATGATAATTATAAACAGCAGGCCAGAAGAGTCGCAAGTTGTATGGCAAGCTGAGTATGAAAAGAAATGGGCTCTGCAAGTTAAAGACAACCGAAAAGATTTCTATCGTTTTGCTGAAAGTAAAAGAAAGAATGAATTTGAGAAAATAACTACTGAATGCAGATGGTATTCAGGTGACTGATGCAGAAGTAATTGTTCAACTAGTAAGCAGCCATTTTGCTAAAAGCTATAAACCTGGTATATGCAACATTGAACTCACTGCTAACTCTTCATTGTATGAGGAAACTCATGCGAATGAGGAGGACTAGAGCTATTGCAAAAACTGATTAAAAATTCTACAATGGGGCCTGATGGGATATTAGCATGGATATTAGCTAAAAATGTTCATCTGAACTGGCTATTCCCTTGATCAGGCTATAATTTGTACCTAAACCTGACAAGTTTTGTACATCATAAAACTTACATCATCATCAGGGGGTACTGGTAACAATTACGCATATTAGATGTTTTTGATAACTTCACAACTGTAACATATAATTGATAAACCAGAATACAAATGGTAAATTTGTTACTGTATGTTGGAACATTGCTAGTTGTTGCTATTGTGTTCTGTGGTATCATGCACTTTATGTTCTGTGTCTGTGGCAGTTACATTTTTGATGAAAGCAGACCATACTTGATGTAAAATTAAGGCTTGATTTTTACTGTATTATGTAGGGATCCTAAGCATTTGTGAGGCTTCTTTAAATTTTCTTGTAAAACAGTTATGATCAAATGCATGACATTTGTCGTGTAAAACTTTTAGATACCAGTACCCGTGATGATGTCAGTCTTACAAAATTTGTCTGGTTTTAATTGCTTATTTTTATTAAACTCTTTAATTACATAATAATGTGGTCTCTGTACTGAAAACTTCCCAAAGATTTTCTACTTGTTCTTAAGTTTTGTTTGTTATTTATTCATAATTAAAATTACTTTACAGAATGTATGTTTAGTTTCTGCACTTAGTTTTTTCTCTATAGAAGACATATCATGATGTGACATTTATAATAATTTAGAATGTTAGAATTTATGGTCTTTTGATCTTTTCATTTTGGTTTAATTCTTTGAAGACAGTCTGGTATTAAGTATTTACACCAGCTTCCTTACCATGGTAGGTGCCTGGGTTTTCTATAAACATGCTTACTGATAATAATAATAATATTATTATTATTATTATTATTATTATTATATGACACCTCCAGGGAGTCCAAGGACTCATCATTGGAGAGCACACTACTCTACTTCGCTAAACACATCTTATCCACTACGACGCCATCTATCATCATCAACCGCCCATCATCACCAACAACAACGGTATTTTTTGTCTGTAAATTGCATGTGTTCTGAAGGCCAATTTGTCTGTATGTGGGATGAAAAACCAAAGTTTCTGGAAGACAAAAATCCTGCTACCACTGTATGAGATTGGCTAACTCACCTTCAACTGATAAAGCCCATATAAGGATTCCTCTCATCATGATGAGAATCGAACCAAGGTCTTTTCCAGTCGAAGGTCACATTGTTCCACTATTTTTCCATTTGTGCTACGACAGCTATTAAAAAAATTTGTTGGCCAACCAGGCCTGTAATTAAGCACTCCTGCATCTCGCATGAAAGCAATAATAAACAAGTATTCTAAGCAGAAAGAGGCCACCTACCACCAACCATTACTACCACTACTATTTTTATAAACAATCGCAAACATCCATGCTCACGGTGGGATTAGAGCCTGTTGGCTGGAGAGCAGATATGCTAACCACTCGGCCAACCAGGCTGGCAATATGGCAGTAGTAAGGTTGCATTACATGCCAATTACATGACATGTAATGTAATTAATTTATGTAGTTTGAAAAGTTTACTGACTTACATTGTAGTGTATATACATCTTTTAAGAATAATGAAGTTTGCAATATTTCTGGCTGCAGAAGTGAAATGTTTTAATATTTTTCTTATATTGATTATGAAAATAGTAATAATTCAAAGCAATACAAAAACTGCTGCTGTAATGTTAATATTTGTTGGTTCTTTACGAATTTTTGTAGTACTACTGCTGGCATGCTTAGGTCATAATTATGTAATGTTTTTCTGAAATGTGTAAATTTAATCTAGCAGTTAAATAAAATTTTTCTCTTTAAAAATACTTCTGAAATCTTCCTAAAGTAGTTTTCATGGTTCATATTAACTACACTATTTCATAATTTAATATGGGGATAGTTATTAGAATTTCTGTAAAATTGAAAATTAAAATTGTAACCTTTTTCAGAAAACTTGCACATTATTTTTACTGATTAAATTTAGGATTAGGTATATTTATGATAATCATTCTTATAAACATTTTTTTTTTCCCCTGCAGTTCATCAAAAGGCCCTTAAAGGGCTCATCATTATGAACAAATTCCTGTCATGTACCCTCAAGGGGTGTACAGGATATGATAGTACTACATGAAAAAAAGTACATCATTACTAACTTCCTATACAATTTTCCTCCAAATCAGTCTGTTACTTGTCAAGATTCCAACATTATCAGATCTTATATTTCTATCGTCTGAGGCACTTTGTACCGTATATCCACCTATATCTTGGTCTTCCTCTGGGTCGTTTTCCTGCCAACCTGGCAGAGAACACTTCTTTTGCTAATCTTTCCTCGCCCATTCTGTTTAAGTGACAATACCACCCGAGATTAGCTCTGCTAACGCATTCCTGGATGCTGACAATGTCAAGTTCTTTCCTAATATCATCGTTTTTTATGATATTGCCATTGATGCCATCTGTTCACGCCTATAATCTTTCTCAGGACTCCCATATCTGCGGTCTCTAGTCTTTGGTCAAGTGTTTTACTTCTGACCCAGCTCTCAGATCCATAAGTTAAAACTGGTTTGAGCACTGTCTTGTATACAGCTTATTTACTGTTCCGACTAATTTCTCTCTTATTCCATATGAATTTATTCAATTGAACTTCCCACCATACCAGCTTTGCTGATTCTGTTTCTATTTCTATATTTAATTTACCATCTTCACTAAAAATCGTGACTAAGTAGCTGAAATGTTTTACTTGTTCCACAGGTTCTCCATTCACAACACAGTTGACATTTTCAATGTTTCTGCCTATTTTCATTGTCTATGTCTTTTTATTGCTGACCTTCATACCATATCTATTACAACAGCTATTCAATTTAGTCAGAGAATCTTGCAGACTTGTAGCGGATTTATTTAGAAGTATAACATCGTCTGCATAAAGCAAAGAGCTGACATTAACATCTCCAATTTTGATCATGTTTAATACCACTTTCCTTCATAATGTGATCCATATAGATAATGAATAACAGAGGAAATAATGTACATCCTTGTCTCACACCAGATTTAACATTACACCATCTTCCTGTACTTCCTTCAATTCTAACTGCTGACTTACAACTCAAAAAAAGACTAAGTATTGCTTGATATAATGCCCCATTCACACCATATAACTGCAGCATATTGAATAGCTTCTCTCTTGGCACCTTATCATATGCTTTTTCCAAATCGACAACACTTAAATACAGATCTTTGTTATATTCCCATGCTTTCTCGACTATTTGTCGTAAAGTAAAGATCTGATCCTGACAGCCTCTATTTGGCCTGAATCCAGCTTGTTCTTCACCAAGCTTTTCTCCACAATTCTTCTCAACCGTTTCTCAAGTATACTTGTATAGATCTTGCCAGGAACACTCAGTAGTGAAATACCTCTGTAATTCTCACATTCAGTTTTATTTCCCTTTTTATATATGGGTACTATGAGAGCGCTACTCCAATCATCGGGAATTTGTCCCTCTGTCCAGGCTTTCTGAACTATGCAGTGCAGCCACTGTAAGACTCTTATACCACCATACTTAAGCATTTCTGGTCGAATATATTCTACTCCTGCTGCCTTTCCACATTTCAAGCATTTGATGGCTTTTTCTACTTCAAGTATGGATATGTATTCCTGACTGCATGCCTGGTCAGTTTTTTTTTACCACTGTGCTGTCATCACTGCTTATTTCATTTAGCAGTTTTTCAAAGTAATTACTCCATACTTTAAGGATATCTTTTTCTCCTGTTTTCATGTCACCTTTATCATCTCTAACTCCTTTTACAACACTCTTTCCTCCATTCCTAAGCTTCTTCAACAACCTCCAGAATATTTTGCCACCTTCTTGATATTTATTTTCTATATTCTTGCCAAAGTCCTCTGACTTTTGTTTAGCTAGATTTACACAGTGTTTAGCATTCTTGCATTTGTCTCTATATTCTCTAAGAGCACAAGCTGACTTATTTGACAGGAACTTTTGATATGCTTTCTTCTTTTCCTTCACTGCCTCTTTAACTTCCTGTGTCCACCAGGGAGTTCTGATTTTTTTTATCCTTGTAGACAACCTCACCACATGCCTCTCTGGCAGAATCAATCAATGTTTTCTTCAGAGTTTGCCACTGAATCTCCAAGGTTTGATTCCTGTTCTTAAACTCTTTCATTTTTTTTCAATAATCTTTGTGTATTTTAGTCTACAGTTCACATCTGAGAGCTGCTTAACTTTTATTTGCTTTAAAACTTTCTTACATGTTATTCTTTTCAATATGAAATTCAATTTTATCCTACTGAAGAGTAAATAGTGATCACTTCCAATTTCAAATCCTCTGTACGCTCTGGTGTCCTGCACCAGGGAGAAAACATCACTATCGACAATAACATAGTCAATGAGACTTTTCTTATTCCTAGCCTCTTCTCTCAATGTGAATTTGTGCACATTTTTATGTTGGAACATGGTGTTAGTAATAACCAGTCCATGTCCTGAGCAGAAATCCAACAGATATTTGCCATTATTATTAGCTTTGCTCTTTTCTCCAAATTTTCCCAAAATATTTTTGTATGTCTCACAATCATTTCCTACTCTGCTATTTGGATCCCCAACAAGGATCAACTTTTCCTTTTTCATTGTGTCAGTTGCTTTTTCTAAAGCGTTCAAAAAATTCCTCCACTTCTACCTTAGTAAAACCTTCTGTGTGACCATAGGCACAAATAAGTCTCATTGTCCAGTTCACCATTCTCATATTTGCCCGCATTACTCTACTTGAGACTGACTGCGATTCAAGAAGATTAGCCTCGTATTTTGTGTTGAATACTATGGCTACTCCTTCTTTTCCTTCATTGTCATTGCGTGAATATAACATTTTGTATTTATTGCTCAGAAAGATCTCACCAGTTTTGGTCTTTTTTGTTTCAGTCACCCCTATTATGTCGATCTGGTACTTATCTAATTCCTCAGCTAGCTCCATTTCTTTGCCATTCAGGCTTCTTACGTTGATAGTACCAATCTTTAACACTGGTGATGTTGAGTTGGGGTTTGTTTTCAGATTTGTTCCAGTAGCTGACTGGAACAAATCTGTTTTCAGATTTGTTCCGGTCAGCTGTTCACCCTGGTTCCCTGGCGAAAACAACGGGGGGCCTTGTTTAACCGGGTGATGTCCCAGCCGGCATGAAATTTTGTCATGTTGTACCATCGTTTTTTATTTTGGTTTAACCAATAAGAATACAATTTGGTCGGCTGAATCCCAAATTGCCAGCCCATCCTCGTTCATTCAGTATCCAGGTAGATACCCAACAGGGTGCACCACGAGAAGGTGAGGATTGGACATTAGGTCAGAAGCCCTGGTCGGTTCTCCGCATTCCTTTAAAGGCTATGTGGAGGTCTCCTCTCAGTTATACAGCTTTGACCCCTTAAGCACCCCTTCTTAAAGTGAAAATCTGATTTTGAGATCTTCCATTTGGCCTAAACCCTACTTGTTCTTCTCCAAGTTTATCTATCACAATCAATTTTTCAGATGTACCTGAATATATGGAATGGTGATAGATTTTGAGCATTCTCCACTTTGAAGAGGGATTGCAGTTACAGTGTTTAAATGTTGTTTGGAATTTTGGGAGTTTGTAGCCATTAGCTACAACCTTTGTCAACAAATGTCAATGCCATCCACTATCTCCATGTGCTCTGTGATGAATGATTAGTTGTTTTGAAGAAACAGGATAGTTGAGGGGACCTAGCAGAGGTCGCAATGCAATCAGTTCACAAAAAGTGAATGAAGATGCTACTGCCATTGTGGAGTAGGCCGTGAATAACAACATTGATTCCTGCAGTGAATGTGTTGTATCAGAATCAAGACACGTCGATGTGCCTTACCCAACTGTATGGAAAATTCTGAAGATTCTGCATTTCTACTCATTCAAGATAACCCTGACACAGGAGTTTCACTTGTAGGACTTTGAAAGTTGACTGACATTTGTTTTAACATTCCTTGCTTTAGTGGAATTGTATGCTGCACGGAGTGAATGATTTTGTGGGGGAGATGAGGCTTACTTTCACTTGAATGGAGCTGTGAATACTCACAAATGCTAGGTATGGGCTAAGCAAAACCTACATGCAATCTAACAAATTCTTTTGCATTCGCCCAAAGTTAGTGTCTGGTGTGGGTATACAGCTTTGTTTATCATTGGAGCATTCTTCTTTTGATGACATTTACCAGTCAGGTCCTGTGACCTGCTCATTTACTGCTGAGAGGTATCACGATATGATAAACAATTTTGTGCTACAGATACAGCAGTGCCTGTGCATGCATGGATTCAGTCATTTTCATTCAGGATGGGGCACTCTCCACACATAGTTGATCTGTACAGCAGGTTCTTTGAGAACATTTTGTGGAAGCCAGAGTGATCAGCCTTGCATTCCCCACTGCATGGCTGCCTTGTTCACCTGATCTGACCAAAGGTGACCTCTGGCTCTGGGGATTTTTCAAAGACAGGGTTTATCAGGATCATCCTGCTAATTGCCAGCACTGAAAGAAAGCATAATGCAGCATGTGCACAACATCAGCACACTGTGATGTTAAGTTGGGGTTTGTTTTCAGATTTGTTTCAGTAGCTGACTTTTCACTGTTCGCCCTGGTTCCCTGGTGAAAACAACGGAGGCCTTGTTTAACCGGGCGACACCCCAGCCGGCATGAAATTTTGTCATGTTGTACCATCGTTTTTTATTTTGGTTTAACCAATAAGAATACACTTTTGTCGGCTGAATCCCAAATTGCCAGCCCATCCTTGTTCGTTCAGTATCCAAGTAGATACCCAACAGGGTGCACCACGAGAAGGTGAGGATTAGACATTAGGTCTGAAGCCTTAGTCGTTTCTTTGCATTCCTTTAAAGCCTATGTGGACGTCTCCCCTCAGTTATACAGCTTTGACCCTTAAGCACCCCTAAAACTGTATTTCAAAAAAAAAAGTTTTTTTTTTATAATTATTTGCTATTTATCATTATTTCTTTTATTATTAAATTATATCATTTGATAAATTAATCCCCGTGAACACATGCATCCACAGACATAGGACACACCGGGAGGCATAGCCTCCCGGTGTGTCCTATGTCTTATCCTCAGAATAAGACACCTTATCCTCGGGACAGGTACGGCTTAGAAGGGCTAAGGATAGTCCCGTAACAGGCCACTAGGCCTAATACGTGAAGGGAAGAAGAAGAAGAAGATTATTTGATAAATTAATATTATATAATGCTAAGTCAGCAAATAATGTTGGAAATTATATTTTCTCTTTTCTGCACTTTTAGTAGAAAAAGCAATATTATGATCATTTTTGGATGAAGTACAAGTATTATGTTATGATTTTTAATTTTTTCCTGCATTTTTTAAATGTCAATCTTGCATGTTATTTCTCATGTTCATTTTTCTCTTTTTTTCTTCTTTCTTCATCTTTTTTTTTTTTGATCATTTTATTTTTTTGTGCATTATTCATTCTTATTAATAGAACCAGAACCACACCTACAGAAAAATGAAATGATCGACCAAAAAATAAATAAAGATAAATGAAAAGAAATACTCAGTTCTTCATAGTTTCCTTATAATGACCACATTACTTAAAAGAATATAAAAAGTTATACTTTATTTAACTAGAAACTACTAGTTTTGTGAGTTGACAGTGCTGCTTCATCATGGCTTATTGATGTTGCAAAAAATATTAAAAACCACTAGAGGGGGTTAACAACTTTAGGCAGTGAAAGAATACAGAGAAATAAAAAAAAAATTAAACTCAATAGTGAAGCTAGTTGGTACTGTCACATTCTGAAACATTGATTTAAAAATCAAGATATAAGTAGAAGACATAATACTAATTAATGATGGAAGTCACAAAATTGTTTATATGTAGAATTTTCAGCCATGTTTTATAGCCATTTTCAATACATTATGTGAAGATAACCACAAAAAAGAGAGAACAGCAATTAAATTTAAAGCATGTGATGTGTATGTGCTGTTGACTGTAGCAGAATAACTCCATCTGCGTTAATATATATATATATCTAGGAATTATTTCCTTCATCTTAACCCCTCCTCAGAAAGAAGTTTCCAGAATTTGTCTTCCACATGTTAAAGGACTTTCAGAAAAAATAGCAAGACTTCTTTGCCAATTTGACCTACAAGTCTCCTTCCATCCAGTTCATAAACTAAATACTTTCCTTATCTTTTCAAAAGACAAATATACTCCTCTTTCTTGTCCTGGAGTTTACAGAATTCCCCACTCTTGTGGTTTATGTTATTATGGACAGACAAATGCTCTGCACAAATTCTTCTTGAAGAACATCAAGAATATATTTCATTTAAGGAGCCCAATAAATCAGGTTTAGCAAGCTACATCTTATCTACAAAACAGAATTCAATGGAAAATACCCAAGTTCTACACAAAAGCTATTTTCATATGGAAAGACTATGTGAAGCACACATTCACAATCCCAACTTTAACAAACACTTAATTTTTAAATTAAAAAATATTTTATTAACTATTTTATTTTTATTTATTTATTGATATCTATTAATGCAGATGGAGTTATTCTCCTGCAGTTAATATCACATACTTTCAATTTAATTGTTGCTCTTCCTGTAACATATTGAAAATGGTTATGAAACATAGCCGAAAATTCTACAAATAAACAATTTTATGTAAGTGCGTTCCATCATTAATTAGTATTATAATTCTGAAACATGTCATAACCAGGTGTGTGAAATGTTAGATTTTTGATGAAGGCCAAACCTGGTGCAGTATTAATTCATTGTTGAGTTTAAATTTTTAATCAATTGTATCATTTACTAAACTTATGTTAACCTCTCTAGTATTTTTTTTAACCTTTTTTGTAACATCATTAAGCTCCTGACAAAGTGGACCTGTCAGCTTGTGAAGATTTGTTTATACTCTTTACATAATGTGATCATTATAGTGAAACTATAGAAGCCTCAGTCTCACAAAAGAGAACAAGCCCGAACTGAACTTTTATTTGGAATGTGAATTAGTTTCTTAAAATTAACATAGAATGCTTACAACATCAAATGAATATGCACCTAGAAAGGAAACTGCCCTTGCTCATGTTTGGTTAAGGTTCTCTAAATGGAATAAAAGACAATAGGAGATACAATTTTTAATTTAGCATTGTATGCTTTTATTTTATTATTGATTTTTTTCAGTTTAAAGTATTTATGTTACTTTTCATCTCCATCTTTTTGTTAAATGTATTTAAAATCAATTTTGATTCAGTTGCTGAAATTTTTATATTATTTGGCATTGATCAGCCTTAGCCATATTAAATGTTATACATATATTTTTTTAAAGGTTTGTTGTTGTATGTGGTGATGGTGAATACATTATTTACACTGCCATGGCTTTGCGAAATAAGAGCTTTGGCACTGCTCAAGAATTTGTTTGGGCTCTTGATTCTTCAGAGTATGCTGTACGTGAAAATAGTACCCAAGTGAAAATTTTCAAGAACTTCAAAGAAAAGAAATCATTCAAACCTGAATTTGGAGCTGATGGTAAGTTACTTTTAAGGAATTTTTGTTTTTGTGTAAAATTAATCAAGGATTGAATTGTTTCAATTTTCCTTTGGTCTTTCTTTAAAAAAAAAAAAAAGTCAGGATAGACTTTGTTATTCAGTTATTTGTAATTCATTATTTATGAGGAAATCTTCATCAAGTTAGAATGATTTATCACTTCAAACAGGATGCTTTTCAAATTTAATTTAGCCAGTCTGATGTAGATGGAAAGGATTTTCCTCTTTCTTACACACACACACACACACACACACACACACACACAGAATAGAAAACAAGCTTCATTTCTCACATTCAGACCATTCGAAAAAATTTCATTCAAGTATCATGTTTCCACTTGCCAATTGATAAGTTATGTGTTCCTAATTCTAAGATAATCAGCTAATGTCATACAAGAATTGCTCAAAAATGTGACTTTTAAATGCATTAAGATACACTTAGCCTTGGTAATTTTACACGCATAATAGAAAGCTATTTTGGAATAGCATCCTTTGTTAAGATGATGGCACAGCAGTGCCATCATCTAAATGTACAACTCTGCTGCTAATTTAATTTTTATCAAAAAAAAAAAAAATCAGCTAATGCCTTTTTATTCCCATATAGGGAGTAGGCAAGGCTGTTTTAGCCCTATATAACTTTTGGAGACTCAGTGGACAGTTCAATCTCCACTGCTGGTACCAATCAGAGATAGCTAGCCCAAGGCCATCACTAATTTAGCAGCATGCAGTGAAGAGGTGGCTAACAAGTGCTGCCATCTTGTGGTACCTCCTAACACAATATATTTTTTTAATGTCTGAAAATAGTGTGGATTCTACGATTGATTTTCTTTAATTTATGGGACAAAAAAATACCCGAGTTTCTGGGAGAAAAAACCTGCTTGCCCATGCCAGAGATCAACTAACTAGTGAACTGGTCAAAAAAAAGGCTTAGAAAAAGTTCCTCTAGTGGCAAAAATTGAACTCTTTCTTCAGGTGGTTTAGTGCTGAGGAGTGTAAATACCACTTCCACTGGTGTTCACTCACAAAATAAAATAAAATAATTACATTTTTATTTTATTTTTAATTTTAAATTTTTTGTGACTCACTCATGAAATCTCTTGAAACCATCTACAGTACTAATATACTATAATGGGTTTAAGATTTTTAAAATTGTTTTATTATTATTTTTTTTTACATAATCCAGAAATCCTGCTCTTGAAACCAAACATGGATAGAATTAGTGTAATCGCTGTTAAGAAGGGGGGGGGGTATTGTGGTTAACTGGTTTTAATATTTTTTTTTGGGGGGGGGGGTTGTAGCCATTGGCTAAGAAGGTGTTAAGGATGTGGTTCAGTTCAGTAGTTAGAGTATTGTTGTCTGAACAGATTAATTTAGCCACCTGTTATATAGGATTTTTATACCCTATATGACAGGGCTAAATCACCATTCCATATATCCAGGTCACATCTGAAAATCTCACAAAAATCCTTAAAAAAAAAGTATGACCTGACTACCTGTTACAAACCACATAAGAAATTGACATCCCTTATCTGCTCCACCAAAGACCAGCCACTTTCCCCTAGACCTACCCGGAGTATACCAGGTCCCTTGCAGCTGTAAACTGTCCTACTACAGCCAAACAGGCAGGACAGCTAATATCAGGATATCCAAACACAAAGACTATGTCCAGTTTCACCAATACAGCCACTCAGGACTTGCAGACTATGCACTAGATGCTCACCACAGAGTATGCTGGAAGAAAGCCACTTTACTACATATATATAAATACAAAAGATTGTTCCTGGAATCAGCCTCAACATAAAAAACTTCCCATATCTCAACAAATTTGGGTGCATAAGACTGCCCCAAATTTGGGGCAGTCTTATTAGAACATCAGCCCAACAGCTAAGACAACCCAATTTAGTCTGCTCGGGGCACCTTTAGGACTCTAAGACTAATGCCAGTTGCCTTCTTCAGCCTTATTTGCTCGTTAGTGCCTGCATGCACATATCATAGTTTTATGTTCCCAGAAGATGGCAGTGTAGCATTGTCGAAATATTGGAGGGTATTGATTAAAGTTTTTTATTTAATATTTTAGTATACGTTGTCATTTTCTAAAAAAAAAAAATTTTTAAAGTCAAACTAAACAGAAATATTGAAAAGTGAGCAATCTGTTTTGCTCTCCTCTTTATAGAATGCTAAGAGCCACTTGTTAGGATACCAATAATGGAATATTAATTATAGAGAACTATATGTTCTGTATATATCTATGGAGATTACTTAATTATTGAGAAATTCTAGTTTATTTACTGTATGTTTTGAATCAGAATTACTTTTTTCTAGGTTGACTAACATTCTCTGAAGCCTTGAATTATCTAGGATTTCCTATTATTATTATTTTATAATTACAAATTTATTAGCTGTAATATTTATATTCTGTGTTTAATTTATTTTATTTAATTTTAGCTATATTTGGTGGAAACATGTTAGGAGTACGATCTGCAAGTGGACTTGCATTTTATGAATGGGAGTCATTGGAATTGATTAGAAGGATAGAAATTCAACCTAAGCATGTAAGTTAGATATATCAAATGTAACAGGGAATAAGAAAAGTTAACTTATTTTAAGCATTTTATTAATATTGACCTTAGATCTAGAAATGTACTAAATGTGCTATACATGTGTGTTTTCCAAAAAACACAAATGATCTGTTTGGAAGTAGCTTGTAGAATAGGTCAATTTCATCTGCATTAAACACATCCTCCATCATAACCCTTTATTAATCCTTCCAAGTGTTCACATCAGGATATCCTGAGGCACTTTCAACCATTTATCTTTTAAAAAGATGAAAAGATAGTCTATGATGTGCTTCAAAGCACTGTATCCAGCCATCAGAATAATTGAAATCATCCAGACCAAGACATTTCAGCATGGATTTCAAAACATTGCCATCCACAGGCATGTTCTTCAGGCTAACTTCATCGAAGTTAGTAAGGCATTTTTAAGTACCTAATACTTTGATGAAGTACTTTATTTTTGCTTAGGAGCAGCCATTGCATTAAATTTCATTTTTAGCAGTGCTCTTGATCATTGTCAAAGAGCTAGAACAGCCAAATGCATCTGACCTAATATCTACTTCTCACCTTCTGCTGCACCCATTAGTAGGTATCCATCGACTTGGATACTGAACGAACGTGGATAGGTTTGTTTGCAGTTTATGATTTAGCTGACTCAATTGCATTCTGTATTGGGATAAAACAAAATAATGGTACACAATGATGAAAGTCACACTGGTTGGGTCATTGCCTATTTAAACAAGTAACTTGTTGTTTTTGTCAGGGAACCACAATGAACATTGAAAAGTCAGCTACTAGAACAAAATCAGACAGCATCAGCAATGTAAGTAGTGTTAACAGGTATAATATACAGCTCTCCTTCAAGCCACATCATTAATTAGCTACTCTTATCTGCCCACCAAAAGATTCCTTTCATTATCTAGATCATCTTAGTAATTTTGCAAACTGTGACATACTTTGAACATGCTGAAAGAACAGCTAATATCCATCTTTAACACAGAAATTATATGGGATGGCAGACCATGCAGATGGTCTGCCATCTGCATGGTTTGTTTTTTGTTTTCAAACTCGCTTTTTTTTACCCTTGAATAATATTAGTAATTTGAGGCTACAATTGACCTCTGACAGCCACTTGACTTTAACTTAGCAAAGTCCCCCCCCCCCATTGGGGGGACCTTCGCTTTCATACAGAAACAGATATAAATTTGAGAGACTATTTCTGGAATATGCCACAGTACCACAACATTCTCCAAGTATAAAGAAATTCAGCTGCCTCACTTTACCAAAAATCTGGGAAGCTATCTCGAGATCTTCAGTAAGATGCCATTACTAAACTCGTAGATGACACCAGCTAAGATCCTGTAATTAGGACTGTAGGATCCAGCCTTTTTACACTCAGTCTGTATTTGCCTTCCTGCTGGTGTACATGTGCTAATTATTTCTTTGCCTATAAAGATGGCGTGGCAACTCCAACACAAAATATTGCTTTAACAGTTTAATAGCTACATAAATTTAGTTTGTTAATTATCCCAGCACATGTTTTCTCCTCTAAATATCAACAGGAATATAAGAAGTATCAATGAAAAAGAAGTGGAATTGGCAGAAAAAACCCACATCAACATAATTGATGTCACCAAAACAAAGAAAACAAAAACAGGTGAGATAACTACTACTATATTCAAGCAGTAGCATTTAAGGAAAGGAAGAAGTTTCTAAGTATTCACCAATAAACATGAAAGATAATATATTTCAACAGCAGGCAATTTAAGTACATAGATGTGAGCAAACATCAAAATGCAAAACTGAATAGTGAGACTGAAGTGAAGAATTTTTTGAGTCATCAGAGAAAGCAGCTGACAGGAGGGTAGATAATGAATTTATCTATCCTCCTGTATATATATATACCAGACATAGAAATATTTGGGCAAAAGAGCAGAACTAATAAGTACTTTCTAAATGTCTGTTTCTAAATGTGTTTCTAAAATGTCTGAAATGTCTGTTTCTAAATTTCTCTCCATGTGCATAAATTCACATGGAGAGAAGACACAAGAAATAAAAAAAAGTTTTATTGTCTATATTATTGTTGATAGGTAGTATATTCGTGCTGATTTAGGACACAGGAGTACAAAGAAAATTTGAAATAGGAAGTGATCACCATTTAGTTTGGAGAAGAATAAAAATTAATACAGTATTGAAAAGAAAATTTTTATTTAAAAAAATTTGCAAAATTTTAAAAAGAAGTTCAAGTCAAGTGGCTGTCAGAGGTGAACTTGAATAATATTGGTAACTCAAATTACCAATATTATTCAAGAGGGAAAAAAAAGCGAGTTTGAAAACAAACTAAACAAAACCTTGGAGACTTACTTAAGAAAACATTGATTTGATTTAGTCAGTGAGAAAGAGAAATCAGGACTCTCTGGTGGACTCAAGGAAGGAGATAGTCCTGGAAAAGAAGTATACAGAAAGTTTTCCCTGTGTGACCTAGAGAATCATGATACAATTTGTTACAATACATGTAACAAATCTGAGTAGTAGTCAAAAGTCTTTGGAAGACTTTGGTAAGAATAAAGAGGACAAAATGTTCTGGAAGCTATTGAAAAACTCTGAGAAATAGAAGAGTACATAAAAGTAATCAAGGATGAAAAAAAAGATGACATAAAAACCCAAAGACAAAGATGTTCTGGATGTCCACAATAATTACTGAAAGATTGTTAAATGAAATAAGCAGTGGCTGAACAGTGGTGATAGAAAATAATCAAGAGGAATGCAGTCAAAAATACACATAAAAAAATTAGAATTAGAAAAAGCTGAAATAGGGAAAGCTGCCTGAAATAGATTATATTCAACCAGAAATACTCAAATATGACAGTATAAAAGTTTCAGAGTAGTTAACTAGGTTATTTAGAAGGCATGGTCAGTGGGTTGAATTTTGGATTATCAGAGTTGAACAAGCATAGTATCCGTCTACAAAAAGGAAAACAAAACAGTGTTAGAATTATCGAGAAATTTCTTTATTGAGTGTTCTGGATGAGAATTATGAATCATTTTGTCTGATGCATGGGATTATCTTTTAGGTTACTCAACCTCTCATATATGGAATTATCTTTAATGATAATCCCATGTACGAGAGGTTGCGTAACATATAGAATGTTAGTATTATGGATGAATGAGAAGGAATTGTTCACATCTAGTTTGAAGAGCTTTCTGTATTTAGCCTAGTATTTTTAGTGAGATCTTGTACACTGCCCCAGATGTGAGAACAGTATTCAGTGGTTGGACAGATTTGTATAGGGTTAATAGCTGTTCAGAGGTAAAGTAATGACTTGGGCAAAAGAGAAATCCTAATTTTTTGGGGGGATGCCTAGGAAAGCAATACTTTCCAAAAGAGGTTTGATGACAGAGTAATTCCAAGAAAAGAGATCTCATCTTATATAAAGATGTGGATGTTGTCGAGAGTAAGATTGCAAGAAATTGGGTCTTTTTTAATGGGATAAAACAGAATTGTTTTGCTAGAATTGAAACTGACAAGATTATTCAAATCCCATTGAAGAATAGTTTGGAGATCAGAATTTAGCAGAGTAGAGGTTGCTGTTCTGGAGGTTGTGGTGATTTGTTTAGCACATAGTTTGTCAAATGAGGAGGAGTGTAGTGTGCTGTCATCAGTAGAGCTGTGTATTTGGCTTGGAATCTACTGGAGTAGGTCATATAGAAGGAAGAAAGTGGATGAGAAAACAGAGCTCTTAAGAATCCCAGTGTTAGTTGCATAGTTAAAGGATAGAGAATCCTCAACCATCATACAGTATGTAGCATGTCAGCTGGTAATCCATTTGCAGGAATCATAGGATAGTCCAAATGATGGGAGCTTCTTGAAGTGACTACCTGAGACTCACCCATAAAAAATAGGATATCTACAGAATATCTACCTACCTATGTCATCCAGAAATGGAGGACATAGGTAAGTAGATATCCTGTTGATCAACAGTGGTGGAATCCATGTTGACAATCATTTAGTTAAGCATTTTCACAGTAATAAAGCATCTATAGTTCTATCACTTTAGAGAGAAAACTCAGTGAGGGAAATTTGGCACCAGTTTGATGGCAAGGATTTGTCACTCCTCTTAGGAATAGGTTGTACATGGACTAATTTAAATGCTGCAAGATAGATACCAGTAGAATATGAAAGCGTAAAAATTCCATTCCACAGAATGGAAGCTAACTCTTGGGGGGGGAGGCACCTTTAGGATAATTGAAGAATGCCACTGGGACCAGGCAAAGAGGGTATTGTGTGGCAAGTATTTGGAATGCTTGTGGTGACATTTGCCAAGGTCAGTTTCACAGGAATTAGAGGGGGGGGGGGTGTAAGAAGCCAAGAGGTTGGTTTTTTCTATAGGTGATGCAATAGAACTATCTGAGTGTAATATTGGTGGAAGCAGTGATGAACAGAAGTTACGGCTGATAGCTGTGGGAAGAGACCAGAAGACATGACTACCATTTGGACAAGATATATTTCCCTTTTAGATTTCTGAAAATCCATTTTGGATGAGTTGATCATTTTCTTGCAGTTGTTCCATGCTTTAGTATAAGCAGTAAAGGAAGATGGAGTTATAGATCAGGGCCAGTTACAGCTCTCATTTAAAAATGGATGACGGGGAATAAATGTTTTTAATACCTATGAGGATTATTTTAGTGACATGATCAATACGTTTGGGTCATGAGGTTGGAAACAGTATCCCAACCAAGGAAATGAGGCATAGAAGTTGCAAAGATAATCCCACTTGGCAGTTTTAAAATAGCCATGCAACATGTCAGTAGGAGTTTCTGCTTGTATGTTGCTGCATAAGGAAGAGATCAGGTCATGATCTAAATTACTAAAAGGAGCCACCATGAGGTCATCTTCCTAGATGATCTCAACATCCATAACCCAACTTGCAATTCCAATCACCATCCCTTTTCCAACATTACCAACCAAACTGGGTGAGAAGCAGAAGACTCTGCTATAAGTAATGACGTAGTGCAAATTGTACATCTACCTATTCAAATTCCTTCTAAGTCTTCACTCTCCAAAGACTCTGGATCTCTTTTAGACCAGTTGTTCTCCTTTGAGATACGTTGTAGAGGTCACTTCCTTTCAGCACTCATATCTCAGTCTTGTACAAGTCTATTCTCCCACAGAATGTCCTTCCTCCAACCAGTTCTGGCCTTGCATCCTCTGGCACTACAAAGGCACCGATTGGAATGACCTCTAGAATTCCTACTCCTCCTTTTCTTAATCTCACTATTGCTTCTGCTAGTCTGACCATAACACTTGTTCCAAACAGATTGTGGAAATTATCCTCAATAGCATGAATGCCTTCATTCCCCATTCAACTTGAAATCCTTGTCTCCTTTCTAAGCCACCGACAGAAAATAGTTCAACAGAAAGTGTATCAAAGCAGTCAAAGAAAAAAAATTTAGCTTACTTCAGGTGGTCCACATCAAGAACTTCAGCTTTGTACTCCACTTATACCAAAGCATGCAACATATTCAAAATTATCATCAGCAGATCTTAATCAGACTTTATAAAGGCCAACAGCAGAAAACTTGCCTCTTGTCAAAATGGAAGCCATGCCTTCTGTTCCCTTGCTAAGGCCATTGGACATAATTTCTACTCACCTGCACTTCCATCTCTTTCTCATCCCGATTGTATCACTTGCTCCACCCACCCAAATATGAAGCTGACCTCCTGGCTGCACTCTTTTTCCTTGAACTCCTGCATAGATGACCAAGGGAAATCACCGTCTTACCATACTGGAACGAATCCAAGCACTGTGTGCCTCTTATAGTTTTTCAACAAAAAGGCATCAAAAAACTCCTAACTAACTTGGACACTAAAAATTCTTCTGGTCTTGTTGGGATTTCTCAAATTGTCCTCAACCATATCACTCCAAAACTAACACCTGTTCTACATTGGCTCTACAATCTATTATGCATAGCTGGTACTTATCCCAATGCATGGAAGCAATCTCATATCCTATTCCAAAAAAGCAAAATAGAAGTCCACCATCAAACTGCCAACCAATTGCCGTCATTTCAAAGTAATGGAAAAAGTCATCAGTAGTCACTCCACTACTTAGAGACCTGCCAGTTAATCAGCAACCACCAGTACAAATTCCACCAATTAAGATCCAGCTGACCTCATATGGCTTACATCACCCATCCCCTGGACACATGCCATGGAAAGGTTTGGAAAAACTTGTGCTGTCACTCTTGACATTTCCAGAGCTTTTGACCATGTGTGGCATTGAAACAAATTTCAATGCCACACATGCATACTAAACAAATTGCCATCTTTTGGTCTTCCTGCCACCATCTGTAATTGGATAGTGCTCTCTCTCTCTTTGAGCTTCACCACCAATGCTGTAGTTACTCAAGGCTCTGTCCCATCATGTTCCTCCTGTATATAAATGATCTACTCACAATCACTACTAATCCTATCCACAGCTTTGCAGATGATAGTTCATTCATCGTATTCATTTTACAAATCATGCAGTATCTGACATCCCAGACTACATGATTATCTATAGTTATTGCCTTAGACATTGATCTACTCACTATCCTTCACTCGGGAAAGGAAAATATTGTCCCATTCAATGCCATCAAAACAGTCTCTTGCAAAAGAGAACTTAGATCACCTATCCTTATCCTCATTAATGCACAAATCATCAGAGAAGATCAGGTCTCTGCTTAGAACTAAGGTTTACCTTCTCTCTCTCCTGGCATCAACACATCACATTGATAGCCTCTTTAACATCCAAAAACTGGCATTTGCTTTCATTCAAGATGATATTGTACACCCAACCAACTCTTAACAATATACAAATCCCAAATCTGCCAATGCTTAGAATACTGCTCACATATTTAGGGTGGTACACCTAAAACTTGATGCTACCCAGAGGAGAGAAGTTTGGCTCATAGATGATTCCTCTCTTAGAGATTGTACAACTGAACATATGAACCTGCTTCTCCCTTCTGTTTTTATTATGTCCCCTGGAATAGTCTTCCTCATGAAGTATCTGCACAATTACAACCTGTAATTGTGCAGCTACTTCAAAAAAATAAAATAAACTTCTGTTTTCATCTGAACTTCATACAGAGCACTGATGTGTTTATGTCTCTTAGCCTATAAGCATATGGAATCAATACAATAAAAATAAGAATTAAAAGTGTGCATACATAAATCTTAGAAACATGCAGTGTAATTCTCATGTTTCTCCCTTTTATAGATCTGTACTATGAGAGTTCTAATCCATTTCTCTGGAATTCGACTCTCTTACCAGACCTTGCAAATTATTCAGTGTAGCTACTGCAAAAATTTTATATTTCCATATTTGAACATTTCCTGTCAAATATCATCTACTGTCACTGCCTTTTCATATTTGAGGTTTTTCCCTCCTCAATTATTGATATATACTCCTGATTGCATTCCTGTAGAGTGTTTTCTACCATTCTGTTCACTGCTTGATTCAATTAGTAGTTTTTTCAAATATCTCAAGTAAAGTAATTACTTGAGATATCTAGAATATCTCTATTTTTAGTTTTAATTTCACCTCAATAATTTTTTATTAATTGTACAGAAAATTTTCCTCCATTTCTAAGCTTTTTCTATAGCCTCCAGAATATTTTTAAAGAATCCTGAGAACTGATGAGGGCTCCTCACCTAATATACAACTGTCACCTTCTCTGGTGACAGTTGTATATTAGGTGAGGAGTCCTCATCTACCTGGATACTGAACAAATAAGGATGGGCTGACAATTTTAAATTATTTGGCCAAATTGTATTCGTATTGGCTTAAACCATAATACAAAATGATGGAACAGCATGACATAATTTCATGCCACTGTGTTTGTCACCCAGTTCAGTGAGCCCCCCCACTCCCTTATGTTTTCATCGGGGATTCAAAGCAAACAACAAAAATACAACTAGGTACAAACCCTAACTCAACACCATTAACATAAGAAGCATCTCTGTTGATAAGAAATGGACCTATCATATGAACTGGATAAGAACCAGATCGACATGGTAAGTGTTACCAAAACAAAGAAGACAAAAATAGGTGACGTCTTTCTCAGCAACAAATACAAAATATTATTGTTATATTCAGACAATTAATGATCAGAGAACAAAGGAGTAACTATAATATTTAACACCAAATGTGAGGATAATTTTCATGAATGGCATTTAGTATCTAGTAGAGTCTTCTACTACGCGTTATTCCCGCTTCTCATGCAGGGTCCGCATGTTACTTTAGATGCGACTTCTTGTTAGCACTACTCCCAACCGACCCGCCGCTGGGGGGGGGGGACATATTTTTGACTGTAGAGGCGTATGTTCACGGGCCGGTTTGCCTGTTTGCGGGATGAAAAACGCCAGATAAACTGGCGGAAAAAACCCTACTGACCGCGCCCAAGACCGGCTAACTTGGCTATGCCTGAGGAAGATCCTCAAATTCCTCACGTCTACAACGGGAATCGAACCTGGGACACTCCTTCCCCAAGCATATGGTTGCGAAGCACAAAGCCACTAGGCTAACCGCACCACGTCTTCCTTAGTAGAATCTTCTGTGGACCATACAGATAAATAAGTCTTACTGTCCAATTCCCCATTTTGATATTTGCCCACATCACTCTACTAGATACTAGATTAGTATCTAGTAGAGTGATGTGGGCAAATATCAAAATGGGGAATTGGACAGTAAGACTTATTTATCTGTATGGTCCACAGAAGATTCTAATAAGGAAGACGTGGAGGAATTTTTCAAGGCATTAGAGAAGGATTTTTATTTAGTGAAGCTAAAGATTTTTTTTTCTGTTTTTATTAATTTTATATATATTTTTTCTCTTTTCATTTATTTTTTTACATGATTCTTGAATGACATGTGTGTTTCTGAGTATACAGTTCTCATAAAGATGTTGAACTTTGATTATTTTTAACACTTTTGTACATGCTTTTCTTTTTTTTTTCCATATATTCAATTTTATCATGCTCAAAACTAAATGGTGATCACATCTTATTTCAGATCCTCTATATACTCTGGTGTCCAATCAGCATGAATATATTACTATGAACAATAACATACACAATGATGCTTTTATTTCTTGCATGATGTTAGTAATAACTAGTCCATGTCCTGAGCAGAAATCTAGCAGGTACTTATCCTTATTATTAAGTTTGCTCTTTTTGTCAAATTTTTGCAATGACATTTCTATATGTCTGTAATCATTTTCTACTCTGCTGTTCAGATCTCCAGCATGGACCAACTTTTCCTTTTCTTTGTCAGCTACCTTCTCTGATGCCTCAGAAAATTCCCCCATCCCTTCCTTACTAGAACCTTCTGTGGGATCATAGGTACAAATTAAGTGTCATGATTTAATTCTTCATTCTGATATTTCCCAAATCACTCTACTTGATATTCCATGTCATTCAAGAAGATTATCCTCGTATTATTGAATTCTATAGCTATCACTTTTTTATGATCATTATTTCCTGAATATAATATCTGGTATTTGTTGTTTAGAAAGAGCTCACCTGTTTTTGCCTTTGTTTTGGTATCATCATATTGATCTGGCAATATGTCATTTCTTCTGCTGGTCCCATTTCTTTTCTGTTGATGCTTCTTGTGTTGAATGTGCCAATCTTGAACTCTGCTTATGTTAAGTTGCAGTTTGTTTCAGCAGCTGACTTTCCACTGTTTGGCTTGGTTCCCTGCCAAAAACTTGTTTGACTGGGCAAAACCCTAGCTGCCATGAAATTCTATCATTTTCTGCCATCATTTTAAATTTATTTAAGTCATTAAGAATACAGTGTCATTGACTAAATCACGAACTGCTGGCCCATCCTTGTTCCTTGCAGATATGTACTAGCAGCATCAACAAGAGAAGGTGAGCAGTGGTCATTAAGTGAGAAGCTTATAAAAATGGAACCGCCTACACCAATAATGGGAGCTTCTGACCTAATGTCCAATCTACACCTTCTCGTGATTTACCCTGTTAGGTGCACCTGGATACTGAACAAACGAGGATGGGCTGGTGATTTGGGATTTGGCTGACTAAATTGTGTTCTTATTGGCTTAAACCACACTGTACAGCATGACAGAATTTCATGCTGGCTGGGGCATTGCTTGGTTAAATAAGGTCCATGTTGTTTTCATCAGGAGACTAGGGCAAACAGCAAAAAGTCAGTTACTGGAACAAATCCCAGAACACATCCCAACTCAACATCAACAGAGTTCAAGATTGGAAAGAAATGGAACTAGCAGAAGAATTGGATAAGTACCAGATCGACATAATAGGGATGACTGAAACAAAGAAGACAAAAACTGGCAAGATCTTTCTGAGCAATAAATACAAAATGTTATATTCAGGCTATGACAGTCAGGAAAAAGAGGAGTAGCCATAGTATTCAACACTAAATATGAGTATCCTCATATTTAGTGTTGAATACTATGGCTACTCCTATCGTCTTGAATGACAGGCAGTATCAAGTAGAGTAATGTGGGCAAATATCAGAATGGGGAACTGGACAATGAGACTTATTTGTGCTTATGGTCCCACAGAAAGTTCTACCATGGTAGTAAGAGGAATTTTTTGAGGCATTAGAGAAGGCAGATGGCTCAATGAAAAAGGAAAAGTTGGTCCTTGTTGGATATCTAAACACAGCAGAGTAAGAAATTAATATCACACATAAAAATGTTTTATGAAAATATGCAGAAAAGAACAAATCTAATAATAATAGTAAATGCCTGCTGGATTTCTGTTCAGTACATGGTTTACTTATTACTAACAACATGTTCCAACATAAAAATGTACACAAATTCACATGGAGAGAAGATGCAAGAAATAAGTCTCATCGACTGTATTATAGTTGATAACAATGTTTTCCCCCCTGATTCAGGACAGACACAGGAGTATACAGAGAATTTGAAATAGGAAGTGATCACTATTTAGTCTTGAGCTGGATAAAATTTAGTTTCATATTAAAAAGAAGAGTGTGTAAGTAAGTTTTAAAAAATGAAAGAGTTTGAGAACAGGAACCAAACCTTGTAGATTCAATGACAAATCCTGAAGAAAACATTGATTGAAACAAGGAGAGAGGCATGTGGTGAGGTTTCTATCTGCAAGGATAGAAAAAATCAGAATTCCATGGTGGACATAGGAAGTTAAAGAGGCAGTGAAGGAAAAGAAGAAAGCATATCAAAAGTTCCTGGCGAATAAGTCAGCTTGTGCTCTTACAGAATACAGAGACAAGTGTAAGAAAGTTAAATACTGTGTAAAACTAGCTAAACAAAAGGCATGGGAAGATTTTTGGTAAGAACAAAAATAAATATCAGGAATGTGGCAAAATATTCTGGCAGCTATTTTCTTGAAAAAGCTTAGAAATGGAGGAAAGAAGTAAAAGAAATCAGAGATGACCCAGAGGTGATACCTCTGGTGTGGCTCCCACTGATGAGGCCTCAATAAAGGTTGAAACTGATCTGGGTGGTGACCTTTCCCATAATGCATAGCATTATTCATGTCCACAAGGATATGTGCTCTGCATTATGGGATACTAAGGCAAATGATGTGAAGTCTCATTAGCTTCTTTATACGAGTTGCTCCAGTCCTGAAAATAGTTCAGGTGCAAAGTTATTTGCTTACACTTGGATAAAGGATTAAACCAAGTATATAATTTTTTGGTATCTTTAATTTATATAAGGACTATATTTATAATTAATATATATATATAATGAATTTATACAGTGATTGTGAGTAGGAAGGGAATTACTACTAATTACTACTTTACCATTTGTAGAACACTACAGTTGGCCATCAGTCTAAATTCATTTTGGTTGTAAATCATTTTACAATATAATGTAATGTACACAAAAACATTTTGATTTCATTGCAATTGCATTACGTAATTATCATATTCTCCTGCATGCAAATTGCATTTTTTTTTTTTTTTTTTTTTTTTTTTTTTTTTTGAAATTTAAAATGATAAAAATATGTTTGACTCTATTTCTAGTTCATATAATAACTGTTTTGTCTGTATTGCTGTTTAAAATAATAAAAATTGTATGTTTGTCTCTATTTTGCTGTCATATACACAATAGGTATTTTGGTCTGAAGGTGGAGAATTGGTGTGCATTGCAGTTGAAGATTCCTTTTACATTCTGAAGTATAATACTGATGGTGTAAACAAATCTAGAGAAACCAAAGAGGGCATAACCGAAGATGGTTTTGAAGATGCATTTGATGTGAGTTTGAAATCTGTTTCTCCTTAATTTGTTAATCACATAAGAGTGAAAGCTGTATTTGATATTTCATAATATTTTGCTGCTTCCTTTGTTTCATGATTAATTTCTGAAGTGCATTTTGTCACAATCCTTTTAGAATTATGCAATACATGAAATCATTTGTTCTGTGTCACCTTGCTGATTTCTCAGAGCTGTTGTGCTAGTCATTATAAATGATGAAAAGTTATTTAATATTAGTTAACATTTCTCACATTCTTCATCTTCCACTTTTGATCTTAGGCCTGTTCATTGTTTGTTACAGTCCATCTTTCACCCTTTTCATCGGCTTGTTTTCTAGTACTTGGTATTCATGTTTCTGTTTGTCTAATTATTCAGTCTTACTGGTTGTAAGGTACACTTTTTCTGTATGTTTCTTCATTTCTGATCTTACTAAATTATGTTTTTCCCACAAATTTCTTAAGAGTTTTTATTTCTGTTTAGTGTTTAAGTGTTTGATCTTAACTGTTTCAGTACTTATTTCAGATGCATAAGTTAAAACTGGTCTTATGCTTTTATGCATATTTGTCTTAAGTTGCAATATTTAGGTTAGGAATAAACAAGAAATTATATCCTTGTTTCTGTGGTTCAGTAGTTCAAGAGAGAGAGATTCCGGTATTGAGACCACATCATCATAATCATCATCATCAAATTCCTGCCATGTACTCTCAAGGGGTGTACAGGATATGATAGTACTACATGAAAAAAATTACATCATTATTAATTTCCTATCTACAATTTTTCTCCAAATCAGTCTGTTCCTTGTCAAGACTCCAACATTATCAGAATTTATATTTCTATCGTCTAAAGCACTTTGTACCGTATCAATCCACCAATATCTTGGTCTTCCTCTGGGTCGTTTTCCTGCCAACCTGGCAGAGAACACTTGTTTTGCCAATCTTTCCTCGCCCATTCTGTTTAAGTGACCATATCACCCGAGATTAGCTCTGCTAACGCATTCCTGGATGCTGACAATGTCAAGTTCTTTCCTAATATCCTCGTTTTTAATATGATATTGTCATTGATGCCATCTGTTCACGCCTCTAATCTTTCTCAGGACTCTCATATCTGCAGTCTCTAGTCTTTGGTCAAGTGTTTTACTTCTGACCCAGCTCTCAGATCCATAAGTTAAAACTGGTTTGAACACTGTCTTGTATACAGCTAATTTAGTGTTCCGACTAATTTCTCTCTTATTCCATATGAATTTATTCAATTGACTTCCTACCATACCGGCTTTGCTGATTCTGTTGTCTATTTCTATATTTAATTTACCATCTTCAGTAAAAATCGTGCCTAAATAGCTGAAATGTTTTACTTGTTCCACAGGTTCTCCATTCACAACACAGTTGACATTTTCAATGATTCTGCCTATTTTCATTGTCTTTGTCTTTTTATTGCTGACCTTCATACCATATCTATTACAACAGCTATTCAATTTAGTCAGAGAATCTTGCAGACTTGTAGCGGATTTATTTAGAAGTATAACATCGTCTGCATAAAGCAAAGAGCTGACATTAACATCTCCAATTTTGATCATGTTTAATACCACTTTCCTTCATAATGTGATCCATATAGATAATGAATAACAGAGGGAATAATGTACATCCTTGTCTCACACCAGATTTAACATTAAACCATCTTCCTGTACTTCCTTCAATTCTAACTGCTGACTTACAACTCAAATAAAGACTAAGTATTGCTTGATATAATGCCCCATTCACACCATATAACTGCAGCGTATTGAATAGCTTCTCTCTTGGCACCTTGTTATATGCCTTTTCCAAATCGACAAAACTTAAATACAGATCTTTGTTATATTCCCATGCTTTCTCGACTATTTGTCGTAAAGTGAAGATCTGATCCTGACAGCCTCTATTTGGCCTGAATCCAGCTTGTTCTTCACCAAGCTTTTCTTCCACAATTCTTCTCAACCGTTTCTCAAGTATACTTGCATAGATCTTGCCAGGAACACTCAGTAGGGAAATACCTCTATAATTCTCACATGCAGTTTTATTTCCCTTTTTATATATGGGTACTATGAGAGCTCTACTCCAATCATCGGGAATTCGTCTCTCTGTCCAGGCTTTCTGAACTATGCAGTGCAGCCACTGTAAGACTCTTATACCACCATACTTCAACATTTCTGGTCGAATATCATCTACTCCTGCTACCTTTCCACATTTCAAGCCTTTGATGGCTTTTTCTACTTCAAGTATGGATATGTATTCCTGACTGCATGCCTGGTCAGTGTTTTTTACTACTGCGCTGTCATCACTGCTTGTTTCATTTAGCAGTTTTTCAAAGTAATTACTCCATACTTCAAGGATATCTTTTTCTCCCGTTTTCATGTGACCTTTATCATCTCTAATTCCTTTTACAGCACTCTTTCCTCCATTCTTAAGCTTCTTCAACAACCTCCAGAATATTTTGCCACCTTCTTGATATTTATTTTCTATATTCTTGCCAAAGTCCTCCCATGACTTTTGTTTAGCTAGTTTCACACAGTGTTTAGCATTCTTGCATTTGTCTCTATATTCTCTAAGAGCACAAGCTGACTTATTTGACAGGAATTTTTGATATGCTTTCTTCTTTTCCTTCACTGCCTCTTTAACTTCCTGTGTCCACCAGGGAGTTCTGATTTTTTTATCCTACAGACAACCTCACCACATGGGGGGGGGGGGGGGGGGCATTGCTAGTCTTTCCTTTTGTTCCCAAAATTTATCCTGGAATCTGAAAAGAGTATTATTCATGCAGTGTTTGTATAGTTCTACAACGTCTGGTGGAAAAAGATTTTCAAGAATAGTCACTGTATTATTTCTCTGTGCATTAGTGAAGAGGCTGACTATATCCAAGCTTGCTAAAACGTCTGAAGGTTCTATATTAACATTCTTGATCTTCTCGATGAAATGTAAACTGTTCTCTAGCATTTTAAAAGATTATTTACTATAAATCAGCAGTGAGTCAACAAAGTAGATCCTCATCTTAGTTAATATTGTATCTTTCCATGTGGGAGTGGTACCTGTTCACCATAAAGAGACATCTTCATGATATTGCTGGTCCTTTTTTTTTTTTTTTTTTTTTTATATTTCCTGTATTCTTGCTCTTCTTGACTAGAATCTTTTTTTACTTTCCTGTTTTCATATATCACTGGAATCCAACATTCTGACCACCATATTTGCTCTCAGATGAACCCTATGGGCATTCAGAAAGATGGAAATCCAGGTAGTTACCCATGCTCTGCTAGTGCACGCACACACACACACACACATGCACGTACTCCTTCAATGGTCAGGTATCTCAATAAGTCTTTTCTTCCCATGGTCTGGGGATTAAGGACCAAGGCTTGCTGTAGTGCATGTACAGTTTCAAAGTAGCCCAAGCATTCCACTTTTGAGTGCAGTCATTGCTTGCTTGCCTGCCTTGATGGTGGGTGTCTCATGCTGAATCATTCTCCCTTTCGAGTATTATTCAGTCTTCCTTTTGAGTTCTTGTGCTTTCTGAGTATTGCTTGCTTGCTTGATGGTGGGTGTCTCATGCTGAATCATTCTCCCTTTCGAGTATTATTCAGTCTTCCTTTTGAGTTCTTGTGCTTTCTGAGTAAAAACAAAAAAAGATACAAAGAGCAAGAAAGAGAGAAATAGGTCTTTCATAACAACTCATTCCACTGATGTCCAGTCAGAAAAATGCCATCCTCCTTTATCTAGAACGATTTGGAAGTTGAAAAAAAAAATAATAATAACATGTAGAGCAGTTCATTGCAACCTGTTATAGAATATCTGTCATAGCAATCCCCTCAAAAACAAAAAAAAAAAAAAACATTGCCAGAGGAATAATATCAGACTGGAGCTCCTTGATGTACCGTACAAGATTTGTAGTTTGCTCTGAATTAAAAAATCTAGAAATGACACTCTTGAGATACATCTGGAATGTAGGGATAGCAATCTTGTACCAATACCAACCAAGAATGTCACACTTACATTTAACGCCACCCAAATCTCCAAATTTTGAATCAGGCCATCTCAACTGTCCTATCATGCATAAATATTTGAGAAGCATAAACTGCCATAAATATAGTTAATCTCAAACTGCATGTCATGTCTCTGCCAGCTCTACCAAGTGTGGCAGTAAAGAGTACATCTCAAACACGAGCCTACTTGTAGTTTCTACACTGACGCAAGTGAATCATCATTCGACAACAGCTATCTTTATTGTATTCTATCTTTAAAATAGAATCGCTGACATCATCCCACATGAAAAAGTTTTTTTGTTTATATAAGACTAACATGATATTTAATAATAATCATCAAATTTCTGATATGTGCCCTCAGAGGGTTTACAGGATATTACTACATGAAAAACTTACATCATTACTAACTTCCTATCAACAATTTTCCTCCAAATTAATCGGTTATCTCTCAATACTCTAATATATATATACATATTAGATGGATATATATATATATATATATATAATCAGATCTTGTATTTTCTGCTTCCTGAGGCACATTTTACTGTATCAGTCCACTAGATTTTGGTCTTCTTCTGGATCTTTTTCTTACCATCCTGGCAAAAAAACCACTTATTTTGCTAAACCTTTTCCCATTCTGCTAAAGTGGCCATATCACCTGAGATTAGCTCTACTAACACATTACTGAATGCTAACAGTATTAGGTTCTTTCATAATATCCTCATTTTTAATATGATACTGCTATTGATGCCATCTGTTCACTCCCTTATCTTTCTCAGAACTCTCGTATCCACAGTCTCCAGTCTTTGAAGTATTTTATTTCTAACCCAGCTCTCAGATACATATTACGGTCTAAGTTTCTGCCCCCGTAGAAAGCTGTTGGTAGTATTATACTTTTTTTTTTTTTTAAGAGTTGTAGGAATTTTCTTGTTTATTTTATTTTATTTATTTATTTTTTATGTTGTTCCCACCCATGAAAGATTATTAGTAGACCTAAGTATATTTGTACTGTGGGTGAGCTAAGGATTTTGTTTTTCCATTTTTATCAAATTATATATATATATATATATACACACACACACACATACATGAGGGTGGTCTGAAAAGTTCTCGGCCTCGACCATAGATGACAACACTATCGGCACAATTTTTTTTTTTTTTTCTAAGTTGGTACATCTGTCATAAGCATCCATGTAAAATTGCAAATCATTCTATCAAGTAGTTTGTTTATACAGCTGTCTGAAGCAAAAGTGTTGTCTGTATTCCTTGAAATGGATAAAATTGAGTATTGTGTGGTTATAAAATTCTTTGTAAAAGAAGGTTTAATTGCAAAAGAAATTCATTCGAAGTTCATAAAAGTTTATGGGCTGCTGAGTTTAAACGTGGCTGTACCAGCCTTGAAGGACTTCGTGAGCCACGTGAAGGACATCCAAAACACCAGAAATCATTGATCAAGTGCACAATGTGGTATTGGATGACAGGCGAGTCAAAGTGCGTGAAATTGCTGCGACTATAGGCATTTCAAAAGAACGTGTAGGATATATTTTGCATGAAGAATTGCATATGAAAAGCTTTGTGCAAGATGGGTGTCACTCTTGCTCACAGCAGATCAAAAACTCACTCGCATGAAAATCTCTGAACGGTGCTTGGAGCATTTTAAAAGAATAACACTGATTAACACTGATAAAAGACAGCACTGATTTTATGCATCGACTTATTGCTATAGATGAGACTTGGATTCACCATTACACCAGAATCCAAACAGCAGTCAAAACAGTGGACAGAAGCCAGTTGTTCAGTGCCCAAGAAGACGAAGTCAGTTTTCAGAAGAGGAAAGGTCATGGCATCAGTGTTTTGGGATGCTAAAGGCATTTTGTTTATTAATTATCTTGAAAAGGGTAAAACAATAACCAGGGAATATCATTTCGATCTTTTAACCAGACTAGATGAAAAAATTGTGAGAAAAGACCTGGTTTACAGAAGAAAAAATCATATTTCATCAGGACAATGCACCTGCCCACAAAAGTGTTTTGGCAATGGGAAAATTAAGGGATCTGCACTATGAATTCCCAAAACTAAAATTCTTCCTTGCTCGTCAGCATTTTTCTTCGAATCAAGAGGTGATTAGTTGAAATTGTGAAAAAATAAATTTTTTCATTGTTAGGCCGAGAACTTGTCAGACCACCTAGATACACACACACACACAATAGATTCCAGTTAATTGGGGCAACTGTTTATTTGGGACAAATACTGAAGAATGGAAACAAATCAAGAATATAACCCAAAGTTGCTTTGCTTATTTGAGCCACCTTGCCACTTTATTGAGACAGTGGCTATAGATGGTACGCATGTAGTGAGTTGCATAGAGAGTGTTGCTGTCAGGATACAGAGTAGAGAAGACACACACATATTTTGACATTGTAATGATTCTACTTATAGTGACTGCTAGGTAGCATACTTTTGTTTAAAAGGTGTTGTTAATTTTTTAGTAAAAAGTGTAACAGTGTAGCAATTTAATTTTTATTTTTTTATAAGGCCTCTGTCAAGATGCCAAGGAAAGATCTAATGTTAACAGATTCAATCGCCTTACTTGACAAAATAAAAAGCCAACCATCTAACACCAGTCGTCATCAGCCGGCAGAGGCAACTGATGTTCCAAAATCTACAGTCGCATGTTTGTTAGGCCAGCAAGACAAATTGCGAGAAGTATGGGCATTGCATGATGGACAACAGGGAAAACTCGAAAAAATGGAAGCAAAAATGCAAGGATCCAGACATTGAGGAGTTTCTCAATCAATGGTTCTCTATTGTAACTGGACGAGGCATGCGTGTTAATGGTCAAATGTTAAAAACCAAATCAGAAGAGTTAGCTAGAAAGCTGGACCATGTGAGCTTTAACCCCACTACTGGCCAGGACGTCTATAGATGTCCAGCAAAATTTGGATACAATTCTGAAACAACTGTTGAATAACATGGATAAGAAGTGCAGTTCGGTTTCACTATTTATCCACCTCAGCTGGTAGGGGTATTAAATCTATAGATGGTTGGTTATCGTGATGGAAAACCAGACATGAAATAAAATTTAAGATGGCACAAGGTGAGAAGGACAACACTGATACTGCGAGCGCTGAACAACAGAAATCAACTAAACTACCCGAATTGCTAAAGAAGTTTAGTCCTGATGAAATCTACGATATTGATGAAACAGGTTTGTTTTACTGTGCCACACCAGACAGTTCCTGGAGCTATAACTGTCAGTTTCAAAAAAAAAAAAAAAAGCAATGGATCACGTTAGCATGTTGTGCTGCTGTAACATGTCAGGAAGTGAAAAATTGAAGCTGTTGGTTATTGGAAAAAACGCCAAGCCTTGATTCTTTAAAGGGCTTGGAATTGGCAGTTTGCTGGTTCTGTATTATGCCAACATGAATGCATGAATGACTTCTGTTATTTTTTGAGGAATGGCTAATGAGTTGGGATGCAGAATTGCAACAAAATTCAAGAAAAATTCTTCTCCTTCTGGACAACTGTGCAGCACACCCTCAATTAGATTGTTTGAAAAACATTCAACTTGAATTTCTTCCTGGTGACACTACATCCCTGGTACAGCCACTGGACACGAGAATCATTAAAATTTGAAGACATTGTATCGTGGAAGAATGGTACACTGCATCCTTGAAACAATTGAAGAAAATCTACTGATGTCATCTTCAACAACCAAAGAAATCAGCACAAAAGTTACCATTTTACAGGCAGTACAATTTGTTATAGATGGCAAAAAATAAGCAGAAAAACAATTCAAAACTGCTTTGCTCATTGCACTTTAAGAATTCAGACCAGGAAATGCCAGATATGACTGATAATGAAAATGAAATCATAAAGGCCATTCATCAATGACCATGCTATGGATAGTGTGTTTTATATTTTATATATCACAATTGATCATTATAATAAGCCTCCACAAGTGCTAAACAAAACAAACAGCTTTTATATTTGTGTTTTTATCCCATGAGCTTACAAAAGTTTGCATATTAGGCTAAGCTACTTGTGTGCAGAGGTAGATGGTGAAAAAAAAAAATTTGTACATGTTTAGGTAAAGAATAAAAACAAGAATAAAATATTTTGAGAAGTATAATTTGTATTCTAACCAAGTCAAAAAATTTGCTATACAACAAACTGCACAAAACAGTGGTATGTGATCATGTCATCACTGGTGACCAGTTGTTGACTTACCATTTGTTAGATGCAAGTCCCTTTTATACAGTTTAGATATCTGAATGACAAATAACAGATTTAGAAGAAAAAATTGTTGATGAGAAGCCAGTAATATATGATTAAGTTTATATTGCAATTATCATCTCTTCTGTAGACATCAGTGATGATATAATAATAACATTGACTGGAATATGCCCACCTGGTTCGATTTTTGGTTTAAAATCTGATAGTTTTTTGCATTATAATAAATTGTGGAACAACTACCATGTTAGAGTAATCACTTCAATTTAATATAAACCAATTGATCTTCAAAACAAGATCATCATCTGGATTATATGCATATATGCAATGAAACAAGCATACATTACAGCATGTATAGTAACCTAAAGTCACACTAATTTGGTCAACTATTAACATTAGTGGCCAGACCTCTGGTGTTTGTGGGGGTGGGTGGGTGGGTGGGGGGGGACTACATCAAAGCTACAGTCCTGTTATCTCTTTGGCTAGAGCAGTGTTTTCAAAACTTTCAGTACCTGTGTACCTCTTTTAAAATTTTAGTAATATTGGTGTATCCGTTCTCAGTTAAAGACAGTTTGGAATTATAAAAATATTTCATTCAAACATGAATAATTATAAAAGTAGTTATTTCTTAGCATTTGCCTTATAATAAATTAATAAGCAAATATTGGATCCCGATGTTTCAGTGTTCATTCTCACAGTTACCACAGTCATTTTTATTTCCTGCACTATTTTCTGTTGTACATTTCAACCAACCCCTTTTAATCATTAATCTACATTAGAGTTTAATATGAAAGAAATGTTATTTTAATATTAATTATTAGACTGCACTTCAAGATTTGTTAATAACTGAGAACACACTTGCTCAAAAAAAAAAAAAAAGTGAATATTATCCATGCATGTATAACCATTACATCCATCAAAACTTGAGACACAAATATGATTACGCATGTATTGTTTCACATATGAATAGTGAAACAATTGCTAAAGACCATTGTAGTTAAAGATGCAAATGATTTTGAAATTTAACATCTAAATAGTTCGAACTATTTGAATTTCAACATTTAATACAAACAATCTCCATGCACGTGGAAGTGGAATGCAATCATGCCATCAACTAGATGCAGCCCTAAAGGATGTCATTTTGTTTACAACTTCCTTTAGATTTTTTAGTTATCGAAAACTTAAAATATTAAATAGACCTGCACTTATCTCTGACAATACAACTACAAAAATATAACAGTATATAAAAATAATAGTAACAATAATCAAAATTTAAAAAGAAAGTGGCTCATATTTCCTAAAGACCTTTTGTGTATCCCTGGGGACATGCATACCACACTTTGGGAAAGACAGCTAAAGATTACTAACAGATACTTTAAAACAAAAGTTAAGCCAGAGATTACTCACAGATAATGAGAACAAAAACAGAGCTATAACAGTTTGTTGCAATGAGACTCAAGCAACAATTGCAAAACATTAGCACTACATTTATAAACAGTGGCTATAGCAAAAATTACCATCAATAAAATTCTTCACAAAACTATTACCTAAACATGGAAATAATATAGATTACAGTAAAACCATAGATTTTCCATACATTAAAGGATATCAGATAAAATAAATAGAATTCTACACGTTACAACATTTATGCTACTTTTAAACCACCTACAAAATTAAAAAACTTATTCAATTTCTCCCTTCCCTCCTCATCCCACCCTGGGGTAGGATACTGAATCCATTGCACCTATAATTAACCTTATATTGGAGAAACTGGACACACAATTTCAATCCATAAAAATAGAAAAGATCACAAACTACACATCATATTGAAAAATTTTGGTAAGTCAGGAATCTCTGGTCATGCTCTTAACTTAATTGGAAAGGAACCTGTATCTTACATTGAACAAAAACTTAGTATGAATGCTGATTTAAGGAAGCCTGCAAATTTTACCAACCATCCTCATCTAAACAATAGTGGTGGTCTAAATATCCCAAGCATATGATGACACATATTTGGTCCACATAACTTCTGTTTCACATTTTTCAGCAAACCCACACTAAGCAATAATTTCAGCTCTTATTTCATATATTGGCCACCATCAATACTATTTTTGTTCTAATTTATCTGTGAATAATTTGTAGCCTGACTTTTCTTTTAATTTATCAGTTAGTAATCTCTAGCCAAACAGATAACAGGACTGGCTTTGATGTAGTAGGATTTTTTTCCCTCTAGAGGTCAGTCCACTAGTGTTAATGGTTGACCAAATTAATGTGACACTTTAGTTTGCTATGTGTGTTGTAATGTAGCTTGTCTCTTTGTGTGTGCGTGTGTATATACCTCCAGATGATGATGACCTTGTTATGAAGGGCAAAACATCAAATGATTATTTTGGTTTATATTAAATTGAAGTTATTACTCCTACATGGTGGTTGTATTCAGAAATATTATTTTATAATGAATACTGATCACCATTACTAATTATAATGAAGAGCCAAAGGCTTCAATTCGGCGACATGAACTTATTTAAGTTAAGGTATTACATCCCATATTGTTTCTTAGCCGAATAAGAAACTCAAAGAGTTTCATGCCGAATATAGAAACTATATAAAGTTCGGCGATTCCAAGTATAAGCAAATACCTGGATAGTGTAACTATGAACTATGAAATAAACTGATCCTTTTTTTTATTGGCAAAATTTAGCAAAACAATCTGAACGTAACAGTAGTTAGAATCAGTAAATGTTTTTACATTTAATTTTCTTATCAAAATAAAAAATAGCCTAGAAGAAAATGTATATTTTAGCCTCTTTGTCTAAACGTTTTTTGCTAAAATGTGTATTCTTTCATGTTAAACATAAATTGTCAATTCTTACTTTAACAGACACCATTATAGTAAAGCTGCTTAAAAAATAAAAAAATAATAAAAAAACTTACCAGAAAGTTTGTTGAATTGAGAGTCAACCATATATTTTGTTATTCTGTCTTTATTTTTAGTATATAAATCCCATTATGTTTTTTGCAGGTTTTGGGAGAAGTGCAAGAATGTGTAAAGACTGGTTTATGGGTCGGAGACTGTTTCATTTATACCAATAGTGTTAATAGGCTAAATTACTATGTTGGAGGAGAAATTGTCACAATTGCCCACCTCGATAGGTAATTTTTAAACAATTCATTTGTTTTATGTTTTATTATTATTACAGACACATCCATTAAATCGGACTCATGGAAAGTCTCATGGCCACCATTTCAGTCATTCACCATCTCCAAGCCAAAAATCTAGTCCTCACACCCTAACTAACCGCATTCTTACACAACCTCTGGGGTAATTCTTAGTTCTCTTTCTACTTATGTGTATCATGAAAATTTTCTTTTGTATCATATCAGTCCTGTAGAAACTCTTATAAGTTTCCTTTTAATGCTACATGGGGATCAGCATTCATTTTAATGAAATTATGGAAACTATTCCCATCTTAAGAATAATGACTTTAATTTCCAGATGTTGTGGTGCTGGCATGCTGTCTGGGACAGCCCAGTCATTCCACTCCTGAGTGCATTCATTGCTTGTTGGTGAAGTGTGGACATTCATGTGTGGCTCTGGTGGGTGGTGATCTTTGGCACTGACAAACTCACATTGAGAATGAGTAATTTTTCATTCTCAAGTTTATGAAGTGCTCTCACCCAAGTAAAAGGCAGCCCTCTTGACATCAGTTTTTTCCCCTCCAACTCTTGCTTGGACGACCAAGGTAAACCACCTCCTGCACTACATGGCTCCTCTGAGATTTTGCCAGAAAGATATCAGGAAAACCCTGATTAATCTCAATACTAATAAGGCTCCTGGTCCAGATGGTATTCCTCCACTTGTGCTCAAAACTTGTGTCCCAGAATTAATATCACTGTATCATCTCTTTAAACTATCATATTCAATTGGCATCTACCCAACAGCATGAAAACAAGCCTTCTTCCAGCCTGTACCCAAAAAAAGGGGAGACGAAAGTAGTTAACTATCATTTCATTGCTGTGATCAGCAGTTTCAAAAGGGATAGAGAGTATTTTCAACAGCTTCTTCACTATCTGAAGACTCATCAATTAATTAGTCGCTCAACATTTCAAAGGCATTATGTCTGTCATCGAGGTCTCCTGAACAAACTACCATCTTATGGCCTACCTCCTGCATTCTGTAGTTGAATTGCTAACTTTCTCACCAGTTGTTCATTGCCTATCATGGTGGGAAAGTTAGCAATTCAACTACAAATGCAGGAGGTAGGCCATAAGATGGTAGTTTGTTCAGGAGGCCTCGATGACAGATCATTCATTCTTCAAATCCTATTCACACTTTGGCTGATGATAGTACTTTTCATTCCATTTCCTCATTCATGAAACCCTGTAGTACTCAAATGATAGCAGCCTCAAGATTTTCCATAACAAATGACTTAAATATTAATCTCCTCAACTTATTAAATTTCATTACCATAAAAACTCAGGCCTGCTGTATTATCCATAAATCCTACTTCATTCCCTCTTACTTTCTGTAATGTTCAGTTTCTTTTCAAGATCAGCTTTCTCTTGTTGGGCTGACTGTCACATCCAGTTTATCCTCGCACAAATACATTACATACATAACCTCCTTGGCCTCTAAAAAAAAAATATAATAATAATAATAATGGTGTTCTTTTCAATTCAAAACATTACTTCTCTTCTGCTCAACTGTAACACATGTAAGTCTCAGATACAACCAACGTTAGAATGTTGTTCCCACATTTATGGTGATGCATTCAACTCCTCCCTAAGAATTTTTGATGATATACAGGTTAAACAGATTGCTTGATTTGCTTAATACGTGATCCTTCCCTCATAGACTTCCTTCACTTTCCCATAGGTGCTCTCTCTGTACTGTGCCTTTTCTATAGGTATTGTCATGTGAATTGCTTCTCAGAATTGGCCACTGCCATTCCTCTGTCCAACTCCAAGCATACTGAACAAACTTCTCATCATCCTTCACTCCTTCTAATTCTGTTCTTTGTAACAGTCTCAACACACACACACTGTTTTTCCCACTGAATACGACCTCCAACTCTTTAAGAAACATATCAATACATTACTTCTTTCTCCATAAACACTTGCCCACACATGGCACTGTTGTGTTATAGGTCCTGTGATCTTTCATGTATGTGTGGTCATCATAAAAATAAAATAAATTTTAAAAAAATTAACGAGAAGAGTCCAAGCCATGTGTAGAAGTCACTAAAATATCAACTGAAACAAAATAAAGAAGCCAAAAACATCAGAAACAGCAATAAACATACCCACTTTTTTAATACTATACTTGACTGAAGAACATCCACTTGGGAAAATGTTGCCTTTCTTCATCCAGAAGGGTTTTGGTGTTGGCAGGTCCTCCAAAATGAGTGAAGGAACTCTATTTGGGTAACATTCTCATAAAAACAACACAGACACAGAGTATCTTCTTCATGCAACATTCATCGGGGGGAATACCATTTACAGTCATTGCCCCCCCCCCCCACACACACACATGCAAAACTCTGAACTGTTCTCAAAGAGTAATATGAGAGTAGGACCCTCCTCAGTGATTCAGACAAAGAGATCTCAGAAATGAAAGACCAATGAGTGACAGCCGTGAGAAAATACTCATATGTAGGAACGCCTAGTCCCCACCAGGAATATCATCCTTATTTTCAACACATCTGAACCACTGACATCTGTGAAAGCAGAATATCTAAATTGCCCAGTTAGGTTCTACATTTCAAGTCCTTTGAGCTGGTTCAGGAGTATGGTTAAGTATATTTCAAAGTGTCATGGTTTTGCCATCTGTGCCCAATCGGGCAGTAAAGATCATAAGAACAAAGACTATACAGAAACCTGAAAAATCTAATTGTGAAAAAATAAAACCTAAGCAGAACATCTATCAGGAGGCAAGGAAGCAGTATACGCAGGTCCGGCTCTACTGATGGTGCAGCACGTGCATTTGTACGGGGTGGCAAAATTGGCCTAAACTATATGAAAAATAAATTTAAAAAATTCATTTGTCTTTTCTGTCAAAATGAGACTTAAGGATGTCGTTAGTTAAATTTTTACATAATAAAACTTCATTGTACCGTATATTTTTAATAATCATAATCGTTTAAAATAATGTAGTATTATGTTACGTCTATCTCCATATGCGATTTCTGTTGTTTCTTATTTGTCAGTGAGAATCCGACTACTGCACAGTGCAGTGTTAAGAATGATGTGATGACTCTCTTTTCATGTTTTACATTGGTGTGAGCCTAGGGAATGCAGCCGGTGCTGAAGTAATCTGCAACAATACTTTTAATGCGGACGCTGTCTTTTCCCAAGCGGCGAGCATAGTCTTTCAAAACTAAAGTTTATTATAACTTATTTACATTCTCCAATGGCCGAAACTCGATTGGAAGGTCTTGCCATGATTTAAATTGAACACGAAATCGATCAGAAATTAGCCTTATTTCTGATTTTGAAAATATGAAAGCAAGAAAAGTTTCGTTTTAAACAGTAGGTTTACATTTTAACAGTGAAAATGTAAATTAACTTATGATAAGACATGACACCTGTTCTAAAATCTAAAAAAAATTATATTTACCATAGTTACATGTTTGTGATTTAGCAGTTCTTCATTCTACGTGACATGATGAGCATTACTTACGTGTAATTTAATAGCAATACATTATTTTCTTTCTTTTAACATTTTAACGGTGTTCGAGTATACTCAGCATTTTTTAGAAATGACCACTTTTTGGGTAATGATGAGTATGCTCGTTATGTGAAAAAATAAATTACCATTTGTGACAAAAATTAAAATTTTAGTAAAAATTTAAAATTATATTTCTCTCATTATTATAAAGGAATCTAATGATCAATGATTTTTTGCATTTTTTATGAAAATAATGTTGTATGCAAAGCAAATAAAATACCATTCAAATAATTTCTTGTGAGAACTGTGCAAACAGCACCTGATTTTCCCCAGAAAATAATAAACTCGAAGAAAAACTTTTCAAATAGATCAACCAACACACTCCTAATTTATAGTGTTTTTTAGCAAGTCGAATCCGATTTTTTATAAATTATAATCATACCACAAATTGCTGTACATTTTTCTACGTTTGTGGATTTTTCATAGTTTTTAAAAAACAAGATTGTTAGGTTGTGTTGATGATAGTATTTGTGATATGAATGAATTTTGGAGCAATAAAGCTATTGATTTTTCAAATAAACCGACTTTTAATAATTGCTACTTTGTTATAATTTAATTAAAGTTTACAGCAGGTGCATTTACTCTGCATTTGACGAGTATACTCGTCTTTGATTTTAATTACACATGCAAATGCACATTTTCAGAACAAAATTCCACTGTTAAACAGTTAATTGTTTTTCTCTCTGTAAAAAAAAAAAAAAAAAAAAATAGTCTATGATCATTTTTCATTAATTTATGAATTTTCATTAGCTAATGCTACTATTTAGAATTTATGATCATGCATGTTGAAGCCTACCTTAACATCATAGCTTTTAAGACGTCATTAAAAGAGTTTTTTTAGGAGGAAGGGAGTGGCAAAATATACTATTGCACAGGGCAACAAAATTCCTAGGGTCAGCCCTGAGTATACTACAAATGTAGCAACATCTAGAGGTAAACCTTCTTACGCCAAGAAGCAACTGTAAAGAAAGTGTTAGTGAGTATGGTGACACATATGTCGATCCTGCCTTCTCATACTACAACATCCCTGAAGTATAATATGCTTGCTGTCTGTCTAGAACATATTAAAAAAAAAATTTTTTTTGATAAGAATACACAATAGAGGATCAAAGACATTCATCGAGAGGCATTAATAGATGGTTTAGATACCTCTTTTATCCCAAAAGAAGATGAACCAATTTGTATACCTAGTGCCTTAATTGGAGTCCAATTTGACAACATCTTGAATATTTTTCCTGATGAGAAAGAAATGATGAACTTTGTCCATCCACAATTCTCCAAAAAGGGAAAAAAATCCATGGCCAATGAAAATAAAACCTCAATGTAGGAAGCCAGATGACACCACCATAAAGAAATAATGGAAGCATTTCTACGGTGGAATTGTCAATTCAATCAAAACATAGATTCCATCAAGGCTGTCTTACAGAAGTTTAAACTATTCTGCTTTTGTCTGCAGAAAACATACCCAGTAAAGCCCATTGACAATTGAGCATTACAAAATGTAGCCATCTTTCATACAGACATGGAGGGATGGAGCAGCTGCCTTAATACAAACACGAGGCACTTGCTATACGATTCTCACCAAATATATAACAGTGTACTGTTATTTTTTATAACAGTACACTGTATCAACTTGCTTCTGGCTGCAGGTTGACCTTGATGGTGACATGTTGCAGTTACTGCTCCTTTACTTTTAATGAGGGCTTTAAATGGACACAATACGCTGTGGGGTAGTGCCTGAGCTAATATCAGAGGAAGAATTGCGGAGCATATGCTCAACAACTTCTCCCTTCTAAACATAGGAAGCGTAGCTTAACTGCACATTCACCCTATCTTTTCTCACTGTTCAAGTGGGAAACTGACATCTTATTTAGAAGTGATAATTTTTCCATGATACCCATTTTTTTGCATGGACAACCATGTATACATCACAGATATCACAGTGGAAAATCAAACTAGCTAACTAGCTTGCCTGCTCTTCCCTAGCAGAAATTGATTCTGCTGTAGTCAGTTCATCATCTATCAGCAGTGCAGTGCATGTAACAGAGCGTATTACACAAGTTGCCACAACTGCAATTCTCAAAACATTAGTTTATTTTCACATTTCTCTAAATCACAGTGGAATGCTGACTGCAAAACAGCCAAGGAAGGACAGAAGAAAGCTTGGAGTATCCTCCACAGATACCCCACAGCAACTAACTTCGTTATCTTCAAATGTGCCCGGGCAAGATACGTCCATCATTAGAGCCAGAAAGAATATTGGATTCACTACACATCTTCTATAACAAGAACAACCAGCACCAAAGAAGGGTAGGATAAAATTCAGAAAATGAAGGGCAGATACACCACTCATCACTGCTCCATCCTTGAAATAATGGATGCACAATTGTCAACCTGACAGCAATTGCTGACACTCTCAGAATTTTGCCAAAACACCAGCAGTATCCTCTTATCCCTCTGACTACAACAAAATTTTTGATGGTATAGAAGAATACAACAGGTCAATGATGAAACAAGAAATGAAAGCTGCTTTTCTTGATACCTCCCAGCTGTTATTGAACCACATAATATCCATTATGAAATGATCACACATCTGTCATCAGCTGCCAAGGATCAATTATGGTACCTGGCAAAAGGTAATTGTCATAGCCTTCCACAAGCCAGGGAAGGATCCATGATCCCCAATAAACTATCAGCCAATTGTTCTGATGAGCTGCTTATGCAAGATTTGGAAAAAATAATTAACTCTTGTCTTTTATGTTATCTGGAGAGAATAATTTTTTTTTTCCAGAACACAATCTAGCTTCCATTGATATCATTAAGCAGCTGATCATCCAGTTTGACTGGAAGCATTCAAGATGCCTTTTCTAAAACTCAAACATTTAGTATCATTTTACTTTGATGTGGTAAAAGCATGTGACTGCTTGGAGATTTGGAATACTGAAGGACCTACACAACTTTGAGAATATCCCTCTGTTTATGAAGAAACTTTCTATCCAACTGAATCTTCCAGGTCTGAGTGGGAGCCACTCTCTCCCAACTGTATACTCAAGAGGAAGGAGTCCACAAGATTCAGTTTTAAGTGCCACGTTTTTTTTTTCAATGAAGGTCAACTCGATAACAGAACAACTTCGTCCAACAATAAGTAACTCCTCCTGTGTGGATGACTTTACCATATTCTCTCTCTATTGAGGGTCATAGAAAGACATCTGCAGCAAACCATCAACCATCTTTCAAAATGGTCACTTGCACATTGGTTGAGATTTTCATAACAGAAGACAGTTTGTGCATTTTTGTCAGACACATGGTCTTCAAACTAGGACAAACTTGAATCCCAGTAGCACCAAAAGCCAGGTTCTTCTGACTCGTATTTGACAAAAAACTCAGTTTCCTCCCTTACATACACCAGCTGTGAGATAAGTGCCATAAAGTAATGAACATTCTTAACATCCTATCTTCAATCTCTTGGAGAAGGACATGGAAGATAGGATATGTGAAGAGCCAGAAAGAATATTGGATTCAATACACATTTTCCATAACAAATCTGTTTCTGGCAGAGAGTTTCTGCAATAATTAGATCCTGTCCACCATCAAGCCATAAGAATTTCAACTGAATCATTTCGAACAGAAGACAGATATTTGAGTGATCTGTTAGCTCCATCTACACATCAAGATAAATGAACTACCATTGTTGCTTCGATGTCAACAGCTGTCTACTATATGCTACGAAAATAAAATCCCTGCAAAAGAGAGGCCATTCCACACAGTGCAACATATTGCAACATTCCACACAGTGCAACATGGACTTGCATGCATTATTTGCTCAAGAAGTTTGCTACGAGTTCAAGGACAATGACTGAAGAACTGCAACTACCTTAACAGTTGCAGTTCTTCAGCTTTGGTACTTTAGTGATTTAAACTTGTCTTTGTTGAAATATTTAAATCACTCTGGTATGCATATGTGACATGGTGTTTTCAATTCATTTAGGAGACTTTTGTTTCATGTTTGATCCTGATTAAGTTGACGAGAGTCAGAAAATAAAAGATAAAATTGTGTATTTTCCTTACTATTATTTCTTCATTAGAAAGTATTTGTTATAAACCATTGTTATTGTTATTCCTCTGATGCAATCTTTTAAAAATATTGTACTTTAGTGAAGATTTAATCTTTTAAAAATATTAAATCTTCACTAAAGTACAAACACAGTTCAGATAGTTTATCATTTTCACTCTGCCCTCCTCCCTTTTTTGTTCTTTCTTTTGCTATCCTGTAAACATGGTTCCCCCTTTCTTTCAGCTATATTATTATTATTATTAAGAGAGACCTCCAAGGAGTCAGAAACTCATTGAGAGAGGCCACATACTACAAACACCAGCTATCATACTTATTCTTGAATTCATTCACACTGCTTGCACTCACAACATCCAATGGCAATCTATTCCAATCATGCACCACCCTCTGAGGGAAAAATCTAGCCCTCACACCCTTCTTGGCAGCCTTCATTCTCAGATTCCAAGGATGCCCTCTCGTCCTTTCCCCACCCTCCATAAATTGAAAAATTCCATCAATTGAAATCCTGTATGACCCTTTTAGTAGTTTGTAAGTCTCAATCATATCACCCCTCTTTCTCCTGTTTGCTAGTGTCTGCAGTCTACAAATTCTCAATCTATCATCATAATCATTATTCCACAATCCTGATATCTTTTTTAACACTCTTCTTTGTACTCTCTCCAATATATCAGAATCAAAATGGAAACCAGGAGACCAGACCTGTGCACAATAGTCCAAGTGAGGTCTTATCAAGGCCTTGTAAAGAGACAAAATGACATTCTTATCTTTACATGTGAACGTTCGTTTCAGCATTGCAATTATCTTTTGATTGTATTTGCAATCTTTGCTACATGAACCCTGAACTTCAACTTCCTATCTACTACCATGCCAAGATCCTTAGCCTCATCAGCTTCTTCAAGCATAATCCCACCAATATAATATCACATTGGATATCTAATCATGCCGAAGTGAATGACTTCACATTTACTGACATTGAACTGCACCCGTTTTCCCATGCCCACAATTCCAGCCTATTCAAATCTTTTTTTTTTTTTTTTTTTAATCTTTCTACTGGTTATAGGCAGTACTACCCTTACATCATGTCGAGACTTGATATAAGCCAAAGCCTTTACAAGTGTTTTACCCTGTGCCTGTTCTAGTTATCATTGTAGTCATTCTCTGGTGGCAGCACCATGCCACCAGTGTGCCCTGCACTCCATACACCATGTAAAGAGATGATGGCTGGTAAACCTTGGAGTTGCCCCGTGCTCCTCTCATATCTTACTAACTAGATCTTGGTTATTTTTATAATAATATGGCGCCCACTAGCCTATGGCTATAGGCTGGTGGGCACCCTGTTCCCACCACCTGGGCATCAACTACCCAAATGTCACCATCTCTTTTAATCACTAAGTCTGGCTTATGCAAACCCGCAGAGGTCCTATAATGTGGTTCCACCCAATCTCCCAACCTTTGCTCTTAAAGCAATTGTTCAGAATGGAGACCACGGCATCATGCCTCCTCGCGGACCCCATGGGTGCGGTAGCAACACTGGGCTATATGAGACAATGTCTCACTGTAGTGGCAGCCAGCCCTACAGTTGGAGTCGTCACTGCCTCCATCGAGCTGTGCGGGCTCGAGTAGACAGGGCATTGATCCTCATCCTGATAAGGTCAATATACTCGAACCTGGGGAGGAGTCTGGTGCCATCCCTAACCCAATCATGCTGGGGAGGCACCAGATATGACTCTTTTAAAGGAGCACCATCAATCAACAGAACAGTGCAACAGAGATGCCCATCTCTTGTGTTCTGCGGGTGCTGACTCAGTTAAAGTACCTTGATAATGGGACCAGCCTTTAGCCTGCCTAAAGTCTTCTTGTATTAATGGGCTATAGAAAGCCTCTCTGCAGATGGGGGAAGAAGATAGGTCTAACTGCACGATTCTTGACAGTAGCAGGCGTGGGATCAGCCATCTAAGTGATGGAACCCCAAACCCACCATCCTTCACCTTCGCATGGAAATATGCAGTAGGAGTGTCAGGCGGCAGTAAGAACCTCACAGCTGAACGGATAGCCCTGTCCATTCGGGACAGTACCGAGATATATGTCCTACCAAGCACCAACTTGTGGTAAAAGCGGGGTAGGAGATAGTGGGAAAAGAGAAACAGTTATTGCTGAAGCTTGAGAGGAGCTTTCCTCAAAGAAGTGATCCCAGCTTCTAGGATAGAAGGGACAGAAGATCTTCCCTTTGGGGTGAATATGATACTGAGGTATCTCCACTCTTCCAGGATGGTCAAAGCATGCAACAGCCTCCTATGCAGGGAAAACTCTATAGTCTTGACCTTAAGCTTCTTGTCACGACCAGAGGGGACAAGAAATAAAGAGCAGAGCTTCTCTACGTTAATAGAAAGGCCTCGAATAGAGAACAAGTCAACTGCCAGGTCAAGGAGTTCCTGCAAGCCTATCTTAGTAGAGGCTACGAGAAGATCGTCCGCAAAGGCCATAGCATTAAAGGAAGAAGCACCTAGAGAGTAGCCTATATGGCTAGGAAGAGAATGAAGAAACTTATCTATGACGCAGTTAAAGAAAAGGGGAGACAGAGGATCACCCTGGCGAACACCCTGCACTGCAGGAATAGAAGTTGCACGGGACCCTGTAGTGATGGAGCTACCCAAGTATAGCTCCATAGCATAGGAAAGAAAGGGTTCTCAACATCTAGCAATAGACAGCGCTCGAAGAAGAGCAGGAAGGGAGACGCTATCAAAGGCCTTTTGGAGGTCCAGCGACGCCATATATAGAGGCTTAAGGTGGTGTCGGGAATTAGAGAGAAGAGGAGAAAGAAGATATGTCCCTTCGGACGGCTGTGACGAGAGGAGGACAAAAGCTCTCTGTCTATAATCATGCTGTATATGTTGCTGAAGTCATTTAACTAATATTTTATGATAGAGTCTAAGTAACACACCTTGCCTATAACACACCTGACATACCTTGCCAGAGAGCACCTAACCTAGAATCACCCAACTTTGACCTTCTTTGGTTGAAAATATCCCTTCCTTACTCAGTTCAATTCATCTGCCTCTATCGCTCCCCCAACGCAACCAACCACCCTGAGCTCTTTAATTTCATCTCCCTAAAAGTCGACTTTCTCCAATCCCACTTTTCCAACAGCGAAATCATCCTTCTAGGAAATTTTAACGTCCACAACACTAGCTGGCTTTCCTCCTCCAGTTGTACAGATGATCTTGCAGGCAGAGATGCAGAAACATTTGCCATCACCAATGACCTTACACAACTTGTCCAGATGCCAACCAGAATACCAGATACCCCAAACCACTCCCCAAACACCCTAGATCTCTTCCTCACCAATGACCCCTCCAAATACACAGTGAAAGTAGTGAGCCCCTGGGCAATTCTGACTACAACCTAGTGCTCATCTCCTCCCCCCATGCAACAACGTTTACACAGACCCTCCCATACAAGAGTAGTTTGGCACTATAACAGTGCTAAGTGGGACAGCCTCCGCAACTTCTATGCCACATTCCCATGGTTGGACTATTGCTTCTGGCCTTCCAACCCAAGCATATGCACCAAGCTTATTACCAAAGTAATCCTCACCAGCATGAATACGTACATTCCACACAACACTCTGAACTGCCATTCCCTAACGAAAGTTCTCCAAAAGATGTGCCAAGGCTGTAGAGATGAAACACCAGACACACCACAACTGGCTGAAATCAATAACCTCATCCTCCTTCAAATTTTATACCGAAGCCCATAATAGATGCAAAAAAACAATCAACGCTTCCAAAACAGAGTTTGAAAGAGCAAAAAGCAGGAAACTAGCAGCCTGTCCAAACAGCAGCCGAGCCTTTTGGTCTCTTGCCAAAGCAATTGGCCGCATCTTCTGTCCAACACTATTCCCACCCCTATCACATCCTGATGACTCTACTGCCTCATCACCCACAAAAAATGCCAATCTTCTGGCCCCATACTTTGCTTCAAATGCATGCATAACTGACGATGGTAAATGTCCCCCAACCATTCCAGACACCCAACATACAATGCTCCCTATATCCTTTTGCCAGGATGAAATCAAAAATTACTGTCCCAATTAGACACCAAAAAGTCTCCTGGCCCTGATGGCATTCCCCCAATTATTCTGAAAAATTGTGCTCCAAAACTGACCCCCATCCTATGTCACCTATATATATTCTCCTACTCCACTGGAATCTATCCCACAAACTGGAAATTGGCCTATATTCAGCCCATTCCCAAGAAGGGTGACAAGTCACTGCCATCCAATTACCGCCCTATCTCGCTTACCTCAGTCCTGTCAAAGGAAATGGAAAAAATCATCAATTCCCACCTCCTACACTATCTTGAAGACACTCACCAGATTAATGACCGTCAGTATGGATTCCATCACTGCCGATCAGGAAATCTACTCACATATGTCGCCAATCTCTGGACAAATGCTATGGAGAGGTTTGGCGAATCTCAAGTGGTTGCATTAGATGTCTCCAAAGCCTTTGACCGGGTCTGGCACAAAGCCCTACTAGGCAAACTACCATCATTCAGTCTGACCCAGGACTTCTGTAGGTGGGTTGCCAGTTTTCTGTCTGGATGGTGGATGGCTCCCTATCCTTGCACCACTCAATTACACAGGGTTCTGTCCTCTCACCAACCCTGTTCCTGCTGTACATCAACGACCTACTGCAATTGACCTCCAACCCAATACACAGTTTTGCAGATGACAGCACACTACACTCCTTGCTTGCATTTGATAAGCCTTACCCTACACAATTCACCTCATCCTACAGAACATCAACCACCACCACCCTCAACTCTGATCTCCAAGCCATCCTACGGGGTTCGGATAATCTCATAAATTTCAATGCCAACAAAACCCAGTTCTGTACTATTTCCCATAAAAAAGAATAACTTTTTCCCAGTATCCTTTTTGACGATACCCAAATTTCCAGACAGCCTGAGATCTCGATCCTCAGAATCATCCTCACATCAAACCTCTCCTGGCACAAACATATCTCAAACATTGCATCCTCAGCCTCAAGAAAACTAGGATTTCTCTTCTACTCAAGACGTTACTTCACCCCTGAACAGCTACTAACATTATACAAGTCACAAATCTACCCAACTATTGAATACTGCTCCCACATATGGAATGGGGCCCCTAAAAGCTCTCTCAAAATGCTCGACTCAATATAGAGGACAATTAGACTTATCAGTGATCCATCCCTTACCAACTCTCTCCCCCCACTTTCACACAGACGTTTGGTCTGCAGTAAGTATATTCTACAAATATTTCCATGGGAAATGCTCATCCGAAATAACATCAATAATTCCCCCGCTCAGTACTAAGCTCATTGGAACACGTGCAGCTGCTGCACAACATCCCTTCACAGTACACCTAGAAACAAACAGAACAAATTTCTTTTCCTCTTCCTTCATCCTTGCAACTGCTGCACTGTGGAACATTCTCCCACCTGCTGTGTTTCCCAACGAATACAATTTAAAGTCCTTCAAATCAAATGTAAACAAATTCCTCTTTTCATCCCAACCTACCCATACACGGTACTAATGTACTATAGGTTGACCAATCATCCTCCTGTGTATGGGGCCCAACATAAAAAAACACAGGGGAGATAGTAATAGGTCTAAAGTCTGATGCACAGTTTGAAGTTTCTTTCTTCGGAATGAAGATAATTCTTGAAGCACGTAAGTATGGTAGTATTACTTTACTGGAAAGGAGAATGTCCACTAAGTCTTGAAGAATCCTCAACTGCACCTTCCGAAGCCTAGACGCAGGAAAGCCATCAGGTCCAGAGGCAGAGAAATTGGATGGAAAAACTGCTTTAATCTCCTGGATGGAGACAGGCTGGTATATTTGAAGGGCAGGAATGGACCTCAATATTGTAGTTTGGTCATCATAATCAGGGAAGTGTGGAGGTGGAGCAGGAAAGACTGTACTCCAGAATTTGACAAAATCATCATGTAAGTCTGCTAGATGTGAAGGGGAAGCACCGCCAAGGATAGTTTTGGCACATTGCCCTCTATTCTTTTTATAGAGGGCCTGCATAGCTGCATAGGCCCTCTTCCTCTGCTTCCTATTTGACAAAGTCATTGTAGAATGAGATGTAGGCTGATGTTGACGAGGCATGAAGTGTTCAGAGAATTCAGCGTGGAGGTAGTCATTCAACTGATCTGTGATATCCATTCCCAGAAGGTGAGTCTGGATGAGATATTTTAGAATTTGATGGTTATATTCTGGAAGAGGAGGATCATCTAGAGATGATGTCAGTCTCAGAATCAACGCCTCTTCTTCAACAGCAGGATGGTGGCTGGAAGATGGAGAGGCAGGGACAGTAGATAGAGATATTACCTGTCCCTACCTGTGGCGGATGATCTGTCAATTCTTGAAGTAAGGCTTTGTAACTGGCTTTCTGTCTATGACACTTGATGGCATCCAAGGATCTTAATGGGAATGCCTTAAATAAAGCCTCATTGATTTTCTTTATCCCTCGAGCCGTCAACTCGATCTCATGAGTGGCAAAGATCTTTTCTTCTTTGGCAGTCCAACGTACTTTGACGCGCTCTGTTCTTATTGCAGCGTTGGCTTCGACTGGATGTTTCGAGGTGCGATGCATGCCAAGGCCAACTGTGGTAGAGAATGCATGATCGCAGACCTGACATATGAAGTGTCTGAGAATGGGAACTCCTTGACCGCCAGAACAAGCATCATGAGAACTTGAATAAATGGGTTAATGACAATCTTTGCAGAGTTTTCTTTTAACTTTCATCCTCAGGACGCCGCTGGGACGAGTGGCAGGATCGCCTCCAAACAAGAAACAGACATCTGGATTCACACTTGAGTTTCCTGGCTCTGGCCTATAAGAGTCGGAGCCTTCATCTGATGAGTTATTGCAACCCTACCAGGGCTGCTAACCCTGGGAGGAATAGCGTAGCAGGCCAGTCAGTCACCCGAAGGTGTCCAGGAATCGCCCCTAGGAGGCCACCTACTGCCGCACTTGCGAAGTGTCTCAGGGGATGTGCAAGCCAAGACAACAACGCTTCGGATTCCTTAAACCTTGCAGACTCAGATCACCCCATATACCACTTTTTGATATCTGTTAGCCATCCTCTTATCCATGCTAATATTGTGTAATCCAAACCCATTTTCTCCAATTTATTCAGCAATCTGCCATACTGTATTCTGTCAGAAGCCTTAGCAAAATCCAGAAGTATCATGGTGTATCCATTCCCCTTGTCTAATTCAATTGTAACATTATAGAATGTGAGCAAGTTGCTAAAACATGACCTTTCCTTAGTAAACCCATGTTGCTCATTGCAAAGTAGAGATTCACTGTCAACCCATTTCTGAATGTGAGCCCTAACCAATTTTTCCAAAGTCTTCACCACCACTCCTGAGATACTAATTGGTCGATAGTTGGATACATTGGTCTTTGCACCACCCTTGTGCAATGGAATTACCATACATTTCTTCCATTCCTGCGGAATCTTCCCTTTTCTGAGACTCATATTAAACATCCTGGTCAAAGGAATGGCCAGTTCAGCTGAACACTCTTTTAGCACATGTGCTGATATTCCATCAGTCCCTATTGCTGAATTCTTATTTAGTTTGTGCAACAGCTGTAATTCCTCGGCCTCACACACCTGCATTTCTTCATCTAGTGAAGAGGTAACAGTGAGCTCAATGTTGCGTTCATCAGGTTGATAACTTTTAACGAAATGGGCACTCATTAACTGAACAACCTCTTCTGCATCTGTAACCCTCACACCATGTGGATTTTGAAGAGTTATTCTTTCATATTCATTCTTTCTTTTACTTGAAGCATATCATAGAATTCTTGTGGGTTGTCTTTAGCACGCAGAGCCAGTGTCTTTTCATAATCAGATTTTGCTTTCCGTACAACTTATGCAAATGGTATTCGTTCCACATTGTCCTTTTCTTATGAATCTCTTGCTTAATAAGATTACACATCCATTTGACTCCTACTCTATTTATTCTTCGAACTCTCGGGATACATTCTGATATCGTATCATTTAAGTATTGTTTAAATGCTTCCCATGAACTGTTGATATTCTTCCCATCCAGCAACTGACCCCATTCCACTGACTTCAGTATACTCCTCAGTTGGTCATAATTTCCTGCTTTGTAGTTTAGCATGTAACCTTTTCTTAATGGAATTCATAAACTTGGTCACTTCCTAAGTGAGTACAGCATGATCACTGTCACCAACTGGAGGCAGAATAGTTACGTCTTTAACTGAAACGCCCTCTGACACTATAATCAAATCTAACACTCTTTGACAAGCAGCATGTGACAGTTTCTTCTGTCACATGCTGCTTGAGGAAGTTGTCCTGCAACAGCTCAATAAATGCATTTTCATTCTTCTCATGAGATTCTACTGCTACCCAATCAATATTTGGATAAAGTCTCCCATTATGATTACTCTTTTCACACTTACCTTTTCTATTTGGTGATGCATTTCTTCATCACCAGCAGCTGATCCACCAGGTCTGTAACAACACCTCACTATGTAATTTGTCTTGTTAGATTCCACCTCACACCAGATGGCTTCAAACCCACTGCCACATGAAATATTGTTAGTAGTATTACTACATTCATAGGTCTCAACTCTAACTGGATTTAAGTCATCCAAAATCATTAGCAGCACACCCCCACCTCTCCTATCCAGTCTATGCTTCCTAAAAATGCTGTACTCATGACACTCGATACCAGTTAGTTGGTCTGATTCTGATAGCCAGATCTCACTAATTCCTACAATCTGAGGTCGCAACATATTGACTAAAGCAACAAACTCTACCCCTTTGTTTCTGATACTCCTAGCATTCGTGTACAGACATAATAATCTACCTGCATGTTCTTTTGTATACTCTTTTTTGCAGTCTGCCTGATGCAGTTGGAAAACTTGCAGATCTCTATTCTTCTCTAATGCCTTACACATGTATACATCTTTGCACACATATGATGAGTCTGAACCGCACGAACACAAAACCGAAATCATTCTTGCCTCTTCAACATTTCCATGCCAAAGACCATTCCCATCATTAGCACAGTTATATATACCATTGCCACTCTTATTCACATTCACACCATTCCTCCCTTTATAATTTAGTTTCCTTGACTCTCTGTGTTATGTCTCATACCAGTTATTAGTTTTCCCAGCCTCCTGATACCAAACGCATTCAGGTGTAGGCCATCCCTCTTATACAACTCTAATCTTCCCTCAAACTCACTCCACATATCCAAAAACCCGCTTCCATTCCTTCTACATAGCTTATGCATCGAATTGTTTGCCATCATAGCCCTTCTTTTAATTCATTTTTATCATAGCGAGTTAAAATGCTAACGAATTTCACTTTCTCACTCTTCACTCTCGCCTCTTCCAGCAACCCTTTCATGTCCTCTCTCATACTGAACTTATCACCAGTTAAATCATAAGTCACCATACCAAATAACTTCTTTCTTTTTACTAACAACGTCACTTACCTGATTTTCATTATTTCCTGACTTACCTGTTTCCTTGCTTTGTTGTTTCTTATTTTCCTTTTAATTTTTCTTTTTCTCCCTTTGCTCATTTAAACATCTCTCAACTTTTTGCAATTCCCATGTTCTCTCTCTGATGATCTGCTTCAACTTCGCTATTTTGGCGGTTAATTCATTTTCGTTAACCTCCTCCATGTGCACAATAACCTCATTGGCAGGGCTAACCTTCTTGTTCTCACCTGCTGTACTTTTTTTAGCATTACCTTTCTTGCCCTTTTAAAAGTATACTAAATATTGAAATATCTTAATAAAAATATATGGTAAAATACTAAATACACTATAAAACACTGAAATCTACACTAGTATACTACAAAACACTAATTTTCTAAGGGAAAACACAATAAAAACAGACAAAAATCACCAACTTTAAAGGAGCACTAAATTCGCCGACCAACCACTATGTATCGTTGAACCAATACATATATATATATATATATATATATATATATTTTTTTTAAATTTTAAATTTGCAGTAATTTTGAATGAATTTTCCTTTTCACTAGAGAAAATTCAACCAAATAAATACTTCATTATAATGAAAATGTTTTTTTAAAACTACATTGAACTTTTTTAATTGTTTATGTTGAGTATCGGCTATAATTGTTTGGTATAGTAAGTTCCTCCCACAGGTTTTCGAGTCTCATTTTGTTCATATTTGCTTATATCATTTAAGTATTAAACACTTCTTGAACTTCCCAGCCGATGCAAGTAGCAAATTTGCTGGCCTGGTTGGCTGAGTGGTTAGCATAGCTGCTCTCCAACCAACAGGTTGTATGTTCAAATTCCGCTGTGGGCATGGATGTTTGTAATTATCTTTAGGTGGGAGATGAATTTCGTTGACTTGTTGTGCATGATTTTGAATTTATCTTTAAACTTTGCAACTGATGCAGGGCTACATGGCTCTGTTCTTTCTCCTACTCTTTCTTTTTGTTCTACATATTGAAAACTTTTCCAGTTAATTGCATATCCAATAGCCAGTTTTGCTGATGATATTGAGCATTTCTCTTTCTTGGTTGACAAGCTTGCACTACACAAATCACCAAAATTTCCAGAATATCTATTTCTGAAATCCTAAATTCTGATCTTTAAACAATCTTCATTAGATTTACTGGTAACCTTGTTAATTTAAGTGTTACTAAAACTCATTCCTTGTAGAAAAGAACCCTTTTTTTTTTTTTTTTCATCAGTTTTACTTTTTTACAACACACAAATCTTTAGACTAGATGAGAATCCTTTTCTTTGAATTAATCCAATCTCCAATCTTTCTTGGCATAAACATTGCAAATATTGCATTCTCAGTATCCGAAAAAATTAGGTTTTCTCTTTCACCCAAAGCGCACTGAATAGCTGTTAATTCTATACAAATCACAGATCCATCCAACCAATTACTGTTCATTTTGTCATGTTTAGTGTGGTATTCTTAAGAGCTCCTTAAAAATGCATATTGCAAGTACAGAAGAGATCAGTTTAGGTTTATTAATGCCCCATCTCTCACAATGGAATTGGTGAGATGGGTTATCCTAATCTTTGTAGGATGTTCAGCCTATATGTGTAGGCTGAACATTCTTTTGTGTATGAAATTACCATATATATAAGGATGCTTAACATGAGAAAGGCCGCTGGTCACCACAAGTATGTTGTGCACCAATCAAATGAATAATTCTTGCACCTTGCTTAAATTGATTAATAAAATTCTGTTTTCATCAGCATAATTGATGCTCAGGAATATATTTGCAGTGTAATAAATTCATTGTAGTATTGTTATAATTTCTTGTTTCATTTACTTTATTGTCTTTGTTATCCTTATTGTTGACTGCGCCTTTATTAATGTTTATGTCTACTTGGATTGTATTAAAAGATCCTAGAATGCACCCTTGTTTCATTTATATTTGCTTCTAATACGACTCTTTATCACTGTACTTAAACTAACTCTACCATTCACTTGACCCTCCTTTGTTCCTTCTTAACTCTGTCCCTAGTTCCTGCTGCATGCACAGTAGACCTTAAGGTTTCTATTGTGTCCAATTTGCAGTTAGCAGTTTGCCAAAATTCTCATTCCTCTCCTAGACAAATTTGATTATCGACTGTGCCAGCCTAATTGAATTAATATAGACTGAGAATCTCAGGAAAAGGAACATAGGCAAATTTTACAGTAAAATTACATCTACTCATGCAGTTAGTCGTCGTCATCATCAAATTCCTGATATATATATATATATATACCCTCAAGGAATGTACAGGATACAATAGTACTACATGAAAAATTTGCATCATTACTAACTTCCTATCCACAATTTTCTTCCAAATCAGTCTGTTAAATGGCAAGACTCCAATATTATCAGGTCTTATATTTCTGTCTTCTAAGGCACTTTTTATTTAGGTAGCCTAATAACAGAAGTTGGCAGAACAAGAGAAGACATAAGATCAAGAATAAACAACGCAAAAGCCCAATTCTCTAAGATGAAAAGCATTTTAAGGAAACCTCAACCTACAATTGAAAAAAAAATTAGTAAAGACATTGATATGGAGCATTGCACTGTATGGATATGAAACCTGGATTCTAGGCAGAGAAGATGTAAGAAGATTGGAGGCTTTTGAAATGTGGTGCTGGTGTCGCATGAACAAAATAAAATGGACAGAAAAAAAATCAAACCAACAAGTCCTGAGAGAGAGAAACGAAACAAGAACTCTAATAAAATCAATCAAAATTAGAAGGGATAGGTGGTTTGGACATATACTTCGACATGATGGACTTGTGAAAAGAATAACTGAAGGCAAAATAGAGAGGAAAAGAAGAGGCAGACCAAGGAAAAGCTTTCTTGACCAAGTCAAAGACAGCACAGGTTTGAGGTGTTACCAGGAGGTTAAGAAGAAAGCCAATGACAGAGCGGAATGGAGGAAATTGCTGCTGAGCTACCAGTCCCAAGACTGATGCAACTGATGATGATGAAGGCACTTTTTACTGTATCAATTTACCTGTATCTTGGTCTTCCTCTGGTTCTTTTTCCTGCCAACCTGGCAGAGAACACTTGTTTTGCTAATCTTTCCTCTCCCATTCTGCTTATGTGACCACACCACCTGAGATTAGCTCTGCTAATGCATTCCTGGATGCTGACAATATCATGTTCTTTCCTAATATCCTCATTTTTAATATGATATGGCCATTGATGCCATCTGTTCATGCCCCTAATCTTTCTCAGGACTCTCATATCTGCAGTCTCTAGTCTTTGGTCAAGTGTTTTACTTCTAACCCAGCTCTCAGATTCAGAAGTTAAAATTGGTTTGAACACTGTTTGTATATAGCTAATTTAATGTTTTGATTAATATATCTCTTCTTCCATAGAGATTTATTCAGTTGACTTCCTACCATACCAGCTTTGTTGATTCTGTTGTCTATTTCCATATTTAACTTACCTTCTTCACTAAAAAAATCATGCCTCCTAAGTAGCTGAAATGTTTTACTTGTTCTATAAGTTCTCCATTCACAATGCAGTTGATATTTTCAATGTTTCTGCCTATTGTCTTTGTCTTTTTAATGCTGACCTTCATACCATATCTATTACAACAGTTATTCAATTTAGTCAGGGAATCTTGCAGACTTGTAGCAGCGTATAACATCATCTGCATAAAGCAAAGAGCTGAGATTAACACCTCCAATTTTGATATCAGGTTTAATACCACTTTCCTTTATAATGTGATCCATATCTCCTCTCTAATGAATAAGAGAGAGGGGATAATGTACATCCTTGTCTGACACCAGATTTAACATTAAATCATCTTCCTGTACTTATTTCAATTCTAACTGCTGATTTACAACTAAGTATTGCTTGATTATAATGCCCCATTAACACCATAACTGTAGCATTTGAAATAGCTTCTCTCTCTTGGCACCTTGTCATATGCCTTTTTCCAGGTTATATTCCCATGATTTCTCAACTGTCAACCGTAAAGTGAAAATCTAATCCTGACAGCCTGTATTTGGCTTGAATCAAGCTTGCTCTTCAACAAGCTTCTCTTTCATAATCCTTCTCAACCGTTTTTCAAGTATACTTGTAAGGAACACTCAGTAATGAAATGCCTCTGTAATTCTCATATTCCGTTTTATTTTCCTTTTTATATATGGGTACTATGAGAGCTCTACTCCAACCATCTGAAATTCGTCCCTCTGTCCAGGCCTTCTGAACTATGCAGTGCAGCCACTGTACGACTTTCATACCTACATACTTGAGCATTTCTGGTTGAATATCATCTACTCCTGCTGCCTTTCCACATTTCAGGCTTTTGTATGGATATGTATTCCTGACCAGGCATGCAGTCATAGTTTTTACCACTGTGCTGTCATCACTGCTTGTTTCATTTAGCAGTTTTTCAAAGTAATTAATACATAATTCAAGGATATCTTTTCTCCCGTTTTCATGTCACCTTTATCATCTCTAATTCCTTTTACAGCACTCTTTCCTCCATTTCTGAGCTTTTTCAACAACCTCCAGAATATCTTGCCATCTTCTTGAAAATTATTTTTTGTTCTTGCCAAAGTCCTCCCATGACTTTTGTTTAGCTAGTTTTACACAGTGTTTACATTTGTCTCTGTATTCTCTAAGAGCACAAGCTGACTTATTTGCCAGGAACTTTTCATATGCTTTCTTCTTTTCCTTCACTGCCTCACTGGGATTTCTTCCTGTGTCCACTGTGGAGTTCTGATTTTTCTATCTATGCACACAACCTCACCACATGCCTCTCTAGCTGAATCAATCAGTGTTTTCTTCAGGGCTTGCCACTAAATCTCCAAGGTTTGGTTCTTGTTCTCATAGTCATGGTGTTTCTATATCAATTTGCACACAGGTTTGCAATTTTTCCGAGAGAGTGCATTGGCAAAAGATCAGGCAAGGTCATTAAACAGATATGACAAGTTTATATTGCTATCTAGTAAGATGTTACAAATATTACATTCATGGGGGGGGGGGGATTACTTCTCTTAATCATTATATACAGAAACAGCTAGCCGTTCATATAATTGTTAAACACATAGCTTCCATGTAACTTTGGCACTTTACTTAACAAATTTACAATGTAAGAGCAACTATTCCCTTATTTCTAATATAATTCAGTTCCTTCCATTCTTTGTATGTGATCATAACCATATTACCCTAGCATATCTACAACACTATGCTTAAATTCACACTAACTGTTTTCTGTTAGCACAATTATCACTTACTAATCCCATGCATCTACAATTAAGAAACAGAACATTGACAAAGCATGCATGCTCACGTTAACCTTTACATTTACAGTCCAGATACGTGAATGAAATTTCAATCAGGATTTTCTAGCTTCTTTTCCTTTACTTCAGGGCACAGTAATCGCTTAGGCGCTCCATAGATTACAGCAATGCTCTTAAATAGAGTTGCGGACGGTATCCTTTCCTTGGACTTTCTATTTGGCTAACAGCAGATGATGTAGTTACTGGGATTGAATGTGAAAGGTTTAGTATTTTCAGGGAAGATAGAGAAGATAGGATGGGGAGATGAGTACTACTGATGATAGCAGATGAATTGTAACCAAAAAGAATAGGAGACACACAGGAAGGTGGCTGTTTATTTGAAGCAATCTGGTGTAAGATTAAGACCAGTAAGACAAAATATACAGTTGGTTGTTGTTATAGGCCAGGGAGTTCCACAGATGACCTGGAAGACTTGCATCGCCAAATTAGTACAATGAGTACAGGCGATGATGCAAGTCTTCCAGGTCATCTGTGGAACTCCCTGGCCTATAACAACAACCAACTGTATATTTGGTTGGGGGGACTTAATCATGGAGATATAGACTGGAAGGAAGAAATATCACATGGCAGAAAGGAAATGGAATTTTACACCTGCTGAGAGATATTATGTAATAGAGGGGACTAAGGGTGGGAAAGTATTGGACTTCATAGGATCAGAAGAGCTACCCATAACCAAGGTGTCAATATTGCCTGCAATTGTTGAAAGTGACTATGCAGTCTTGACTTGGGAGATTATAAACATGAGGAATATTCTATCAAGAAAGGTGGGGGGTATTTGTGGAACTACAAGGCAGGTAATTATGACATGCTTAGGAAGAAACTTAAATCTGTACCATGACATAAAACACTGCAGGGTAAGGATGTTAGTGGTGCATGGGATATAGTTAAGAGTCATCTAGAGGATGTGGTATTAAATTATATACCTAGGGTAAGGAGGGTTAATCGGGTAGGAGTTAGATGGATGAGTAATATCATTAAGCACGAGCTCTAGAAGAAGAAAATGCTGTGGAGAGTATATAAACAGAAAGATGACCAGCATGACAAGGAAGGCAATATCAGATTATGAGAAGAATTTAACCTAGCAGTCCAAAGAGTTCTTTCATCATGTGGCAAGTAAGAGGCAGAATGACTATGGAAGATTAATCTTAATGAATGATGATAGTCAGAAGGAGACAGAAGCCAATAAAATAGTTGAGTTACTGAGTGTCCACTTTGCAAATATATATATATTCCTAGTGAGGTTACTGCTGTAACATATGTGACAGACACTAATGTGGGAACAGAGGTGGATGAATTGGAGGTTCTTAGGATATTGCAGAATCTCAATGTAAATACAGCTGTGGAATTAGATGAGATATCAACTAGATTTTGTGAGAATGTACAAAGGAACTGGCAATGCCTTTGACTAAGCTGTTTAATTTAAGTCTCAACTCTGGTAGAGTTCCAAAGGAGTGGAAAGAGGGCAAAATTATTCCTTTGCATAAGGGAGGTTCTAAGATTACAGTAGCAAATTATACACCAATCAGTATCTCATGCATGGTAGTAAAAGTGCTAGAAAAATTGATAAAAAAGTGAATTCAAAAATGAGTAGATAAAAATATGATACTGTATGAGGATCAGCATAGCTTTGTGAAGGGTCGTCATGCCTTAATCATTTACTAACTTTTTATAATAGAGTAACAGCTGAGTTGAATAAAGGAAATGGCTATACAATGATTTTGCAAAGGTATTTGACAGAATACTACATGGAACACTGTTACGCAAATTAGAACAAATTGGGATGAATATGACACTGATTATGTGGATAAGGGGGTGACTGCTCGACAGATATCGAAAAGTGGATATGGAGAGGCAGAATCAAGGTGAAAATAGCTGACTGGTGGTGTGCCACAAGGTTCAGTTTCAGGACCATTGCTGTTTAATTTGTACATAAATGATATATTAAGTAACCTGAAAGGAAATATTCATTTCTTTGCTGATGATGCAAAATTAGGTAGAGTAATAGTTAATGTGAAGAGCTTGCAGGACAATTTAAGTAAGCTGTCAGTATGAGACAAAAGTTAATGGGTGTCATTTGAATATCGAGAACTGTCAAGTTTGGGATAAATAGATCACAAGCCATATATCACATTGATGGCACTGTACTCCAGGAAATAGATGAAGCTAGAGATTTAGGGGTGGTGGTGGTAGACAGAGAGTTAAAGTTTAGAGGACATGTTGCTAAGGTAGCTCATAAGATTACTTGGCTAGTGAAGAACACATTAACAAGTAGAGATTAGGAAGTTGTAATTCCTCTTTATAAGGCCTTGATATACCCACATCTGGATTACTGTACTCATGTCTGGTCCCCTGGATTTCTTGGGGATGAGGTAGCAGTGAAGAGGATTCAGAGGTTAGTGACCAAGATGGTGAGTGGCCTGTGGAATGTGCCCTATGAGGATAGATTTGAAGGTGTTGGTTGCAAAAGTTGGTTGATAGGAGAAAAAAAGAGGTGATATAATAGAAACATATAAGTTAAAGGATTTTATAGGATAGATGCAGGGGAAATGCTTCAGCACTTGGCTAGAGAGAGACCAGAACAAGGGGTCATCCCTGGAAGCTGAATAAAGGTGTTGTCAGTAGCGGTGTGTGGACTAGATTTTTTCCTTGGAGAGTGGTGAATGAGTGGAATGGGTTGCCAGAGTCGGTTGTGAGTGCTTTGTCCGTTAATGGATTCAAGGAGAGGTATGATAGATCGTGTTGATAGATTGGTTCTCCCATGATGAGTTTTCAAACTCCATGGAGGTGCCCGTATAATAATAATGTTTCTGTAGGCAAGAGAATGAAACTAAACTGACTTTTTTTTTTGACAATGTTTCATTCAGTTACTGAGTTATCAGGTCAAATAGGCTTAGATCAGCAATTTCTGTTAATACTCTAAAAATGAGTATCTAAGAGGGGTACTATTATTAAAAAAAAAAAATAGAGATTTGAAGTGGTGAATGCCACGTTTGATATCAAGACCAGTGGTTACAAAAGTCCCCACCACCACCCCACCCATTTGTCCATGCCGTGTGAGTGATATTCTTCGAGGGCATGCCAAATATACATAAGAAATCCAGAACTACATACTGTCTGTTAGTGCTGGCCTATGACACTACCAGATAGTATGCTGGCTAACTATAACCTGTCATGTAACAAGTTGGGAGGCTTCTTGGTCTACCACAGACTACCAGGTTGTGCCTGAAAAGAAGTCTGAGTAGTGGCCCTGACAGTACCTCTCACATGGGAGGTACTGTCAGGGCCACATTATGTCATAACATGGAGATTGGGTTACTCTCTGTATAAATGTCATATCCAAGAATCTATCTGGCTATGCTGGCTAGCTATAACCTGTCATGTAACAAGTTGGGAGGCTTCTTGGTCCATCACAGACTGCCAGGTTGTGCCTGAGAAGAAGTCTGAGTAGTGGTTTGTGGGACGTACAGTCAGGACCATATTATGTCATAACATGGAGGTTGGGTTACTCTCTGTATAAATGTCATATCCGAGAATCTATCTGTGTTCACTGCTTGTCTTTTCTTTGTCCTTTGGTCTAACCGTAAATGAACCAAAAATGAAATGTACAACCATCAGCAATGACATTGTGATTAATACAAACCTGCCTTAAAAATTAATCCCAATAAAACAGATAGACCTTTGAAAACATCCTTGTACTGATGTTTTCAGTTTAAAAACACATCATTAAGCACAATATACAAAATATGACAGAATCATCACACACACACACACACACAAATGAGAGGTTTTTTGCTGACTTGATGCTGACTAAACTACCGTGGCACTCTAGAGATAAGCCTGACCAGCATTCAGTCAATGGTTAATAGAAAATAACTTCATTCTGAAAATAAAGTATAAAATATGAAATACTGTATATGCTTTTTATATTTTGTAGCCAGTGCTTCATCACCATTAGTTAGGAGAGAATGATGCAAAACTAGCATTTTCAGCTGAAAGTTTATTAAGCTGTCTCATGTAGTGATAAGCTTTCCATTCTGTAAAAGAAACAGACAGCAGACTTTGGAGATAAAATTACCATAGCATTCCAAACTCGGATTTTTAAGAGAAGGCTCACTTGGACTATTGAGCCTTATAAAAGCACACTGATTTAAAGTATCTTACTTTTTTTCAACATCAAATTTAAAATCCAGCAGGGACATGAAACTATTTAAAACTTAAATATTTATATATTGTGTTAAGTAAGTTTTTGATTTCTTAGAAAAATCAGCTGTTATTTGTTATGTTTTGTTTTTGACTCATTGACAAGAAAATAAAAAACAATGAAATAAATATGAAAAGTAATTTTCTTTTCTCTTGGTAATCCAGATAATTGCTTTAAGAAAATTGAGCATTTTCTTAACTTCTCAATGATAATTATATATGAAATCGAGATAAATGATTCTGAAGGATTTATAGCCTTCTGTATTTGAATTACATGAAAAACACATACACAAGAAAGGCTAGCATGAGCTCTGAAAATGTACATTAAACCACTTTTAAATAAATTTCATTTGTTTGAAAACATCCATAAACTGGTGTTTTCAGTTTAAAAACACATCATTAAGTTTATCATTCTCTGCAAATGATAATTCGGAAGTATGTTAATAATTCGAATTAGGTGATCAGTAAGACTACTCACTAACTTATTTTAATGGTTTAGTAGTTTTTTTGTGTGTGTGTGCATATCTATACATATATATTTATTATTATTATTATATATACACTCATGTACTGGAACAAATCTGAAAAAACACCCCAACTCAACATCACCAGAATTAAAGATCGGTACTATCAACATAAGAAGCCTGAATGGCAAAAAAATGGAGCTAGCTGAGGAATTAGATAAGTACGGAGAACATAACTCTACTAGTAAGCTGACAGAAAAAGATAATCGGATTGAATCTATAGGAAACGACCCTGATTGGAAAAGGTAAAACAAAAATGGAATCAACAAAATATAACACACATAGCAAACTGGAATGTAAGAGGAATAGCATATAAAGAAATAGAATTAGAACAATTATTAAATGAAAGAAATTTTAAAATAGCAGTAATCACTGAAACAAAAAAAGAAATTAAAAGGAACCATGAGAACTGAAAATTTTAATGTGATATACAGTAGAGTTGACTTGAGACCAAAGAGCACAAGCAGGAGTCATGATTTGGATTCATAACTCCCTTTCAAAACAGTTAAAACATTATAAATTATGGAATGAAAGAATAATAGAAGCTAGAATAAAAATAGATAGAGGCTATTTAACAATAATTGGTTTATATGCCCCAGAAGAGGGAAGATAACAAGATAATATTGATTTTTATAATCAGGTACAAAAAATATATAATAAAATAAATAAAAATGATTACGTAATTTTAGCAGGAGACTTAAATGCAACAATTGGAAACACGAAAATTAATAATATCGGAATGCATGGAGAACATACTCTAAACAGGAATGGTAAAAAATTGATTGACTTTGTAGTTTATAATAACCTAAAAATAATGAATTCCTTCTATAAACATAAAGACATACATAAATATACTTTGGCAGCAAGAAGATTGAAATCAATATTAGATTACTTTATACTAAATGAAAAGACATCAAAATTTTCACTAGATGTTAGAGTTCAAAGACGATATGAAATAAACAGTGACCACTTCCTTGTTAAAATAAAATTAAGATTACCACCTAAATGGCTACAAGTAACAAGAACAGAAAGAAAAATTGAAACATTTGTTTATAAAACTAGACTATTGATTGACACAAATGTACAATGGTTATATGAACAAAGAATTAACCAATATCTAGACAAAATAAAACAAAATGAAGAAATAGAAATAGAATGGCTTAATATAAAAACAATACTAAATGCAGCAGCAAATGAAAGCTTAGGAAAGACCAAAAAATTCAATAAAAGGAAAAAACTGAAGATCTGGGATGATACAATGAAAGAAATAATCAAAAAAGAAAAAAGAAGCCTATCACAAATGGTTAAGCAGTAAAATATTAGCTAAAAGCTAAAATAAATAATAGCTAAAAGAGAAGTCAGAAAAAGACATAGAGAATCATGGAACAAATTTGTTTCTAATTTAGAACATGATTTATATAAAATAAGACCCAATGTATATAAAATTTTGAAACACTTAAATGCAGATACCAAAGAAAACATAAAATTAAACACTGAATTGAAATTAGAAGAATTTCTAAATTACTACACAGAATTGTGGACAGACAAATATTTTAAAAAAGACAACTGGCAAACAATTAATGAAAAGGAAATAACTAAAGAAGAATTAGAAATCAGCCTGAAAGAAACAAGAAACGGAAAATCACCTGGAGAAGATAAACTAGGTTCAGAACTATATAAATATGCAGGAACTAGATTCAAAGAAAGACTCTTATTATTTTTAAATAAAATTTATTCAACTGGTATCCACCCAATAGAATGGAAAAAAGCAATTATGATTCCTATCTTTAAAAAACGGTAATAGAGATGACCCTAAAAACTATAGCGGTATCAGTATACTAAATTCCTGTTACAAAATACATAGCAGAATCCTAAATAGCAAACTAATGAAATATTCCAAAAACTTTATTTTAAAAGTACAGAATGGATTTAGAAAAGGATGATCATGTATAGACCCAGCCTTTTGCCTAAAATTAATAATAGAGAAAAGAAGAGAATACAATTTAGAAACACATATTGCATTTATTGACTTTGAAAAAGCATTTCACAAAGTTAAAAGAAACATATTATTTAACATATTAAAAGAAAGACAAATACCAAATAATATCCTAAAAGCTATCACAAGTATATATGAAAATAATCGAATACAAATAAGATTAAATCACGAGCTATCATATACGAGAAAGATAAACCAAGGGGTCCGACAGGGATGTTTCCTCTCAGCAACTCTTTTTAATATCTACTTAAATGAAATAATAATAAAATGGAATAAAAATTTACATCAAGGAATTAAGCTTTCTCCTACAGTAAACTTAAACACTCTCCTCTTTGCCGACAACCAAATAATAATTACAAATTCTGAAGATAAACTACAGAAAGCTATTTTAGATCTAAATGAGATATCCAAAGATTATGGTATGATAACATCAACAGAAAAATCAAAAACTATGGCCTATAAAGGACAAGATCCAACAAGAACTAAAGTAGTAATAGATAACAAGATCTTGGAACAGGTGAATTCATTTAACTACCTAGGATGTACGATCACATATGATGATGATGACCAAATCGACATAATAGGGGAGACTGAAACAAAAAAAGACAAAAACTGGCGAGATCTTTCTGAGCAATAAATACAAAATGTTATATTCAGGCAATGACAATCAAGGAAAAGAAAGAGTAGCCATTGTAATCAACACTAAATACGATTCTAACTTCTTGAATGGCAGGCAGTCTCAAGTAGAGTGATGTGGGCAAATATCAGAATGGGAAACTGGACAATGAGACTTATTTGTGCCTATGGTCCCACAGAAGGTTCCACTAAGGTAGAAGTGGAGGAATTTTTTGAGGATTTAGAGAAAGCATCTGACACAGTGAAAAAGGAAAAGTTGGTCCTTGTTGGGGGATCTAAATAGCAGAGTAGGAAATGATTGTCAGACATACAAAAATATATTGGGAAAATTTGGAGAAAAGAGCAAAGCTAATAATAATGGCAAATACCTGTTGGATTTCTGCTCAGGACATGGACTGGTTATTACTAACACCATGTTCCAACATAAAAATATGCACAAATTCACATGGAGAGAAGATGCAAGGAATAAGAAAAGTCTCATTGACTATGTTATTGTTGATAGTGATGTTTTCTCCCTGGTGCAGGACACCAGAGTGTACAGAGGATTTGAAATTGGAAGTGATCACTATTTAGTCTTGAGCAGGATAAAATTGAATTTAATATTAAAAAGAATAACATGTAAGAAAGTTTTAAAGCGAATAAAAGTTAAGCAGCTCTCAGATGTGAACTGTAGACTAAAATACGCCAAGATTATTAAAAAAAATAAAAGAGTTTGAGAACAGGAACCAAACCTTGGAGATTCAGTGTCAAGCCTTGAAAAAAACCTTGATTGATTCAGCCAGAGAGGCATGTGGTGAGGTTGTCTGCAAGGATAGAAAAATCAGAACTCCATGGTGGACAGAGGAAGTTAAAGAGACAGTGAAGAAAAAAGAAGAAAGCATATGAAAAGTTCCTGGCAAATAAGTCAGCTTGTGCTCTTAGAGAATACAGAGACAAATGTAAGAATGCCAAACACTGTGTGAAACTAGCTAAACAGAAGTCATGGGAGGACTTTGGCAAGAACATAGAAAATAAATATCAGGAAGCTGGCAAAATATTTTGGAGATTGTTGAAGAAGCTTAGAAATGGAGGAGAGAGTACTGTAAAAGTAGTTAGAGATGATAAAGGTGACATGAAAACAGGAGAAAAAGATATCTTTGAAGTATGGAGTAATTACTTTGAAAAACTGCTAAATGAAACAAGCAGTGATAGCACAGTAATAAAAAACACTCAACAGTCAGGAATACATATCCATACTTGAAGTAGAAAAAGCCATCAAAGGCTTAAAATGTCATCTACTCCTGCTACTTAGCAGGAGTAGATGATATTCGACCAGAAATGCTTAAGTATGGTGGCATAAAAGTCTTGCAGTGGCTGCACTGAATAGTTCAGAAGGCCTGGACAGAGGGACAAATTCCTGATGATTGGAGTAGAGCTCTCATGGTACCCATATATATAAAAAGGGAAATAAAACTGAATGTGAGAATTACAGAGGTATTTCCCTGCTGAGTGTTCCTAGTAAGATATATGCAAGTATACTTGAGAAACAGTTGAGAAGAATTGTGGAAGAAAAGCTTGGTGAATCACAAGCTGGATTCCGACCAAATAGAGGCTGTCAGGATCAGATCTTCACTTTACGACAAATAGTGGAGAAATCATGGGAATATAACAAAGATCTCTATTTGAGTTTTGTAGATCTTTAAAGGCATATGATAAAGTGCCAAGAGAGAAGCCAATAAATAAATATGCTAGAGTTATATGGTGTCAGTTGGGCATTATATCAAGCAGTACTTAGTCTTTATTTGAGTTGTAAGTCAGCAGTTAGAATTGAAGGAAGTACAGGAAGATGGTTTAATGTTAAATCTGGTGTGAGACAAGGATGTACATTATTCCCTCTGTTATTGATTATCTATATGGATCACGTTATGAAGGAAAGTGGTATTAAACATGATATTAAAATTGGAGATGTTAATGTCAGCTCTTTGCTTTATGCAGATGATGTTATACTTATCAATAAATCTACTACAAGTCTGCAAGATTCCTTGACTAAATTGAATAACTGTTGTAATAAATATGGCATGAAGGTCAGTAATAAAAAGACAAATACAATGAAAATAGTCGGAATCGTTGAAAATGTACTGCATTGTGAACGGAAAACCTATGGAACAAGTAAAACATTTCACCTACTTAGGCACGACTTTTAGTGAAGATGGTAAATTAAATATGGAAATAGACAACAGAATCAATAAAGCTGGTATTGTAGGAAGTCAATTGAATGAATTCATATGGAATAAGAGGGAAATTAGTTGGAACACTAAATTAGCTGTATACAAGATAGTGTTCAATCTAGTTTTAAATTATGGATCTGAGAGCTAGGTCAGAAGTAAAACACTTGACCAAAGACTAGAGACTGCAGATATGAGAATCCTGAGAAAGATTAGAGGCGTGAACAAATGGCATCAAAGGCAATATCATATTAAAAACGAGGATATTAGGAAAGAACTTGACATTGTCAGCATCCAGGAATGCATTAGCAGAGCTAATCTCAGGTGGTATGGTCATTTAAACAGAATGTGCGAGATAACATTGGCAAAACAAGTGTTCTCTGCCAGGTTGGTAGGAAAACGACCCAGAGGAAGATCAAGATATAGGTGGATTGGTACGGTACAAAGTGCCTTAGAAGACAGAAATATAAGATCTGATAATATTGGAGTCTTGACAAGTAACAGACTGATCTGGAGGAAAATTGTAGATAGGAAGTTAATAATGATGTAAATTTTTCATGTAGTACTATCATATCCTGTACACCCCTTGAGGGTACATGGCAGAAATTTTATGATGATGATGATGATACACTCATGTTCATAGAAACTGCATTTGTTGTCCAGTAGCATCCTCTAGCAAGATGGTTGCAGCAGACGAGCAGCTCCTCTCCATTTTTCTTGGTCTGTCGCCTTCATCATTCTTAAACCAGTCTATTCCACGATGTCATTGAACCACTCTCTAATTGGGCTTCCACGTCTTTTCTTCCCCTCAACTTTCACTTGTAATATAGTTCTTGTCAGGTGTCCTGAAGAACCGCTCAGAAGATGTCCTGCAAATCTGGTCTTTCTTTGCATAATATTCTTGAGCAGTGTTCTTTCCATCCCAACTCTTAAAACTTCATGATTTGATGTTCTCTCTGTATAGCTAATCTTTTCCATCTTTCTGTAACACTACATTTCCAATGCATTAATTCTTTCCATATCTCTCTTTCTGGGTGTCCATGACACTTCCATAACTTGCAGTACTCCAAACTGTTGCTTTAACTATTCCAACTCTAACACCTATTTTAATCTTGTTTATTAAAATTCTCTTCATTTCCATAAATGCCGATTTAGCTTTGCCTATTCTATTTCTAATGTCCAACTCTGAAGTTCCTTTCTCTGAGATCTAGCTACCTAAACATTGAAATCTTTCCACTTCTAAAATCTTTCCTCCACATCTTATCTTTATATTATCTCCTATTTTTCTGCCCATTATCATTTTCTTGGTCTTCTTTGTGTTAATCCTTAATCTGTAATCTTGACAGGAGTTTTCAATTCTTTGAAGAATTTGTTGTAATTCATTTTCACTTTCTGCCATCACCACTACGTCATCTGCATATCTTAAGTTATTAATGATTCTTCCATTTATTTTTATTCCTTCTTCTACATCCTCAAGTGCCTCTCTAAGCATTTGTTCACTATAAAGGTTAAACAATAATGGTGATAACTTGCATCCTTGTCTAACGCCTCTCTCCACTGGGAATCCTCCATTACCTTAGAAAAAACAGAAACTGCATTACCTTACATAAATATAGTTTTTAGTAGTTCATTTTTATATTAGTTTATCATTAGATATTTTGTTGTATTGCATCATCTATCATTCCCACAGGTTTCTATATAATGTAATAGTTACTGCTATTGTGTCAGAATTTTTTATGCTATAAAGAGACAGCAAGAGTAGTTTTACATTTTTGTGCTGAGATTGCTATGGCTAGTTACATGCAATTAACACCTCACAGAAAACGTGTGATTCAAGCTTTGAATAGGGAAGGCTATCCCTCTCATGAAATACCTTAAAGGGTGTCCTGTAGTCAATCTACTGTGATACGGCTGCTCTCGAAAGTAAAAGAAACCAGATCTGCTGAAAGGAAGAAAAGGACAGGAAGAAAGCCACTGTCTACACCATGCCAAGATCGAGTTTTAAAGCAGCTCTAGAGCAGTCAGGAGAACTGAAACAGGACTGCGAAGAACAGACAGGAGTTGTGGCAAGCTCTTTACCTGTCAGGAGAAGACTCATTCAACAGGGACTGGTAGCCAGGCACCCTACAAAGAAGTCCTTGTTAACCCAAAAAAATGAGATTGACTCGATTAAATTGGTGCAACGAACATGTCAAATGAACTCCTGATCAGTGAGAAAAGAGTGATTTTTTTTTTTCCCTTTCCCTGACGAGAAAAGGTTTAACCTGCAAGGTGCTGCCGACAGACAGACAGTTTGAAGATGAACAAGCGAAAACTTCAACCCTGACTGCCTGTTGTCAACAGTCAAATTCTCAACTAGTCAGGTGATCTGGAACTCAATGTTGTATCATGGTGTTGGTCACTTGTACTTCATAAAAGATTCATTGAATGCACAAGTGTAACAGAAAAAATTTAGAAGAATTGCTGCCTACTATCAGAGACCACTTTACCATAATGACAAATTGCATCTTTCAGAATAGCTTTGCCCCTTGTCATAGAGCAGAAAGTGTAAGTAATACTATAACTCTAAAATTCACCATATGAATTGAGTTTAGTACTTTAAAAAAAAAAAAAAAAGCTTTAATTTTTGTTGCAGGTTAATAAGTGGCTCAATGAATACTTAATTCAGCAACTACTGTGGCCAGGAAACAACTCAGATCTCAATCCCATTGAGAATTTGTCACACCAAATGGAGATTGAAATACAGAAGAAGAAGCCAAAAACACTTTTGAGTTCCTAGAAGTCATAAGGATGTGGAATCATGAATTGACAGTTTCATCCATCAGGAAATTGATTTTGTCAATGCCCCACTGGTGCCAAGCTGTAATAAAAGCAAGACGATGATCCACAAGTACTTAATGGCAAAAAGTGAAATTTTCTTTACATTGTTAGTAAAACTGCGTAGTTGAACTAATTTTGATACCGGTATTTGTTTTTCTAACAAAAATAATGCTGTCCACTCTATCTTGAGTTAGCAAATTTGTTGAGTTTGTTGTCATTTCCTAATTATGGCACATTTTGTACAAATAAAGTCAAATATTAATCAGAAATGAAAATATTATATTACCTTCTTCGTTATTTGTGACAGTTTCATCCATCAGGAAATTGATTTTGTCAATGCCCCACTGGTGCCAAGCTGTAATAAAAGCAAGACGATGATCCACAAGTACTTAATGGCAAAAAGTGAAATTTTCTTTACATTGTTAGTAAAACTGCGTAGTTGAACTAATTTTGATACCGGTATTTGTTTTTCCAACAAAAATAATGCTGTCCACTCTATCTTGAGTTAGCAAATTTGTTGAGTTTGTTGTCATTTCCTAATTATGGCACATTTTGTACAAATAAAGTCAAATATTAATCAGAAATGAAAATATTATATTACCTTCTTCGTTATTTGTGACAATTATTGTGTTATCGCTTTTGAAATAGGCATTCAAATTTAATTACCAAAAAATATGGTAACAGCAGGTGATGTAGTTTGTATTAATATGACTGTGTGTGCACGTACATATGTTATTTTTTATTTATTTATTTACAGAACTACTAAAATATGAAATTGCTATGAGTTTTCTAACATGATTAATGTAATTTTATGCAGGACAATGTATTTATTAGGATACATTCCCAAAGATAGTAGGCTCTATTTGGGAGATAAAGAACTAAATGTTGTATCTTATTCCTTGTTATTGTCTGTGCTTGAATATCAGACTGCTGTCATGAGAGGAGATTTTGAAACAGCTGACAAAGTGTTACCTACAATTCCTAGGGAACAGAGAACTAGAGTTGCTCATTTCCTGGAAAAACAAGTAAAATAAGTTTTCTTTCAATTTTATACATTTGATTGAGTGGTATATGAAATATGAGAGATTATGTTATTAGCATGTATCCCTTCAGGAAAAAAAACAAAAACAGTGATTCTACTTTTCTTGCAATATATGGTTTCTAACCTTTAAGAAAGATTTACACAGACCTAAAATTTTTATATTTCTAACAAATATGGTTAAGTTTTTTTATACTCTAATGTAATCATGTCATTTTGACTTTTTTTCCTGCAATAAACTAAACAAATATGTAATAATGCTTATTAAATTACTTAAGGAATTTACAATGTATAAATTAAAATTAAACTTTAATCTATATTCCAATATTTCGGCAACGTCACGTTGCCATTTTCACAGGAACTTAAAATAAAGACACATGTACGCAGACACTATATACAGTAAATGAGGACGAAGCAGGAAGCTATCATTTCTCCTAAAAGTCCTGATGGTTCCCCCTAGCGGGCTATTTAAGTATTCTCGGCCGTTGGACTGAAGGTCTTCTGATGTAAGTCTCCCAAATTTGGGGTAGTCTCATGCAACCAAATTTGTTGAGGTTTGGCATGTTTCTTAGGGCTGAGGCTGATTCCATGAATAGCCTTTCAAATTTGAATTTACTACGATGTATAACCGTAGCTTTCTCCCACTGTATTCTGTGGCGAGTATCCAGAGCATAGTCTGCAAGACTAGAGTTGCTGTACTGGTGAAAACGGATTCTGATATTTGCTGTCCTGCCTGTTTGGCCAAAATAGGACAGGTTACAGCTGCAAGGGACCTGGTATACACCAGGTAGGTCTAAGGGAGGTTAGGTCTTTAGTGGAGCAGATAAGGGATGCCAATTTTTTATATGGTCTGTAACAAGAGGTCAAGTTATGTTTTTTTAGGATTTTGGTAATATTTTTCAAGGTGCCTCAGATGTAGAGAATGGTGATGGATTTAGAATAATCCTTGTTGTGAAGGGGGGGGGTTGGTTGGTTAACTGGTGTCAGTATTTTTGGGGGGGGGGGGTAGCCATTGGCTGAGAAAGTGTCGAGGATGTGGTTTAGTTCAGTGGTTAGGGCATTGTCATTTGAACAGATAAGTTTAGACCTTTTGTTACAGACCATATAAAAGATTGGCATTCCTTATCCGCTCCACTAAAGACCAACCACCTCCCTTAGACCTACCTGGTGTATACCAGGTCCCTTGCAGCTGTAACCTCTCCTGTTTTGGCCAAACAGGCAGGACAATGAATATCAGAATTTCAGAACACAAGGACTACATCCGTTTTCACCAGTACAGCCACTCTGGTCTTGCAGACCATACTCTGGATACTCGCCACAGAATATGGTGTAAGAAAGCCACGGTTGTACACCGTAGTAAATTCAAATTTGAAAGGCTATTCATGGAATCAACCTCAGCCCTAAGACACATGCCAAACCTCAACAAATTTGGTTGCATGAGACTTCCCCAAATTTGGGAGACTTACATCAGAAGACCTTCAGCCCAGCAGCTGAGAATACTTACATAGCCTGCTAGGGGACACCATCAGGACTTTTAGGAGAAATTATAGCTTCCTACTTCGTCGTCATTTACTGTATGTAGTGCCTGCGTGCACGTGTCTTTATTTTAAGTTCCTGTGAAAATGGCAACGTGACATTGCCGAAATATTGGAATATAGATTAAACTTTAATTTTAATTCATATCATTTGTACGTTGTAAATTCCTTAAATAATTTAATAAGCATGTATAACCAACATCTAAGCCTTTCTACGAGAAATATGTAATGAAAGGTTTTAGTATATAATAATTTCAATAGTTCTTTAATAAACATTTTATTTAGTCATATTTATCAATGTTTGCTGTGACTTCCTAGAATCTTTTCACAATCTCCAGGGGATCATGACCTGCAGTTTAAGAACCACTGCCTTAGAGGAAAAGTTTACCGAGAAGTTATCAGAGTAGGTGGGGGAGGAGAAAGATATAAAATTAATGACTGGATATAATGAATTGATACTTTGCACCATTAGAGAGAGAGACAATTAAAAAAAAAACACATGAAATTAGCTCAGGTTTGTTATGTGACTAGTGATTTTGGAAAAAATGGAAAGGATTCTAGCTTCCTGGTTTGAGCATTAAAATCAAGACGTTAATAGACAAAATACACACTCAAATACCACTGCAGACAAGGATCATCTAAAGACTGTGAAGTGCATAAGATAAACCTTATGGATACAAGAGGACTATCATTATGAATGACTTCAACTATTGTGATAGAGACCAGAGGCAGGAGAAAGCATGCAAAACAAGGAAAAATTAATTGATAGAATTACTCAAGAGTAACTACCTTAAGCAGCGTGTAATGGAAGAGACTGAGAGTACAGGAACGCTGGATCTAGTTGGTGAGTATGATCGTGCAGTTTTGACTTGGATGGTGACAATATAGGTAAGTTTTCTAAGAAGAGAAACATATATAGAACTGTAAAGTAGGTGTGAAAGTTTTTTCACTTGGTTATACTATAAATTAAAGATGCCAAGAAATTATATTCTTGGTTTCATCCTTTATCCAAGTGTAAGCAAACAAAGTCTGTGTGTGAAGTAACTTCACGGCTGGGTTACTTGTATATAGAGGCTAATAACTTCACATCAATTGCCTTAGTATCCCATAATGCATTACGTACATGTATAAGGCTATGCATCATGCGAAGGGCCACTACCCAGACCAGTTTCAATCTTTATTGAGGTCTTCTCACCACTAGGAACCAGACCCAGAAGATATATGTAGTAAAATACAAATAATCGAAATGTGTGACACCTTTGACTACTTGTTTATGGGAAATATATGATTGCTGCATTATTCAACCTTGGTATCTTCTAGGTCTGACTCCTACTGATGAGACCTCAATAAAGATCGAAACTGGTCTGGGTAGTGGCCCTTCCCATAATGCATAACATTGTGTTTTGAATTATGGGAAACTGAGGCAATTGATATGAAGTCATTAGCCTCTATGTACAACTTGCCCAGTTGTGAAGGTCCTTCATGTCCAAACTTTGTTTGCTTACACTTGGATAAAGGATGAAACCAAGAATATAATTTCTTGGCATCTTTAATTTATAAGGTAGGTGATTATAATAAACTGAGAAAGCAACTTGAGGCAGTGCATGGTTGAAAGAGCGTCTGAAGGAAGTTATATCTGACGGCATCCCATTCATTTAACTCCCATTTCACGTGGAAGTTAAATGGATGAATACCAGTTTATGGCCAGTTAGCTGAGTGGTCAGCTTATCTGCTCTCCAATCAACGGGGTACAGATTAAAATGGGTAGAGATGCTTGTGATTGTCTTTAGGTGCAAGATAAATTTCATTGACTGGAGTGCAGCCACCGTTTACTTATTGGAAGCCTGAAATGGCTTTAAAAAATTCCACATGTAGTTTCTAAGGTAGGGTTTTCAGAGTATGTAAAAAAATAAATTTTAAAAAATTATAAAATAAAAAATAGAACAAAATTGTTAGCTCATCCACTACTAATCGTACTGGTCAATGAATTACAAACTTGTATTTAATACACCTCCGTTAGCCTGAATTACCATATGTGCTGTAACATTCCACAAGGTGTTGGATTTCATCTATGTCTACAATACCAGATATTCATCACACAGTCCTTTAAATTTTCAATGGAGTTCAGATCATGTGGTGGCCAAGGAAGATGGTGGAAGTTCCTTCATGCTCACTGAACTACTGCTGAACAATTCTTACACGATGGTCAGTAGCATTGTCATTCTTGAAATAACCATCACTGCTGGATAAAATGTCAACATTGCAGAATAGACTTGATTGGTAACAATGTTCAGATATTCCTTGGAAGACACCTGACCTTCCAACAATATCAGAGGACCCATTCCTTACCAACAGAACATGCACCACACCATGACACCACTTCCAGAACCTTGAGTTGTGTTTACAACTCGAGGCAAGCTGGATTTATTGCTTCGTGGGTCTCCCGCCAAACTCTCTTCCTACTGTCGGTACAGAACACAGTATACCGCAACTTGCTGGATGGCATGATTTTTTTTTTCCATTGTCCAGTCATGGTGTTTCCAACACCACTGGAGATGAACTTTCCAGTTCTTTGAAGAAATCAGTGATTTCCATATATGCATACAACTGCCAATACTGATCCTCTTCAATTCCCTGCACGTAGTTTGGTAAGATATGGGTTGGGAATGGCCTTCATTAAATGCTTTGGTCAATTGCTGCACAAGTTTTGTTTGTCTGTACAAGTCTTCTAAGATGATGGTGATCCCATTCTTGACAGACTATCATAGGACCACAGTTAGACAAGCAGTGTGGTTATTTTTCAGTGATTAAACACCTCGGATATCCCACTCTGCTGTTTTCAAAATTGTAGCTGAAGTCAGATGAGTACCCACAAGAAGCCCTTTATTGAACTCTGGAAGATCCTTCGTTTTTCCCATTCTGATCACCGCTGTTGACAATTCCTGACTAGCAGCATTCTTAAATAGTTGCCTAGAACACGTGGTCACGCACATGACCAAGTGTTTTTCATATAAACTATGTAAGAGACGTTTATTTACGTTCTTCTGCATAAAGGTCTCTAATTCAGTGGCCGGTATGTGTAATATCCTCTAGGTTTTCCCAAGATGTTGGAAGTTTTTTCCCACTTGGTTAGACTATAATAAATTTAGTTTAATCCTTTATCCAAGTGTAAGCAAACAAAGTTTGTGCCTGAAGTATAGCACAAACTTTGTTTGCTTACACTTGGATAAAGGATTAATCTAAATTTATTATAGTCTAACCAAGTGGGAAAAAACTTCCAACATCTTTCTCTAAATCCAGAGTAATGTAATAATAAGGTGAGAGACCTTTTGGCAACTCGTATAAGTAAATATGACTTCTCCATTGCTTCCACTTTAGTATCACCACCTCTGGATCTGGCTCCCACTGATGAGACCTCAATAAAGGTTTGAAACCAGTCTGGGTAGTGGCTCTTCCCTTAATGCATAGCATTATACATGTCTGCAAGGAGATGTGCTTTGCATTATGGGAGATACTAAGACAAGGAATGATAAGAGCTTGGTCCACCTTTACCACGAGTTGCCTCAGTCCTGAAGATACTTGAGGTGTATCTTCAGTAGTTTAATCCTTTATCCAAGGATAAAGGATTAAAAGGCAGTAAGCCAAAAATCAGTGTTACAACTGTTTCTGTGTTACAACTAAAGTATTACAATGTATATAATGAATTCAATCTAGAATGCTGTAGATATTCTACAACATTCTAGATTGAAAAGACTGCATGAGATATTGACATTAGTGCCTGGGAATGTGCAAAAAGTTAGCAGTACTCCTAATTTTGTTCATTCTGAATCTCAGCACATGCATGATTCCTAACAAGTTGAAGAAGAGGAAGATAATTCCATTGTATAAGGGTGGTGTTAAGACTGATGCAACTAATTTTAGATTAGTTAGTATCTCTGGTGTGGTAAACAAAGTATTGGAAAAGCTGATTAGAAATTGCATGCTAGTGTTATCAACCTGCCTTTGGATGTAACTCCTTATCAGCCTTTCCAATACAAAATAAACCCTTGGGGCACCATTAGTGATTTTTCTCTTCTGGGATGTTATTCCCCTCATACATAGCTATCAGACAGCCAAACTCCAAATCCATTGTACTCATATACCATCCAATCCCATCTGTTCCAGTTTAATTACCAGCTTCCCATGTAGCAATCTATGAAGAGCTTTTGCAAAATCTAAATATACTACTGTCACATTCTAGTTGTTAATACCTTAGTCCTGTGTACCGGGCGATCAAAATTAAAATATCCTTCTAACAGATAAGCTTAGGTGTTGATGGTTATTCATGACTTATTTTTCACGGTATTAACAACACCACAAACACTTTTATCAACAAAGATGTTTTATTAACGCTTATATTTCGCTGATTTTCAACTCAGCATCATCAGAGCACAACATACATGTAAACGCGACAGTGAGTGAGTGAAACAATATAATTGCAAAAGACAAAAGATCTAAAGTCTTATTTTTTGGCGCCCTCTAACGAAAAAAAAAAAAAAAACACCACTTATCCAGGAGTTTTTCTTAGGATAACCGTCTCTCTCCCAAATTTTTGGCAAATTAATGCAACCATATTTGTTAAGGTTGGAAGAATTCTTCAAAGCCATTGCTGACTCAAAAAATAATCTTTCAGATCTATAACGACTCCTAAATAGCACATTCGTTTTCCTCCATCTAATCCTATGTGAAGGAGTGTCCAAAGCGTGGTCTGCTAGTCCCGACTTGCCATAGTAATAGTAGCGAATGTATCTTTCATGTTCTTCCAGGCGGATGTTCACTGATCTTCCTGTTTGCCCATAATCGGCCAAGTCACAGTCACACAGAACTTCATACACTCCTGGGTGTGCTAAAGGGTGAAGTTTATCCTTAGGCAAGCGGATCAGAGTTGCCAGCTTGACATGAGGTTTGAAAGTGGTGCAAAGGCCATGTTTCAACAATACTTTGGCTATCTTTTCCGATGTACCTCTGATATAGGGAATAGAAATGGTCATGTTGTATTCTTGTGTATTAGGGGAGGGCAGAGTAATGGACCTATGTAGTATTTTATCTATTTTGTAGGGATTGTAGCCATTGGCTAAGAACATGTAGCCATTGGCTAAGAACATAGAAAAAAGATAGAATACTATCTTTTTCTATTTACAGAAAGCCTACACACACAGGAAGATACCTACATAAACAATCACATCAGCATCCAGTCCAACAGTACGGCATTTTAAAAACACTTACACACAGAGCCCTTTGTTCTAACGATACAGCTCTGACCACTGAATTCCAATACCTGCGTCATATGTTCTTAGCCAATGGCTACAATCCCTACAAAATAGATAAAATACTACATAGGTCCATTACTCTGCCCTCCCCTAATACACAAGAATACAACATGACCATTTCTATTCCCTATATCAGAGGTACATCGGAAAAGATAGCCAAAGTATTGTTGAAACATGGCCTTTGCACCACTTTCAAACCTCATGTCAAGCTGGCAACTCTGATCCGCTTGCCTAAGGATAAACTTCACCCTTTAGCACACCCAGGAGTGTATGAAGTTCCGTGTGACTGTGACTTGGCCTATTATGGGCAAACAGGAAGATCAGTGAACATCCGCCTGGAAGAACATGAAAGATACATTCGCTACTATTACTATGGCAAGTCGGGACTAGCAGACCACGCTTTGGACACTCCTTCACACAGGATTAGATGGAGGAAAACGAATGTGCTATTTAGGAGTCGTTATAGATCTGAAAGATTATTTTTTGAGTCAGCAATGGCTTTGAAGAATTCTTCCAACCTTAACAAATATGGTTGCATTAATTTGCCAAAAATTTGGGAGAGAGACGGTTATCTTAAGAAAAGCTCCTGGATAACTGGTGTTTTTTTTTTTTTTTTTTTTCCCGTTAGAGGGCGCCAAAAAATAGGACTTTAGATCTTTTGTCTTTTGCAATTATATTGTTTCACTCACTCACTGTCGCGTTTACATGTATGTTGTGCTCTGATGATGCTGAGTTGAAAATCAGCGAAATATAAGCGTTAATAAAACATCTTTGTTGATAAAAGTGTTTGTGGTGTTGTTAATACCGTGAAAAATAAGTCGTGGATTAAAATATCCTTGTTTAAGGCCTTGTGGAGTGCTATCCATCCAGTGATCCAAATGTGCGAAACTTTGCAGGAAGACTGCATCATGCAGAAGCCATATCTAAAGGGGGAAGTAGTTCCAAAATTCACCACCACCACCACCAGGGGCATTGTAAACGCAAAATGCATGGAATTTGCATATCACACAACTTGGCAGGTGCTGGAGGTGGGTAAAAAGATGGGTACAGGATTTTTCCCTTTATTCTAGTTGTTAATACCATCCACAGTGATGGCACTAACTTTGCCCCGGTATCCTTTGTTCGTGAAGCTGTACTACCTAAACAATTGCATTGCTGCTGCAATCCACGAATTTCATTACCTGAACAATGTTGATAAGGTCTACTATCTCCATATGCTCTGCAACAAATGTTATTAGCTATTTTAAAGAAATGGGATAGTTGGGAGTTTTGACCTATCATAGGTCACAAACCAATCAGTTCACAAGCGAATGAAGTTGCTACTGTCATTGTGCAGCTGGCCATGAATAAGTGTTAGTTCCTGCAGTGCACGTGCTGTATCAAGACACATGTGTCTTACACAGCTGTCTAGAAAATTCTACAGAAGATTCTGCATTTGCACTCATTCAAGATAACCCTGAATTGGAGTTGTGCCCACAGGACTTTGAACATTGACTCACATTCGCTTCAACATTCCTTGCTCAAGTGGACTTGGATGCTACGTGGCCATGGATGATTTTGTCAGGAGATGAGGCTCACTTTCACCTGAATGGAGCTGTGAATACCCACAATTACTGGGTATGGGCTATGCAAAACCTGCATGAAATCCAACAAATTCCTTTTCATTCATCCCAAGTTGCTGTTTGGTGTGGGTTCATTCATTGGACCATTCTTCTTTGAGGACATTCGCCAGTTGTGTCCTGTGACCTGCTCAGTTACTCCTGAGAGGTATCACAATATGATAAACAATTTTGTTGTACCATAGCTACAGCAGTGCATGGATTCAGTCATTTTCATGCAGGATGGGGCCCTTTCACTCACTCACACACACACACACACACACACACACAAATTGATCCATTCAGGAGGTTCTTTGAGAACATTTCAGGAAGCCAGAGTAATCAGCCATGCATTTCCCAGTGCATTGCTGCCTCATTCACCTGATCCGACTACCCTCCCCCCATGACTTCTAGCTCTGGTGATTTCTCAAAGACAGGGTTTATCGGGATCATCCAGATAATTTGCCAGCACTGAAAGACAGCACAACACAGCATTAGTTTCCTGACCAGCTGCTCTCTGTCATTGAACACAGTCAAAATATACAGTTTGTAGCATACCAGGAAGGGCAGCACATTGAACAGTACAACCCTTGAATACATAATAGAAGTGAATAAGAATGTGTTATTTATGTTTGTGTTGCTTTTCTCCTTCTTACACACACACAGAAAAATTACTACATCTACATTCGGTACATCATACCGCACCCCTTGTTGTGGATTTTGGGACTACTTTTTTTTATCCCTCCAGATGTTGCTTTCACATAATTCACAATGTATTCCTGCAAAGTTTTACAGCATTTGGATCACTGGGCAGTGCTCCACAAGGCTTTAAACAGAGATACTTTAATTTTGATCACCCTGTATATGTCGCCTTGTTATCATAAGTAGATTGCTAAAATATGATCTTCCTTTAGCAGAGCCATGAAGGCGAATGCTGCTGTTGTTAACCCAATTCTGAATCTTGGTCCTAACTAATCTAACACTTTAACCACAACTCTGGACAGAGTTGTCCAGTAATTCAAAGCTATAGTTTTATCACCTCCCTTATGAAGAAGAATGATTTTGCCCTCTTTCCACTCCTTTGAAACGTGGCCCAAAGGAAAACCTTTTTTAATGAATTTTTTTAATTTGAAAATGCTTAATTATAATTAAAGGGATATTGTTTAGCCTTTTGTCCATGCTGATGAATTGATCATAATAATTGCTCAGTAAATAATAAATAGCAACTGCTTGATGGTGAATACAACTAAAGTATTATTATGTATATAAATGGTATAAGTAATTTTATCCCAGTTGTAAAAAGTCATCATCATACAAACAAAAAAAGCTGTTTTCCTAATCTACTGCCATTTTCTAGATTTCTGAATTGGTTTCTGTTTTCATGAAATGAAAGCTGCAGTACTTGTTCATTTTTTAAAAAAAATGTCCTGTTTAAGGAGTTCCACTTCCATAGCAGGGATGAATGGTATCCATCAGATCTGTTTTGGTTAGCATGATATAGCAATCTTCACAGAGGTTTCCTTAAATTTTTTAATACCTACTTCTGCTCACCCTGTTGGGACTTTGATTAGTTAGATTGTGGCTTAACTAAATTTCATGATTTCATGCGTTGTTAATCTCTCTTGATTATGCTTGCACTTTTGTTTCAGTTTTCATCTAGAATGTCTATAGCATTCTAGATTGAAAATTTTAGGAATATTTTTAATGTAAGTAATCAATTATTATTTTCCCTTATAAATTACGGGAAATTATTACTCTTTACTTCATCAAACATACCTTGCATATTGTTCGCTTATGATTCCGTTCTTTTATTTTACTTTAACTGCAATATAATTTTCCTTTTAATTGCGACAGACACCGAGTTGAACTATCAGTATTACATTAAAAAAAAAAACTCAACTGAATACATTATTACTTCAGTATTGTATCATCATTATATGTCATTAACCATTGATATGCCATGTTCAGCACCTCAAAGTAAACAATATTTAAATAATGAAAACAAGCAATTTTTTTATTTCAGGGTTTTAGAGCTCAAGCTTTAGCAGTGTCTACTGATCCTGAACACAGATTTGAACTTGCTTTGCAGATAGGTGATGTTAAAATTGCTTATCAGTTAGCACAAGAAGCACAGGTAAGATAATATTATACTATATTAACATATATTTTTTATATCCAATATATTACTTTATAGTTAGTTATTATTTAAAAATGCAATTTTTCATGCAGTTAATTCCATTATGACTATGACTCGGAATAAATTTTTTGGTATAACTGTTAAAGTTAATAAGGAGAATACATATACTGTGGTATTTTTTGATTTTGCAAAAAAAAAAAAAAAAGCATTTGGCCAATTGCTTATGACAAATTAGTGCATAAGATATGACAAATTAGGTTACTATATTAGCAGATTGACTAGAACATCAGCTTCGAGAAGAATATCAGCAACTTTTATGCAAAAGAGCAGGTGTCTGAAAGGATAAGGATGACAAATGGAGTAATTTGTGTATACTCAGTTCACTTTATGCAACTTTTATATAAATTGTAAATTGCTCTGGAGGGGGTGATATTCAATTTATATACATAATATTATTCCCACACAAGGCCTATAGCAGATAAATGCCATGCGCGCGTGTTTGGGGGGGGACTAAATTTTATAGGCTAAGCAGGATTCATTTGGTTGCCTTCAGAAGGTTGTATATCAAATAGTAATTTGGGCAAATAAGTGGATATGTCACTTCACATTAGTTAAAAGTGTAGTTCTACTCTTTGGAATTCTGAGTTGGATGGCTGCTTTGAAGAGGATTTTGCTGGTAAAAGAAGATATTCCATTGTTCTAGTGATTCATTTGTTTATAGCTATAATCAGACCATACCTAGACTGTTGAGTGCAAAATCTAGTTGCATAGTTTTTATGCTGATTTGAAAATGTTAACTGTTACAGAGATAGATAACTAAAGTAATATTAAATTATATTAATACAATAACACTATGTAATATAATATTATATAGTGTAAGTTATGTGGATACATTGAGAGTGTAAATTGCTAAGCCTGATAAATAAAAGGGATATGAACAAGACATGGAAGTTATTGAGAGATGCCTACTGTTGGAGTGATTTTTTAAATATGGAAAAAATAGGAATTGAGAGATATACATAAAAATTAGATATGGGCGTGACTAGGAGTGAAGTTTCTCACGGTGAGTAGTGGTTGATTGCAGTGCATTGCCAGACTGTTATCTGAGTAAAAAATGGTGAAAGAATCTAAGATGTTAGATGATAGTTCTGTGGAATTTAGGGTGCACCTCTCATGATGAGCTTTCTGACTCCATGGTGATGTGTTATATATAATAATTATATCATGTATGTAATTAATTTATATCTACAGTGTATATAAACTGTTTAAACTGTATTTACTAATGGAAGTAAAAAAAAAAAAAAAATGCTATACTGATACTATTTCTGATTCTAGAAATTTCTATACATCTGTTTTCCCATGATTGATTGATTGCTAGATTTTCTTCTGTTCTGGTGAAAATAGTCTGTTTTTAGATAGGGAAGGTCTGTTTATATATATATATATATATATATATATCTTTTAAGATAAGCAGTGAAAATTATTAAAAAAAGGATGATAAATATCCATTTGCCATTTTGGTTAATAAAATAAGCTCATTCTCATGCACTTGTCATTGTCATTCTTGCTACATATAACTAACAAATAAACAGAACAATCGTGAGTCTTATGGAAAGGTACAGGTCTCATTAATAAAGTGTAAAGTCAGAATATTTCATTTTTCCTTTAATAGCTGGGTAGAAGGAAAGGAAGAAAAGAACAAATCAAAGTAGACTGCTGTTTTCCATTGGACAGTAGTTGACACGGTTGCCCCCCTCCCATAACTTGTAACTGAAAGAATTTTAAGAACCTTAAAAACAAATATTGTATAATCAATTTTGACACATACAAGAACAGGAATTGCTGTCTTTTAAATTGAAATGGTATATCAATTGGTATTAATGGAATTCTTGGTGTCAGTGCATCTTGCATTGTGCATTGTTTTATTGCACATTCATTATTGCATTTAGATTTCTTAATAGTATGACTAGAGAGTCATATTTTAAAACAAATTGAGAGTAAGCATTTCACTACATTCATAGGGTTTAATAATTTAATTATATATCATAGCTTCATTCAGGTCAACAGTAGTGTTAGATCATTTTGGAAGTCAGTGTTCTTCTGACAGCAACACGTGTATTTTAAATTTTATTTCATTGGCAGAATCATTTTTTTGAGCAACTACAGTAGATTCACTTAGCCATGTGTGATCTCCATAGTGTTGAAGTATTTTTGAAAATGCAGCACTATTACCTATTTATGATCTGTACTATTTTTGAATGATTATTTACAGTTTAGCCTTCCCTTTTCTTCTATTTTCTCCTTACATATCATATCATAACACATTTCTTATGTGGCAGATGTTACACATTGCTGTTCCTTCTCAGCACCATGTGTTTTTCTTTGGTTTCCTATCAGTAGTTAATATAATAATTGAAATCAAAATTAATTTTCTAAAATTCTTACTTAAATCTTAATCTAATTCTTCCTGCCATACTCTAATATTTTAGCAACATTGAATAATGTAACAACTTAGAAATTATGAAAAAATCTGTTGACATAAAGACCTTGTGTGACACTTATTTACAACACACACACACACACACACACACACACACACACACACACACACACACACACACACACACACACACACACACACACACAAATAAATGGGTAGAAAGGCTTATGTGTTGATAGTTCATGTTTAGTTTATTTAATCATTTTAATTCACAGCATAAGACTAATAACAAAATAATATTTATTTACTTATTTGCTTATTTCACTGGTGTTATACAGAGCAGCTACAATTTGTTAGCAAATAGGACCATTTTAAAATTATAATGGACAACACGAGGAACTGAAGTCCTAATTGGTGACATCTGTTGTTGGATAAAGAGAGAATTAACAAATATTAATTTGATCTTAAAATGACAGTCTCTCAGATTTTTGGTAAATTGACAATCTAATCACTAGCTGTCCTTCCTGGATGCACTAGTCACACACCTTCCAAATGGTTTATTATCTCTGGGTTTTTTTTTTTTTTTTTTATGTATAGAAAACCTACATATACTAAAAGATATTTGCATAAACAACCACGCTGTCATCCAACTCGACAATATAGTATCCTAAAAACACTAACTCACACATCTGTTCTGATGATTCTGCTGAAAACTCACTTACCTGTGTCACACTTTTAGCCAGTGGCTATAATCTCAAAATAATAGAAAAAATATAAATGACCTCCTTCCAATCCTCTTCATCACCTGATACATGAGATCACAACAGAATTGTTACTATTCCATACATTCAGGGCACATCTGCAAAGATATCTAGAGTGCTTAATAAATATCAACTCCTTGCCACATTTAAACCATGTATCAAATTGACAACCCTCATCTGTTCATGTAAGGACAAACTCTGTCCTTACATGAACACCCAGAAGTGTATGAAGTGTCCTTTACTTGTGATCTGGTTACTGTGGACAGACAGGAAGATCTCTTGATACAGAAGCCATGAGTTCGAGGCTGATTTTTCGAATCAGCACCAGCTTTAAAACATTCCCTAAACCTCAGGTATGACTGTATCGATTTATCATAGATCTGGAAGACAATCATTTTAAGATCAGATTAATACTTTTTTTTTCTCTCTTTTTTTTCCAACAACAGATGGCACAAGTTAGGACTTTAGTTCCTTATGTTATCCATTGCAATTTTAAATTGGTCCCACTGTTAACTACTCTGCTTGGAAAGAAGTAAATGGTCACCATAGTGTAAGGAACAAATAGCCATAGTGCCCACCTTAATAAGATGTAGGACCTCCTTTCACTGCAGTGACTGCAGCAATCCTACAGGGTATACTTTACAGAAGCATATGAAGAAATCAGTGGGAATTTTGGACCTTTTTTGTAGGCATAAAATGAGCTCCTGGACTGTTGTGGGGTGGTCATCCCTTGACCTTACCCAACACTCTAATTCATCCCACAGATGTTCCATAGGGTTGAGATCATAGCTCTGTGAAGGCCAGTCAAGGGTGGTGATGTTCATGTCTGCCAACCACACAGCTACAGTAGCAACCTTATGGCATATGCATTGTCTTGCTGAAAGAGACAATGATCAGTGCCATAGAAATACCACAAAATAGGAAACATTGCATTGAACAGAATGTTCAGATATCTCTCAGAGTTCAGTGATTGTAGCATCGCAGAGGTCCGAGGCAAAACCAGGAAAAAACAGCACCATACCATCACACTGCCATCTCTGAATTTCATAATTGGAGTTATGCACTCTGGTAAGAGATGTTCACTGGGCATGAGCCACACCCATACCTGTCAATCTGCTCGTTAGAGGGTGTAACATGATTTGTCTCACTTCATAACACAGCTTTCCAAGCTTCTTTCTGTGTTCCATGGTATGAATGTAATATGCAAGCCACACATTACCCAAACCAACATGCAGCATTGTCTTCAATGGTGTAAAGAGAATGCTGCATGTTGGTTGGGTAATGTGTGACTTGCATATTGCAGTCCTACCATGGAAACCCATGTTGTGAGCCTCGGTTCTGAATGTTTTTGTGTAAATTCATGTTTCAGTCGATGCTCGGAACTCCACATTCAACATGTCAGCCAATGAATGGCAATTTTTACATATTTGTAGCACCCTACAGTCATGTTCGGTGAGTGTGATGGGTCGTCCATTGCAGGTAGCACTTGCAATTGACTCCCTGTGTTTCCATCTCAGTAATCACCGATTGTTGACCTGGGATGGCCCAATTTATCAAAAATTTGCTGAACAGAATAGGCCTGCCACATGGCATCCTATCACAACTTCTCTTTCAAGCTCTGTCATTTCCCTTCCCACAGCCATTTCACCCAGATACAGTTGCACTGACTTGGGAGCATCATATTCCTCCAATTTGTACTGACTACAAACAAGTGACTTGTTACATGGCATGATGCACCTTGCCAAGATGACAGTGTCCATTGACTTCTTTCCAAGCAGTGTAATTATCACTATTCACGTATATGTGAGAGACTTTTTTTTTTTTTTTTTTTTTTTCCCTACTCTAAAGATGCTGGGTATAACACCAGAGAAATATCAGCAAATTATTAATTAAATAGTAAGTATTTTTGTATTGTGAATTAAAACCATTATATTAACTAAATTCATAAAAGTAAAATTCTTCCTTGTGTTTTTAATGATTTTTATACACTGATAATAATATATATTTGTCGAACAGTGGAACAGTCGAACTGCTAATTAACATTGAAGTGCAAATGTTAATTAGCAGTTGTTGTTTTTTGTAGTAGGAATCTTCAACTCTACAACATAAAATGTGAACTATTATATAACCCTTGTTTTTTATTTATTCAGAGTGAACAGAAATGGAAACAGTTGGCAGAATTGGCCATGAATCGCTGCAAGTTTGATTTAGCACAGGAATGTCTACACCATGCCCAAGACTATGGAGGACTTTTGTTACTTGCCACTTCATCTGGAAATGGTGCCATGGTTAATAAGTTAGGAAAAAGTGCTGAAGAAAGTGGGAAAAACAATGTTGCCTTTCTCTCATATTTTCTACTGGGCAAGTAAGTTAAGAATTTTAATACATTTAGCATAATACCATTCTACTATGTTATTCTGTATTTAAAAAATAATAATATATTCATATAATAAAATATATTATTCTTATCATTAATATTTTTTTTCCACAGCATAAGTTTGCACATAACGTATCTTTAGGATAATGCTCCTTGTAGATAGGCAGTTGACTTCTATCACGTTTCCCCTTCATATCCAATAATAGACGTCACATTTCCTTCAAATAATACGTATTGCTGCATTATAGTTACAGCCACTTTCCATACAACTAGCAGCAAAATGTCATCATATTTTTATTATTTTTCTCTATGGCTCATGTCCATGAAAAGTTATAAATTAGTATTATGTGTGGGCTAAGAGGTTTTTAGTTTTTTTAAATTATTTTCTGTATTTTTTATTTATTTTTTACATAATCCAGAAACCCTGCTTTAGAAACCAAACAGAACTTTTTTTCATGCTGCTACAAGCCTTCAGCAAGCAGGGTAGTGGTCTCGCCAGACATTGAAATTTATCTTCTACATAATAAAATGCATAAAGTTGACTCTTGCTATAGCAGCCCAGTTATAACACTCATTCCCTATAACAAACTTCCAAAAAGGTCCTAGAATAATATAGAGGAAATTTATTCATATAGCAAACTATTCACCATAGCAATCTTTGGGGTCATTTTGAGTATGCTACGGTGAGAGTCAACTGTATTTTGACCCGAATGTAACAAAAAGTTTACACGTAAAGTTTCTTCATGATTAAGGTATTTTATACAGAGCAATCATACATATACAAGGTAGGTTCCAAAAGTTTTTGGCCTGACATACAAAATTCGTGCCAATTTTAAAACACTCTGCGTGACAAATAGCACCATTTATGGGGAGCTCAGTTTACCAGTTTCAACTCTCTACCTGCGTCATTCAGTTGGAGCACTCATTTGACTAACATGTGGCACGCTAAGTGGCTGTAATGTTAAAAATTGAGTACCATGCTGTGATAGTTTTTTTACCAAAGAAGGGCTTTCTCCACATGATATCAAACAGCAATTGGATGGTGTTTATGGGGAAGCTTCTTCATATTCCACCTTCATAGTCAGTGCAAGGTGGTTACCCCGACTTCTCTCTTCAGTTCAGAAGGAGCATCGTGTGACCTGTTCCTGAAAGTTTTTAGAGCTTTACCTAGGAAATTAGAGAGAAGTGCTTGAATCCATTTTCACTGGGGATGAAACCATAGTCATTTATTATGATCCTCTTTCCAAAAGAGAATTCATCGAATGGAATGGAACAAACCAGGAGAAGCACTGCTTAGAAAAACCAAGAAGATCATGGCAACAATTGTTTGGGATTGCTGGGAATTCTCTTGATTGACTTCAAGGAAAGGAATACCACTGTGAATGCAGAATATTATGCTTCACTCCTACACAAACTGTGCAATGCCATAAAGGAGAAGAGACGAGGAATTATAAGTCATGGTGTTCACCTGCTTCACAACAATGCTCCAGTCCATACAGCTATTGTTGTGAAGGACTGTGGCTTTCAGGAGATCGAACACCCACACTACAGCCCAGGTGACTACTACCTCTTCTCGATCTTCTGAAAGCCACAGTCCTTCACTGCAGACTTCACAGCAATAGCTGTATGGACTGGAGCATTGTTGTGAAGCAAAAGTTAGTCAGGCTTAATACATATGGAACCACCCTCGTATATATGTGGATGGATGGGTTGCTTAAGGATTAAAGCCAGTTTAAATTGGATGGATTCCCCCCATCAATAAGTGAATAAGGAATGCAGAAAATCAGAAATTTCTTATCCACTGTCCATAATTACCCTCCATTACTACGGATCCACTTGGACCATTACTGACCTTCCCGTCACTAGGGATTCACTTTGACACCAAACACATGAGAATGGGTTCACAATTTGGGACTTAGCTGACCAAATTGTCTCTGTCTTGGCTTATGTAACATATTAATGGTGCAACAACATCATTAAATGCCATGCTGACTGGCATCACTCTGTTAAATAAAGCCATTGCTGTTTTCATTGAGATACCAAGGTGAACAGTGAAAAGCCAGCTTCTGAAACAAATTCACAATCACTAGAATTTTTAATTTGTTGATTGTGAATGTCTCATAGCAGAGTTACAGAAATGTTTGACATACTTAATACTACTGAAATGAAGAAGACAAAAGCACTCAAGATGATGCTTTAAAATTGAGAACTGTTAAAGAAAGGAGTAACTGTACTAGTTAATATTAAATGTGATGGTGAACCTCTTGAATAAGAAGTTGGACAGTGAGATTTGTTTGTGCTTGTAGTTCCACAGATAGTTATGGTAGAGAAGACATAAATTAATTTTGTAGGTCATTAGAGTGGACAGCTGACATAAAGAATAAGGCAAAGCTGGTTCTTGTTGTAGAATAGAGGTTCTTGTTGTAGAAACCTAAACAGTAGAATAGAAAATGAATCTCAGGCAGACAGAAATGTTCTGTGGAAATATTATTGTTATTATTACAGGAAACTCCAAGGAGTCCTTAGACTCATCGAGGGAGGCCCTAAACATCATGTCAAGAACATTTGTGTAGTATCTATCATACTTTGATTTGAAATCATTCACAGTCATGGCACCCATGAATTTTACTGCCTTAAGTGGCAAATAAGTATAGTGGTCTCGCTCAATGCAAAACCATCACTATTCTTATTGGTGGCTAGAAGTACATTGTGAAGACATTCGTTATTGCTCAAACTTAATGTTAGTGCTCTTCGCTAAATTAAGTGTGCTTTTGTGCAAGTTTAATGCATCCTGATGATGATTTGGTGACTATATTATAAAATACTGCTTTGTAATTTTAATTATCAAATTTCTATTGTTCTCAAAGGCATTGAGATGATTAAACATCTTTAATCAGCACATATTCATAAGCATTCTATTTATTTTCTGGTTTTCAGGAATTTAAACTGGAACATGTTGGAGTTTTTAATTCAAGCTATTTTGTACACAAGAGATTGCAATAAATGCTGAAAACCTGCAGAAAGCATTCACATTTTATGTGGAAGGCCTAAGTTTTTACATTGTTTCTGAACTTTTTTTGTTTTGTTTTTAAAGTATGTTCTTTTATTTAATGATTAAAAAGATATGGCAAAACAACTAGTTCATATAAAATGCTTCTGTAGATTTTAATTGAGTGTTATCCTTTCCCAATACAGCCAGAATGTTTTCAAATATACTCAATATTTACAGGAAGGAGAAAGCATTGGAGGTGTTAATTAAGACTGACCGTTTACCTGAGGCTGCTTTCTTTGCACGCACATATCTTCCTAGTCGAGTATCCAGGTGAGACACAATTTTTCAGATATTTTATTTTTGGTTAATGATCATAAGAAAAAAAAAAAAAATTAAATAAGATTCTATTTTCTGTATTCCTCCTTCCCATGGGAAGCTCTATGAAGCATTGTGATAAAGTATACCTTGTTTTTCTTGGAATGTTATACAGTTATTATTCTTGTTACCTAGCATTTATAATACTTTATTGGCATTGGAAAAGTGTAATTATGTAAATTTCCAGTGGATGTACAGTCGCATATATCTAGTCCCATCTTCTTTTTCATGTTAGGCTTAATAGCCTTTCATAGCCAAATAATGTTCACATTTCAGAAACAATTGCTGATTATGATAGAGCAGTTAAACCTATCTGCATTGTTTGTTATGTCTATAAATTGCATGTGTTCTTCTGGCCGGTTTGTCTGTTTTGTGAAATAAAAAACTTTGACCCTTCCATATGAGATTGGCTAACTTAAAAAGCCCTGATAAAGGTTCTTTGCATTCTAAATGGAATTTGAACCTAGGTCATTTCATCTAAATGACTTAGGTTCACTCAGTTAACATCGTTGATACCAACTGAGCTACAGAGACTCAGAAACACACTAAGTGTTATTAATTATTTGTCCAATTTTTTCTGTTAATCTCCAAACCACATATTTTATGTTTGTTTTTATATAACAATATATATATATATATATATATATATATATATATATATAATTTGTTGAAATTAGGATTAACTCGGGATGTATACATTGATAAGATTAAAATTTAACTGACTAGAACCCGAGAAAGTATAACAAAAACCTTTAATAAATCACGACTAGTTTCATCGGTATTCCAACATCATATCAAGGATTATGAAAAAACTCTGGTAAAAATTGGACTTTTTATTAATAGGTTAGTTTTTCTGAAAAGATGCAAATTTAACTCTGTCATCCCAAAGTTTTTAGAGTTCAAAAAATCGATTCACACTAAACGTGCTTATAATATCTACCGCAAGGCTAAACTTGATTTATTAAATGAAAGAATCGCAGATACCAAGTCCATTAGCTTCTTTGTTTTGTAAAAGAGATTCTTTTGAAAATATCTTAAGTTCATCTTTAGATAACAGGTCCTGGATTGATATTAAAAACATGAGCTCTCTCTCTCTCTCTCCGTGCTTCTAGATCGCAACTCTCCAACAAATTAATTCTTATCAGAAAATTCAACCAACTTAAATAGTAGCAAACTCTCCAACAACTCCATATCAATTCACAAAATCTAAAAAATGTTGTGATTAACAAATCCTCACACACTCTTTCTCCTGCAGAACTTAGCATACTCTCTAAGGGTCTTAACTTCCTTCCTTCTCTGACCTCCATTTCTAAGGAACTCTTTCTTACAAAAGTTGAAAAGGCAGCTGCGCAGTTACCAAAACAAACTGTGAATCTACTTAGGATCGATGTCTTTACTATAAACAACAGCCATCGTCCTACAGATAATCTATCTCCGACAGAAAGAAAAGCAATCCACCAGCTTTGTAACAACAATGACATTATTATTTTACCTGCTGATAAAGGGAATGCAACTGTAATCTTAGACAAATCTGACTATCGTTCAAAGATTAACAACTTATTAAGTTCTGATACCTATTCTATTTTAGAAAGTGATCCCACAAGAGAACTTCATAACCGTACAAACAATCTTCTAAAATCTACTTCTGAACTTCCTAGACACACACAAAACTATCTCTTCGCTCTCTCCATCCCCTTATTCCTCGTTTGTACGGCCTGCCTAAGATCCACAAGGCTGACACTCCTCTAAGACCTATTGTGGAAGGTATTGACTCACTCACATACAATCTGTCTAAATATCTTGCAGCTTCTTTAAAACATTTAGTTGGCAATACCTCCTCCTTCATCAAAAACTCTGAAGATTTTATCTCAAAAATTAAAAATTTAAATCTCATAGACTCTGACAGAATGGTTAGTTTTGACATTGTGTCTCTTTTTATGAATGTACCTACAGATGAAGTTCTGACTCTTCTTAAGGACAAGGTCTCTAAAAAAAAATATTTGCTCTTCTAGCTCACTGCATCAATTCCAGCTATTTCTGCTATGAGGATAAAATATATAAACAAACCAGCGGGTTAGCTATGGGCAGCCCTCTATCCCCAGTCTTAGCTAACATTTTTTTAGAAGATTTTGAAGAGAGGGCTATTTCTATAGCCAACTTTAAAACCCAAACTGTGGTTACGTTACATTGATGACATCTTCCTTATCTGGGAACATGGTTTGGAGGAACTTCAAAACTTCCTAACCTATTTAAATAATCAACATCAGAACATTAAATTCACTTCAGACTAGAGATTAACGGCGTTCTCCCCTTCTTATATCTTAAGATCAGTAGATCACCTGACTGTTAAATTTTCAATTTTTCGGAAAACCATCCACACTGCATGGCCGTTCTCATCACTTCCCTCCTCAGAAACTGAGCATCATCTCCACCCTTGCCCATCGAGCAAGATGTCTCACTTCCACAGAAGAAGACCTACAAACAGAGCTTAACCTCCTGAAAAACACCTTTTTAAATAATGGATATTCATCTCGTAACATCACTAAACATTTGAGCCATGCCAACAACCTCGACTAGAAGATGAATCCAACCCTATCACTCGTATACAGTTACCATTTATCAGCTCTCTTACCCCAAAACTATCTAGGATTATGAAGAAATTCAACATAAAGACCGACTATACTACTCTGCCAAAACTTCGTTCTTTTCTGAGTCGACCAAAACACAACCAACTGCATTTTCCTGGTGTTTATAAAGTTATGTGCGACTGTGGTCGACCTTATTTTGGCCAGACAGATAAATCTATTTCCCTTCGTCTTGAGGAACATAGACGTGACATCTCCTACAGTAGAACATGAGTGAGTGCCCTTTCCAGCCATGTGCTCTTCTCCACAAACTCTAACCTCGAAGAACGGTAGCACCAAGTTGATTGGAACTGCACAACCAATTTATATATATATAAGGATGAATTTGAAAGATGTATTATGGAATCAAAAGAAATAATTCTGGACCCTTCACACATGAACAACAATCTAAGCTAGAATTTGCTTGATTCACATAGCGCAGTAATCCAATACTGGCGCTCTAAAATTAGCTGTCACACACATTCTACTCATGCCAACAGTAGCACATGGTCACCTTTTCAAATATGACTGTTACTATTCTGTTTCTTTTTATTAAGCTAGAAAGTCCATGTTTTTTACCTTGTTATTTTTATAAGTCATGTTATTTCTTACTCACCTGAAGAAGTCAGAATACCGATGAAACTAGTCGTGATTTATTAAAGGTTTTTGTTATACTTTCTCGGGTTCTAGTCAGTTAAATTTTAATCTTATAAATATATGTGTGTATGTGTGTGTGTGTGTGTGTGTGTGTTAATAGGAAATTATATATTAAAATTCTATATTAAAGTAAATTAACCTAAAATCCATGTTTTGAACTAAGACATTATGCCATACTGATTTTTCTTAAACACATAATACAGTTTAAAGTGTATAAACCTATAATTCATTCATGAGTTTAGGAAATTATGTATAGTATATATATAAACTAAGCGCTATGCCTTCATTAAAAAAAACTGGGCTTGTGCTTATGCTTGAAATTACAGTAACAAACAAATACGAACAAGCCGAATTTTCATCAAGTTTTTGGTTTGAGTTGGTTTTTGTTTCACTTCACAATCATTTTGGTTTTAGTTCAATATTTTGGTGGAGTGCTGTGTGTTTAACTGTCTCTGCGATGTTTATTAATAGTGTTGTGCATTTTTAATAGTGTAAACAAGTTGACATTCGTAGTATTTTATTCATTTTTTGTAGCTATAAAATGGATAAATCTCCAAGAAAGCATTCAAAAATATGTGCTCTTTCTCAGCACACACACATCCATGACTCAAAGACAAATTGCCAGTGAGTATGGTGTTGATTTGGGTTCTGTTAATGCAATTTTAAAGAGGTTTAGGGAGACAGGTACCCTTTTTTCCTAACAGAAAAGGAAAACGTGAGCAAAAAAGGAAAATTATTTACTCATGATCATTTACTGGTTAGGAAAAATAAAATGAATCCAAGATTGTCCGTTGTAGACTTAAATAGAAACTTGACAACTAGTGGAATTAATGCTTCTGATATGACAGTCTGTCAAAGATTATTGGAAACTATGCAGAAAAAGAGGCTCCAGTGGGCAAAGGTGTACAAAGATTGGACTGCTGAGAAGTGGAAGAAGGTCATATTCTCAGACAAGAGTCATTTCTTTGTCCAAAGACAGAGTACCCTGTGTTCGCAAATCAGTGGCTGGAAAGACTTCTCCCACCCACTTTCAACAAGCTCTTAAACATCCAGCTAAAAAGATGTTCTGGGGTTGTTTTACACATGACAGTCCAGGATCACTTGTACCTGTTGATGGTATGATGAAAAGTGAGCAATACATAAAAATATTGGAGAAAAGAGTGGTCCCACAGGTCCCGAAAGACAACTCATCTTCCAACAGGATCGTGCTCCATGCCACACTTCAAAAAAAGTGAAAGTGTTCCTCAAAAATCACAACATTCAATTGCTTCAGTGGCCAGTTGACTTTCCTGACATTTAACCCAATAAAAAATTTGTGGGCCATAGTGAAAAAGAGACTTGGAAAATTAAATTGTGATGCAAAGGATAACGTAATACAGCAATCCCTCGATTAATATGCCCCCAATTAGTGCATTTTCAATTAGTGTGTCATTTTTTTACAGTACCCAAATTCGATTAGTGCGTCTATATACATCTTAAATTACATCTATGTTACAGATTTTAAAAATTTTCAATCTATACATTTTTTATGGCTAACTATTTTACAAAGTTATTTTTTAATGGCATACTACACTGTTTCCATGTGCACTATGTTCCAAATTTACTGCCAAAATTTATGTTGTGATCTGATCAGCAAAATGCTATGTAAAGCAGATTGCTGATCATATCTTGTGCAATTCTTTTCTTACTTTTTTATTTTAAATTATTTTCCTAACCTTTAATCATGAGTAAAAGAATTAGTGAGCAAAATATAGAAGTGTTAAAATGATTTCAAAGTAATTTGATTGGAAGAAAAATTCGAAAAATAAAGAAAAATGAACAAGGCGAGTCCAAAGCAAAGATAGGATAAGAACACAAAAATGGGTGAATCAACTGCTGAATACAAAGAGAAAGGTAAGGCTGCTTCAAGTTCATCATACATGCACTGAAAATCAAAGTATTATAATGATTGAATTAGAGAGACTTCTTTTTACATGGATTGGAGATTGTAACCAAAAACGGATCCCGCTAAACACTGGCCTTATTAAATCAAGTCTCCTTGTAACCTGGAAAAAAGGGCTATCAATGATGGAAAAGAAGAAGAATTCCATGTTAGTGCTGGGTGATTTTAGCGTTTCAAAAAGAGAAATAGCCTACATAATGTTCTAATCACAGCAAAGTTGCAAGTGCAAATAAGGAGATATCCAGAGATTTTGAAGAAAATTGTGTAAAAAGGGGACTTGTGATCAACACATTTAATGTCAATGAAACCGGCCTTTTTTTTGGAAGCGAATGCCTTCCAAGACTTTTCTAGTCAAATCAGAGAAATCTCAGCCTGGTTATAAAGCCGAATTTCATTTGAAGTCGAATGAAATTCGACTTTGCAAAAGTCTAATTTCATTCGACTTTTGCAAAGTCGAATGAAATTACTGCTAGAAATATGCGAGCCATTTGGAAGCACATTCTTGCACATTGTGGAAATGATTTTAGAGGCTTTTCAAATGAATGTAAGTTAATTAAATCTCATTCTGAGAAGTTGAGTGATTCCGACCTGCTAAATTTAGATGCACAGCGGGAAGATCCTAAAGAATATGAAGAAAATTTAATCACTGACAAGCCCAAAGAGGTTTCACAGAAACAATTTTAAAATAGTTTTCGTACAATCCAAGTTTTTAAGCAGCGATGCTTAGAGACTGACCCTGGTGAAGAGAGAACCAGTAAAATTTGCAGAAGAGGCAATAGGGCCATACCATCAGTTGTATGACAAAAAGAAACAGAATGCCAGCCACTCCACGTTAGCTCAATTCTTTGTTAAGAAGCAGAATAATAAATTTATATTCTGAGTGTGTTTTATTTTCTTTCAGCTTCATGGTTTTCTTTAACTAGGCACTCAGACATACCCTATTTCTTTTATAAAAAAAAATTAAGGGTCAAAAAGAAATCTGAAGAACGAATTATACATTTTTCCCATAGGTTATTATATTCGATTAGTGCATTTTCAATTAATGCACCTGTTTTTAAAGGACGCATTAGGCGCATTAATCGAGGGATTGCTGTACAATCTATAAAACTATGGTTTTGAGATACAGAAATAAGAAATATGTGTTCTAGTCCATGCCTAAGTGAATTAATGAACTTATTAGGACCAGAGGAGCACATATAAATTATTAGGTAAAGTTGGAATTTAATTTTTATACTTATTTTTATACAAAATTAAAAGTTTTCTTTAAACTGTATTTTAGATTAATTTGTTCGCTACTGCACATAAAATTGAAGTTATGGTTTTATGTAGTAGTAGTAGTTCTGGTAGAACTACTACTGCATATAGTAAGAATGAAAACTTTTTTTTTTAACTAAATAAAATATTTACAAACAGTTGTTTTGCCAGTTCAGGCCAGCATTATCTAGTCACAAATGGTGCACTCTCAACAAAGACCTGTAGAGCAAGTCATATTCATGGAAGCTAGATGCAACAGTTAAGCCATGTGTAGCTGTCTGCAGTTAACATCGAGAGAAAATAAAGTGCTCCAGATTATGTGTAGAATACCACCATCGGTTCTATGCAATTATTTAGAATGTAATACTTGAGATTTTCCAAAAAAGTTAGAAGTGCAATTTGTTTAGTAACTTGTTTTTCCCTCAGCTTATGAAGCACTCTCTTTCTAAGGCTTATTGTGCTAATCCACTTTTTGGTTGTCTGGCTAAGACAGCCTGGCAAGTAAAAAGCGGAAGTCAGCAATCTCAACTGTTGGAAATACTGTAAACACGAAGAAGATCCTTGTAGTCTTTGATCTGCCTCAGGAAGATAGAAACTTTGTTTACTGACGTGTTGACTTCACTAATCCTGTGTTATTTCAGATAGCCAATCTATCAGTTGTGCCTTTGATGTAAGATAGAGATATGGTATATATGGTATATACAGTTTTTATGGTATATATGGTATATACAGATATGGTATATATGGTATATACAGATATGGTATATACAGTTTTTTGTATTTAAAAAATGGGGGGGGGGGGGGAATGCCAATATCTGCTCTTTTCTAGCAGGAAAAATTGAGAGAAGAAAGCTAAAAAAAAATGATTATTATTGTAACTTTATAATGTGATAATGTTTTTAGAAGAATATATAACAGTTTATTGAGCACACATTTATTGTACAAGCATATAAAAAATAAGTAATATGTGTATGATAAATTTTTATAAAAATGTTTTAAGTTCTCATCCAGCACAGTATGCCGACTTTCCTTACCCATTTTAATACATTATGGAGACAATTACCTGTTATAGTAATAACTTCAATTTAATATAAACCAAAATAATTACCTGATTTTGACCTTCATATAAAGGTCATCATCTGGAATATACACATAAATACAAAGAAACAAGCTACGTTACAATACACTAGTATGCTAAAGTCACACAAATTTGGTCAGCCATTAACACTACTGGCCTCCTGACCTCTGGTGAGGAAAAATGGTTGACCAAATGAGTGTGATTTTAGCATACTGTATGTATTGTAATGTAGCTGGTTTTTTGTATTTGTGTATGTACTCCAGATGATCACCTTGATATGAAGGTCAAAATGTTAGGTGATTATTTTGGTTTATGTTAAACTAATTATGTAGACACAGTAGCTGTCATTAAACCTAAGTCTAATATAAATATGTGCATCTTCCACTTGAAAATGATTATTAACAAATGCCTCATAGTTATTCCAAAACAGAGCAGAAAGTTGATACTGTCCATCATGTGTTCAAAATTCTTCTAATTTTTAATAGTTTAATATCAAGTTTGTCACCAAAAAATGATAGAGGAATTGAAAACATGTATTACATGACTTAGTTTTTCAATAAATGCTTTAAATCTATTAATGCCTGCAATTTCACAGTATCACCAATTGATAGTTCTAATTGGTGCAGTACCACAAATTTAACAAAGGGAATCTTTCTTTCATTAGTTTGGTAACCCTAGTTTTATAACCCATCATAAGAGTTGCACCACTGCATGTGTTGACACAAACTAAGTGAGATTTTAAATTATTTTCCATTATTGAAGACAGTTGAGCACATGGAATCAAATAGTAACACTTTGCAGTTCATTCATGTCCAAAAACAAATTTATGGATGAGCTCATTCTATTGTCCACTATACAAGTACAAATATATGCAACTAAAGTGTATTTTGATAAAACAGGTCAATCATTGATCATATATTTACTCTTCATACTTTAGCTGAAACCGCAAGACCTCTATTGCTGTTTCGTGGATTTTAAACAAACATTTGATTCTGTCAATAGAGAAAAACTTATTCAAATATTAACAAAGAAAAACATGCACTGAAGACAAGAAATCAAACTAAGAGTTATGCAAGAATATCCACTCTTCCCATGCCTTTGTAACATTTTCATTCAAGAAATTATTAAAGATGCCTTGTCCTCGATAAAAGGAGTAAAAGTGAATGGTAGACCAATTTTTTTATTTATTTCGTGTACGAACTACAGAAAATGTAAGAGCATACATATAAATGATTAAACGCATATATTTAAAGAAATAGACATTAAAAGAATAGGGATTAAAAGACAAAAATGCCACTTGCATGAAATATTAAGCAAAAACATAAAATGTCAAATTTTACTCATCCAGTGACTAATATACTTTAAAGCTGTTTCATTACACTGCATTAAATCTTCTCGGGTACATATATTATTAATGTCTATTAAGCAGCATTGCAGAAGATGATCCATGGTTTATGTTTCACCACATGAGCAGCTGTCATTGTCTGTGTAACTCCATCTGGCCATATTCTGCTTTGATCTGCCCATTCCAGAACGAAGTCTATTCAATGTCTTCCATCTTTGCCACTCAAGATGTAAGCCAGAAGGAAGAGATTCGTTTAAGTTCAGAGCTTCTGGAGATTGTTTTTGCCACATTGTTGACCTTATAGCTTTTATGGAATCAACCAATGGTTCCACTGAGTGAATAAAACTTTTCCTTGATCTTAGCTTCTTATGTACTGCAACATGTCCATACAAAGGAAACTGTTCATCATTTAGTTGTTGTTTCCGCTCAGATCTACTCTGTGTAGTCCTTCTGATGTCAGGAGGTGCAATACCAGACAATGAGTATAGGTGGTCAATTTTTGTAGGCTTAAGGGCAGCTGGTGATGCGTCGACATGTTTCATTAAGAACCTTATCAATAATTTTTGACATGTGATGATCTTTCTCAAATAGAGCTAGCATAATCGGCTGTCGAAAAGCAGAGTGCCAGTGCAGAGGCACGCAGTACTTGTGGATTTGCATCCCACCGAGATGATGTTAATTGGCACAGAATATTATTACGTGTTTGAGTTTTAGCTGCTGTCTTTATGGGTTTTACTGGGATTTGGTTTCAGTTGGTTTTCCTTATAGTAAACTGGTAGACCAATGACATGTATATGCAGTCAGTGTAGTAATTATAACAGATAACAAATCAAATCTCCAATGCCAGCTGCAAAATTACAAGAAACCTGCAGAAATTATAATATTAGTATATATTCAAATAAAATAAGATGATGAAAATTGGAAGATACCCGGATAACACTTAATCAGGAAATCATAAAACAAGTTAATGGTTTTAATTACCTAGGGGCATACTTGACTTCAAATTTAAATGATATAGCAAGGGTAAAACATACTGTTCATAGCATGGTCACTCCCAGTTAGGTACTGGCTCTTTTTATTCTTATTCTTTGTCTATGCTTTTCTTCCCTTGTTCTTTGCTCTACTTTTCCCAAGTCTTTCTTACTCTCTCTCGCTCTTCTATGTTTCAAACCACCATCACTTGGATGTAACGCTTCTGCTATGTTTGCCACAATGTGATCCATGAACATCCAGAAAGAGGAATCCTGGTAGTCTTGCAATACTTTGGCAAGACAGGCAGTCTTGGATCACCTGGACAGGATCAGTCGGCTAGTAGGCTTGCCTGCAAGGGTCAGGGTGTTGCAGTAAGTCTCCTTCCCCTTGGTCCAGGGACACACACACCAAGGCTTGCTGTGGTGCTCATATAGGGTCTGAGGTAGCCCTGGCATTTCACTCCCAAGCACAGTCATTGCTTGCCAGTGAGTGGGCATCCATTTGTGACTATGGTGGTGGGTAGCTCTGGTGCTGAATCCAGTTCTTCCATGGAGAATGAACACTTTTTCATCCTCTTGTTTATCAAGGGTCTCAGCAAGCCCCATCCAGGTAGAGAAAAACCATAGAATCATAGTAAGAAACAAAAAATCGAGACTGCAACAAATACACCACTATTCCTAATCATACACTCAACAGGTGAATATCCAGTTGGAAAAATAGCACTTTTCTTCATTCAGATGGGTTTGGAAGGGTTGACAGGAACTCCAAAAAATGTAAAGAAACTGCGTTCAGGAGATATCCTTATTGAATCAGCTACAGCAGCATAATCAGAAAAATTACTCCATGCAACATCTATCAGAGGAATACTGATTATGGTTACCATCCACAAAACTTTAAACTTTTCTAGATCTAAGTGGGACCTCCTTGATGTTCCTGATGAAGCAATATGTTTCAAACTCAAGGACCAAGGAGTGGTAGCCATAAGAAGAATAGTGATACGTAGGGATGAGCATCTGGTTCCCACTTGAAACATTATCCTTACCATTATCAAATCAGAAACCACCATCGTCTGTCAAAGCAGGATATCTGGATATCTCAACTTTTTCAGTATGGCTCTATATCCAAAAGCCCTTATGTTGCTTCAAATGTCAGAAATATGATCATTCTCAAATTGCCTCATGGCTTTGTCATCTGTGCCTGAAGTGGCAGTATTCAACATGAAAATAAAGACTCTAAGAGCAAAACACCAAAATGCTCTAACTGCGAGGGTGACCACCTGGCATATTCCCAATCATGTCAAAGGTGGAAAGATGTAAAAGATTTACAAAAGTTAAAAACAAACAGAGCAATGCATAACATACCAGGAAGCAAAAAAAAAGGCAGTATACTACAACAGTAGCAAGAATATCTGCTAAACCCTCTTATTTTAAGAAAGCAACTGTAAAGAAAGTTTCAGTTGACACATTGACAAGGACATCAATCCCACCTTTTCACAACTACTACAATTACCCTGAAAGATATAATTTGCTAGCTACTATCTCCTTTGAGCGAATGAAAGAGAGGAATCATTATGGACTCACTCCTGAAGATATGACAAAAAGGATCCCACTACAGAAAAATCCTCTTATTAAAAAATATATTGGAACATGCATCACAGAGGATCAAAGATATGCTTCCAGATTCTGTATTAGATGGCCCATCAACAGGTACCATGGATACATACCTCTTCTCAGGAAGATAAGAAATTCAATAATACCGAATGCCTGGAAGGAGTGGAATTTGACATAGTCTTGGATATTATGACCTTTTTCTTGACTATTAGTATTAATAGATTAAAGACTTAATTCTGTATGTTAGTCAAGTAAATATTAGTTTAATATCTAACGTTTCACTGACTGATATCTGTCAGCATTTTCAAAGGAATACACTGGTAAGCAATAGAAAGTAACAAAAACTAGGAAACTAACCGACAATTCTAAAAATTATATAAAGTTATCACTGTGCGTGATACAATGATATAATATGCGTGTCGCAAGTGGAACGTTTTATTTGTTGAGATATTTAATGTAATTTTCATGAAATGTTCTGGAATGGTAGTTGTCTTCTATGTAGGGCATATGACTCATATCCCATTCAATATTATGGTTGGTAGAGGCAAAGTGTGAAGAAAGGTCTAATATATCCTGCCTGATATATTGATACAAGAAAGAAAGAACACATAGGCTATGTAAGGAATAACAGACAGGATATATCAGGCCTTTCTTCACACTGCCTCTACCAACATAATATTGAATGGGAGATGAGTCATATGCCCTACATAGAAGACAACTACCATTCCAGAACATTTAAAGAAGCTGCTACAGTCGCCCATTCAACAGGTAACTTAAATAAGAATCAAGGCCTAATCTTACCAGATATATAGAAAACTCTAATTAGATCATTTAACCAAAAAAAGAAACAAACTTTCATGAAAATTACATTAAATATCTCAACAAATAAAACATTGTACTTGCGACACGCATATATCATTGTATCATGCACAGTGATAATTTTTAGAATTGTCGGTTAGTTTCCTAGTTTTTGTTACTTTTTATTGCTTACCAGTGTATTCCTTTGAAAATGCTGACAGATATCAGTCAGTGAAACGTTGGATATTAAACTAATATTTACTTGACTAACATACAGAATTAAGTCTTTAATTTATTAATAGTCATGGATATTATTCCAGAAAAAAGAGAAGTGATGGATACTGGCCATTCACAATTCTCAAAAAAGAAAAAAAAAAAATCCATGACTAATGGAAACAAAACCACTCATAATAGGAAGCTAGATGATACCATCAAAAAGAAATAATGGAAACATTCCTACAATGAAATTGTCACGGATTCCAACAAAACAAATGGCATCAGTGCTCTCTCTTTCAGATGTATAAACCTATATGCCACTGCTTGCAGGAAACATACCTGAAACTGAGTGAAGAACAAGACAGGACCTACTTACAGAGGAGTCACCATCCTTGTGGGCAACCATGTCCCCTTCCAACAAACCCAGATTGGTACCAATATAGAAGCAGTTGCTGTAACACTCTGTTGGAAATAAAATAATGGCATGTTGCATCTACCTCCCTCCTACCACAGATTTTTTCTCAAGACGACCTTGATGATGTCATATAGCAGTTACCACTCTCCTTACTTTTATTGGAGGGCGTAAATGGACATAACACTTTGCTGGTTAGTGCCTGAACAAACATGAGGAAGAAGCATATGATTAACAACAACAATCTCTCCCTTCTTTCATATGCCTATCTGAACATTCAGTGTCCATCCTTCCTTTTCCCACTGTTTAAGTGGAAACTCTTCCACTTAAACAGTGGGAAAAGGATGTTAACTGATGCCAACTCTTCCATGGGCAACCATGTACTACATCATCTCCTTAAGACTCCAATGAGAAGTCAAGTGCTCTTGCCATAAAGTGTTTCTGGTGAATTTTTACAGGGTAGTTCACCATTCCCCCCCCCCCCCCAATCTTGGGACTGGCATATAGCTGATGAATCAGGCCTATGACTGGGTCAAAATATTCATGGCTGTAAATCTGCCTGTTCTGAGGGATTAAAAACCCGAGTTTCCAGGTGAAAAAACCCTCTACCTCCATATGAGACTGGCTAACTCACCTTTAGCCGAAAGAAACCAGATAAAGGTTTCTCACGTCATGAACGGAAATTGAAACCAGGTCTTTCTGACCTGAGCTGCTACAGAGGCTCTTGTATCTATCATACCTCTCCTTCGAACTGTTAACAGACAAAGCACTCGCAACTAACTCAGGCAACCCATTCCATTTATTCACCACTCTCCAAGCAAAAAATTTAGTCCTCATGCCCTAGCTAACCACACTCCTTTTTCCCAACTTCCAGAGCAACGTCTTGTTTCTTCCCTCTCTAGCCAAGTACCAAAATATTTCCCCTGCATCAATCCTATAAAATCCTTTAAGTAACTTAACTGTTTTATCATACCCCCCCCCCTTTTTTTTTTTCCCATTATCAATCAACTTCTGTAATCTGCAAAACTTCATAGTGAGTATTCCATAGACCACTCACCATCATCTTGGTCACTCACCTCTGAATCCATGTGTTCATCTCCACCATTTCCTCATCCCCAAGAAACCCAGGAGACCCAACACAGACCCAACAGCACAGCAATCCAAATTTGGCCATATTAAGGCTTTATAAAGAGGAATGATAACTCCCTTATCTCTGCTTATTAGTGTGTTCTTCAATAACCAAGTAATCCTGGAAGCTTCCTGGCTACTTTAGCAATATGCCCTCTAAAACTTCAGCTCTCTCTTTATCTACTACCCCCAATCCCTGGCTTCATCAGTTTCCTGGAGTACACCGTTCCCTCAGTGTGGTACACAATTTGTAATGTTTGTATCCCAAAATACATAATTTAACACTTTTCCACATTAAATTGACATCCATTATGTTTTGCTCAAACTGACAACCTACTTAAATCACCCTACAAACTCTCTACACATCTTGATTAACTATTATTACCCTACCCAACTTGCATCATCATCATTAGCAAATAACTGAATATCTTCTTTCAAATTATTTCCTATATCATTTATGTACAAATTAAACAGCAGTGATCCAAGCACAAAGCCCTGTGGTAGTCACCTGCCATCTCCTGAATTCAGCTCCTCCATATACTGCTTTTTTGCTATCTGTCTGTCAACCACCCTTTTATCCATATCACCAGTTTCATATTCATCTCCATTTGTTGAAGTTTATGTAACAGTTCCATGTAATATCCTGTCAAACACCCTTGCAAAATCCAGCAGTATCATCATGTAGCCATTCCCTTAATCCAACCTAGCTATCTCTCTATTATAAAAAGCTAGTAGATTACTAAGTTATGACCGACCCTTCACAAACCCATGCTGCCCCTCATATCTTATCTATCCATTCCTGAATTCTGTTTTTGATCTATAATTTGCTGCCATCAACTTAGATCCTCCTTTATGTAAAGGAATTATTTTGCCCTCCTTCCACTCTCTTGGGAGGACTTTGCCAGAGCTGAGACTTAAATTGAACAGCCTAGTTAAAGGCATTCTCAAAACACAAGTTGATATCCCACCCAATCCCACAGCCATATTTGCATTCAGGTTCAGCAATATCCTAAGTATTGATCTATAATACTGTGACGGCAGAGGTGCCGTCACAGTATCTTCACTTGCATGATATACACTTGCAAAATGATCACTCACTAGCATAATAATTCGGTCTGCCTCTATTACCTCTCTACCATCTGCACTCATTAAAGTTATCTTACTGTACTCATCTTCCTCCTACTTGCCATATAATAAAAAAAACTCTTTGGGATTTCCTTTTGCCTGTTCAGCTAACTTCTTTTCATAATTAGAATTTACCTTCCTTATCATACTAGTTACCTTTCTTGCCTTACCCGTATACTGTTCATGATTGTACTAGTCACTTATACTCCACAACATTTTCTTTCTTTGCAGCTCTTGCTTAATGATACTTATCCATCTAATTCCTACCCTATTTAGCCTCCTGACCTTGGGTATACAGTGTGGTATTGCTTCTTCCAGATATCACTGTGGAAAATTGAGCATACCAACTGGTTCCACATTTTCCTCATTAGTAATTTTGATTCTGCAACTGTTAGTTTATCTTCTATCATTGATGTAGTGAAACATGTAATAATATAACATTATATAGTATTATAGGAGCAGCCACAACTGCAATTCCTAAAACATCTAGTGGGTTTCTATGTTTTCCTGATGTTTCTTGCTCGGGCTTATTTGAAAGCAGTTTGTTGTACTAGGGTATCTGCAGAAAATGCATCAAGCTTTCTTCTAGGCTTCTTTGGCTACGTGGAATGATGATTGCACATCAGCCAGTGAAGCCTAGAAGAAAGCTTGGTGCATTTTCTGCAGATACCCTACTATAACAAACTTAACTGCTTTCAAACAAGCTCGAGCAAGACACATCAGGTGTCAGAGCCAAAAGAAACTATGGATCCAATTTACATCTTCTATATTAAGATCCACCAACTCTATCCTCAAGCACAATGGTTGCAAAGTTGCTGATCCAACAGCAATTGCTGACACACTTGGAGAGACTTTTCAAGAACATTAGCAGGATCTTCTTATCCCTCCGAGTTCCTTGCCCAAGAAAGCAAAACAGAACAACAACAAATCTGTTTTCTTCCAACATCACCGAATCATTAAATGCTTGGATGAGTAATATCCATTATGATATAGTGAATCATCTGTTAACATTGGCCATGGAACAACTTCTTCACCTTTACAGCAGAATTTTCTGGGAAAGCATATTTCTGGATACCTGGCAAAAGGTGATTATAATTGCCTTTCCTAAGCCAGGGAAGGATCCCATATAAATATCATCCAATTGCTCTGACAAGCTACTTGTACAAGATTCTGGAAAAAATGGCTTAACTCTCATCTTATGGCTTCTGAAAAACAGCCCCTTTTCCAGAACACAATCTGGCTTCCAAAAATATTCTACCACTGATTATATTGTTCAGCTTGCATCATCCAGTAGAAATGTCTTCCTAAAACACGAGCATCTAGTATCGACTTTCTTCAATATGAAAAAGGAGATGAAACTGCTTAGAGATTTGGAATTCTGAAAGACTAACGTAATTTTGCTCTTAGAAGAAATCTCCCTCTTTTTATCAAAAATTCTTATCTAACTGAACCTTCCAAGTGGGGAACTGCTCCTATAAACCAAGAATAGGGAGTCCCACAAGGTTCTGTGTTAGGTGTCATGGTTTTTGCAATCAAGGTTAACTGGATAACAGAACAACTTCCTTTTGCAGTAAGTAATGTATATGGATGACTTTACCATCTTTTGTCACTCATGTAATATGAGGGTCATAGAAAAACAGCTGCAGCAAGCCATTAACCATCTCTCAAAATGTGCGCTTGCAAATGGTTTTAGATTTTCACAGCAGAAGACAGTTTGTGTGCAATTTTGTCATAGATATGGTCCTCATCTCAGGACTTCAACTAGGACAATCACTAATCCCAGTTTGCATCAGAAGCCAAGTTTTTGCAACTGATATTTGACAATAAACTCATCTTCCTCTCTCTCACACATATATCAGTTACATCTATGCACCTTATCTTCATCTGCTGAGATGCTTTGGCTTCAGGTCCATGCTTCTTCTAGGGAGAATACGCTGCAATGGCTGGACCCTATTCACCATCAAGCTATCAGAATTACAACTGGAGCATTTTGCATGTCACCATCGAGGCAAATGAACAGCCACCTTTGTCACTTTGACGCTAACAGCTGTCTTTGATGTATGTAACTAAAATAAAATCCCTGTCACAGCACCCCACATATGTTACTATCTTTTGGCCACAATGGGAGGCTCTCTAAAACACTTGACAGTTTTCCTGTGAACTTTAGAAATAGCAGTAGACAACGTACTGAGATGCAACCAAACTCAATTCCACCATGGCGATCATGCATGCAGCTTTTCTTTCATCAGGCTTTTATGCTGTTTTACGTATTTATTAAATAGTATACTTCTAAGAATTGTTTCATTTATGATTTTTGTTATTTCAACTCATATATAGATTTTGGTTCCCCAAAAATTCTGTGCATAAATACTGAAATGCTTTTTTTTATTAGTTCTCCATTCAAATGCAATTAATGTTTTCATGCCTACAAATTTATCACAGTATTTGTTCAAATTAGTTGGAGAATCCTGCAGACTTGTTCTGGATTTATTTAAATATATAATATCTGCATAAAGTAAAGAGCTGAGCTTGACATCTCCAATTTTGATATCAAGTTGAATGTCAGTTTCCTTCATAATTCCTCCATATAGATCAGAGGTCTTCAATGCATGGCCCGTGGGCCACAGGTGGCCCGCTGGCCATTTTGGAAAAATAACTACTTAACACTAAAAAAAAAAAAAATAATTTCAATGAAGCCCGTGCACCACTAAGCTATACTGCGGTATTTAGAATTGTAAGATGCTTTCCAGATTCACAAGGAACGCTGTGCATTTGATACATTACATAAAATCCTATAAAAATAAATATTAAATAGACATGCTTCTTCAGCCATCTACCAGTGCCAAGTGATACTTAAGTACTAGTACTAGCATCGCTGGTAGATGGCTGAAGCAGTAGTTTGTTCAAGTGCGCTGTCTAGTTCCTTCTAGATACATCTTGAAGGTTCTCGATACTTCGTTATTTTCATATAAATACAAAAGGATCTCATTCACAGTCAGTCAGTTGTGAACACTGTGATATTCGTGTATAAGCTCACGCAGGTTTGTTGTGTCAGCCGTAGCCTATTGTGGGTTTTATATTGCCAGACTTGTTTTCATTAGTGTGAGACATATTCAGTGGATAATAACCATTACAGTGCCATTTTGGATCTTTTTTTGGGTTCACCTTCCATCACTATAGCGTCTACGAGTAAAAAGCGTAAATCAAGTGATTCTTGTTGAGTTTTTAATAAAAAATGGACCAATTTGTACTTTTTTGTGCCAATTGATGATAAACCAGTGGTGTTTAATTTGTCGTGAGTCAGTGTCACTATCAAATGAATACAATATAAAATGACACTATAAGACAAAGCATGCTTCCAATTTCAATCACCTTCATGGGCAGCTTTGTGTGGACAAAGTGAACCATCTCCAAATTGATTTAAAATGCCAGCAGGGTACGTTTAAAAGGCAGAGGGAAGAGAGCGAAGCTTGCGTCAAAGTAAGTTATGTAATAGCTGAAAAAATTGCTAAAAAATCAAAAGCCTTCTTGGACGGCGAGTTTGTGAAAGAGTGTCTCATCACTTCTGGGGATATTCTGTGCCCAAATAATAAGGAAGTATTTAAAAAACCAAGTTTGTCTGGGGTAACTGTAGCATGATGTGTCGAAGAACTTGCCAATGACATTGAAGGAACTTTAAAAAAAAAAAAAGGTCGTCCGAATTTACTTCATATTCACTTGCTTTAGATGAGAGCACAGATATGAAGGATACATCACAGCTGGCTATCTTTGTCCGTGGCATTAATCAACAATTCAATGTCAACAGAAGAACTGCTAGTGCTCGTACCTATGAAGGGAATGATGAAAGGCACTGATATTCTTGAAGCCACCAAGAAAACGCTCCAGCGCTTTCTTGGTGGCTTAACCTCAGCTTAACCAACCTCGAGGTGTGGTAACTGATGGTTCCCTTGCTATGGTGGGAAAGAACGAAGGGTTTGTTCCACTGCTACAGAAAGAACCGGAACCAGAAGGAAAAGATTTCATCCGTTACCACTGTTTAATCCACCAGTAGAATTTGTGCGTGAAAACTATTGGATTTGAGAATGTCATGAAAGTTATTGTGACTGTCATCAACATTATTAGGGCAAGAGGATTGAATCGTCATCAGTTCCAAGAGTTTTTGAACCAAGAGTGTGAAGCGGATCACGGTGATGTGGTTTATTATAGTGATATGCGTTGGTTGAGCAGAGGGAAGGTTCTTAAAAGTCTTTCACTTAAGGAGCGAAATACAGCAGTTCATGCAAACCAAGGGGAATCTGATTGCAGAATTTATGACAGACTTTGCCTTTGTGCCGACATCTCGTTGCATATGAATGACCTAAATACGTGGCTACAATCCAAAGATCAACTGGTGCACACTCTGTTTGATCACATCAAAGCTTTTGTGGTCAAGCTCAAACTTTGGGAAGCACATCTCGCAAAAAAACACAACTCATTTTCAGCTTCTCACCGAGTCCAACTGTTCGTCTCTTGATGAATACACTACAAAATTAGCTGTGTTGCGAATTGAGTTCAAAGAGAGATTTAGTGATTTCATAACCAACAGTTTTCTTTAGATTTATTTTCAATGCCATTCAGTGTCACTGCTGCTAAAATGTCCGGCTCAGAACAAATGGAGCTGTTTGAACGACGAAACAATTCTTCTTTGAGAGAAAAATTATTCAATGTGCCCTTGCTTACATTTTACAAAGACTACATTTCTGAGGACGCATTCCCTAATCTTTGCCGGCATGCTTTGAAGATGTGCACTTTCTTAGATAGCACATACTTATGTGAACAGTTCTTCTTCAGAATGAAGCATGTGAAGTCCAAGACGAGAACTCAGATTATGGACCCACATCTCGAGAATACTCTGCACATAGAGACTTCCAACATCGACAAGCTGGTCAAGGAAAAACATTGCCAAGTTGCCCATTGACATTGTAAAAAATGAATGTTTTTTCATTAAATTATCTTTTTTCAAGTATTCATTGTATTTACTTATCATGAACCCGATTCCAACGTATTCTCTTAAAGCTGAATTTGTTTATTTTTATAGGATTTTATGTAAAGTATCAAATGCACAGCTTACCTTGTGAATCTGGAAAGCATCTTACAATTCTAAATACCGCAGTATAGCTTAGTGGTCCGTGGGCTTCATTGAAATTTTTAATGTGGCCCGCACTGTCTGAAAGGTTGAAGACCCCTGATATAGATGATGAATAATGGTGCAGATAATATGAGCCCTTGTTTCACACCTGATCAAACCATTTCTTCTACCTCTTTCAATTCTAACTGCTAACAACTCAATATATATCAAGATGTGCAATACACACACACACACACACACACGCACACACTGTTTGGAAAGAAGTCAGTGGACACTTCACTCCATGAGCAAGGTGCATTGTACCATGTAATAAGTCACATCTGTAGCTTGTATAAATTGGAGGAATATGATGCTCCCAAGTCAGTTCAACTGTGTCTGGGAGAAATGGCTGCAAGAAGGGAACTGATAGAGTTTCAAAGAGGCATGGTAATAGGATGCCATGTTGCATGCCTATCAGTTCAGAAAACGCTTGACAAATTGGGCCATCCCAAGTCAACAATCTGTGATTACATACTGATATGGAAGCACAGGGAGTCAGCTGCAAGTGCTACCTTGCAGTGGAACACGAATCTACACGAAAACATTCCGAACCAAGGCTCACAACATGTTTTCATAGTAAGACTGTAATATGTAATCCCCATATTACCAGAACCAACATGTAGCATCATCTTTAGTGGTGCAAAGAATGTGTACAGTGGGACCTGGAAGCTTGGAATGTTGTGTTATGGAGTGACAAATCGCACTACACCCTCTACCAGGCAGATAGGTGTTGGTGTGGTGTGGCAGATGTTTAGTGAACATCTCTTACCAGAGTGTATATCCCCAACTATGAAATTTCTGAGGTGATGGTATGGTTCTATTTTTCAGGTTTGGTCTTGAACCTCTGTTTGTGGTGCCATGAACAATGAACTCCAAGATATCTGAACATTCTGGACATTGCAATGCTGCCTACTGCATGGTTTGTGGACATAAATGTCACCACGCTTGACTGGCCTCCAGAGAGAGAGAGAGAAAGAGAGAGATCTGATCTCAACCCTATTGAATATCTGTGGATGAACTTTATTGGGTGAGGTCAAGGAACGTCTGCCCCCATAGCATTCCAGGACCTCATGACTTGCTTACAGGAAGAATGGTCCAAAATTCCCATTGATCACTATTGTACACTTGTGGAAAATATGCCCTCTAGGATTGCTGCAGTCATTGCAATGAAAGGAGGTCCTGCATCTTATTAAAGTGGGTGCTGTGGCTGTTTGTTCCTAATACTCTAGTGTCTGTTGACTTCTTTCCAACCTGTGTGTGTATCTAACCTAAATTATTATTGATTATGAAGGTAACTATAGCTGTTCTAAAATTTAACAGTATGAGCTTAAATAAATGCATCTCTCTCAAGTTAGTATGTTGTCTTATAATTAAATTCATTTTTGAGGAATATCATCAGTGTACAAAAAGAAGAAACATAACAAATTATACTGAAAAGTCGTGTAGTTTCATTTAATGATATGAAGATCTTATTTTCCTAACAATTATCCTCTCATCATGGTTTTCTTTATCATCCTTTATTTTTTGCTAATTTCTACCTATTCAGTCTCTCTCACATTCCTTCCATTACAACAAAAGAAATTCAAATTCTCATTTGTCCATCATACTTGCATAATATCCTGTTTTTGTAAGCTTGTTGGGGCGTTTTTCTTTAATTTTCTGAAGTGGGCCATGAAGATAATCACTCACACAATAGAGGTACATTTAATTGAGCATCTCCAAAAGTGATTCCAAAGAAAATAATTTAATTTTAGATTTTATGATTTTATTTTGCTTTATTTATTATATGTATCCTTATCTTGTTTCCAATTACAGCTGGTACTCTCAGTGATATATTAAGGCTTGACACATTGTATGTCCTTCATTATAAATGTCACAGTTCTTTCTTAGATAAAGCTCTTTTTTGCTATCACAAAATTAAACTCAGCAGTGTATTGTGCATGGTCATCAAGATTCAAAGCAAAACTTATGTGAGAACATGATGCCACTAGTACAGCAATTATATTTTACAATGATAATCAACATTAGAAAACTACTATAATTAGATATAAAATAATACACCTACACAACATTTCTATGCAGCTCTCTAAGGATTACAATATCAAGGTATGTAAGTGGGCTATTTAAAATATATGTCCTTTGTATCACCATTACTTGTCTATGTAGCATTCAAGAAATGTGAACAAATAAATTAAAAAAAAAAATTTATAAAACCTTTGATTAGCTTGTTTATCAAAGGTATCCACAAGCTACAAATTTATGAAATTTATGCTCAATATTCATAATACTGTAAGAAGAAGAAGAATATATATATATATATATATATATATATATATATATATATATCACAACTGTGAGATTTTTATAATAGAACAAAAGTATGACTCTTAGCTCTCTTATCTTTCTATGTTGACTGTTTCTTTTCACTATTACAAGATCTATTATAATATGTGTTATATTATATAACACATATTATAATAGTTTATATTTTAATGGTTTTAGTCACAATTGATTTGAGATGAACTAGTTGTTGTGCACTTGCATGAACTAATTGGTGATAACCTGTATAACACTCTACACCAGCCAGTTAACTCTCAAGTATGTCCTGTTTCCAATATTTTACAACTACAATCATTTATCATATACACCCTTACCCTTTTTTCCCCCCTATAGTTTGTTACTGGTGTGCATTTTCATAGTATTGCTCATTATAACTATGAAGAATCATGAGCTATTTAATATATACAGTATTTAGTGTAGTGGTACTTTCACGTAATATAATAAGTTTATTTTATTTATTTTTTTTTCCCTTCAAATTGTAGTGTAGTTAAATTGTGGAAAATAAACCTTGCTAAAGTGAATGAAAAAGCTTCTCAGGCCCTTGCAGATCCAGAAGATTATGAAAACTTATTTCCTGGTTTACATGATGCTGTAAAAAGTGAACAGTATCTTCACCAGAATGATGAACGAATAATCCCTGCATGTAATTATCCACATATTTCTGTAAGTAAGGTTTTGATATTTGTTTTTTATATTTTTACCAGTATCTCTTAAATTTTGAATTGCTGTCAGTATAAATATACTGAATATTTATCAGAATTCATTAAAATCATACATTCTGGAAATAGTATTTGATCAGTGAAATGTGTACCATGGATAACTTTTATGCTGTACTCATGTACCCATATGCCCACTGTTGTGGTTTCAGTCAGTATAAGCTATAACATGCAAGTTATTGCAGTAACTTGCTAATAATATGCAACCAAGCATTTCCAGTTCATTCTAAACTTTAATTTCTGTCAGTTGAGTACGTGATGTGAAACTAGTAGGAAATATATGTAAGCCTGTCACTCTTAACTAGTCATATAGTAACCAGTTAGTAAGAGTTGATCAGGTTAATTGATGAACTGAAAATGAATGAAAACAAACACCATAGCCAACAAAATGGCATTAGAAGGCAGCCAAACTGCGTAATAGAATATGCATAATATACACGAGGTGTAATTAAAGTACAAGTAGAATCTCATTGTTTGCTGTGAGATAAAGTAAGCCAATCATTCTTTCTCACATGCAGTCCTTTTAGTCTATAAATATAGTTGTCTAGTCTGGTCTGGTCTGATAAGAACTGGATTACTGAGGATGAGAATGAAATAAATATTGCTGATCATGAAAAGATGGTTAATATTCAAGTAAACTATTCAAATATGATGAAAGCTTGGATGAACAAAATTAAAAAGGGATTATTCCAGTGATAAAAGAGAATGGTGATTATCCTTTATTTAGAGAAGAAGTAGAAAGAGTTATTTTAAGAAAAACAGAAAAAAATTATAAGAATTAACAATTATTTCATCAGATTGCGTGATGAAAATAAGGGTAGAGAACCTATTGTTAGCACTTCACAATAGCTATGTACCAATCTTCTGGCCAGCTGGTGTGAAACAGAGATCTAGCTAGAAAATTAGCATGCTATTCTTAATCTCATTCAAAAAAAAAAAAAAAAAAAAAGCAGTAATTTTAGGATTATCCTTTTTGCCTTCCAAGCAAAAATGGAATCGGATTTCCCAGACTTTCAGGTAATTTAGGAAGAACATAAGTAAAACAGACTATATAGTGTGGACAGACTTATGTGTCCTTGAACATGTTGTTTATTATTTTAACGGTATCATAGAACACAGAAACTAAGTAAATAATTAATTTATTAACTTGATGCTGATATTTCGCTGGTATGTTAACAGGCATCTTCAGAGCACAAAAACACTGTTTGTCACAATACACGAGACTAAAACGACATGGTGTACTTAAACAAAATTGTAGCAGCAACACAAAGACTAGAGTCCTGATTTTGGCGCCCTCTATCTGAAAAAAAAAAAAAAAAAAAAAAAAAAAAAGCTATCATTTATTACTAGAGTCCTAGAAAAGTGCTAGTTTTTTCTTAATATGACTGTCTCCCAGATCTTTGGCAAGTTAATACAGCCATATTTGTTGAGATTTGGAGTGTGTTTTAGGGCTTCTGTCGCTTCTAAGAACAATCTCTCTGATTTATACGGGTTTCTGTGTAGTACTTTTGTGTTTTTCCAGTTGATCCTGTGTGCAGGGGTATCCAGAGCATGGTCTGCTAGGCCCGACTTCCCATAATGATAATTCCGGACGTATCTTTTATGTTCGCTGATGCGAATGTTCACAGTTCTTCCTGTTTGACCATAGTAGGCTTGATTGCATGAGCAGGGTACTTGGTAGACTCCTGGATGTGATAAAGGAGGAATGCTGTCCTTGGGTGAGCGGATGAGGGTGGCTAATTTGCTACATGGTCTGAATGTAGTGCGTAGTTTATGTTTATTGAGAATTCTTGAGATCTTTTCGGATGTGCCTTTAATCTGAGGGATGGTGACTGTTTTGTTGTAGTTCTCTGTGGTGGATGGTGGGAGGGGTTTCTTAGGAGTGTTTAGTATTTTGTTTATTTTATGTGGATTGTAGCCGTTGGCCAAGAAGGTGTGGCATAAGTGAGTCAGTTCAGCAGTAAGAGCCTTGTCATTGGAACAGATTGCTCTCGCTCTATGGGTTAGCGTTTTTAATATGCCATATTTTTGAGAAGGATGATGGTGTGATTGTTTGTGTAAGTATCTGCCTGTATGTGTGGGTTTTCTAAAAACTGAAAATGATAAGGAACCATCTGGGAGACGTGTGATGAGTGTATCCAGGAAGGACAGACAGTTGTTGGTTTCCAGTTCCATAGTAAAGTGGATTTTAGGATGTTGGCTATTTAAATGGGCTAAGAATGTTTTCAATGTCTCAGGGCCATGTGGCCAAATAGCAAGCACGTCATCAACATAGCGTGCCAAAGTGTTGGTTTGAGAGTGGCTGTATTGATTGCTTGTTTTTCCAGGTGTTCTATGTAAAAGTTGGCTGGGGGGGGGGGGGAGCCCATGGCTGTCCCATCAATTTGTTTGTATATTTTTCCTTTCCATGTGAAATATCCTGCATGTATTGTGAATTTGAATAGTTCAAATATATCAGGGGGGAAGTGTGACTTCAGTAGATTGAGGGTTTCTATTAGTGGTACATTTGTGAATAGTGAAGTGATGTCAAAGCTTACTATTAAGTCTGAGCTTTTTAGGGTAAGGTGTTGTAAGATGCTTTTTAGGTGTGCTGAATTTTTGACAAAGGAGGTAGAATTGTTTGTGAGAGTGGCTAGTAGCTTAGCTAAATGTCTAGCCAGTTTGTATGTGGGACTATTTATACTGTCCACAATTGGGCGTAGGGATGTGCCTTGTTTGTGAATTTTTGGTGCTCCATAGATCCTCGGTGTTTTAACATGGAAGGGTTTGAGTTTGTTAACTGTGTCTTTGGGCCAGGAAGTGACTTTTTTCAATAATTTTCGTGCCTTATTCTTTTGTGTGTTGATGGGATTGCGATCTATAATTTTGTATGTTGACTGATCTTTAATAGTGTGCATTTTGTTTTAATATTCAGTTGTGTCCATCACCAGGTTGCATTTCCTTTGTCTGCTTTTGTTATGGTAATCTGGCTGTTGTTGTGTAGCTCTTTTATAGCAATGAATTCCGTATGTGGGATATTATTTTTGGGAGGCTTGGACTTGATTAGGATGTTGGCCACATCTAAATGTATGTTGTTAGCTATTGTTGGAGGCAGGTCATATATTCCTCGTTCGATGGACGCCATTATTTCGGCTTTTGGAACTTGCTTGGGGGTTATGGCAAAGTTGTGCCCTCGACTTAAAGCAGTTGTGGCTTCTTTGCTTAAGGTGAGTGACGATAGATTCACGACGACGAGGTCTTGTTGTAATTGCGGTCGTTGTATGGTGTTCCATTGTTGGAGCTTTTCGAACTTATTTTAGTGCCGGTTTTTGACTCTGTCGAATTCTTTTTTTGCCGTTGCGTCGGTGATATTCTCTAAGATCTGCCAAAGTTCCGTATTTAGAATATTATGCAGTGATTCTCGTAATGTGTTGATTTTTCCATTTGCTTTTGTTAATTCCAGGCAAGTGGTGCTAATCGGTTCACGTAACGGCTTTAAATAGCCAACATCCAAAAATCCACTTAACTATGGAACTGGAAACCAACAACTGTCTGCCCTTCCTGGATACACTCATTACACATCTCCCAGATGGTTCCTTATCATTTTCAGTTTTTAGAAAACCCACACATACAGGCAGATACTTACACAAACAATCACACCATCATCCTTCTCAACAATATGGCATATTAAAAACGCTAACCCATAGAGCGAGAGCAATCTGTTCCAATGACAAGGCTCTTACTGCTGAACTGACTCACTTACGCCACACCTTCTTGGCCAACGGCTACAATCCACATAAAATAAACAAAATACTAAACACTCCTAAGAAACCCCTCCCACCATCCACCACAGAGAACTACAACATAACAGTCACCATCCCTTACATTAAAGGCACATCCGAAAAGATCTCAAGAATTCTCAATAAACATAAACTACGCACTACATTCAGACCATGTAGCAAATTAGCCACCCTCATCCACTCACCCAAGGACAGCATTCCTCCTTTATCACATCCAGGAGTCTACCAAGTACCCTGCTCATGCAATCAAGCCTACTACGGTCAAACAGGAAGAACTGTGAACATTCGCATCAGCGAACATAAAAGATACGTCCGGAATTATCATTATGGGAAGTCGGGCCTAGCAGACCATGCTCTGGATATCCCTGCACACAGGATCAACTGGAAAAACACAAACGTACTACACAGAAACCTGTATAAATCAGAGAGATTGTTCTTAGAGGCGACAGAAGCTCTAAAACACACTCCAAATCTCAACAAATATGGCTGTATTAACTTGCCGAAGATCTGGGAGACAGTCATATTAAGAAAAAACTAGCACTTTTCTAGGACTCTAGTAATATATGATAACTTTTTTTTTTTTTTTTCAGATAGAGGGCACCAAAATCAGGACTCTAGTCTTTGTGTTGCTGCTACAATTTTGTTTAAGTACACCATGTTGTTTTAGTCTCGCGTATTGTGACAAACAGTGTTTTTGTGCTCTGAAGATGCTGGTTATAACACCAGCGAAATATCAGCACCAAGTTAATAAATTAATTATTTACTTAGTTTCTGTGTTCTATTATACCGTTAAAATAATAAACAACATGTTCGACGAACACATAAGTCTGTCCACACGTTTAAGGATTCTTCACGGAGACGATATCGTACGCAAGACACGACAATACGGTAAGTGGAAGTTGAAATTGGCGTGGCAACTAAACAGGTTAGCCTTCTTAAAGAGGTGCCGAGACACCAAATTAATACCGAACTGTTTTAAAATCAAAAACAAGTTCCACTCGGCCAAAGTCCAACGCATCTATAAACGAGCGAGTGTAGCGCTGTTACGTGAACAGATTAGCACCACTCCTGGAATTAACAAAAGCAAATGCAACCATCAGCGCACGAGAATCACTGCATAATATTCTAAATACGGAACTTTGGCAGATCTTAGAGAATATCACCGACGCAACGGCAAAAAAAGAATTCGACAGAGTCAAAAACCGGCACCAAAATAAGTTTGAAAAGCTCCAACAACGGAACACCATACAACGACCGCAATTACAACAATACCTCGTCGTCGTGAATCTATCGTCACTCACCTTAAGCATAGAAGCCACGACTGCTTTGAGTCGAGGGCACGACTTTGCCATAACTCCCAAGCAAGTTCCAAAAGCCGAAATAATGGCGTCCATTGACCGAGGAATATACGACCTGCCTCCAACAATAGCTAACAACATACGTTTAGATGTGGCCAACATCCTAATCAAGTCCAAGCCTCCCAAAAATAATATCCCACATAAGGAATTCATTGCTATAAAAGAGCTACACAACAACAGCCAGATTACCATAACAAAAGCAGACAAAGGAAATGCAACCGTGGTGATGGACACAACTGAATATGAAAACAAAATGCACACACTATTACAAGATCAGTCAACATACAAAATTATAGATCGCAATCCCACCAACACACAAAAGAATAAGGCACGAAAATTATGGAAAAAAGTCACTTCCTGGCCCAAAGACACAGTTAACAAACTCAAACCCTTCCATGTTAAAACACCGAGGATCTATGGAGCACCAAAAATTCACAAACAAGGCACACCCCTATGCCCAATTGTGGACAGTATAAATAGTCCCACATACAAACTGGCTAGACATTTAGCTAAGCTACTAGCCACTCTCACAAACAATTCTCCCTCCTTTGTCAAAAATTCAGCACACCTAAAAAGCATCTTACAACACCTTACCCTAAAAAGCTCAGACTTAATAGTAAGCTTTGACATCACTTCACTATTCACAAATGTACCACTAATAGAAACCCTCAACCTACTGAAGTCACACTTCCCCCCCCTGATATATTTGAACTATTCAAATTCACAATACATGCAGGATATTTCACATGGAAAGGAAAAATATACAAACAAATTGATGGGACAGCCATGGGCTCCCCCCTTCCCCCCCAGCCAACTTTTACATAGAACACCTGGAAAAACAAGCAATCAATACAGCCACTCTCAAACCAACACTTTGGCTACACTATGTTGATGACGTGCTTGCTATTTGGCCACATGGCCCTGAGACATTGAAAACATTCTAAGCACATTTAAATACCCAACATACAAAAATCTACTTCACTATGGAACTGGAAACCAACAACTGTCTGCCCTTCCTGGATACACTCATCACACGTCTCCCAGATGGTTCCTTATCATTTTCAGTTTTTAGAAAACCCACACATACAGGCAGATACTTACACAAACAATCACACCATCATCCTTCTCAACAATATGGCATATTAAAAACGCTAACCCATAGAGCGAGAGCAATCTGTTCCAATGACAAGGCTCTTACTGCTGAACTGACTCACTTACGCCACACCTTCTTGGCCAACGGCTACAATCCACATAAAATAAACAAAATAATAAACACTCCTAAGAAACCCCTCCCACCATCCACCACAGAGAACTACAACAAAACAGTCACCATCCCTTACATTAAAGGCACATCCGAAAAGATCTCAAGAATTCTCAATAAACATAAACTACGCACTACATTCAGACCATGTAGCAAATTAGCCACCCTCATCCGCTCACCCAAGGACAGCATTCCTCCTTTATCACATCCAGGAGTCTACCAAGTACCCTGCTCATGCAATCAAGCCTACTACGGTCAAACAGGAAGAACTGTGAACATCCGCATCAGCGAACATGAAAGATACGTCCGGAATTATCATAATGGGAAGTTGGGCCTAGCAGACCATGCTCTGGATACCTCTACACACAGGATCAACTGGAAAAACACAAAAGTACTACACAGAAACCCATATAAATCAGGGAGATTGTTCTTAGAGGCGACAGAAGCCCTAAAACACACTCCAAATCTCAACAAATATGGCTGTATTAACTTGCCAAAGATCTGGGAGACAGTCATATTAAGAAAAAACTAGCACTTTTCTAGGACTCTAGTAATAAATGATAGCTTTTTTTTTTTTTTTTTTTTTTTTTTCAGATAGAGGGTGCCAAAATCAGGACCCTTGTCTTTGTGTTGCTGCTACAATTTTGTTTAAGTACACCATGTTGTTTTAGTCTCGCGTATTGTGACAAACAGTGTTTTTGTGCTCTGAAGATGCTGGTTATAACACCAGCGAAATATCAGCATCAAGTTAATAAATTAATTATTTACTTAATTTCTGTGTTCTATTATACCGTTAAAATAATAAACAACAAGACTATATAGTTACACTTTATATCATCAGTGAAAAATACGTAGGGAAAAAAAAAAAATAAAAAAAATACGTAGAGAGCCTGTGTAGCTGTGCAAACGTGGTGTGCAAACGCCACAGTGGATGTGGCGTTTGCACACCACGCGCTTGGCCGCACGAAGGAAGACTTGATTTCGAGTCTAGTCAGTGACTAGAGGAAATTTTTCTAAGCCTTTTTTCGACCGGTTCCCGAGTTAGTCGATCTCTGGCATGGGTAAGCAGGTTTTTCCTTCCGGAAACTCGGGTTTTTCGTCCTGCAAACTCAAGAAAATCGACCGTAGAACCCACATTATTTCAGACATTAAATATATTGTGTTAGGGTTAGGGACCACGAGATGGCGGCACATTTGAGCCATCTCTCTTCACTGTGTACCGCTTAATTAGTGATAGCCTTGGGCCATCTATCTCTGATTGGTACCAGTGGAGATTGAACTGCCCAATCAGTCTCCAAAAGTTAGATAGGGCTAAATGGCCTCACCCACTCCCCGTATACGGGAATAAAAAGGCGTTAGCTGATTTTTTTTTTTTTTTTTAAAAATACGTAGGACATAATATCACAATTTTATTGACCTACAAAAGCCTTTGACTTTATTTGTCATGATGCTCTCTGGGAAATTATACAGAATATAATACAATTGATTGCATCCTTGTACTTGTCATTTTGAAATGAAGGAAAATTGCAGCACTCCCTTGCCAACAGAGAGTAGATTGAGGTGGATGTAAGTTATTATCACCAGTGTTATTTAACTGCTTTTTCAGCAGATTGGAATAATAAATCTTCCAGTTTGCTGATGTGATTGATCTCCTGCCAGGAGACAAATCATATTTTCACGAAATTGATAAAAAGTTAGATCACTCATAAAAAAAAAATATATTGATCATCATACGTATCCATAAATCAAAAACAGCGACAGATATATCTGCTTCTGACAGAGAGAAATTGTGTAGCAGAAGCTTTAAAAAATCGTACTTAGAGTAAATTATAAAAGTTAATAGGTTCAGATATCCAAGCAACATTTTTTAATAAAGAAGGCAGATCAAGACAGGAGATATGAGAACAAAATTTGCAAAAGCAAGAACACTATCCAAAATCACTATGGTTTGGATAGAAATTTCATCATCAGCATGACCCATGGGCACACTGTTTTGGTATCTGTTGTCTCCTTCACTATCTTCTTCCACCTTTCTTTGTCCAGTACACAATGTTGCAGTTTCTGTAAACCCATTTCACACCAGTCCTTTATGTTGTCTATCCATTTCTCTGTATGGTATACCTCTTCTGTTTACACCACTCATTCTGCAGAAGTGTCCAAATAATTGCAGCTCCTGTTGTATAATCTTCTGCATGAAATTCTCCTTTGGTTGTATCTTCCAATAGAGCTCTTCATTTGTGATTTTCTGTACCCATCCTATTCTTAGAATCTTCCTGTAACAAGTTCTTTCAAACACCAAAATTCTTTTGCTTAATTCCTTATTTATTACCCACGTTTCAGATCCATACAGTACACTGCTAAAGATGCATGTTTCTAGTACTTTTAATTTCGCTTGCAGGCTGATCACTTTACTTTTCCAGATGTTATCCATGGCCTTCAGATTTGTTCTTCCCTTTACAATCTTGATCTTTATTTTTTTTACAGTCCAAGTCATATGTTATTTTACTTTCCAAATAGTTTTTTGTAGTTCTCTTTCATCTTCTTCAATAATAACAGTGTCATCTACGAATCTCAGATTGTTAACTCTCATCCCATATACCGATATTCCTTTTGCATCTTCCTTCATTTTGTCCATTTCTCTTTCTAAATGTGTCATGAAAATGCTTGGTGATATTGAATCTTTCTGTCTAGCACCTCTGCTTGTTTCAAAACCATATTCCCAAATCCTCACCTATTCTAACTGCTGCTACTGCATTCTTATAAACATCTTTTAATATAGCTATTAATTTTCTGTCAATTCCATAGGAGTCGGGTACTGCTCATGTCACTTTCTGGTTGATACTTCTGAAAATCAACAAAGCAAGTATATATATGTTTATGTTTTTTCTCCTGCTTTCTCTGCTATTAACTGCATTGTCAAAATCTGTTGAATTGTACTTCTGTCTTTCCTAAATCCTACTTGCTCATCTGCAAGGTATACTTCCAGTTGTATTTTCAATCTTTCTGTCAGTATCATCACCACCACATTAAGGTTGACGTATCAAAGAAATTGTTCTATAATTTTTATATGCTAGCTTATTTCCTTTCTTGTATAATGTCACTAATATCGATTTCACTCACTCGTCTGACATTTTTCCTTCCTTCCATATCATATTACATGGTTGGTGCATTTCTGTAATCATACTTTAGTCATCATATTTAACAGGGGCAAATATTCTGGGTGTGCAGTGCTCATCCACGAAATATCAGTATCACCCATATTATATTTTTGCATTTATTTCCGTTAAAGATTCTCACAATTGTTTGCAGAATTAAAATTGAACACAATATACTAATGCTTCATTGTCCTCTTCAGGAAGGTAATAAAGCATTAGTGCTTCATGAAGAGGGCACTTTTTGCCGCATGAACATTGCATCACATTCACGTTAATGGCCCAGGTGTGCTTTCAAAGTGCATATACCTTTTCACCCTTTGAAAATATGTAAAGATAGCACAGCAGGTCAAATTCTTAGCGTTGTAGTATTTTTAAACCGCTGAGAAGGCATGACTAGGTGAGCTAAAATTTTGAGCTCGCCTAGCATTTGTGATTGGTTATTGTGTCAACCAATCCAATTGAATGTTGTCACGAGTCGAGCGCTTTTCGTATCCACTGTATATTACAAACAGTTGTTATGCATGTTTTCTGGAACTGAAAATTTGAAAGTGGATGTTAGGTGAAAAATACTAATTGTTTTTTCTTTTGCTTGTGCAGTATAGCATCTGTTGAGGTTGCAAATTTTTTTAACAGTATATATAGACATTTTTATTCTAGTCTTTGGAAACAACAGACAGTAAAAAATATCTATTTCTGAATAAAAATGAATATTCTGTGTATTATAAGAAGTTACTGATCTGCGACAAAATACCAGCATATGTGAGATTGATAAGACAGAAGAACCGCTGATACTAAAAAAAACCTAATGAATTTAGGATTCCCGAAAGTGTGGATAATTCCGATAATGATCGGATATTATGTATACTGAGTCTCAATAAACAAAATAAAATTCTTGGAAAGCAGAACGAAATATACACAAACCAGAGAAATACACATAACATGTGCAACAAATTTTACGAGATGATTTGCTGCTCCATCAAACCATATTTATTCCTGCAATACCCCCTCTCTCTTCATAAGTTTTTTTTTTTTTTTTTAATTATGCCATCATAAATTCACTTATTCATGTTTAGAATTTATAGGATCATGCTATTCGCTCTACCCTGCAACTTATAGGACACATATATCACAAATGGTAATTATTAATTATTCGTTTACGATTAATGAAAGTGTTTCTACTCACACTTATTCTTTCCTATTCTCACATGCCTTATAAATGATGGTTCACATATTTTCATCTTTGAGTATTTCAAATATACCAACCAAATATAGCATTCTCCTTCATTGTTGTTTTCTAATAAATCCTGAAACAGATTGTTCCCCCACTCTGTGCAGAAGTATTCAAAGTTATCCTGCAATTAATTGCATTGGACCAATTAAGGTGAGCACTGATGTGCTATGCCCTCTCAATCATTGATAAAATGCATTTACACGGTCATGGGCGTCTGTGGGGGGGTGGGGGGGACTTTCCCCTGGATCGATTAAAAAAAATTCCACAAATTATAATTATAAAATTGATTGAGATATGAAATCTTACACCCTCGACCCTGAGAATGCTTTGTCTGTCTTAAAATTTTATTATGGGTTGGCCTGTTTCGGCCCACGGCGGGTTAGCCATAGAACACTTGTTTTATTGCTGCAATAAAACACATGTTCCTGTTTTTGGTTCATCTTTTTCTGATTTGTGAACAGTGACCAGTTAGTTTGCCCTCTGTGTCTAGTGAGTTACTGAGTGAATTGTAAATTTATAGTGAAACAAATTTAAACAGAAAAATACATTTTTAAAAGGTAAGTGTATGTAATTTAATATTATTATACTTGTTAATTTTATGGGTTTTTTGCTTTTAAACTGAAATAATTTAATTTAGGATTAATTAGTTAATTGACTTTTAATAAATATGCCAGTCAGTTGTTTTATATATGAAATTGTGCTAAAAACTATTAATTCTGAATACTTTTTTTTTCCAAGAATTAAAGATCATTAAAATGCAAAATGAAAATAATGTATTTATAGTTTACATCGACAAATAATTACATTAAAAAAAAAAAAAAGAGCTAAAAGACATTTACTGATGTAATTATTTGTCTCCATGCTCTTCCCCCCCCCGGAAAAGTTTCTGCGAAGCACACCCATGCATACGTTCAAATTGACATGAAATTTGTAGCGCGGGTTGCATAACCCACATGACAGCACACCCAACCAAAATGAGCATGCAATGCCACTGATATTTAATCATTTCTCCAGTGATGTTATCATTACCAGGATGCTTGTTTTAGTCATCCTATTGCTTTTCCTACATCTCCTCTTAAAATGTCCATGTCACACTCATTACCTGGTGGTGATATCTGCTTCAATTCTTCAGTTTTCCAACTCCATCTAAATCTAGTTTTTCTTCATATAGCTCAGTACAGTATCTTGTCCACTGCTATACAATTTTATCTTTATTCATCAATACTTTGCCTTTTTCATCTTTAATTGTAATCTGTTTTCATTGCCACCTTCTATTAATGGTTCTAATCATTTTGTACACTTCCCTAGTTTTATGCTCTCCATAGTGCTGTTCTATATTTTTGCATTGAACTTCTAACACCATTTCTTCTTATCCATTCTGACTGGTGCTTTTTTTTTTATCTCATTACACTTTCGTTTTTATTGCTCCTCTATTTGTTCTGATGTATCCCTTCTTATCTTCAACAGTCTCTTCTCCTGTACTAACTTCAGTGTTTCTTGTCTAATCCACTTCTCCTTGATCTTCTCTTCTTCTGGTAGTTTCTTCAACTGTCTTCTATCGTCTTCACTACACCTTTCACTCTTAGATTCGAATTTTTTTCTTTATCCATACTTTTTAGTTTCTCCTGTAACACTGTTCTGTACCTTCTTCCTATTTCTGCTTCACTTATTCTTGCTGTATCTCTTCGTTTCTGATGATGGGATTTATATTTTCTTTTTAATTTCAACTTGATGTTTGCAATCACTAAGCTATGATCTGATTCTATATCCACTCCTTGAAAAGTTTGACACTACTGTGCTGATATTATCCATCTTCTTTTAATTGTAATCATATCAATCATGTTCTTTGTTTTCCCATCATTTGATCACCATGTCCATTTTTTACACTCCTTTTGCCAAATTTTATGTTACAGACCATCATCTTGTGGTCCACTGCAAATTCTAACATTTTTCTTACCTCATTCATTTCTTTCTCTAAAACTATGTTTTTCCATCACACTTTCCCAACCATCATTTTCAATTCTAACTGACATTACAGTCTCCTTCAATAATTAGTACATCTTTCTTTGGTATTGTTTCTAGATCTTTGTCAGATCTTTGTAAAATAAATCAATATCCAATCAATATCCAAGACTTGATAACACCAGTTTTTTGAGAGGTGTGATGATCAGACTTTTGATGAATGTATCTGAATGTGATGAATGTCTGCTCATCACGCTTCTCAAAAAATGGTGTTATCAAGTAAATAATAATATTTGGTTAACCGATCAAGTGTTGATCAATTTTATTAATTAACTGGACCAACTAGTTTCGCCACACTTATCTGTTGGCTTCTTCAGGGCACTTACATATAGGTTTAAACACTCTCACAATTATGCGTAACTGCAAACTGACAAGAATAAAAACTGACTGGAATAATTACAAATAAAATAGTATCGAACGTGAGTGAAACACGTATCGCGTGTACAGGATCAGCTAGCTGTTGCTGAGGAACCTTCTGTAGTTTGTATTAAAGTTCATTTCTTCCGTTTTTAAGGCTCTGATTAGGGTTTTCCATATCTCTGGGAGTATTAGGCCTTGATTTCTGTTAAGGTTCACAGTAGAACGGGTGACTGTGGCTGCTTCTTTGAACATTCTTGAATGGTAATCTTCCTCTAAGTAAGGGGAACAGCTTTTGTCCCACTCGATGACATGGTTAGTTGTGGAGAAATGAGACGATAGGCCAGAAATGTCCTGTCTGTTGTTTTTGACATAGCCAATGTGCTCCTTTTGCCTGATTTCGAGGCTTCTCGAAGTCTGACTTTTATTGACCAAGAAGACTAGTCAATAAAATCCTTTTCTCTGAACCACCACAAAGAGAACAAGAAGAGATTCAATATATAAAAACGATTGCAATTCCGTATGTAAGTGGCATCTCCAACAGGCTCGCCAATCTCCTCAAACAACACAAAATAAGAGTAGCATTTCAGCCTATAGATACTATTCGTAAACTACTAAGATCTCCAAAAGACAACCATCTTTTCTACAAATATGCTGGAGTCTATAATATTCCATGCTCATGTGGCTCTAATTACATCGGACAGACTTCGAGAAGCCTCGAAATCAGGCAAAAGGAGCACATTGGCTATGTCAAAAACAACAGACAGGATATTTCTGGCCTATCGTCTCATTTCTCCACAACTAACCATGTCATCGAGTGGGACAAAAGCTGTTCCCCTTACTTAGAGGAAGATTACCATTCAAGAATGTTCAAAGAAGCAGCCACAGTCACCCGTTCTACTGTGAACCTTAACAGAAATCAAGGCCTAATACTCCCAGAGATATGGAAAACCCTAATCAGAGCCTTAAAAACGGAAGAAATGAACTTTAATACAAACTACAGAAGGTTCCTTAGCAACAGCTAGCTGATCTTGTACACGCGATACGTGTTTCACTCACGTTCGATACTATTTTATTTGTAATTATTCCAGTCAGTTTTTATTCTTGTCAGTTTGCAGTTACGCATAATTGTGAGAGTGTTTAAACCTATATGTAAGTGCCCTGAAGAAGCCAACAGATAAGTGTGGCGAAACTAGTTGGTCCAGTTAATTAATAAAATTGATCAACACTTGATCGGTTAACCAAATATTATTATTTACTAATATATGATCAAGAAAACAACCTTCGTGGTGTTATCAAGTCTTTATTTAATACAACACATAATGTGTGTGCTCCTCTCCCTCAAGCTTACAACAAGAACTTTTCATTATGAAAATGTTAATGGAATTTAATGATTACAATCCTAATCAAATCCAGCAGATAATTGACTCCTATGTTCCAACACCTCAGGATTCTAATCCCTTATATTTCTATCATTTCATTCACACACATTTTCCTATTAAGAAAATTTCTCATCTGTTACCATCTACAAAAGACAAACCGTCGCCTCTATCATTAGCTGGTGTTTACCAGATACCTTGTAAATGTAATCTAACATACTTTGGGCAGACAGGCTGTTCTGTGGAAAAAAGAATTAATGAACATCAATATTATATTGAATACATGAAACCTCAAAAGTCTGGTCTGGCACAACATAGTACTGATACTAAACAGTATCCAGTGGGATGAAGCTCGTCTTCTCCATAGTTTGATTTGCTTCTGTTATCTCCCCAACATCAGCACTTTTTATAATTATCCTTCTATAGTCATTCCTCCTTTTACTTGCCCACATAAAAAAGAGCTCTTTAGGATCTCTTTTAGTTTCATCAACTAATTTTCTCTCATAATTTGCTTTGGCCTTCCTTACCATATGTTACCCTTCTTGTGTGTGCCTTGTACTGCTCATGGGTATGCTCATCAACTTTTTTATACTCCCTCTACAACTTTTTCTTTGTCTGCAACTTCTGCTTAATGATGCTATTCATCCATCTAACTTGTATCTGATTTATCCTTCTGACTTTGGATGTACAGTCTGATAGTGCTTTATTCAAGCACCTCATGACCACCACCTATGCACCATCAAGATCTCTCCTCTCCAAATTCTTATGCCATGGCATTGCTGAAAGCTGACTCCTCAGCATTTGTCATAATCTGCTTTGTAATTCCACATATATCCCTTCTTAACAGAAAATTCTGTATGTCTGATAGTCTCCCAGGTCACGACTATATAATCCCTTTTCCCAGGCAGAAGCAGAGTAGATGGATTGGTTAGTGTTAAGTTCTTTGATGCTATGACCAGATTCAGCACTCTTGAACCTCGTGTCCATTCATTACATACTGTCTCAGGTAATTATCTTTTAGCAACTATAAATTCCATTTTGTTCCCTCCCTTTGACCATTTCTTCTCCCACTTTGTCTCCATAGTTGAAATCCCCCATAATAATTATTCAACATGCATTCATTGTGCTAATTAGCCAAAGCATGTTATCTGCATTTTCCTTATATGGTGTGAGATAGAGACCAACAGAACAAAATATATAATTGGTCACTGCTATAATTGAGGAAGGGGGGTCCCTCAATTGCCTCCTGGCCTGTCCTGATGTATACTCTTTTTGGCTTCAATCCTTCTGCTGTCATTTGCAAAACTCCTTCATAGCAGTGACCAATTATATATTTTGTTCTGTTGGTCTCTATCTCACACCAGATAGCTTCAAATGAACTGCCCTCTGCATCCCTGTCCTGATGTATACTCTTTTTGGCTTCAATCCTTCTGCTGTCATTTGCAAAACTCTTCCCCCCCCCCCATCCCATTCCCTCTGTCCTCTTTGAATATCCTTTGCATTCTTTTCCTGTGACTATATCATCCACAGTCAACCAAGTCTTACTAATAATACTTGTGGCCAAATTGAGCTAACCAATGCCAAAAACTCCTTCTCCTTATTCTGAATATTTCTGGCATTATTACACATACAATGCAATACACCCTTCATCCTGCAACCTCCCTTACACCTTGTGTTGCTTAGCCCACTAAAGTTAAAACCTGGGGAGCTACATTCAGCATCATGTGATCACTCTTCGACTTACTAACCTCTAGGTTGTCTGGGACCCACACTCACCTACTTCCTCCTAAATATTGTTGTTTCCCTAACCTGCACTTCAGCATATTTTGTGCTCGTCTTTCCAGTGAATTATAAGGATTTTTTAAGTGCAACATTAGCATTTTTCAGGTGCTTCAGCACATATTTCACTTCTTGTAATCATATATCAAAGTTGGGATGTCCTAAATGGAAGTGACATTCTGCACTTCCAAACTCTCACCAAACAACACTTTCTCAAGACTCCTGGCCCCAAATCAATTCAAATACAAGTCATCCACTGTATATAAATCCTTCCTTCTATCAAACATCACACATTTACAAACTCCACATCATTCCTTCTGTGCAGTCTGTCCACTGACTCATTTGCAATCTTAGCTCTCCGTCTCAGCTTGCCTGAATTATACAATGGCGACACACAATTTGCTTTCTCACTCTTCTTTTTTGCATGTACTAGCAATTCTTTCATATGTTCTTTCAAGAGTGCTCTCTGCTGTTTTATTTATTTTATAGCAGGAAAATTACTGTTACCTTCATATAAGATCTGCTAACTCACTTTTAAATGTTCCTTACATTCTAAATTGGGTTCAAATCCCAGTTAGAATGTGAGGAAAACATTTATAAGAGTTTATCTTTCCAACCAAAAGACATCATCTTCTACTACTTACTGACTGTACTCATTTGACAGTTACTTGTGAATGAGTATGTGTGTCTTTCAATTTGAACTACTGGTGAGGCTGCTGATTAGGCTAATTCAGAATCTGCATGACCTGCTACAGTGGTGACATGTAGTTTTTAGGAAGCACTGACATAAAAGAAACATTTCCTCCCCGTTCAATCAGGTGTCCTTTTTTAATTCTTCTCTTCTCAATCTCTTGCATAGCTTCCAAATACTGTGCCCATGTAGATGCCTTTCTCCATTTCATTCAAGAATCTCAGTTCCCCCAGTTATTTGTGTCAGGCTTATATTTCTTTGCAACTTCCTTGATTATCCTTGAAGCATCTCTCTGATCCTCCCACTGATTAATAAAATCAATCACATAAATCATACTTATTCAAAATGTTGATATTTTGTGCATGTCTTTCCAGTGAATCTTAAGGATTTTTTTTAATTGCAACATTAGTATTTTTCAGGTGCTTCAGGGCATATTTAACTACTTGTAATCATATATCAAAGTTGGGATGTCCTAAATCTGCACTCGAACATTTGAAATGAGTAATCTTTCTTATCACTGTCTTCATTTGTTGAGAGGTGATGTCCAAAATAAGGGAAATGGTTGACATTTTCAAAAGATACCACTAGATACAAGTAATCACCTGGAGTAGGCAGTTTGAAGCACTTATATTCATTTTAATTTACTCAGGTCAGTTCATTCTTAGATTTCTTTGAAAATATCAGCAATGATTTTGAATTCCACTTTAGAACGAGAGAAAATTACATTATTGTCAGTGCACTGGACTTTCCTAACTGGTGTTTTGATGTTGTTTTCATTTTGGATCAGAAGATGTTAAGGTTAAAAAAAAGTTCCTCTTACATAATTGAAGTTAGTTTGACTCCTGGAGAAAAATTTTCCAACAATGAGATGAATTATTGCAACAAAGACAGTAAAGAGCATGAATACTAGGACATTGCCTTGCTTCAAGCTCATTTTCACTCAAATGAATCACCTGAGCATACATTACTAATAACATTCACTGAAATGTTATGTACAGTTTTCAAAATAAATGGTTTGAAAATCACTATGAGCATTCCAATTATCTTAGTCAAAGGCTGTGACAAAATTTTCTGGAAAGCATCCAGTTATCAGATCAGAATGCATGCAGAAGTGGGGGGGGGATTCTGTTCACAACAGTTCTCTTGGAGTTGCCATGCAGTGAAGATTGTCTATTGTTCCATCAGATGGCCTGAAACTGCACTGAGATTTGGGAAAAGTTTTGTTGTAGGAAGCAGGGCATATTTATATTCAGCAGGCATTTACTTTGTGTTTCAAACCTGAAAACAGAAGAATATGAATCTGATGCATGAGGTCATCTCATTCTTTGAATATTTCATCAGGATCAGTAACCATGTTGAATTTCTGTTCATCTCTATCCAAAGGAAGCAGAGAACCTGGAGTCATCTTTAAATGGGGGAGAATATATTGAGAATATCATTTCATCTTCATTGCTGCTGACTGAAGTGGTTTCATCTGAAGCTAAACTGGCATTGATAGAACTGTGAGTTGTACTTGCCTCCAGAGAACTACAACATGATTTTATTATGTGCACACACACATATTGAATCTACCAAACAACATCTTGGCTGCCATTACCCTGTTACACCTATAATTCACCATTCAGCTGTAATTCATAGAGATTCACTTAAATAAAACTACACATGTTTTGGACCTCCCAAATAACAGTTTTGGGTGCCATTATCCTATCCTCAGCACATTCAATGGTAATTTATAAAGATTCACTAAAATACATAATAAGCTCTGTGAGGTGCATCCAGTCCCTTACAACAGATCAGAACAACCACTCTCACAAATGACTAGCAATAATTCTTCTGTTGTCAGTAAGAGGGATCTGCCCCCCCCTCCATCACACACACAAAATCTTTTAGCTTTCCTCTTCTCATGCTCTTTTGTTCTTTGGTTTATATTTCCATCATTATAATATTGGTTAAACCAAGTTTTGTATAAGCACTCTAATCAGTCAACACCATAAATTGGCATAATAGTCCATTTGAGGACAACACATATACTGAGGTCATTATTTCACCTGTGCTGCATAATCATTCCACCATCACCACATTAACCTTCCCATCACCATAATGAGAAATAAAATAGTCACTAAATAAGGAAAATTGCCTTTTAGATCTAGTATAGTACTTATATGGGAGAACAATCTTGGCAGTGTAGAAAGATAGACATGTTGTCTATCTTTCTTGCATCAACCAACATGATAAATGAAATTTATCATGTTGGTTGATGCAAGGATTTTAACTTAACAGGATTATTTGTACAGTTCATGTTACTTGAGCACGAAGTTTTTTTAGGCTTCATACTTTCGATGTCATCTTTAAATTTTATCTTTTCAAATTATGATTAATATTATAATTTTATAATTATAATAAATAATTAATAGAGTTTATATAATAATTTAATATAATTATAATAAATTATAATAATATTAAAGAATTAATATTATAATATTATAAATATGCTGAATATTATTATTAAAATAATAATATCCACAGCTAAAAGGTATCTTTCTTGAACATGAAAATAATGTTTATATCGTTTCATGTTCAAGAAAGATGTCTTTTAGCTTTTCATTGTTGAACATGTAATGTCTTCAAACCAAAGTAATTTCTTTTATTGTTCTAAGTACCATAAGTTGTATTTATTTAAGATTTACTCCATTTGTTATAGCCAAACCATGAGAGGAATTGTTTAGCTGAAATGAAGGAAGCTGAAGCACTGGGAACTTATGTATATATTCCACCAGATGGAGCAACAGGAAGTTCATATTCTCTTTCAGAAGTAATTATTTATATTATTTTTTTTTGTGTGTGTGTGTGTGTGAATAAGAAAAAGCTATTGTTTTTTGTTATGTTCAGTTATGACAATTCTCTCAAATCATCTTTCATTTTAGGATTAATTATATATAAAATTAAGGATGCTAGAAAATATTTTGTAAATATATTAAATTCATTCTTTTTTATTAATTCATTGTATCAACATTCTTGACCTTTTCTTAACTAGCTCTCTCTCTCCAAATCTACTGTGGATGTCTGCTCTCCTCCCAGTCAATCTCAGCCTAGTACTCTATGACACTGCAATTATTCCAACTAGTATGACTTCCTGTATTTTTGTGCCACTTTTCCATGGTCAGATTACTGCTTTCACTCTCCCACTCCAAACCCCTGCACTGAATTAATAACTGAAATAATTCTCACTGGAATGAGAGCTTTCATTCCCTGCTCCACTGCAAAACCCCTTACCTGTATCCCAGCCCTGATTCTGGTTCTCAAAAAAAATCATAAAGTCATTGTAAAAAAATATATATATATATATTTGTAACTAAGTATTATTCTTGTAGTTTCTCACTTTTTCCAGGAAACTTTGACACAGACTTTACTCACTACAGAATCTCAGAGTAGGGGGGGTTGGTAAAGGGGGGGATACTTTTGTGTGTTCTGTATGACAGTATTTTATACAGAAATACCATCAGCATTATGTTGTATATTTGTCACTGAAGTCAGTCTCGCAGAAATAATTCATAATGGTCAACACTTATACACATTCCATCTATATATTTACAACACCAACTTCTCATCTGTTTCTTTCATTTCATTTACCTGTGTTCTTTGGAGCAGCCTTCTCCAAATCATTTTCTCCAACCAGTACAATCTCCATCTCTTCAAGAAACACATCAGCAGATTCATCTTTCTTTCTGATCACTTGCCCACACATGGCACTGTCATGGTGTAATTTTTGTCACCTTTTCTATGTAGTAGAAGTGATTTAAAAAAAAAGAAAAGTGGGTGCTCTTGATATCTTAAAAATTCTTGAAATGAGATATAGCATAGTGCTATTTCACAACTGGAAATATCACCATTTTCATTCTATCAAAAAAATAAATACACACACATGCACACAGTGCAGTCCACAAGTTTTAGGATAAAAATTATGTCAAGGTTTTAACATGGTCAAACAGTTTCCAGAGAATCACAGAAAATTACACTTGTTCCAATTACACCTGTCTTTGATTCATCGGTTACAGCTTTTTCGATGGCTGGAACATCTGCAAATTAGTGTCCTCCTTTCAGCTTCATTTTCAACTTGGGAAAATAGCCCGAAGGGGATAAATCTGGTGAGTGGGGAGGTGGTATGGGGGGGGTTGATAAAGGGTTGGGGATACTTTTGTGTGTCAAAAATGACACACAAAAGCATCTTTGTGAATGGGTGTGTTATTGTGCAACAGGAAAAAAAAATCTTGCAAACAGAATGTGTTTCATGAGATGATCCATAACTTCTTTATAAAATCCACATTCGCTGTTCTTCCTTCCAGTATGAATTTTTTGTGCACCACACCTTGAGAGTCAAAAAAAAAAATCAGCATCATTTTGATGTGCAACTTTTCGAATCTTTTGTTTCAGGATCAGAGGCCCAACACCAACTCTCATCTCCTGTAATGATTTTTTTCAAAGAAATTTTCGTCTATCTCCCATTGCAATAATAATGTCCTGAAAAGACGTGAGTCGATCTTCTCTTTGCTCAACCGTCAAGGCATGTGGGACAAATTGCACCAACTTCCTCTTTCCCAAATCTTCACTCAGAATGCTAAGAATCGTGCTCTTAGGGATGGTTAAAGCTTCTGCTGTCATCCATGATGTGATTCGCTTTTACTAACTCAGTGACAACAGCAATATTTTCCCGAGTTCAAGTCAATGTGGGACAGTCAGTTCTCTCATTATCTTCTACTGACTTCCTTCCATCACGAAATTGTGAATATCACCTGAAGATGTTAGATCAATTCAGAGCCTCATTTCCATATGGTTTTTGTACCATTTCTAGGATTTCTGTAGCAGAAAGACCCACTTTAAACAAAATTTAATTGCAATTCTTTGCTTTTCATATCCATTACATATAAAGAAAAAGCACTTTATGCTACACATCATAACTTGCACACTACTGAACATAAACTAAACTGAACATCACTCCCTGGGAGTTTAGACATTAGAGATCTATTAGCACATTTGCTAATAGATCTCTCTCTCTCCAGTACTGTACATGCAACAAATCAAGTCCTAAAACTTATGGATGCACTATGTATGAGAAAAGAAAGCATTTTTAAATGCAATTCCCTTCATGAAAGGCTGTAAATCTATAGTTATACTTTCATCTATACTAGAAGGAATCGTTCCAGGATCAAGGGTTAGAGGCCGACCTTGATTAAAAAAATGGACTAATAACATTAAAAAATGGACAAATTCCTCCCTTTTTCAACTGACATCAAGAACAAGAGACTGAGATGATTGTAGGAGGCTAACAAAGAATATCACCTACCAGCCATGAGTGACCCAACGGTCCATTTAGAACTACGGGAGAGAAAGAAATACTTCCATCACACATGGAAATTAGAAACCCTGCTCTGAACCAAATGATACTTTTCGAGCCACTTTAGGTCTAATAAGAAATGTAGTGGTCTGAGTGACAAAAAGCATCTACCATAGGAAAGCTCTCAACCATCCATGCCACCATGAGATTTGAACCGACACTCTTTGAAGTTTGCATGGTTGAAACTTACATTGGTAGGAGAGCAGATAAATCAGCCAAGCATTAGTAATTACTGGTGTTGTCATGCATAAGCAGTGTACATGCCGTATGCACATGTCGGTTCTGTTGAGGGAGGGATCTGTTTATTGTGATTGAATAAATGATAGGAAATGCCAAATACAGTTTCATCCTCCTTTACATATCAAAAACCACTTGCAACAGATGTGCATAGTTCTTACCAAGAAGCTTCAAAGTGCTCATGTTCAAAACTGAAGAATTCAAAGGCATTTAAATGACTGTGATAATTATGATTTACTCCTTGATTTCTATATTCCCATTTTCTGTATGTATTATATAGCATAACTTGTTGATCTGTTAAAAACTTTATCCTTTTCTGGTAAAGAATTAAATATTTTTTATTAAAGTTATTACTCAGTATTGTAGTAATTGGTTTGTGGTTCAAGACAGACCATAAATGGTCTGTCTTGAACCACAGTTAAAATACTGACATACTTTAGTAACAATCCAATATGTTAAAAGTTAAATTCTGTGTAGCCAGGTTCGAGGATGGCTATGTGCAAAATTCATATAATGCTAGATTATTAATTCATTAATGTTCCACACCATTTCACAAATATGAGATAGATATGGGCTCTTTTCATGTTTGTGTTCATAAAGTTTTCAAGGCAGTAATCTCAATCCAAGTTGATTGATATGTTTATTTACATTTTCACTAATGGAGTTGAAACTTACTAAGGTTCGAGCGGAATTATAATTATCCATTCTAAATACTGCAATAAAAATCATCTTTCCAGCAATCATTATAATGATTTTTATTTCTGTAGACAGGTGGAGATCCAAGCAGTATTCCTTCAGAACCAGTTACACCATCTCTACTAGTTTCTGTGGAAAGTCAGAACACTTGGACTGACAGCAGGGGAATGGAGAGCATCGACTTAAAAATTGATGCTGCTCAGATTGAGCAAGAGTTAGAACTGGATATCAATAATCTTATTTTAGATGAAAATATTGATAATATGGTGAGTAGTAAGGTTATAATAATATGTCCAGTGCACTATCACCTAAAATTGCAGTATGATTTTTCACTTTTTTAGAAAATAAATTATACTTCACAAGAAGTTACATTCTTTTTTTATCCGTTACCTACCCATGTTCATGGCAACATACATGTCTCAAAGGAGGTGTGCTGTGCATTATGGGATTATAGGACAATTGGATGTGAAGTCATCTGTCCCTGTATACAAGTAGCCTAGACATGATATTACTTTGTGTGCAAACTTTTGTTTTCTTGTGCTTGGGTAAAGGATATTTCACAAAGTACATTCCTGGAATGTACTTAGTGAAATATACAGTCTTGCCATAAATGTTGTTACAACTTCTGCAAGGCCCATGCGTTGCCCACCAAATTACGTGTGCCTAGTTCCGTTAGTGGCACTGTGTGCAGCCAACATTCGATGTTTATCAGTAGAGAGAGAGATTTGTCTAGCTGTATGGGTTAACATGAAGTGGGGATATTGTGAGAACCATGTAGCTGTAATAGCATTTCACAAGGTTGGAATGCAGCTACCTGTTATTTTCAACACACTAAATCACTTGGGATCAGTAGGATGTTTGTGTATTGGACTATTAACCATTATAACGATATAGAAGATATAGCTAACCACCAAAGAACAGGTCAACCACTATGTTAGGACACAACAGTTTGTGAGGGCTGTGAAGACATGCCTCTGCTGTAATCCTGTGAGAATGCAGAAATTGATATCACAAGAGATGAACATTTTGCAGAAAACGATATCACATGTACTAACTGATAACCTGGGGGATGAAAGTCTATCATCATTCTACGATACTCCTAACATCACAACTTATGCAGCAGAGGATAATAAAATCAAAGGCACTTCTCCAGCAGTATGAACAACAGACACAGAGATATCCTCTTCACAGATGAGAAGATTTTAACCACTGAAATGATTGGATATATGCCCCAGATGGGTTGCACAGTACGTGCCATGGTACCCAGGATTCAGAGAGGTCACTGTGTTAGTAATGGTTTGGTGGAGGGGGCATATCAACTAGTATCCAAGTTGCATTTCTGTGAGAAAGGGTATCAAGACATAGTGCTGTGGAACCTGTGGTATGGCCCTTGAGCAGCACCTTCTTTCACGGTAGACAGTGGACTGTCCAACAGGACTCAGCCTCTACACACACAAGGCGAGGACCACACATCAGTGGTTGGAAGCAAATTGCCTGACCACATCATCTGATTGGCCATCTGGAAGTCCTGATCTGAATCCATTGGACTTCAAATTGTGGTTGGAGCTTGAAAGAGTAGCCTGCAAGAAACGACACCCCAGCATCAACAGCCTGAAGGTGGATTTGGAGTGAGCAGTGACAACGTTTCTGTTGGATGTTGTGTGTGTGCGCTGCCATCAACATGTGGCCTCACAGACTTCGGACGTGTGTGTGTGTGAAGGAAAATGTAGGGATTTTTCAGATATTGAGTGCTGCTATATGCATGTTATACATGTGGTTTGTATGTGCTGAAAGTTGTAAATGATTTACTGATTGATTACAAGTTCACATGCTGTTCAAGTTGTAACAGTATTTATGACTGGACTAGGTAATTTACTAAAAATTGCAGTTCTTAAATTTATTGACAATTAAAAAAAAAGTTCAACAAACAGTGAAAATAATTACTTTTTATTGTAATTAAATCTAATATTATTAATTTTAACCAACTTTTGATTCATAGTGGTTTTTATTTCAAGGACTCTTATTTTAATATCTAGAAATTTATGCATCAATGTGTAATATTGGAAATTGAATGGTATGTTTATTACTTGAAAGCATAGCATTTCCACAAGTAAACTTTAAGCTATTAATTTGATATCCTGGTTTGTTATCTAAGCCGATGAAGTGGATAATGTATTGCTTTCCAACTACCAATCTGTGAATTGAAATTTATGTTTGTAAATGCCTTTAGGTGGTAGAGGAATTTCTTTGCCCAATGTAAAACCATATTCTGCCTATTGGAGGCCTAAAGTGGCTTGAAAAGTGTCATGCTTTGGTCTAAAGCAGTGGTTCCCAAAGTGGGTAGTACCATCCCCTTGGGGGTGCTGGAACAATCCAGGGGTGGCAGCAGTGGCCTCATGAGCAAAAGGGGGCGTTGAATTGAAGTAAAGGGGGATGGTGAAAGCATAAAGGACAAAAATTAGGCACTGAAAAAAATTTATCATCAAAAATTTCAATGATATATAACTCTAATGGTTCAATTTATTTAAAATGATACTAATTTAGTTCAATTTTAGGCCTCTTCTTGACTTTTTCGTACACAGCGAGCAACCTTCCTCTTAAAATCTGAATAGTTTTCTCTCCAGTCTTTATCTGGATCTACATTTGCAGGAGACTCATCATTGGGATCGGCCAGCAATGAAATGACAGATACTAGTATTGTCTCTACTGTATGAACAGGCAGCCAACGTTCTGAAGCTTGTTTATATCCATATTTATCATCACCTGGCTCATGCAAAATAGATATGCACACCTCTCCATTTTTTCTATATTAGGATGCCAAATTTCTGTTACAAATTTCATCTTTGGAGGTCGTAAGGGATATTCTTTTGGAAAAAGTAAATGAGCTTTGAAAAATCCTCCTTCATAAAGTGTGTCTCGAGGACCAATGATAAGCACTTCCCACCTATATATATCATTATCATCTATCAGACCAGCTGAGAATCCCTCCACAGGATTTTTTTTTCTCAATTCCTTTAACTGTTTTTGGAGCAAAAGATCTGATTATTGCTCGATGAAATTCAGCTAAGGCGCTCGCATTAACCTTAAACAGAACCATTGACTAAATAAAGATGGCCATATTACGCATGTGCTCGCATTAACCTTAAGCAAAACCATTGACTAAATAAAGATGGCCAAGTACGCATGTGCCAGGCTCTGGCACATGTGTACTTGGCCATATTCGGCCATCTTTATTTAGTCAATGGTTTTGCTTAAGGTTAATGCGAGCGCCTTAGCTGAATTTCATCTAGCAACAATCAGCTCTTTTGCTCCAAAAACAGTTAAAGGAATTGAGAAAAAAAAAATCCTGTGGAGAGATTCTCAGCTGGTCTGATAGATGATAATGATATATATAGGTGGGAAGTGCTTATCATTGGTCCTCGAGACACACTTTATGAAGGAGGATTTTTCAAAGCTCACTTACTTTTTCCAAAGAATATCCCTTACGACCTCCAAAGATGAAATTTGTAAGAGAAATTTGGCATCCTAATATAAAAAAAAATGGAGAGGTGTGCATATCTATTTTGCATGAGCCAGGTGATGATAAATATGGATATGAACAAGCTTTAGAACGTTGGCTGCCTGTTCATACAGTAGAGACAATACTAGTGTCTGTCATTTCATTGCTGGCCGATCCCAATGATGAGTCTCCTGCCAATGTAGATGCAGATAAAGACAGGAGAGAAAACTATTCAGATTTTAAGAGGAAGGTTGCTCACTGTGTATGAAAAAGTCAAGATATATAACTCTTATATAATGTAAGTAAGGGTCATAATGGTTGCTTTATTTTCCAAGGAAACGTACAAAATGCAAGTTGCAGCCGATCGGCATTGAAGTCCGACGACAAGTCTTAACAAGCAAAGTGTTGATGTGCACACACTTTCAAGTGATCGGGATTTTACTTGTCCAGTATACATCAACAATAACATATGCATGCTCACTGTATAATACTATAAATATGTAAGAAATATGAAATCAGTTAGCAATTTGATGTAGTGCATAAAAATTTTAGTGCATATTCAATACCTTGTCGATACCTTACTTACGCAGATTACACACACAAAGCAAATTATTATTGTTCCAATAAAACAGTAGGTTTCACATTAGTATTTTTATACCTTTTCTTGTAACAATAATTTGGTTTAGGTACGTGAGAAATTGCATTCTAGCAATTTTGTAAATTTAGCTTTTTTTTACAGATAATGTCATGGCTGAACCCATGAAGAAATGTAGACAATATAATATTGAATATTTGAAATATGGCTTTATTCAGTTGCCTACAAACAAAACATTACCAATGTGCCTGATTTGCCAAAACGTTTTTTTTTTTTTTCAAATGAATCCATGAAGCCTTCAAGACTAGAAGAACATTTGACAGAAGTTCATACTGATAAAAAAGATAAGGATTTATCATATTTTCAAGCACTTAAAGAAAAAAGTTTGAAACAACTAACATTGGCAGGTATGTTTTCAGCAGCATCCAAACTAGATGGTGATGGGTTGCGTGCCTCTTATAACATTTCCTTACTGATTGCTAAATCGGGAAAACTGCATAATGTTGCTGAAAATCTAATCCTGCCAGCCTCTGATATTATTGAGAAAATTCCTTTGGGCAATAATACAATGCAACGAAGACTTTATGAAATGGCTCAGGATGTTGAAGACTCATTATGTGAGTATTTAAAAACAACCCAGCTCTATATACAACTCGATGAGTCTACTTTACCAGGAAATGAAGCCTTACTTTTGGCATATGTATGATACATAAAATAAGAAAAAAATTTGCCAAGGATTATTATTTGCTAACTGACACTAAAGGAGAATCGATATTTCATGCATTGGAAGAGTTTTTTAAAGAAAAAGAAATCTCTCTGAATAATATCTTGTCCATTGCTACTGATGGTGCTCCAACGATAGGGTGCTATCTCAGTTTTATTGCATATTTCAAAGAGGTGGTGCCAAATGTATTCACTGTATACTGTGTGATGAATCACACAGTGTACAGTGTAATACATCTGTAGTAAAAAAAAGTTTTAATCTCATTTCAATCATCATATTTAGTGGGATGTGGATTCAGTGTGTTCACAAATCTTTTAACTAAAAAAAAAAAAAAGAAACTGACTGCAAATAACTGATCACAGTGATTTAAGAAAATGCTGCCGACAAATATAGAGCCAAATAAATTGGTAGCAACACACCAGGCTCATCCTTCTCGTTAGGATTGTTTTTAATATTACTGATCATTATTTACTATTTGATGTGCAATTTATGTTTGTTTTCTTAATTTTAATAGTGTTATTAAATTTTCAGCTCCAACTTGTCCTATGTTTACGTGCAATTTATGTTTCTTTTGTTGATTTCAATAAATAGTTTTAAATTTTCACTTCCAAGGTGTTTTATTTCCAAACTTCAAAAATCTCTATTAGATACATAATAAAATGCAATTTTTTTTCTGTATCTATCTGTTTGTTTGCTTAAAACTTGAACTGTTGATCTGATTTTCATAAGATTTTCTTTTATATGTATCAGGTAGAGCTGGTCAGGTCTTAGAAAGTAGTTTCCAGGAAAGGGTGCTGAATAAATTCTTTTTGGAATAGGGGCAGTAAGCCAAATAAGTTTGAGAACCACTGATCTAAAGCATGGCACTTTTCAAGCATAGAGCAGAGTTTGCAGATGCAAGATGAAAATTTTGAGTTTTTCATCCTGGAAAACAGGTGCCGTAGTCACTTCATCTATAATTCTATTCACCTCAACATTCTGGGAAATGATTTTGGCAGGATTGCCAAAATCATTTCCCAGAATGCAGTAGAAAAGGAAACCAGATTTATTATTATTACGTTATTATTTCATGACACCTCCAGGAAGTTCAGTGACTCATCGAGAGAGGGTACTTACTCTGCCACTCAATTCACCAACCAACTACAATCATCATCTACACCAACGCCATTTAAAGCTGAAATTTAACTGGAAAAATTAGTGTTTAACTGATACATTATTAAATACATGTCCTAAGTAGAAAGAAGCTGGTCAAATACAGTTGACAAAAATCAATCACAATTAAGGAAAAAAAAGTGCATAGTTGTATTGCATATTGATATTATAATGCCAATATGAAATACAACTATGCATTTATTTTCCTTCTCAAATACAAAATATACATGTTATATGAGAACTAGTCCTCTGGTGATAATATTGATGATAATGATGATACTAATTCATTGACGATAATGTTTCTATGCATCTTCAGTAGCCATAATTAAGAAAAGTATTACCACAGCATATTTCTTGATGTTGAATGTACCAAGTTGTGCCATTAGATCTCAAGAATGGACGCAGTTCCATAATTTAATCAGATCTAGAACACATATATCTTAGTGGGGCCGTTTCAGGGTTGATAACTGGGAGGAGATCCCCACCATGGATTGCAGAGAACCTAACAAGACTTCTGACCTGGTGTCTAGTCCTCATGTTCATGTGATGTGTCCTATTAAAGTTGAAGCTAGACACCAGGTCAGAGAACCTAACAAGACTTCTGACCTGGTGTCTAGTCCTCATGTTCATGTGGTGTGTCCTATTAGTGGGTGTTACTGGATACTGAAGAATAGACACTGGCAATTTGAGACTTAGCAACTAATTTGTATTCGGTATTAGCTCCTGTTTTTGTTAGGTAACCAAGGGAACCAGAACAAACAGTGAAGAGTCAGCATTTGGAACAAACTCAGAATCAGCAGAATTGATGGACATAATTGGCATTACTGAGACAAAGCACTAAAACAGGTGAGATCCTGCTAAATACCATATATAGGATGTTATATTCGAGCAGTATCCTGCTAATCAAGATATCTTCATGTTTAGCATTGATAGCATTCAACAAACAAAAATTCTTTTGTTTGTTACCCAAACTTGAAAGTTAAACTCAATTTGTGTGTGTGAATGAGAGAGGAAGTGTATCTTTTATAAAGTTTTTTTAAATCAAATTTTGGTGTAAATATTTTTAATAATTTTATCTTGATTTTTAGATAATTGTTTTAAAAAATCAAACTAATTTTTATGGATGAGGTGGGTCTGGAAAGTTCTGATAAACACCTAGAACAAAAGTGAATTAATTTTATTTCTCCTTATATATATATATATATATATATATATATATATATCCTAAAAGAAAAAGAACAAATTATTAATTTGATGGAGCATGGGGGTTAAACGGTTTTAAGATATGTTCTTTCTTGTGGTCATATCGATTGCTTTAATATCGTTTTTGTTCTAGGCGTTTATCAGAACTTTTCAGACCCCCTCCCTCGTATATTAAATAAACAAAGTTTGTTTTCTTTATATTACAGTTTTCTTGCCTTATTTTTCTGTAATTAAGATAAGTGAATGTAATGAATGACATTTGTGTTAAGCCTAGGGTGGGGGGGGTGCTGTTATGCCTTTAAAATGAATAAATTTAGACAATGGAAAGAAACCAATAATACTCATAGTACAAACCTGGTGGTTGCAGTAAAAAGATTATATAAATTTATATACATATTTTGTTTAAAAAAAATAATAATATTAGATATATTTTAGTGATGTAATGATATAATGATAAATTTAATTTATCATTATATAATTTAACACAACATAGTATTAAAAAACTGCATTATTAAATTATTGTAAATGGTAGTGATGTATGTGTGTGGGGGGGGGGATTAACATGCTTATACATGTAATTATATCTATTGCTTTCCAATTTTTTTAAATATGAGATTAAAATATGTTAGTAAACTAATTTAGCAAAACACAAAATATGGTATGTCAGAATGAAATTCAGATACTCTGCAGTAGGCTCTCTCTCAAGAGTAACAAATCCCTCTTAAAATGACTCCTTGTTTTCCTTATTTTTGTCATAAAAAAGAATGTCTTTCTTTCGGGAGATGATCTTAAATTATGACCTCCAATTTTTTTTTTTTTTTTTCCTGCTAAGATAAGAAAAAAATGGTATTGGTAAAGTATTGCTTGGAGCTATTATTTTAGGATTATAAACTACTAGATTCTTCTTTCTTAGTATACCCAAATCATTAATGAACTTCTGAGGTTCTCAGATAAGTTTTTATTTGCTTCACTCCCTTAATTTAGTGATGTATAAATATCTCCAAAAACGATCTTCTTTTTGAGATAAAATTATCTTTTCTATACTCCATTCACTCAAATTTTTCCTAGTGTTCAGAAACTGGGGCAACATGTTACCATTTTTGCTTTTGAAGTTCTCTCTCCTTTTCATCAGACACTTTCTTTAATATGTGATCTTGAGAGTAAGGTTACCATATAAAGTGGTCTTTAAGTTTCCTTAGTGGAGAAAAATAATTGCCATAGCCTCTTTCTCAATCACTGAGTAGTTAAATTCTGAGCCAACTCTGAAACTATGTGTCTTAGTCCTTCAGTTCCCTTTTGTTAAATATTTGCAGCAATACAATCAATTGGCTGAGATGTAGAATGTTTCTCCCAGCCTTGAGTGAGCTAAAACAAGATGATTTATGAGATCTTGCATTTATTGTTCAAAAACCCATCTGCTCTTTAATCCATCCCATTTAAATCTCGCTCCCTCTTTTGTGAGAAGGGTAAGATATGCAGAGCAATTTGGGATAAGTATACGATTAGAAACTTATTGTCCAACAAAACTCCTCAGTTGTTTACCCATCTTAGAAGTATTAAATGAATTAAGGGCAGATATTTCTCTCATCAAGTCTTATTCCATTTCAATCTATAATATGACCAAGATACAAATCTTCATTCAAGAATAACTGCCACTTTGAAGATTTTAATGCTAATTTGCTTCATGCAACTTTGAAATAATTGATTTTAATAATTGCAATGGCTATTAGATGAATAAATAATCAAGACATTCTGAAAATAAATTATTCCTTTTCCCAGTATATTAGATAAAATCATGTTCATTAGATCCTGAAAGGACTGAGCTGAATTTTGCACCCTGGGAAATTCTGATTAATACATATCTGGTGCATGGTGTGTTGTAAAGGCAAAATAATGCCTGCCCTCCTCCAAATCTAGTTTGGAAAACACAGAGGCTCTTTCAGGAGATACCAATAATTCCTCTGTATTGAAAAGAGGTAATTTACAGGCTAGTAACCTTGTTAACAACTCTCTGAGTTTTCCATTTGGTTTCTTTGTCAAAAGAAATGGATTATTCCACAAGATTTTTGAAGGTTGAATAATTCCTTCCTGCAAGTACTGCTGCATGAATTGTTTAAAATTGTCAGCATACTTGAGTGGTGTGTGTGATACTGCCTTACAAAAATTGGTTTATCTGAATTAACAGACATCTCCACCACGTGCATTCTTGATAGACTAGATATTCCTTTACTAATGGACGAACCAGATTTCTTAAATAACTGTGGAAATTTTGCGACCACAGCTTTATCTTCTTTAGCAGTACTTCTCTGTTTTCTTAAAAAATGCTTTGCAAGAATCTTGACACTTAAATAATATCAAATGAAATGTCGTAATATTATTTCAAGGATAAAATCTCTTGGAAATCTTAAGACTTAAAAGAATTATTAGTAGAAGAATCGTTTGATTTTTGGAAACTGGAAATTGATAATTAGGTTTATTGTATTCCACACATCTGCAGAACACCACCAGATAATTCCTACATCTGCTGGTATTCTGTGTCATCTTTTCAGAAGTTTGTAGATCTCTGTCATATCACCCCTCTTTTTCCTGTTCATCCTGTTTGCTGGTGTCTGCAGTCCACAAATTTTCAATCTGTCTTCATAATCTACATTTGACAGCCTTGATATCATCTTTACCGCTCATCTTTTCACTCTCTTCCACTGTATCTGCATCACCTAAGAAACCAACAGACCAGATCTGCACACAGTAGTCGTGGTGAATCCTTATCCTTACATGACTTTGAACTTCAACTTCCTATTTACTAAAACTCCAAGATCCCTAGCCTGATCAGTTTCTTCTAGCATAATCTTGTCCATATAATACAACATTGATATCTCATCACACCAAAGTACATAACTTTACGTTTACTAACATTGAACTGATAGTCGTTTTCCCATGCCACAATTCCAGTTTACTCAAAATTCTTCAAGTGCGGCATATCATTTACATTCCAGATTACCCTGCCTATCTATGCACCATCAGTAAACAGTTTTGTCAAAACTGTCAAATCCTTCCCAATGTCATCAATGTAAAGATTGAATAACTAATGAACCAGGAATCAATTCCTGGGTGTACACTGGTCACCTTAAATCTTGCAAATTCATGCTCTCTGATACACCACTTTTTGATATCTCTGTCAACCATCTTTTTATCCAAGCTAATAGTTTATAATCCAGTCCCATATCCTGTTACAGCCTTCCCTGGTGTGTCCAATCCCCTTGCCAAACTCACCTGTAATATTATTATAAAATGTGAGCAACTTATATGGTCTTTCCTTAGCAAATCCATACTGTTCATTGCAAAGTATAGATTCTCTGTCAACCCATTATTGTATGTAGGCTCTTACCCTTTCCAAAATCTTACCAGCACTCTCAGAGAGATACAAATGTGTCAGCAGTTAGACACATCAATCTTTTCACCACCTTTGTACAGTGGGATTATCATACATTCATTCCATTCTTGCAGAATCTTCCCCATCTAAGACTCGCATTACAGTAGGTCAAAGGCATAATCATGTTGATATTCCAACAGTCCTATTGCCAAATTCTTATTTAGTTTATGTAAAACCTCTAATGCCACCTCATAATGCCTGAGCTTCTTTATTCACTGTAGAAGTGGCTTTGAGCTCCATGTAGCACACCGGGTTAATAGTTCTTAGCAAAATGCACACTCGCTTTTGAACAGTCTCTTCTGTATCTACCACCTGCATACCATCAGCATTGAGTGACGTTATTATTTCACATTCATTCTTTGTTTTACTTGTACTTGCAGCATAATGATTCCTTTTTTGTTATCTTTAGCTTGCAGTTTCTTCATTTTGTACTCAGGCTTAGTTTTATATACAATGCTTTTAACTCTTCTTGCCTGTGCCTTATAATTCCTTATATACATGGTATTCCTTCCACATTATCTTAAGAACTTCTTGCTTAATAACATTGCATATACATTTCACTCCTACCTTCCCCCCCCTTTTTTTTTTTTTTAATCTGTAGGACACTATTAACTGCCTATATTCTTTCCATCTAGCACAATACCATAGGACTCAACCTATTCTCCTCAGTTGTCATTTCTTGCTTTGTAGTTTAGCATGTAATCTTTTCTGAATGGAACCTCTATATACTTAGCCACTTCCCAGGTCAGTATAGCATGAACATTGTCACCAGCCAGAAACAGAACATCTCTTTAACTGGAACTCTCCTTGACACTATAATTAAGTCTGACACTCTTTGATATTGAATTCATTCTGTCACATTCTCCTTGAGTAGTTGTCTTGCAGCAGCTCATCAAATTCATTTTTCTTCTGATATTTCATGTTACTCAGTCATTGTTCAGATAACTAAAGCTGTCCATGATGATTACTAGTATTGATGTAGGAGAAAACATGCTTCTGGAGATACTAATTAACTAAATTTATTTAACTAATTAGCAACAAGCTGGGATATAAAAATTATTGTCTCTCTTTGAGGCTTTGATATAACCACATTAGACCATTGTGCACAGATTTGGTCTTCTTGGTTTCTTAGGGATATGGAAGTGGTGGAGAAAATTGAGGGGAGTAACTAAAATGGTGGGTGTTCTGTGAAATACTTTCTCTGAGGTTAGACTGAAGGTTTGTGGATTACAAAGTCTAGATGATGTGCAGAGAAGTGAGAATATGATAGAAACATGTAAATTACTAAAAGGGTTTTACAGATAGGAAGATTCTCAAGAAAATTTTCAGTATATGACTAGAAAGGTGAGAATAAAAGAGGTCCACCCATGAAGTTCTGATTTTTCTTCTTACAGGCAAGACTACATGCCTCATCAGTTGATTTTCTTCAGATTTTTGATAGTTATTCACTATGCTTAATTTTCTTGTCATTTTTTTTTATAGTAATATTTATTTGTCTATACTGTTGAAAGTTGCTTGATTTTCATTCTTTTTAAACTTTCTTTTTTTTCTCTCTCTCTCTCTCTCTCTCGATGTGATGCTCATTTTTATCCTGCTCAGATGTAACTGGTGATCACTTCCTATTTTCAAATTCCCCTAGATAATATCATATTTTGATCTAGTGTAAGGATATCATTACACCAACAATAAGTAGTCAATAAGACTTGCATGTTCTCATTGGGAATTATGCACATCGATGTATGTAAACTAATCATTTGTCCTGAACAGAAATCCAGTAGGTACTAATACTTACCATTACCTTTGTTTTTTTCTCATAACATTTTCCCAAAACATTTCTGTTTATCTGAGATTCATTTCCTACAGAGCTACGTGGATCTTCAACAAGAACCAGCTTTTCCTTTTTCTTTATATATTAATTACCCTCTCTAATGACTCAAAAAATTTGCTTCTTTTCTACCAGAACCTTCCATGCAGTGATAGGCATAAATGTTCCATTGTCCAATTTCTCAGTAAAGTAAAGCAGTCATCTACTATACTTAGAATAGCATATGCATGCATTCTTCTGCCTTTTTCCCAGAAAACATTAGAACCATAAATAGCAGGAACATCAAATGTTCAGATACTGATGATACCACCTTCACACCAGTTGTACTCAAAATTTGTGTTCCTGAATTTTCACTTGTATTATTTTTGTTTATAATCTTCCATACTCCTTTGGCATCTATCCAACAGCATGGAAATAATTCTATATTCCTTCCTCAAAAGTTGGCTACCAAATTATGCCATTTTCTTCACCTTAGTTTGCTCAAATTACTGAAGAGGTCATCAATAACTAACTGACCATCTCTGGGCCTGCCAATTAATTAATTAACGATCATATGATTTCTGATCCCTGCGTTTCACAGCAGCTCTCCTAGCCAACATTACTCACCTTTGGATACGAACTATGTAAAAAGTTTGAAGAAACTCATAGTTACTTTTGATAAATTCCAGGGCATTTGATCACATCAGGTATAGAGACCTACTTAACAAAGTGTCATCTTATGTCTGCTTATACCAGTTTCTTCTTTTTATGTGTTCCCGCCAATGCTGGTACTCCAATTGGCAACAGTACTTAGAAAGTGCTCTTCTTGTTATATATACAATTATCATCTCTCTCTCTCTCTCTCTCTCTCTCTCTCTCTCTCATTAACCTCAAATCCAATTCTTGTTTTTTTTTTTTTAAATGACAATGCACCTCATCAGACAAACTGTGTAAAACTCAAATCTTCTACACTTCAGAAATCTCTTCCATAACCAATGCCTTCAAACATAGATCTCCTTGTATTCATCAGTAGTATCAGGACAACTTTGGGAATTTCATCACTACCACACACAGTCCTTATTTCTCACAAGAAAAATCTCACTTCGTTTCCCTTTTATCTTTTGATAATACTCAGATCTTCAAATAGAATAGATTTCTGTTCTTGGGATGACTTATACCTTTATCCTTTTCTGTTAGTAGGACTAAGAAATAGTATCTTTTTCAAGATACTATTTCTTAGTCCTACTAACACTATAAATCCCTAATTGCCCAACCCTGGAATGCTGTTTCCAGAATCTTCCTCAAAAATACTCATTGCTATCCAATATGAAGGCAGTCTGATTAATTGATGATTAATCTCTCTTACTGATTCACTCTAGTCACTTTCTCAGTAATGTTCAGATTCTACATTTTGACTCTTCAATAGGTATTTTCATAGGCAATCTCCAACTTCAAGAAACAATTCAGCAGCTGCCTTCTTTCTCTTTAACCATTTACCCGCACACACAGCACCAATGTGTTGTAGGTTTTGCAGTCTCTCCCGTATTGGGTTGATATGAAAAATGTGCTTTTTGCACAGTGTAATATACCCATATTTCTTGATTTGTATCATATTATGAAAGTACAATTTTTTTTTGTGTGTGTGTGTGTGGTTTCCACCCATGAAAGATTATTATAAACCTATAGTACATTTTTTATCGTGGTTGGGCTAAGAATTTTTTTTTTTTTTTTTGCCATTTTTGTCAATTTTATATATATTTTGGTAATTTTTTAAAATTTATTTTTATATAGTTCAGAAACCCTGCTCTGGAAATCAAACGTGGAATTTTTTCAAGCCACTGTAGGCCTCCAGTAATTGGGGAAGTGGTCTCACACCAGACAATAAAATTTACCTCCCACCCAACTGCTTTAATACCGTAATGTGATACCTATTGGTTTTCCATAAATAAAGAACATGGGACCAGCTTAAAAAACTTAGCAGAAGTCTCAGCAGAGGTCAAAACTTAAATTGTGCTGAGATTTCTCTGTATTAAACTCATAGATAAACTATAATAAACTCATAGATAATATTACTGTGTTAAACAAGCAATGGTTATTAACAGGATGCATCATGCTACACCTCCCATTGGCTATGATCTGTCAAATGTGTACAAATCAAATTTCTTTTGATGCTGAATGCTGATTCTTTTTCCAATCATACTTATAGAATTTATCAAATTCTTGTCCAAAATATCTCTCTTACAGATCACCAAAGTTCACAGGAGCCTCCGTAGCTCAGTCGGTGTAGACAAAGCCCTTTGGTCAGAAAGACCTAGGTTCGATTCCCATCCATGAAGTTAGGAACCTTTATCTGGTGTCTTTTGACTAAACGTGGATTAACCAGTTTCACACGGAGGTAGGTTTTTTCACTCAGAAACTCTAGTTTTTCGTCCCTCAGAACAGGCAAACTGGCCTGTGAACACACACTGATCTACAGTCAAAAAATGCATGCTTAAAAAAAAAATAAAAAATCCCTCATTGGGAGAGCTCGACCAATCCTAAGCAACGGATGAGGAAAAATTGGGGAAATTCCACACAACGACAACAACAACAACAACAACCAAAGTTCGCAAATCAAAAATTAGATTTAAGATTTGCTTCTTCTGATAGCATGGAGACTAGAATATTTGTCTCATGATTTTTTTATTTTTTCCCCTCCTATATCATTGAACTATTTGCATCATGGGTAATTTGGGATATTTTACTTAGTTGGATAAACCTCATAAATAAGTTGAACTGCCATTGGCATTCCATTATCCTGTAGTGCCACTGAATGTGAGAATTCCTATGAAAGGTTTAGTGGCTAATTACCATCTTCTCATTAAGCAAACTTACCAGCTGTCACCTTCTCTTAAAAGCAAATTTATCTGATTCTCACTACCTGTTGCCCGGTCCAGAGTAGCCGTCAGGAGACTGCCCAGATTCACGTTGCTTGAGAGAGGAGTTCCCACTTCCAGAAAGGAGCTTCTCGGTTCGAGACATCGCTAGAGAGAGAGAGACTACTTCTAGGCTGCAGACATGGTTTCAAATTGCCGAAAGGAAGAGTTCCAATTGCCGGAGAAAAGTTTCCAGGCCAGGTTGATGTCAGACATTCACCAGTGTGTTGCGTTTTCATTACAATTTGATGAATCAAACGACTTCACTGATATTGCTCAATTAATGGTATATATTCGCATGGTATTTCAAGATTATTCAAGAAAAGAAGAACTTTTGAAAATTATACCATTATTGGAACGGACTAGGGGAAGACATTTTTTCGGCATTTGATGAATTTGTGAAACAACACAAACTTCTGTGTTTTAAACTTGTGTCTATTACTACTGATGGTGCTCCTGCAACGATAGGTAATAAATCAAGCTTCATTTCATTATGTAAAAACGATGACAAATATCCAGATTTTTTAACATACTACTGTATTATTCACCAACAAGTACTGTGTAGTAAAAGATTAAACACAAAAGATGTTTTGGATATTACATTTAAAATTGTAAATTCTGTTCGAAGAAAAGCCCTGCAATGGCGGTTATTTAAATTACAGGCAGATGATGATAGGGAACTTCTGTTATACAATAATGTTTGCTGGCTTAGCAGAAGTCAATTTTCAGAAAGATTTCTTGTATTAATTAATGATATAAAATTTTTTCTTGATGAAAAAGGAGATATTTATCCACAATTGAGTGATAAAAGATGGTTATTACACTTATGATTTTTAGTAGATTTCTGTATGAAATTAAGCAATTTAAATTTAGAGTTACAAGGTAGAGATGAAAATTTAATTGACATGTTAAGTTCAATAAAAACTTTCCAACAATACTTGCTTTTATTAAAGAAAAATATAAATGATTGTGAATTTAGACATCTCCCATATTTATTAAAATTTTTTGAACAAAATCAAGAAATGCTTCGCTATGATTTAAAATAGTTTATTCGTGAAATAGAATTAGTTGAAGAAATAAATTTAAGATTTAAAGATTTTAATAAAACTGAAATGATTGTATCTTTTATCAATAATCCATTTCAAGAAAACTTGAACATCACAGAAATTTCAAATAAAATTAGTGGGCCGTTTGCTATAAACCAAGCTGAAGCTGAACTTGAGATAATAAACATTCAGAATAGTTTGCATTTAAAATCAATAAACAATGAAGTCATTTGGAAGTATGCACATGAAAAATTCCCAATATTAACTGATATTGCGCAATAAATTCTGTCGTGTTTCGGATTGACATACTTGTCAGAATCTGCTTTTTCAAATATGACCGTCATAAAAAATCAATTAAGAAACCAAATAGTTTGGATGATTGTCTGCGATTGGCCACTTCTTCATATCAACTTGACTCTTGAAAATATTGCGAGGTCCAAACAATGCCAAATTTCACATTAACTTTTTTTTTTTTTAATCAACCAGCATTTCCTGTAACTTGTGAGTCTGTAATCAATCTATTGTTTTTTCTAATTTTGGTTTTCCAAAATAGAGAAATAAATATTTTATTCCAATATATTTGTTTTTTATTGTATTAAAATAATTAAAAGTGATAAATAAATTTTTAAATATACACAAAGTTTTTAGTTTTGTATTTTTTTATTAGTTGTTTATTTGTGCATAATCAGATATCAGGTTGGGGGAACGTGATCTATATAAGAGAGTAGATCGCGGAATAACTTTTTATAGAAAAGTAGCTCGTGTAGTAAAAATGGTTGAACACCACTGTCCTATAACATACAGTAGCAAGTTTTGCAGAAAGCCAAGTTACTTGCCCATGATAGGCCATAAGTCTAACAAAAGGTGAGATCAGATTAAAATTTAATTCAATATTCTGCCATTTGCTATGGTTACATGCTTTTTTTTTAGTAATTTTATTTAATGAAATAGCATTGTCCTTTGAATTTTTATATAGAAAAAATTGAACCTTGTTATAAGTGTCCTTTAAAGCAGTATAAAAATTTCATATTAATAATTATTTAAACATTTATATTTTTTAGGAAGTAAGTTTAGATGAAGATTTATTGAGTGAAGATTAAATCTGTGGAAGCATTTATGTATATTGGACCAAGAACTTAATAGCGAAACACAGATATCAAGAGCTCCATTTCCTTCCTAAATTATTGAAAAATGGCAACAGTGTAGTAATAATCCTAACATGAAACAGAAGAAGAAAGAATTAAATGTTTAGTTTTTTTTTTTTTTTTTAGAAGTGTCATTTCTTTTCTTATGTATAATTGACTCATTTTCTGTACAGTTTTATATCTAAAAAAAAAAAAATTACATAAAGGCTATTCTTCCTTTTCTGTGATATTTGTTGTGCTTTTATTTATACAGTGTATTTGTTAATTGGTGGTCCTTCAATATTTACTGCATTTCAGAGAAATATCATTCAAATTATCAGGATTTGTGGTAGGCTACAATGTAGTATTGATGGTTACAGCACATTTTAGGAAATGGTGCTCCAAGTTTATTCTTAACTAGATAACATGGTGGGCTAAGTAGTTAATATCTGCACTCTCCAACCAACAGCAATGTTTGTCTGTCAGTCTAGGTTATTGAAAAATTGAATATTCAGTCCCTCCCCCCCAAAAAAAAAATATGTTTTTCATAGTGGAACCATATTGCTACTGCACAAAGTGCACAGGGCATTCAAGTTTTTTAGGATCTGGTTACTGTTTTATGGTTCTGGACCATAAAATACAATGTTATCAAAATACAGTAGGCTGTGCTTGCTATGATTAATGGTTTCCTCTCATCAGATGCTTTTTCCATGACTCCATACTTTTCATTATTGGCCTGTTACTAACATCAAATCCTATCCTTACTGATAACAGAACACTCTCAACAATATAATCACATAATCACAAGAAAGATATTTATTTAACCAAATATTTTGGTCTGGAAATAGCAAATTACATGATTATATCATTCAGTCTTATGTCGCAAGTATCCTTGAAACAACAGAACACTCTCAACTTCTTCTTCTTCCTTTGACAAACCATATAGTGCTCAAATGATCCAACTTTGTAGGTCTTCCAACTTTCTATAAGCAATGTCTTAAAAAAACAAATCTTTTCCCCATTTTCCAGTGGGGGTGAGGATAATTGAGTGAGCTTCAATGTTACCAAAATACAATCCTTTCTTATCTCTTGGAAGAACTATTTTTAGTTCACCTTCCCCTGCCACATTATTTTTATTATATTCTTATTTCTTATGTGGACTTTCACATTTAGCAAATCTCGGCAAAACACATCACATCCATAGCTTCTTCAGGCTACAAAAAAACTCGGTATCCTCTTCCATTCAGAACACTACTTCCCCACATAATTTTTAACACTATATTGGAATTGCCCAACCTTAAAACATTTCACATTTTAAATAAATGTGAGATGCTCAAAGAATGTTTGAAAAGTAAGAAAACATCCTAAAAATGTGCCTGATTCTATCTAGTTTTAATTGGTTGACTCCTCACTCTAATAGATGCTCTTTTTTTTTTTTATAGGTGTTTTCATGGGTGCCCTTCTGCCAATCTGCCCATTGTGATTCCTCTACTTTCCTCTAACCATGCAAAAACAAAAGCAGCTGCTAGTTAACATCATACAGTGTTCAACTCCAAAACCTTTGAACCCACTTCTCATCCTTCTCTTTCATTCTATTTACCTCTGTTCTTTCAAACAACCTTCCCTGGACTATTTTCTCCATTGACTATGCCACCATCAATACAAAAAACATTAACAGATTCCTCCCTGATCATATCTAGCCAATGACTACAGCCCCTAAAAAAATCCACAAAATATTAAAACCATGTAACTGCAATTCCTCCTTCAGAGCAGAGATTACACAAAATGTATTACCATTCCATATATCTGGAGCACATCCGAAAAATTAACAAAAATCTTGAGGAAATACAGCAACCACTTACAGACCACACAAAAAATTGGCATCCCTTATCCACTCCACCAAAGACTAGCCACATTCCCTAGACCTATCCCTTGCAGCTGCAAACTGTCCTACTATGACCAAACAAGTAGGACAGCCACTACCAGAATTTTGAACATGTGTGTACTACATCCGGTCCCACCATTACAGCCACTCTGGACTTGCTGACCATGCTTTGTACACCCCACCACAGGATATGCTGGAAGAAGGCCACTCTGTTGCACTGTAACAAATACAAATATGAGAGACTATTCCTCAAATTTGGGAATCACTCATTCTCAGATACTCAGTCCAATGGCCAAGACTACCCAGTTTATGGGGTGCCATTTACAACTCTAGGCCTGACTTTGGTTGCCTTTCTTCAACCTCATTTGCCCAGTGCTCATTGCTGAAATATCAGAAGTATTAAAGTTATTATCATTAATATTTAGTATATGTTATAATTTCCTGAAAAATAATTATGAATAGCCAATGTATAAGTCTTCCTACCAGAGTAGTTACACACACACACACATTACTGTTAGAGAGTTTAATTGATTATGTCTATACTACACTGTGTCACTGCTCCTCTTATTCATCCCAATCTCCCTCAACGTCTGCGCTAATATATTCTGAGACAATCCATCAGATGCCTTTGCAAAGTCCAAAGATATCATCATATATAGGTTAGTGTGTACTAGTTTACCTTCCTTTGTGAGCCTCTGTAGCTCATTCGGTATAGATGAAGCCCTTTGATCGGAAATACCTGGGTTTGATTCCCATTCATGATGTGAGGAACCTTTATCTGGTCTCTTTCAATTAATGGTGAGTTAGCCAGTCTCATACGGTGGTACAGAGATTTTTCACCTGGAAACTCAGGTTTTTTGTCCCTCAGAACAGACAAACCAGCCCCTGTGAACAGTGTGTGTTCTGCTACAGTCAAAAAATACATACTTAATCTCTCATTAGGAAGGCTCGACCAGTCCTAAGTGGCGGTCAAGGATGGGGGGGGGGGATGAACGCCCACACGAATAAAATAAAAACCTTCCTTGGTTATGACACTGCTTGACTTCTACACACAACTTGTTACTATTAAACAGCTAATCCTCTATTATTTGCCTTTGCTATTATTCATTCCTATCTCCTTCAAATTGTACACTAAATATGTGATAAGACAATCTATAAAATGCTTACACAAAGTTCCAAAAAAAAAATGCATACAAGTCTCCCTGATTCAGCACATTTATCACTTCACCATAAAATTCAGATTGACTGCTCAAGTCAGACTTTGCTATTTGTATTCTATGTGTAACCATTCTCTCCAATACCTTAACTATAACTGCAGGTATGGCAACTAGTCTATAATTGGAAATTCCTGTTTTGACACTGTTCTTACAAACATGTGATTTCCACTGCTTGTGAATCCTGTTTTGTGTGATTTTTTTTCATCCTGCGAACAATGACTGTAAGAACACACAGTTTTCAGACATTATAAACTGACCTCATAGCTTTAGTGTTTTGACCATAAACCTTAAACAGCAACAACCTGTTTTGTGAAATACTCTCATACAATCAGATTATGTAAGGTCACTTTCTTGAAACGTTCCCTAAAAATATGCAGCAATATATTATCAAGCCTTATTGATACCAACCCACTGAACACTTTATACATTTTGAGTTCATATACTTCTAGTCCCTCTAGTATCCCTCTGCTTTGGAATTTGCATATCATTTCTTTCTCATCCCCTAATCAGTATAAAATAGTGTTAAAGAATGCTCTGTTCTCTGAAGTGGTCACTTTATTATCACTGAAATGTGTAACCTTCCATGATCATGCCATTAAAAGAATTTTCTTAGATTTCCTTTGGTCTGACTGCCAAATTTCCTCTCAAACTGTACTTTTCCTCATCTTGCCATGCTTTTCAATTTTGTAGCCTGCATCTTATACTCTTTGTGGATCTAATCACTATATCAGCTTATGCTTGACTCATTATCATCTGCTTAATTTCACTGCTCATTTGAAGTTCATTTTTGCTTCATTGATTTTGTTCATGATGTTGCTTCATTCACAATGGCATGATAAACTAGAAGGGCCAAAGACTGAGAATTCATGGAGATCAGTATAAAGTTACCCATTTTTCTAAGTGTTTTAACCAATCTCCAATCACTGTGTCTTTGATCCTAGACATTTTAATGATTACTCATCTTATCATTTTATAGTTTTTCATAATTTCCTTTTTTGAATGACTCTTCCTTCCTAGCTACCTACCATCTCTGTCATCAACATGGCAGTGGATATGCTTCTTTCAAAATTACCTCTGGTTTGTCATCCATTCCCATCTAAATTTTGCTTTGTTTCATCCACATGTTGGCTAAGATGATAATTCCTCTGTCTGGCACATATGAAATTCACATTGGTAGATTATGAACAGAGTGGGGTAGAATGAAATTGGTAAATAAAATCGATTTTGTAACTTTAATTATCAGAATATTGATTGAGGACAGGAAATGGTACATTGGTTTTCCAGTCAGTGGAAAAAATTAATTTCTTGAATTATTTCATCACCATTAACACATGTGGTAAGTGCTAGCCATTGTGATTGTTAAGATGTGAAAATGAAAAAAAAGTCTCTATGCTAACTTCAGTTGGTGAGAGTGATCATCGTACTAACATAAGAGGTCACATACTTCCTACTATCAGGACAGAATATGTAAGATTACAGAGTAAGGGATTATGAAGGACTGCGCATCAGCTTTGGAATGTGTGCTGACAATAGAAACATGTTTGGAAGGAAGTTAATAGTGCTTGGAAATTGTTAAAGATTTAGTTGAAAGCAGGGATGCCAGAATGTGTTCGGAGAGTTAGGAGCATAAATAGAATATGTGTAAGTTGCTGAAGGAATAGAATTCGATAGCATTGCAGAAGAAGAAAATGTTTTGGAGGAGGTCTATATATAAACAAGAAGGCGGTCAATTCCATGATTGATATCAATTACAAGCTAGGAAAGTGAAAACTGTGGTAAGAAATTAGAACATGAAAGAAGTGGCATTGCAAGGCAAGCAAAAGCCTAAAAAGTTCTTTAATTATGCATAATTAAAGAAAAAATAACTATGGAATAATGGATGGTTGCAAGGTGAACAAGGCAGAAGATACAGTAGAAATATTGACTATTAAATGTATTTCATACTAGTGGAAATAGCTGCTATATTGAGGCAAACATTTAAAGGAACAGGATTGGACCTATCATGTTTGGGGTGGTGCATTTACAGGAGCGTCCTTCCATTAATATACAAAACAAAAAAAATCAATATTATAATTTTGTGATTGTGATTATATTAAAATAAAAATGACTATATTAGTAGAAACGTTTTTTATTTCATGAAATACTAATTATCTGTTTTATTTTATTTTTTTTTTTTTTTCGATTTTGAATTTTAAAAAAATGCAAAAGTCAACAAAAAAAGGAGAGTTTTTTGCCACAAACAAAACTGGTTCTGACCACCAAATATTTTAAGAGAATTTGCTGAAGTGCTAACAGTGTCTGCAACTTGGTTATTCGGTGAGGAACAGGAAAGATCCTGGAGTGATGGAAAGAAGAAAATCTAGTACCATTACATAAATTTAGGGGGTTTTAACACCGAGGTATCTAATTACTGACCAGTCTTATTATTTATTATTTTAGTGACACCTCCAAGGAGTCCGAAGACTCGTCACGGGAGGACACCCACTGTATAACTTTCCGTCTTTAGTTTTGAGATGGTAGTGAAGGCTTTGCGGAAGTTAGATGGATTAGCAAAATGTAGTTGACAGGAGATGAATGCTCTCTGAAAGTCAACTTAGATTTGTTTAAAAATAATCTTCCTTTAGTAATTTGATTTCATTTTACAATAATGTCAAGTTTTGCACTTTGGATCAAAGGAGATGAAATGCAGCGTGTAAAGGATTTGGGATGGTTATGGATAGCTGGTTAATTCGAGGGCTGACCTTAAGCTGATTGTGCTTAGTTTGGCCCTGTGCTAATATAATGAAGCAAGAAATTAAATTTTAATAAAATTTGCCTAACAAAAAAAAAATAAAATTTTCTTTATTAGTTTCTTTTTTTTGGTAAAAGTATAACTAATGAGTATTATCTAATTTTGATATTGTTTTTTCTTTCTTTTGAGATTACATGGTGATCAGCGTTCATATTTGCGAATTTAGGGACACAAAACACCTGTTAAAATGATTAATTTAGTTATTATTAATAAAATAACAATTGATTTCTACCCCTGTATTGAGGTCATCATCAGAAAGATACATGCATATATGCTCTTGCACTCTACAATGGTAAATTGAATATACGCTTTTAATTGATCTTTTACTTAGCCTGACCTCTAGTGGTAAAAAAAAAAACTACAATAAACCATGCTACTAAACCCTACTAAATTAAAGTCCACCCGTACTAAGATTTTCTTTTGGATTTGTACAGTTCAGGTTGCTATACTAAGATTTTCTTCTGGACTTGTACAGTTCAGGTTACTATTGAATGTTTAAAAAAAAAAAACCGTCTTGTATTGAGATTTTTTCTTTGGCTTGTTCTGGTTGCTATAATGATTGCAAATGGGTCCTCCACATTCTTGGCATGGTTAGACCATTTTTGTTCAAGTTAGGATTGTGTTTGAGCATTTCACGTGCACAGTTGTGAGATATCAGGGTTGGTAGTGTGTAGGAAATATAAGGGCAAAGAAAAAGATCGCGGTCTTAAAGAGAAACCTCTAAGTAGTATTTAAATAAAATATTACAGTTAGTGAATTAAAACAGTTTATTCGCAAAATTTTCAATATTTATTTTTCATGTGTCAATTTAAAAATATATATATATGTGCATTACGAAAACATTTAAATAAATGTTAAGTGATTTTGTGTGCGTGCGCTAATACTGAAGATTTCTGTACGAACTGCTGTGGTTTCAGTATTTCTCCTAAAATTGTATCATTGATGGTGAAATATATTCTTCAATTAATAATTCCATTTTTAAATACGATGCATACTTTTTTCGATTGCCATTCTTGCATAATAGCTAGTTGGTGAACACTTATTGACTATATTTGTCATCGTTACTCGTTTCAGTCCATCTGTTTTCATACTCGAAGATTCTAAAACAAGCTCTGTACTTGCCGTAAATGTTTTCATTCCAAGCTGCTGAGTTACCGATACAAGTTATGACGGAGCCATATCAGTAAATCCTTGTCTGACTGCCGCATGCATTAAGCATAAGTATAGGAAGTAGAATATAAACATTGTACTTTCACAGAAGTGTTCAATAGCCTTTCAAGTAATATGACGTAATAAACATTCTCAATGCTTTAACCCTTTGTGCTGTCAACGTACATCCGGTTTCTAATGAAATTTGTAAATATCTGCTGTTTATTGAAACGTCTGCAGTGCTGTAAATTATCTTGTCACTTAAAATTTGTTGGGAGTAAAAATAAGACACCTGTCAAAATATGTTTTATATATCAAGGGTTTTTAAAAACGTCTTGCACAATGCGATGTTTATTACCTTCTGTGTTGTTGTTGGGCATTTCAATATCGTATGTCTTGATTATATGCAACATCACATCTTAATAATCATAAATAATGAAATCGTATATTTATTTTATTTATTTTTTTTAAAGCAAACCAAGATAAAAGACATTTAATTTTTATGTTGTGTGGAAATACTACGATATCATATGGAATGTATGTGAATTCCACAAAGTAACCGACAATAGGAATAGATGTATCAAGTATATACCATACTTGATAAGAAATTAAATTCATATTTTCATCTTAATTTTTATTTGACTGGCACTATCAAACTATTATAAAAAAATACAAAATGTAGTGGATAGTATAGAAACATGATCCATTCTGTTGTTGGACTGTGAAATTTGATAATGACTCCAATTTATTTGAGTTGTTTAAATGGTAAAGCATTAAACAAGTTTTCACCGCCCGCCCCCCCCTTATTTTTATCCGTTTAGATCAGGGGTTTCCAAACTGCGGCCCACGATATGATTTTATTCAGCCCGCCAATTGGACTAATTTTTAATAAGAATCCGCAAGAAAAAAACACGGGGTGTTGATAGATTTCAAATGCATTAATTAAAATTGTGTTCAAAATATATTCCCGAATAGCAAAAAGTAACCGTAATCCAAGTTACGGTCTTTCTGACTGTAAAAGGTCGGTTAAAATGGACTAACGAAGAAAAAAAATTTTGAATTTTACAAGCAAATTTGAAGAAATTTGCTTGTAAATTTATCTCTATTTTTGGGACAACGTATCTTTGCGAACAAACTTTTTCCCGAATGAAATATATCAAGTCAAAATACAGCAAAATTTTCTGATGAACATTTGAAATCGCTACTTGTAATTAGCACTTCAAAATTTGAACCTGAGTTTAATAAGATTTTAAAAACACAAACACAGTTACATCATTCACATTAATGGTTTTATTGTAATTTGCGATAAAAATATGAGAATTTGCTGATAGTGTTCGTTGTCATTAATATACGATAATTTAATCTCACATACTCTATAATCAGTTTTATCTGCATTCAATAAAACATGTATTCTAGTTCTACAGTTTTTTTTTTTTCACTACGGCTCGCTGAACAGTGCTGAAGTACCCAATGTGGCCCTCACGGCGAAAACTTGGGAGACCGCTGGTTTAGATGAATCCATTAGTTTGTTGGACCCTCTGCAAGGGTTTCGCCCTTGCAGAGGGTCCAACAAACTTTGTCAATTTGAAAATTTGTCTGACATTTTCAGCATTCATTGCACTCGAGACTGAACCAGCGTTTTCCGTTTTTCTGCCACAAAAAATAGCGACCGCTGCTATTACTTTGAGTGCTATTATTAAGTTCATTTCTCTCTCTCTCTCGTAACATTATTGATATGAAGTTTCAAAAATGCACTCCTTTCCTATTAATATTAAGTTCTAAAAATGAGTACATAAAAGAGCATGTTTTATTTTAATACGAGCCAATCATTTCTTAAAATGCCATATAACTTCATTTACATATCCCAAATTCATGTTGAATCAATCTTAGCAATACGTTTATTTTTGATTAATGTGTTAATTCATTTATCAGGAAACATTCTTTGTGCTTATGCCACTCAAAACCAATACATACTGGGTGCATGTTATTGGTTTTTGCATGTCACTTAGTGAGGTAATAATTTTATTTTGCAATAGTGTCGTCCCGTTCTGTTGTATATGATATGATTTTTCTGTGTGTGTGAATTGTTACCTGCAATAATTTATTGTGTGGCGAAGCTATAGGCCGAGAAGAAAGATGCCCTTTTTTTTTAAAGCAACTAAACCCTTGGGAATATTATGTAAGGAATGTTGTACAAGAAAATAGAAGCAAGCTTCTTATGTTTATAGTTGTGTATTGACCAGTCATCATGCATGTTTTTATAAGCTAAGAGAAGCATAAGACAGAAAGAGGAATCAGCCCACAGCTTTTGTGAGTTATGCTAAGAAAAACTGAGTATGGAGAAAAAAAAATTTAAACGTCTGAGTATTGACTCCGTGAACTTCAATGTTACCGAAACATACTATTGTCCGTTCATGTAAAAAAAAAAAAAAAAAAATTCGTCTCTATATCTGATAATGAGCAGATATTTAAACAAGGTCAAATTTCTTTTCTCCATACACGTTTAGTTTCATCATATCACGGCACATCAATTAATCAGTGACCAAGAAATGGATGATGACTAGGAGATACGCTGGTAATCGACTCCATATTGATGGTCACTGTGATGGGAAGATAAGAGCTGGGGTGATGAGCCTCTTTATTATACATGAGAGAACTGATGTGTCTAGTTTGATGACAAACTACTAATATTTTTTTTTTATTCATTCATTATTTTGAGCCAAAGATATGCGATAGTTTATATATATTGGGCTCATTACAAAAGAATATAGAATGGGTGTGTTAGTTGTCTACTGGGATATGTATATGTTTTAGACCCAATAAGCTATTCTAAATTTTATTGGTGTTTTTCTGACATAAGACCATATAGAAAATCCAGGATTCTTGCTATAATATAATATATATATATATAGTAGCAGGTGGTTTTGCCTAGATCATCTATGCAGAAGAGAGATGAGCAAAAAAAAAGACAAGTCAGTTTTATCTTTAGGAAGAAACTCAGTAAGCTTTTCAAGGTACTAGAAGTCATTGCTTGAACAAGAGGCAAGTATTCTGCATTTTGTTCTTAAGTCGAATTTGGATTAATGGGATATGCTGGATCACACATACGCACTGACTATTCTTTCTGACTAGTGACAGACAGGATTTCCCTCCAGCAATCTTGGTTTTTTTTTTTTTTTCATCTCGCAAAACAAGAACTGACCAAAAGAATACACAATACACTGGCCTTATAGCCTTAGTTGCTTCAATCATTAATCAGGGGGATCTTTGGAACCCGTGCACTCTGTTCAAGTGTTCCTAATCAACCTATCCTTGAGAGGTTGATTAGTCAATCTATAGTACGCTAATACCATGGATGAGGGTCTTGGTTCTAATGTCTAGTGCATGGTGTCTATGCTCTTCAAACAGATCTTGGGTTTGAATCCATAGTTACAGGGATAGAATGTGATTAATTTAGTATTTTCAGGGAGGATAGAGTAGACAGGACAGGTGATAATAGATACTGCTGATGATAGTAGATGAATTGCAACCAGCAAGATTAGTAGTCAGTCGGCAAATGACAATTCATAAGAGTCAGTCTGGTGTGATATCGAGGCCAATAGGACAAAATAAAAAAAAAAAAAAAAGGTTGCGACTATAGGCCAATGATGACGTGGAAGTTATGCACCAGCAGATTAATACAGTGAGTGAAGTGCAATAATTATTATGACTTCAACTTCTGAGACATTGGAAGGATAAAAGATCACGCACCACGAAGGAAATAGAATTTACACACTTAGTCAGATAGAATTACTTGAAGCAGAATGTAATGGAGGGGACTCGGAGTGTGAGAGAGTGTTGGGTCTTGTTATAGGCCTGTCAGATTTGTCCATATCTAAGGCTACATTGCCTCCAACTGGGGAAAGATGATCACGTGGTCTTAACTTAGGAGATGACAAAACGTGGAAATTCCGTTGAGGGGGACATATGGAACTATAAGGCACGAGGTTGTGATATACTTGGAGGCAACTTGAAGCAGTACCATGGCATAAATATCCGCAAGGAAAGCATGTTCACATTGCATGGGGACAGCTAAAGGGTATCTGGAGGAAGCAATATCACACTGTATATCCAAGGTCAAGAGGTTAAATCGGGTAGGAGTTAGATGGATGAGTATCATCCATCTAACTCCATCATGAGCTGCAAAAGAAAATGTTTTGGAGGGTTCATAAGGAGGAAGGTAACCAGAAAACCCATGAACAGTAGAAGAATCAGAAAGAAAGATGACCAGCATGGCAGAAGGGCAAAATAAGATTATGATAAGAAATTAGCCGAACAGTTGAAAGAAAATCCCAAAGCAGTTTTTCGTTATGTGACAAGTAGGAGGAAGAATGATTATGTAAGGATAACTTTAATGAGTGCAGATGATATAGAGGTAACAGCAGCAGGCCAAATTGTTATGCTACTGAGTGATCATTTTGAAAGGGTCAATCATCCAGGTGACGATATTATTATCACAGTAGTGATAGGGACTGATGTGAGAACAGATGTTGACTAGTTTCTAGGTACTTAGGACATCACAAAATCTGAATGCAAACATAGCTGTGGAATTGAATGGGATATCGGCTCTCATTTTTAGAGAATGTGCAGGATAACAAGTGATGCCTTTGACTAGGCTATTTAAATCTCAGCTTGGACAAAGCCTCAAGAGAGTGGAAGGAGAGCAAAATAATTGTTTTGCATAAAGCAAGATCTGAGTTTGTCTGTGGTAGCAAATTATAGACCAGTCAGTATCTCAGGAGTGGTGGTAAAAGTTCTGGAAATGTTGGTCAAAAAAGGAAATTCAAGAATGGGACGGATAAGAACATGATCATCTGTGAGAGGTAGTGTGGTTTTTTTTGAATCTTATGGCATGCTTTAGTAATTTTATTATCTATTATAATAGGGTGACAGCTCAAATGAATAAATTGAATGGTTACTGTGTGATACTGCTGGATTGTGCAAAGGTGTTTCACAGGATACTGCACAACTCTATGATGCAAACTGCCACAAATGGGAATGGATATAAAACTGGTGATATGGATGATGGACAGATACTAAGAAGTACTATATGGAGAAGCAGAACAAGAAGAAGAGGGCAGATGACTAGTGATATACTTTAGGGCTGTGTGCTTGGACAATTACTGTTTAATTTGTGCATAGGAGTTGTTTGTTGATTATGCAAAGTCGAATATGGTAATTGTTAATCAAATGATGTAAAGAGCTTGCAGGTTGATTTAAATAGACTGACAGTATGGGCAAAACATAATGGATATCAATTTAATGTGCAAAAGTGTAAAGTTATGCATTTTGGGATACAGAGATTACAAGCTGTGTATTACACTGAAGGAACCGTATTCCTGGAAATGGACGAAGCCATTTCCAGGAATAGTAGTAGTAATAGAAAGAGAATTGAAGTTTAGAGTAAATATTTCTAAAGTAACCATTGCAGTTTCTAGGGTTACTCGAAGAACACACTAACGAGCAGAAATAAGGGAGTATTATTCCACTTTATAAAGCTTTGATACGGCTACATCTGGATTACTGTGCTCAGGTCTGGTCACCTGCTTTTCTTGGAAATGAGAAAGCGGTGCAGAGGATTCAGATGGTATGATCAGATAGTGGTCTGTGGAATGATCCCTATTGGGACAGACTCAGTGTTTGTGGTTGATAAGCGAAAAGTGGGATATGATAGCAACATTTGAGTTACTTAAAAGATTTTATAGGGTTGATACAAGGAATATTTCAGTTCTGGGCTAGAGGTAGCAGAACAGGAGGTCCTCCCTGGAGATTGGGTAATAGTGTGGTTAGCAATGGCGTCAGGATAGATTTTTCGATTGGAGTGTGGTAAATGAATGAAATGGATTTGCTGAGTCTGTTGTGAGAGCTAACTAATAATAATTATTATTTATATAATAATAATAATCACTGTTCTTTTTTACAACCTGCTATACGAAAAGAAGCGACATTCCTTATTCTAACTAGTATTTTTATTTGTATATACTCGTATGTTATGTTCTAACGTCAAATTTTGTAATGCTTCTGAATTAAAAAAAAAAAAGAGTTTCATCCGAGAGAAAAATCCTGCTTACTTAAGTAGGCAGTATTTAAAAAAAATCGATTAATATATGATATCAACTGAAAAAAGCCATTTAAAAATTCGTCTAATCTGTGACGATTATCGAACTTATAATAGTCTTTCTTTTGAAGACTTGGCGTCATAAAAGTTATCGTGTCGTTCAAATCCTGAAGAAGCAGGACTACTTTATCTTAGTGTAGTTTCATTTAGCTTGGTTTATCCAGCTTAGATAGACAAAGTAACAACTTGCCACTAAATCGTGTCTCTAATCTTAAAGCCATATTGTTGTATATATGTCACGAATAATGTAATAAATCCGGTTATTATTAATACAAGCCAAATAACGAGGTTAAAGTAAATAATTTACGAGAATTAATCACACGAACCGGTAATTATTAATAATTCCTAGAGGAGTCTGGTAAAAGTAATAAAAACATGTTATATAAAAAATATTTTATTTAATAGCAGAAAATATAGGAGATAACCTTATTATATGATTATATTGTTGTCCGGTTAAAAACAAATTACTTATTTTTGCAGGAAAGACCTCTGTGGCACTTGGAATTACAAAGAATTTCGGACTTTTTTACATTTGCAGCGCTTTGAGTTACAATGGACTGTACAATTGCAATATTGGAAACCTTGACCACCTAAATTAGAATTCTTGCTGGCACATTCTCTTAGACATCTCAGTATTGTTATTATTATTATTCCTGATACCTCCAAGGAGTCCGAAGACTCATCACGGGAGGACATCTATATCAGGAACTTAACTTCATTAACTGAAATAAAAGTTTCCTTACAAACAGTAAATTCGTTCCTCGAATAGAGTTGGTTTAAAATACCATATTTTGTACCTAATTTATATAGGTTTTCATTCTCAATAGAAATTATAACAGCTATAATATTCCGGTTATCGGTCTTAGCCCTATCTACGTCTGGAATTCTTATCCGAACATTTTCTCCTACATTTGCAATTGGAAATTTAGTCATTGAAAGCCGTAACATTTTCAACGTGGGTTTAAATGTACATCAAAAACCAACTGAAATAAATTTCCAAAGACGGGAGTCACGTGGTACTTCCCCCCCCCCCCCAAAAAAAAAAAAAAAACTTAGCGGATTGAAAATTATTACATTACCATCAATAGTTGGGAAGTATTAATAATTACCGGTTCATGTGATTAATTCTCGTAAATTATTTACTTCAACCTCGTTATTTGGTTTGTATTAATAATAGCCGATAATTATTAATATAAACCGATTAATTACTTGGACCGTAACATATATGCTATGTGTTTTATCCTGAAATTTGATTTTGACGAATTGCAGGATTAAAAACCAAAGTTTGTTTCCGGGGGGGGGGATCTGCTTAATATTAACATCATTATTGTATATGTATGTAGCAATCTGTGTTTTATGTTTTTTAATGAAAGTGGGTGGCATTCTTTTAGTCCTAACATTTTGAAATTCGACAGACAGAGAGCCCTGCTATGGTGATCATTGCAGCTGCTACACTTCAAGCCAGAAGGCGATCATAATGCAGCAGGTATATTCTACCGTCTGCGTTTCGAGTTACAGGGGTTATATGTGCGTCAACGGTCGACGAATTCAAAAACAGGGTTAGTTAAACTTTGGCACAGGTAACTGAAGATTTTAATAATAAACACATAATAAATTAGTATTAATTATTATAAGTTGTTAAAATTCTATCTGTATTGTACAAGTCACATATATAATACAAATAGTATTTATATAAAAACTTTGTGTGTGTACATTTAATATTTACAGGAGCTTCTCTAAATTTGCTTATACTCATAACTTTGGATGCACGAAAAGGATATAAATGGTTTGCAACCTTTTATAAACTGATGTTCTTTATTTATATAAACTGTTAAAAGATTCATTAGATTACGAGGGGACCTGGAAAGTTCTGATAAACACCTAGAACAAATGTGATATTAAAGCAACTGATATAATCACAAGAAAGAACATACGAGGATATAAGAACATACGTTACCTTCGTAACTCTGCTGCTAGTATCTTCTTTCTTGTGGTTATATCAGTTGCTTTAATATAATTTTTGTTCTATCAATTTTGTTGCAACTCCTGATGTGGAAATTATGAAATTTGAAAAGTATAAGTAGTACTCTAAAATAATAGTAACTGTATATTTGATTTTAATGACATTACACTTCCGGAAGGTTGGCCAGTATACTTTCAGTATACTCGCCAACCCTCCGGAAACTAGAAATTTTATTTGCTAAAAACACCTCTTTCTGAGGGGTGCGAGTTGGGAGAGGATTTTTTTTTATATCACTTTAATGTCGTGAACAGAGTCACATGGACACATCTAAAAATTGTATTGATAGGTTCTGTTGCCGAATAGCTCCATTTGGATGCATGACTTTTCCAAATGACTTATGTAATTCATAAGTCGTTTGGGCAAGGAAACCCAAAATAATTATTAAGGTTACCAGTACATGTCTTGCTTTTGAGTAAGAAATATTTTTGCTGCAGTCGCCAATTTCTACTGCATCCCTTTAAAATAGATTTCTCACATGAACACTACATATTAAGACAAGACAGAAGCCGGTTGCATTCTAACAATGACTGGAAACTGCTTGACAGCCATGACCCCCCCCCCTGAAGATTGTCGAGGGAAAAAATCTACAGTAAGTTTACTAATCAATACAATAAGGAATTTCGTGGCCAAAACAATTACTTTACTTCGGCAGAGTTATCATTAATTCTAAGTTGTTTTTAAATAACTTTATTCCAGTGAAACAATGTCCTGAAATTAAATAGGATTTTGGTCTGGTGGCTGGCATTGTCGTGCTGTACTCAACAGGCTTTGGGTTCGAATCCCACTACAGGCATAGATTTTTGTTTGTGGATGTCTTTAGGTGACATTCATGAAGATTTATGTCATTGCCTAGTATGAAACCACACCCCTTACTGGAGGCCAGAAAGTGGCTTCGAAATATTCCATGCTTGGTCTTTAGAACAGAATTCTTGGATTATCTAATCCACCAATGTTACTAATATATCGATGTACTATATGTTTACAACCTTTCGCAGGTTGGATTCTCCTAAAAATCAGAACCTCCGTAGCTTAGTTGGTATAGATGAATCCCTGTCTGAAAGTCCTGTATTCAAAGACCTAGGAAATGGTATTTCGTCTCACCACCAGGCAAACCGTCCAGAAGAATACACGCAATTTACAGACAAAAATACATTAAAATCGATAGTAATATATTGGTTTCATAAGATGTCCCTGAATTCACGTGTGGGTATTCCTACCGTCGTATCATCATACGATAAATAAATAAGTAAACCTAAAAATATGACTGATTTCTTAAATACTAGAAATATTTCCAAAATTCTATAAATAGACAATTAAATTAGTTTGGGCCTGAATGCATTTTTAGTCAACACTTACATGTGACTAAATTTTTTGACGTACTAAAAATATTTCAACTCCACATTAAGTAAATTTATAGCCTGAATATTTTTAATCAAAAAGAGACCACTAAACCTTTTACCTGTGAATGCCTGTGGAAATGGTTTTGCAACCCATGCCCTAGGTTGCACAAAGAAAGAACCCGTATAAGTTGTCATAGTCACTGACTAGAAAAACTTTTTTTCTAAGCCTTTCTTCACCCCATTTCAGAGCTATTCAAGCGAAAGAAAGGCAAATAGAATTTTTCTCCCTGAAACTCTGGTTTTAATTCAACATCACAAAATTCAACCCCAGAACACACACTATAATAGATAATATTACAAATATTAGGGTTTAGGTCTATGAAATGGTGAATTTGTCTGTGCTACTCTACTCTCTCTCTCTCTCTCCAGAAAAACTTTGATTCATTGATAGCCTAGGCTCACTATCAGTGAATGCTTGAAGGATAAAGACTGTCATTAGTTAGTTGAGACTAAAGGAGCTCTGTCTGCTCTCTTTAAGCAATAAAATGTATCGTTATCGTAATCATTGTTTATTCAAGTATAAATTGAGAAATATATAAACAGTAATAACATATAACAACTCATGGGGATGAAGTCTATTAAATGTAGATGAGCCAAGTTGCTTTGTTAGATGCCAACTGGTAATTGTCACATGTTTCATGAGTCTCATCTCCAAAATGAATTCTGCTTATGTATTGCCAAAACTTCCTCTGTGTTCCATTAGTTGGCTTGTAGAGATAGCGCGAACACTGAACGTAGGCGAGGATGTCTAAGTTAGTACCAACCACCTCAGATGAATTTTCTGAGTTGTTTTGATTAGGAGTCTTGGCTGGCTTTCCTCAAGAATGATAGCATTAAGAATGGGATATTGATGTATATCGTAGTAATGATGGAAAGCATGTCGTTCCCAAACTATTGGCGGTATTAATTGTTTGTTGAGTAGTCAAGTTCCATGTCTGGTAATCCTATGTAAATATGTGTTTTGTACAGACAAATTTTAGTATATCTGGTGAGGAGTTTGGATTTCTAAATATTATACTTTTATGGAATTGAAGAGAAAACTTGTGCTTTATTTGCCCTATGTCAGTTAAAGCATCAATGTAAGAACCAAGGTACTGAAAATCTTTTACTTCTCCAAGGCTGTTTTTAGGACTTTAGTTTTGCTACTGTTGCCTGCCAACCCAATCAGTTCCGCATATTTACATAAATTATATAGGTAGTAGTTTTGGATTGTGTGAATGTTAGAGTCGATTAGCACATCATCTGCAACGCAGAGGATGCTTATGTGAGGTTTGTCCTGCCAAATATTTAAGAGTTATTCCATATCCATTTCCCTTAAGTTTAAAAGCATAGTCAAGAGTAATAGTAATAAAAATCTACAGTACCAAAGAGTTTCCCTGAAGAACTCCAGTGGAAATGGTAAAACTTCCGGTCAGCTTTCTATTAACGATTAGTCTTCAATGGTAATTCTAGTAATATTCTGTTCTGCTATTGTTTTGATTATCTTAAAGAGGGATTGGAATAACCTAGAATTTTGAAAATCACATCCACTTTATATTGGCTGAATCGAAGTCTTTTGAGAAATCTATGAAGTACAAAACTGAACAAAGGTTTTAACTCTTTCTCCTCCTCCTCTTAGAAAGAGTTTTACGTTTTAGTTCATTAAACGAAAAGCTATACGTTTAATGAAAAGTTTTACATCTTCACAATTACAAAGAGCAAGTGAAGGTTTGTACTGAAACAAAGGTTTCCTGAGAGCATATTTGATAACATAGATAACACTGCTTGCCGATAGACATGATTCTTATTATGACCATATTTTGCTTCTCATCAGCACTTGTAAACGATTTTATTGAACGGACATTGTTTCAACCTCTTTCAGTTCTCTGTCTATACTGTTTATTTTCAACACTAGCTTCGATAAACTATTCTGGTTTTCTGCGTATTGTCTGCTGAGAATGTAAAGCAGTCGCTCTCAACTTGGCTCATTAAAATTCTAAATGAAAGACAAAATATGGTTCCCATCAGGATCCTATTTTTCAGTAAGTAGTAGATTGTCAAAGAAACTAGTAAAGCGAAGGAGCGTTATCAGCTTCTTCTCAAATATAAGAAACGACGTACTTGGAAATGAAGTTAACGGGATATTTCTATTGGCATCTCAGCTACTATAATTTATTATTATTATTATTATTATTATTATTATTATTATTATTATTATTATTATTATTATTATTATTATTATTATTATTGCTATTGCACATCAACTCCATGGAGCCCTAAGACTCATTGTGAGACCCAAATTATCAGCACACATAACTGACATAACACAAACAAACAATGCACACATAACTGACTCAGGCAACTCATTCCATTCATTCACCACTCACTTTGTGACTGGTGAATGAATGGAATGGGTTGCCACTCACAAAGTGATTGGTGAATGAATGAAAGAATGGAATAAAAATATCTCAATTCAATCCAGATGTGGTCGTATCAAGGCTTTATAAAGAGGAATGATAACTCCCTTATCGCTAATTATTAGTGTGTTCCTCAATAACCAAGTAATCATGTGACTACTCTAGCTAATTTAGCAATATTCCTTCTAAACTTCAACTCTCTGTCTAATACTGCTACCCCCTAAATCCCTAACTTTATTAATTTCCTGGAGTACAGTTTCCTCAATATGATACACAGCTTCTAATTTTTGTATCCCAAAATGCATAACTTTATACTTGTCAAAGTTAAATTGACACTCATGTTCTGCATACTGTCAGCCTATTTAAATCATCCTGCAAGCTCTCTACACACCCTGATTAACAATTACTCTTCCTTTGCATCATCATCAAACAACAGCTGAATATCTCCCTTCAAATTATTTCCTATATCATTTATGTACAAATTAGACAGCAGTGGTCCAACCACAGAGCCAAATAACCTAGTCACCCGCCTTCTCCTGGATTGATTCTGCTCCTCCACTTACTACTTTTTGGTATCTGTCCATCTGTCACCCTTTTATGCATATCACTAGTTTCCTATTCATCCCCATTTGTTGAAATTTACGTGTGATAGTTCCATGTGTCATCTTGTCAAACGCTTTTCAAAATCCAACAGTACAATCGTGTAGCCATTTATCCAACTAGCTGTCAGTCTATTATAAAAAGTTAATATGTTACTAAGGCATGATCGACTTCATAAAACCATGCTACCCCTCATAAGTATCATATTTTTATACACCTCTTCCTGAGTTATCATTTTGACCAACTTTTCCGGTACTTTTGCCACCCCCACCACCCTCTGAGGTACTGATTGGTCTATAATATGCTACCACAGATTGGATCCTCCGTGCAAAGGAATTATTTTGCCCTCCCTCTTGGACTTTGCTAGAGCTGAAACTTAAATTCAACAGCCTACTTAAAGGCGTAGCTGGTTCTTTTGTGCATTCTCTTGAAACTGGAGCCAATATCTCAATCCAATCGTACAGCTGTATTCAGATTCATCAATATGCTAAGTACCTTCAATTCATCAACCTCTGTTCCCACATCAGTTCCTGTCACCTCTGCCATAATGATGTCTTCACTTGGATTGTATATCCTTGTAAAGTGGTTCCTCAGTAGCTGAATAGTTTCATCTGCACTCGTTAAAGTTATCTTTAAATAGTCATTCTTCCTCCTACTTGCTAGTTAACGAAAAAACTCTTTGGGATTTCCTTTCGCTTGCTCGGTAAATTTCTTCTCATAATCTGATTTTACCTTCATGACCATGCTGATCATCTTTCTTTTCTGATCCTTGTACTGTTCATGTGTTAGCTGGTCACCTTTCTCCTTATACTCCACAACATTTTATTTTATTTTATTTTTGTAGCTTTTGCTTAATGATACTATTCATCCGATTAACTCCTACCCGATTTACTCTCCTGACCGTATACAGTTACTTCCTCATGATACCCTTCAACTGTCCACATGCACTGTGAACATGCTTTCCTTGCAGATATTTGCTATGGTACTACTTCAAGATGCCTCCTAAGTATATCATATCATAATCTCGTGCCTTATAGTTTCACATACAGTATATCCATTCTTAACTGGAATTTCTAATGTTTTTTTACCTCCCAAGTTATGACCAGATGATCACCTTTACCCAGTTGGAGGCAATGTAGCCACCTTAGATATGAACCGATCTGACCCTATAACAAGATCTAACACACTCATACCCGCAGTCCCCCTCCGTTACATTCTGCTTCAAGTAATTATATCTGAGTAAGTGTGTAAATTCCATTTACTTCCAGCCATGTGATATTTTCCTTCCGAGTATGTCTCCGAAGTTTAGAGTCCCCATATTAACTACTGGACTTCACTCATTGTACTAATCTGCTGGTGCATATCTTCCACATCATCCCTGGCACTCCCTCGCCTATATTTTCATTTTGTCCTATTGGCCTCGATATCACACCAGACTGACTGCTAATCTCGCTGGTTGCAATTCATCTGCTCTCTCATCAGCAATACTTCACCCTCTGTCTTGTCTACTCTATCCTCACATTAAATTCCATCCGTGCAATTACGTCGTCTGCTGTTAGCCAAGTCTTATTAATGCCTATAACTTGAAGAGGTTGCACTAAACAATGTCAAAAATTCTTCCCACTTATTCCAGATGCTTCTATTGATTGTACAAAAACTGTAGCATCCCCTTAGGCCTTCAACCACCTTTATAACCTGAATTCATAACCCCATTCGATATTGTTGCCCGAGAGTCTAAATTCAGCATTCTTTGTTCATTCACACACTCATTCGCTTTATGATTGCCTACACACACACACACACACACACACACACACACACACACACACACACACACACACACACACACACACACACACACACACACACACACACACACACGCACACACACACACACACACACACACACACACACACACACACACACACACACACACACACACACACACACACACACACACACACACACACACAAAGCACTCTCCTGTACCCGTTCTAATTTCTTTAGTGTTCCTAATTTTGCATTTCCACATTCTCAGTGAACAAAACTCTCTAGACACCTAACTCCGAATTGATTTAAGTAGTCCATCAGCATTTTACAAATATTTCCGTACATCAAACTCAGACCATAGGGCCACAATCTCTATATCATTCCTTCTCCACCACCTGCATATTGATTTATTAGCTATCATATCACTCTTTCTCAGTTCGTCTCGATCATAACCTGGCAGCAGACTTACAAACATCATTTTTCATTTCTATCAACAACTCTTTCACATCCTCCCTCATACAATACTTCTCATTACCCAAAACAATGAATTCCTTCACCTTCCGTTTCTACATTTTAACAGCATTATTAATATTAATTTTCGCGACAGGAAACAAGATTTTGTAACACTTTTGTAACCCTTTATCAATTCGTCATTTTCTTCTAAACTTGCTAACATACGTGCGCCAGTTGTTACCGTTTACATTTTACCTCCATGCTGATGTACACTTTTTTTCAGGGATAGGAAATGTTTGAGAACAGATGAGGATATATTTAGAAAAGTGCAATGCCAGATGGAAGTCAAATGCATTTTCTTAGAAAATTTCTGAATTATGTTTCATATATATCTACTGAACTTGATAATAATAATAATAATAATAATAATAATAATAATAATAATAATAATAATAATAATAATATCTACTGAAATATTATTACTTTATAAATATTAATATTTTCTCTTTTTTGTTATTTGTACCCAAATGGTTAATAACCAATAACACATTAAGTAGAGGAACGAGTTAAGGATGGACCAGATTATTTGAGAATTCTGCTCTTGAGACAGTAGTTTTAAGCCATTTGAAACTGCCAATAAGCTGGGCGATTTCCTGACACGTTAGCAACAATTGTGCATTACTTAAAGACTTTCATAAGCAGCCATGCTAAATTAGGATTCGAACACACAACCTGTTTGTTGAAGAGAGTATTTGATATCCTGGATTTCGGCAGAGTTTTTCTTCGATGAGTCTAAGGACTCCTTGGAGTTGCCCGTAATAATAATAATCACTGAAAATTACTTTATATAAAAGTCACGAAGAACTTATATAAGTACTTTTCAACTGAACATGAGTTAGCTGGTTTCATACGAAGATAAATGGATTTCTCCCGAAAAACCAGAACTTTGGTTTTTCATTCTTCAAAACAGGCAAAATAATACAATTGACGGACATACATACTGGTCTGCATAATCTTAGTTACATTAGCCATAATTACGAACAAGCCAATTCAACTAATAAGTAATTAAGTGTTTAAGTATTGAGTAATTACTTTTTATTAAATATTAATCCCATACATGATTGGTTCGAAAACGTATCGCGCATTAGTACAGTGTGGGTAAGAGATTAATAAGAAAGAAGGAACAGTATGTTTTGGCTGCCTCTGGAAGGAAGACCTTTTCAAAGAATAGAAGTAAGAAAAATGAAAGAAGCAATAAATAGTTCGATAAGTCTGAAGCCAAACAGTGTATGGTTGTTGACGTGGAATGCTCATGCTTTTGCATGTTTAGAGGAAAGTGGAGAAATGATGGCGACCAGTTCGATGGAGACTGCTTATGAAAAAAACTGTAGAAAAGGTAGAGACAGAACTCTGTAAGCAAGTAATTAAAGTGAGTCTGTCAGAAAGGGGTTATTTATTAAAGCGACAGCGTGGGGTTATTTATTAAGCGGAATGTTCTCTCGTACGGAGTACAAGCATTTTTAGGAGGTTTTGGATGCACCACCTCAAACGTGAAAACGGTATTGTAAGGTTGGCATTTAAATAGTGTTATAAGTTGTATAGATGAGAAGTAGCGTTTTGAACAGAAAAAAGTTATCAACTTTTTTTAGGAGACTGTGGATCTGTTGTGTCTGGAAAGGCTAGAGACGTAAGTCAACCCAAGAAGAAAACTTTGTTATGGATACTAATTATTGTCGAAGTTAAGGGGAAGTTAAATCAGATCCTTCTTATGAGAAATAAGGCACGATTATTTTAGTAGCATTGCAGTTCACTAGGTTGTTGTCATCCTACTAAAGAATGATATGAATGTCAGTCTGTAGGAATTGGTTATAAATCATGAACGAAGTGTATATTCCTCATAAAATTACACAGAGATGAATTAGTGAAAGAAATCCTTAATATATAAAAGAAGAGGGGTGAGCGAAATTACAGAGTCCTAGTTTTAAGATCCTCTTATGTCAACAAATGCCTTGGATACAAGTTTCTCTAAACCTTTCCATGCCTTGTCTTAAGGTGGATGAGGTTGACTTGGAAATCTGCTATACACTGAGAGTGACGAATCAATATTGGTGATCACTAATTAATTACTGGAGACCTTCAGGCTGTGAAAACATTGGCGTTAATGATTCTCCATTTGTTTCGAGATAAACAACATGAGTTATCAGTTCAGAATAACAAAATTAATATACAAGTAATTTATCTAAAGCAAAAAAGGCAAAAGGTCCATATATTAATATAAAGAAAGAAAACAGAGAAAGTTCTATTTTTGTGGCATAGAGGAGGGAGAGGAAGACTGAACTTCTTATGTGACATCGTGTGACAAAGAGGGAGTTAAAAAAATTCGAAAACACACTGTAACAATATCTAGAGTATTATTTGGCAGTTGACTTTTAATATAAATGTTGTAAATCCCTGACTTATTGCAAGAATCATTGGGGCAAAAATTCTACCGTAACGTCGGTTCCAAGTTGAATATTTATCGCACCGCAATTTTCATTCGACATTGGCATTCAATAGGATACTACCTATAAAATATGCACCAGTAATTTCAAATAATAATAATAATAATAATAATAAATCTCTGCAGACTGCATCATTTAATAGATTTCGACCAAATTTGGAATCTGGTTTCTAACGTTCAAAACATTGAAGAAATTGAGGTTAACAGGAGACTAAAATGGAGCGTAGGAGGCGGCGGGGGGGGGGGGGGCAGACTGTAGAGAATACCTATCTCCAAATACACTTCAGCATAAGGTGCCTGAGGAGACAGGATTAGAATATAGTTGTTTCATATGCTGTTCCAAGTCTTGCTGTTCAGAAATTGTCAAGAGTCTTGAAACAACATACGAATGAAGGCCGATTGTATTAAGAAAGGGAAATGGGACAAATACTGGTACATATTGCATCGATATCGATTGCGGGCAGTTATCTCTTATTTTTTTTTTACTTCTTTCATTAAAAATAAGTGATATCTAGTTTTAAAATTATCTCCTAAAGAAGTATTTTTTTAAGGTCATGTTTGTATAGCCACCATTTTTTTCCTCTTTTTCTCATTTTTTAATACTCAGAGGAAAACCTTAGGGTGTCAAATTATCTTTTTGTTCCAGATTTGGACTATCAATTCCGTGATGTGATATGAAAGCAGTAATGATAGCTCAAAACACCGCTGTTATATTTGCACGTGTCTTAACGAGTCCCACTAATCGTCGTGTAACGGACGTAGGCGCATTCTCTTTATGTCTCGCCGTCGATGTAAAGAGATCCAAACTACTCTGCAAACCCTCCGACAGCTGCCTCGATATTTTGTCGTTTCTTCTTTCTTAGTTGCGCGGATGCTGACGACTCGATGACATGAGTCGTTTGTCAACTTCGTACCCTCCAGACGACAATTTCCTTTTGGAACTACGAACAGAAGCAAGCGACATGCTTGCAGGATGATGACCAATATATAAAATTAAATGAATAACATTTTAATTGCCCATGTTCCTCTACAGAAATTTCTTAATGTTTTTATCTTTTATTTATTTAAAAAAATGACTTAAGTATTAAGTCATTTTTTTAATAAATAAAAGTCATTGTACTTTGTTAATCTTTGTACTTTGTTCTTGAATTTATAAAACGTATGTTGATCTGTAAATTTTCATAAATACATCATAAAAACTACTGAAATCATAACTCGATATATTATATTAGATAAAACTGATTTTATTTTCCTGCGAAACAAATTAAAATACATATCATCATGGACACATCATGGGATACAGAAAAATAACGAAAATAATACACTAAATTGTTAACAAGAATGCGGCTAGTATTCTGGGTAATAACACCGATATTAACAAAATTACCTTTTGTAAACAAGCTTCTACTGAATATCATCAGTAGGCGTCGTGATCAGAATAATTAATGTAACAAACAAAATATAAAACATTTTGCAGTATTGTCCGTGCATGTAAACACGAAACATTACATTTGATGTTAACTGTTGTAAATGTTTTACTCTTCTGACAATAAGACCAAACGATGAAGTGCACTTTATCATTAAATATCGGCACTTTTCTTCACCTGAAATTCATTTCATCTGCGCATGACTACAATAATTACAAACTAATGAATTTACCATTTTGACATTCAAATTAATAATGAATCATGAAGGTATAATGCTCTGGTGTTTCTTATGGTGAATTACATTAATTTCATGTAAGTTTTCTAAAAGTGATTCGACGTTTCTGTAGAAGAAGTCTATATTTGAATACAAGACACTTATCTGCCTGTAACAACAACAACAACAACAACAAAAGGCAAATGAAAACTTGGCTTTCCGAAAAAATAGGACAAAATCTTTCAGCAAAAATTGAAGTACTGTTCAAGGTATGACTTCATTAAGCGTCACTTTAACATAACTGTGTTTCTTTTAGATTCTGATGCTATCTTTGAATTTGAATATTTTATTGCGTTAAATATTGAGAATTGCAACCTGGTGGTTTGTTTCTTGTGATTAAGCATAAATTTGATTATTTATGAACAGGTCTTTCATTCATGTTTAATGACCTCCTTTACTTCCTTGCTTAATGTAACATTCCGATGAAAACAATATTATTTTATTTACGTTTAGAATCATTTATATGCTAAAATATTCGTATATTTGTACCTGTTTCAAAAATCGTTTGTAATAAATATGCGTTTGAGATACTAGAAAATAAAATCCTAATGAAATTTACGCTTGAATTTCTTGCATTTTTTTTTTTGAATTTTTATCATCTAATGATCAATATATCTCTTTTCTTAATAATTTTTCCATGTGCAAGCTTAACCCCTCCCACACACACACACATGTTTTCTTCTTTCGCTCTCATAAGGTTATCAATATCTATTCATGCATCTTCATAAGTTCCTTGACAACTATGTGATTGCTGAAAAACTATCGGTACTTTCGAACACTGACATTTCTCGTCCACTTAGTTTTTAATCTAAAAAGTTGGGGGGGGTGGCTCTGTTATATAGAACCTTTACAGTTAATTATTTCAAATTTAATAGGTCAATTGAACACTATCAACACATTCTACCTAAACAAAGAAGTAAGTGGGAGAGGGGAAATCGCTAAAATCATACGAAACAGCTATCAGTGTTTCCTCTTACAATCCCAAGTTTAAAGTTCACTTAAATATAGCTAATGAATTTCAGCTGTCACCAAATTAAATCTGTTTTTCTGTCCAGAAAGGATGATAGTGTACCGTCGGCATAGTAGTATCTGTGTGACCCTGTCGGCGACAAGGACCAAACGAAGATGGGAACGTAGTCGTTGAAGTGGGTGGAGCACCAAAAGTATGCGGAGCATATCCCGCCACAGGTCCCATCGGTACGGACTGCATGGTAGGTTCGATTTGAGTCGGTACGGCGGTATACGGGCTGTGGAGACTCTGTGCCGTCATTCGTGCACACGGACTATAGGTGAGCTGCGCTGCAGAGCCTTGAATATGCGATAGCGGCCAACTGCTAACCGTAGTCTGTGGAGTAGGGTAGCCGGGCCCGAAAAACCCATTCGGACCAAGAGCTAACGGAGAGGAAAAAGGGTCAGAATAGAAAGCTTTGTGCAGCGTTGATGTACGGCGAAAAGGTCGCTTCATACGACGTCGCCGTCTGTAGTTGCCATTCTCGAACATGTCATCGTAATCAGGATGAAGGGTCCAATAGCAACCCTTTTTGTCGCCTTCTCTTTCTCGGGGAATCTTGCGGAAGCACTCGTTGAGACTCAGATTGTGTCGGATGCTATTCTGCCAGCCGCTCTTCTTCTCAAAGTACGGAAAGCGCGTCCGGATATAGTTGTAAATCTCTCGCAGAGTCAGTCGCTTTTCTGGGGATTCCTTAATGGCCATTGTTATAAGAGCAACGTAGGAGTACGGAGGTCGTGTGCTGTCATCCAGAGGCGTAACGTTGTCGGAGGTATGATTCTGCTGCTCCGTCACAGAGACCGAAGTTGGGGAGTAGCCTTCAGTGACTTTCGCATCGGCAGTCTTAACGAAATCTTTGCGCACCGGTGTTGGACGTAATAAGGGATGTGCTATGGAAAAGAGAGAAAAACACGATATTATAATATAATATATATATATATATATATATATATATATATATATATATATATATATATATATATATATATATATATATATATATATATATATATATACACAGGGTGTTCGGGATAAATTTGACATATTTATAATTAATTATATTTTTCCGTAAGTTACATGTATTAACACACACTTCTCTTCATTTAAAAGTGGACCCTTCTTCATTCATATACAAGATGTCAGAAAGGATGGATAGCTGGAACCCACCTGAATCATGGAAGAGAATAACTTGTATCATGATGATTCGTGCCCGCCATCAAAATAAGGATATCACGACTGCTGCCCAATGCTCCCTGAATACAGTAAAAACAATCAGGCATGAACTAGAGACTTGCAATGGTGACTACGAGGATGTAGCGAGAAGAAAGATCCCTAGCAGACGATCTGATTGCGTTCGTACAGCAGAATTCCTCGCAAATCTGCAGGAACACGTGTTGAAGAACCCTGGCATTGGAATTCGGGCTTTGTTCGTGGAGTTGCTAAATGTAGTCAAGCCCTGGATAACAAGGGTAGCCAATGGTAGGCCGTATGTATGGCAGCAGGATTCGGCCCCTTGCCACACCTCTGGGAAAAGTCAAAAATGGTTGTCTGAAAATTTCTACGACTTCACCAGTCCAAATGTTTGGCCTCCAAACTCCCCAGACCTTAACCCCATGGATTATTTTGTATGGGGCGCAGTTGAAAAAGACACCAATCGCACTTCCAGTAATACAAAAGCCCAGTTAATGGATAAAATTAAAACAGTTTTTGCGGCCCTTCCCAGGGAGACTGTAGCATCAGCTTGTTCGAGGTTCCGAAGCAGAATTGAAGCTGTGATCGATGCTAATGGTGGTTATTTTGAGTAAATCTTGTTGATAGTATTGTAATTAACTCTGCCTGTAATGTTTTTTTGTCAATTCATTAAATTTAATAGATACAAAGAAGATTTTCTTTTTCCTTACGAAACTGTCAAATTTATCCCGAACACCCTGTATATATATCCATTTTAAAAAATGGATTATATATATATATAATCCATTTTAAAAAATAGATTTAATGACTAAAAACCGAGATAACTTATAAAGATTTTAATAAGAATAATACGACTAGTTTCGGCTTATAACAGCCTTCCTCAGGTATTCTTAAAGGACAAGAATAGTAATAAACATTGAAGTATCAAAACAAATTGGAAATCACAGGTAAAAATTGCCACACATAATTGATACATAAAAAAAGTTGTATTTTTTCAAGTTGTTCTAACAGGCGTGCCATTGTTTATTGCAAATGTGCGTGCAGGCTCACGTGAACGCCAATATTGAATAACTGCAGCATGGCTATCTGGGATGTTATAACTCAAATTGTTGTTTAAATGGACAGGGTTCAACAGGATTTCCCTTGATTCTACAATTTTCCTCTCAAACTCATCATCACAGCGAAAGATATTTTCTGATCTATCCCAGCAAACGGAGTGGCTTTGTTGATCATCATTAGGATTATTTGAAAAAAGAACATGGCTGGATAATGCAGCTCCATGAGATCTTTTGTAAGAGATATCTCTCTTATGCTCTTCTATACGATACGTTGTTCAATAGATTTGTTAGTTTGTCCAAAATAAGGGATATTGCAATCGCACCATAATTTATATACACCTGGATATTTTAGGTTGTGATGAGTAAGTTTTGGATGGCTGATTAGAGAACGGATTTTAGGAAGTGTGGTGAAGAACGTCTTGATATTATATTTTTTAAGGACTTTAGCTAATTTTTTAGAGACTGTGCTAATGTATGGAATGGAGATGCTACCTTTAAAATTAATAGTTTCTGTTGTGCACTGCCTGGGAGGGTCCAGAAGAAATTTCTTAATCGTTTTTTCAGAGTATCCATTTTGTTTAAAGATAAGAGTTATTTCTTTTTGTAGTTCATCTGGTTCATTCAAGAGAGAGCGTGCTCTGTGTCCTAAGGTAGATATAGTTCCAAGTTTTTGTGGGAAAATGATGAGAAAGATTATGCAGATATCTATTAGTATGAGTAGGTTTTCTGTACGTAGAGATTTTTAATCTTTCAGAGCATCGTGTAAGCATGACATCCAGGAAAGCTAAGGAGTTATTATTTTCTAGATCAGCAGTAAATTTTATATTAGGATGTTGGATGTTTAGATCATGAAGAAAATCTGTGAGAGATGTGTGCCCGTGTTTCCAAATGATGAAAATATCATCAACATATCGTTTCCAAACTTTTGGTTTAAATGAGAAGGAAGATATGGCTTTCGTTTCAAAATCTTCAAGGAAGATGTTAGCTAGAACTGGGGACAAAGGATTGCCCATTGCCAGGCCTTGTATTTGTTGGTAAACGGAGTTTCGAATGCAATGTTTTAATAAAGTAAACATTTTATCCGTTTGCTGGGATAGATCAGAAAATATCTTTCGCTGTGATGATGAGTTTGAGAGGAAAATTGTAGAATCAAGGGAAATCCTGCTGAACCCTGTCCACTTAAACAACAATTTGAGTTATAACATCTCAGATAGCCATGCTGCAGTTATTCAATATTGGCGTTCACGTGAGCCTGCACGCACACTTGCAATAAACAATGGCACGCCTGTTAGAACAACTTGAAAAAACATTGTAGTTAACGTATTCAAAACTGTTCCTTCGTTGGCCACATTGTTAGGTGAGTGCGTGCGTGTAGCATCTCGTGAGCGCCAGTATTTGATCACAGCAGAATAACAGTCTGGGAGGTTGTTTCTAGAGAAATCATCCTCAACCCTGTACATTTAAATAATAATTTAAGCTACAACCTCCCAGACTGTTATTCTGCTGTGATCACATATTGGCGCTCACGAGATGCTATACTCACGCACTCACCTAACAATGTGGCCAACGAAGGAACAGTTTTGAATACGTTAACTACAATGTTTTCAAGTTAAATACGAACAGTGACTTCCTGTGCTGTTCACAGTTTTTATCTTCAATGTTTAATGTTTTTTTTTATTTTATAAAAACACCTGAAGAAGGCTGTAAAAAGCCGAAACTAGTCGTGTGATACTATTAAACATTTTTCCTTTTCTCTCGGTTTATGTCATTCAATTCTTTTAATATATATATATAGAAAGTTTTTTACCTTGAGTGTATTATACGTTAAAGATACCAAGAAATTTTATATAATTGGTTTTAATCCTTTTCCCAAGTAAGCAAAACAAAGTTTTATGCGTGAAAGATATTCACTGAAGAAACCTCAATAAAGGTCGAAACCGGTCTAAGCAGTGGCCCATCGCATTATACATTGAATGCATTGCATTGCATTATACACGTCTGAAAGGAGCTGTGCTTTGCATTATGGGATACATACTTAGGCAAGTGATATGAAGTCATTAGCCTTTACATACAAGTAGCTCAGACGTGAATATATTTCACTCACAAAACTTTGTTTTGCTTACTTGGGAAAAGGATTAAAACCAATTATATAAAATTTCTTGGTATCTTTAACATATATAATCGTGATATTCAAAAACTCTTACTAAAATCCCAGTGTATACGGGCAACATAATGAGTTCAATTTTTACCGGTACAGGTAGTATTAAGAACACTAGGCGGTAGCATTTATCTAATATCCTCTCATCATTTCTAAGTCTACAAATCATCAGATGCAAATACCCATGATAAACATAGATCCAGATATAGACCCAATGCCTACTGATGTTCAAAGGAGTTAAATGCAGAAGAAAACCAATCCAACGGCATCATTCAGATCTATTAACTCGTTACTTATGGGAAGAAAATTTGTATTTGTAATCTGCATTGGTTCTAACTTTCTTATTAATTGCTTTTTTATTATATCCTGTAATGTATATATATATATATATATATATATAATGCTAAGATACTATAATTGTACGTAATCATTTTTACGACTAACTTCCTATCGATAGTTTTCCTCCAATCCGATGATAATATTGGAATCCCGAGTAATAATTAATCTGTTATCACTCAGGACTCAATATTATCAGATTTTATATTTCGGTCTTCTATACTCCTAACTACATCAATCCATCTGTATATATTGGTCTGTTTTCTGGGTATTTTTCCTGTTATCTTGGAATCAAACCCGTGCTTTTTAACATTTCCTCTTCCATTCTGTTTAAGTGATCACCGCAGATTAATTATGCTCACATATTCCTGCATATCCTCATTATTAATATTAATATCATTCTGCTCCTGATGCCGCCTATTCACTCCCAGATTTTTTTTTCTCTCTCGGAATTCTCATATCTGTGGTCTCCAGTCTTTGATCAACTGTTTTACTTCTGACCCTGCTTTCAGATCCGTGAGTTTAAACTGACTTGGATACTGTCTTGTACAGCTAATTTAGTGTTTTGACCAATTTCTCTCTTATAAGCCTTGTAAGAAGTAGCATTTGTAAGAAGTAGCATTTTCTCTTATTTTGTTCACATATACTATATACCCACGGTGGCCAAACTGCGGCTCGCGAGCCGCATGTGGCTCTTAAGTTTTATTGCGGCTCAACTAACAAATAAAAAATATTTATAATTTTTCTTAATTTTCTAGCAGACATGGAGCAATCACCTAATAAAGTTATTGAATGATGATAATAATTAGAAAAAAAAAAAAAAAAACTCGAGGCAAAGCCAAAAAAAAAAAAAAAGAAACAAAGCGATGTTTTTCTCTAAATAATCATCGATGTTTGTTTGCCATCCCTAATAAGCTGTATTTTGTTGCTCGATTGGTAAATGTTTTTGAGCGGCTTGATGAAATTTGCTGTTTATATGCTGTTCGGCAATGTAATTATATTTATATTACCTTGTCAGAAAATTTAGAAGATACATTACTGAATTTCGTACTTCTTATATTAATAAAAAGGTAATAATTTAAATTCCAAATGATTTAAATATTAATATTTTATTTTTAAAATTTTATTATAGAATATTTTGCATTATGACTCTTGAAAATAAACAGAAGCGGAAGTATATTGACGAACATAGAAATTTTAAGGAAAAATGGGAAGAAGACTATGCTTTTATTGAGAAAAATGGTAAAACTTTTGCCTCATCTGTAGTTCAACAGTGAGCAATTTCAAAGCAGGAAATTTAAACCGTCATTATGAAAAATTGCATCGCGAGTTTTCGTCTCAATATCCAGAAACTGCACTGAGGATTTCAACGATTTAATTTGAAATACGAATTATAAAGCTTATATCGTTGAAATCCTCAGTTAATATCCAAATTAACTTCATGACAAAATTTACTGAAGAATCTAAAACTGTAATAGAGGCTAGTTTTAAAATATCATGGAACATCGCGCGTGCAAAACGGCCTTATACCGAAGCGAAACATTCTCGATACAATTGAGTCACCGGACCCTAATAATTCAAAACTTTTAAAGTTAATTACCGACATTCCTACCTCACGACATACAATTGAACGTCGAATTTCAGAAATAAACGTGGATTTATTATCAAAATTAGAAAACGATATAAAAGATTGTATAGCATTTAGTTTGGCGCTTGACGAATCAACTGCTATTACAGACTAACCACAATTAGCAATTTTTATTCGTTTCGTTCTTGAGGACGGAGTGACGCGAGAAGAATTATTAGATTTAATGGCATTAAAAGATAGTACTCGTGGCGTTGATATTCAGGAAGCTTTTGATGTTGCCCTTAAAAATGTTCCAAAAAGTAAATTAGCAAGTGTGGCTACTGATCGAGCAGCAGCAATGGTGGGTAAGAATGTAGGATTAAGTGTACTTTTAAAAAAAGATGAAAGCATTCCCGATTTCATTCCAATTTATTGTATTTTGCATCGAGAACATCTTGTTGCAAAACACTTTAATTTTGAACATGTGTTTACACCACTCATAAAAATCGTAAATTTCATTCGGACCAATGCAAAAAACACCGTCAGTTTCGAAATTTGATTGATGAACTTGATTTGAATGAACAAATAAATGATTTATCGTTGTACTGCAAAGTGAGATGGTTATCTACGTACGATGTATTGAACAAATTTGTAGCTTTGTTGGAACCTATTATCGGATTCCTAGATATAAAAAAAAAAGCAATCATATCCACAATTAAAAAACAATGACTGGATCCAGGACTTTTTTACCGATATAATGGAACATTTACAAAATTTCAATGTGTCGCTGCAAGGCAAGGACAAGAATATTTCAAAATTGAGTCAGAGCATTTTTAGTTAAAAAAAAAAGTACAACTTTTTCAAAAAAAATATTTTTCAATCACTTTCCACGTTTGAAAAAAACGACTTCGGGATGTGATATTCTTCCTACAGCCATCAGTAACAATCGAGCAAAATTAAACAACCTGTTGACGATTTTGAAGAACGATTTGTAGACTTACAAGAATTAAAACCATCTATCGCATTTCTATTATAAATCCATTTGAAATTGATGTAATTAACAACGGTTTCCCGCTTTTAAAAATCTTACTTCCTGGAACGGCACCAGGATAAATGGAGTTAATAGAAATGCAAGAAGACGAAGGGCTTAAAATGTTACATAAATCAGTAAATTCAATCAATGAATTTTGGAAATGTGTACCTACCATAAAGTACAGCCATTTAAAAATGCAGCGTATCGTTTATTAGCAATTTTTTGATTGACGTTTGATGTTGAATCACTGTACTCAACGATGAAATTTGTAAAATCCAAGTATCGTTTTCAATTAGCAAAGCAACATTTGAAAGAATTAATAAGAAGTTCAATTACTAATTACAAACCAAATGATCAAAAATTAGTTGCAACTTAGAAATCCATAAACCTTCTACTAGTAAAGAGTAAATAAAAAATGTAAATACATGTAAAAAAAATATGTAATAATAAATATAATGTTTCAAAAACTTTTTTTCCATTATTCCTTCTAAATGATATTGTATTTATGTGTACGTATATGACTGACATAGACCTTTGGGATGTGGCTCTTAACAATTTCTGGTAGGCAACTAGGGCTCTTGCTGTTAAAACTCTGGCCACCCCTGTTATATACTATACATTAGCAAAACGCATTAATTTCTGCATCAACTCTAGTTGGATAATTTAAAATAATCTCCAAGGAGTTGATTACATTTAATCCTTTTTTTTTTTTTTACATATCTGTAAAAGCATTTCAGATTAATCATAGTATTTCTTGCTGACTTTATAGCTCTCAATTAACATTTTATTTAACGCTAAGTTGTTGCTTATATCTATCACATATATTTAATAGCTGATTTATCAGATCGATATTCTTTCCATAGCTTACCACAGAAGATATTTCTCCGAGAACTTGATTATTTCTCCAGCCGAACTCAAGATTTATTATGAAATTTACTTCTAAGGACAAACTTAGACATTAAATTATGGAACATGTACCACTATTTTTACCTATTTGACATTAGTGCCGCTTCCATCAAATGACTTTTTAATACTTGTTATCATCTCTGCCCTTATTAATTTCCTTCATAATGTCCATAGGTAATTCCTCTGACGTTATTATAAAATCCAAGTATCATGCATGTTGCTTCATGGAGGTAGCACAAAATTGCTCAAAAAAATTTTTACTACTCATTGAAATAGTGTGCTTTTCTTTATCTCTGTTAAATTATAGACACGCATTACGTGCTATCACATAATATCACGTATTATCACTGCATCCTCCGCTGCAGTATCATACGTTCAACTGTATCAACCCCATTCTTATCCTGCAACCCACTTTTAGACCAACTTGCCCAGAATACGAATTCAATGTATCCATTGAATTGCCTGCCAAGTAACTTAGGTTCATATAAACTTAATTAATGCTATAATATGGCGGTTAAACTTATCTGCTATGTCTCTCAGTTTTGTATATATATTCGTAGATATGACAGACTAACTTAAATCAAAAAGTCCTTGTAAAAGTTATTCGCGATTATGCATTGGATTTGAACCTAGGTCTATCCAACCAAAGGACATCGTCATTACAAACTAATATCCGAGGTTTTTTCTTTTATATGCACTGTATATACAACTTACAAAGAATGTATGATAATATTATCAGTTTATTCTGATAATAACATTTTTTATATAGTGAGTATTTTGTTAGATAAATCGCGGCATTGTTCCATTCTTAACTCAAGATTAGTGATATCGAAGAGTTGGAAATCATTCATTTAGTTCATTTCTGGATGTAATATCTTTTATATTTCATGTTGTCATATTTGTTACGCGTTTCTCATTCTATCACTGACTTTTGTCAAAATCATTATTTCCTTGATAATAATCCGGTTTCCTTTAACACGAGTCAAACGTAACAGCAAATATTACTCGGAACAGGTTAATATTCTATCCTAAGTAAAATCCCATAGTAGTATTGCTATTTATAGACAGTTGAATTGATACATCAAAATTAGATGTATCAATTCAACTTTTTCCCCTTTTTTTTTTAGGCGAACGTTAATTGAAGAATGTTAATCATTTAAATTCTTGTTTCTTTCACAAAACTCTCACTGGAATCGAAAGTGTCACTGACAGATTGAAGAATGCAAATACACAATGTTGGAAGATGTTATTGATGTTAGAAATGCCGGTTCAGATTGAATAGTTTAAAATCAACGTTCCTTCATCCGCGAGGCAGGAATCTTAGGCTAACCTGTTACTATATTTGGGTAAACTTAACTTCAGTGGAAGGTGAAAAGAACCCAGAAGAAGTAATTAAAAATATGATTTTTTAAAACACAGTAGAGTAAGCCATACAGAACTGAAAATGGAATTCTTTCATTTCTTCTCAGGAACTTCTTCGACAGGTACAGTATTACAGTACAGATATAGTATTCTCTGTGTTAAAAAGCTTAGATCTTATTTAGGGTATTATATACAAGTATACATTATCCTAAATCTGCTGAAGAAAATTTATATATAAGGAAGCACTTCGATTATATAGTTATAAACCTTGTACGGCTTGAAGTTTAGAAAGATTACAAGAGATTGAGCAAATTGAAGTATAAGAGTATTTTTTTTTATTTTCCTAAGAATTTTTTTTTTTTTTTAGTATGGAACATAACTATAAACTAATGAAAGGGTCGATGCAGGTTATACTTGGAATTATTTTTGTAAGGTAAGTGTAGTCTTAAGTATATCGTACAGTCAGATACCTTAAAAACTAATGAAATCTCTGGGCAATATTTATTCATTAATTTCACATAACTGGTATTTCTTGTGATGGGTACTTTTATTGAGAATGGTTCATGTGATACACATCAAAAATATTTTGCTCTTGAGAGTCCTAATCTATGTTTGATGTCAAACTTTCCTTTCTTGCATCAACTTAATACTAATACTGAAAACGAGACAAGAAGCAGCAGCAAACTAACAACCAATATTTATCCTCAGCAGTGAGAAAATAATAGAGATCAAAAAGCATTATAGAAACAGTATTCTAAAGCATGCTTTCCACACTTCTTATTTGTCTTAGGATAATTCAGTTTTGTGCGGTATTGTTCAAGGATCAGGTCAGTATTTATACTTGGGCACTGGATATTGAATGAATACAATAACGTTTCAATTGTGAATAGTTGCGGTGATTGCAAAAGCAATAACCACCACTGTACATTTCCCAGAACACCACGTTTTGTAAGCTTTCAAAGGAGAAAGGATAGTCTTTACAGTAGAATCAGTGTTATTCTTGATGTTAGGCAGCCACAAGAACATACTGGATTGCCTTAAACATGATGCAATTTTTATAGAATTTCATTAAACAAAGTTCGTATATTTCGTTCATATTCTCATTCACCACCGGACTGGTTCTTCTCCACTGTGTCTATAGTAAAATTCATAGGAATGCTAAATTTCTGGGGGGGGGGGGGGAAGGTCCTAACCCACTTATAATACAGATATTGCGGGTGAGGTTAGTTTTTTTTTTAATATTACTTTTTTATTTTTATATGATCATCCAGAGACCCCTGTTTGAGAGATCAGACATGTGACTTTTTTTTTTTAAAGTTGTTTCAGTGCAACAAGCTGAACGGTGGTCTCTCACACCGGATAATGAAAAACTCATCTTCCGCCCAAAGACACTCAAAAACATCCGCACCACATGGTAGGATTCGAACCTGCAGCTTGTTGGTTGGAGAGCGAGTATTAAACCTTAAGGTGGGTCAACTTATTTGGAGAGAGGGACTGCTCTAAAATATTTTCGGACATTGAAATTAATAGTATCAGAACTACTTTTAGGACTCTACATTTTAAATGTTAGTATCAAAGAGTAGAATGAATAGTGGCATGTTTTTGTAAATGAGTTTCTTGGATGAAGTAATAAGTTGTTTGAGGGTATTTTGGGAAGAGAATGAAAAGAGTTTTTAGGTTCTTCTTATGGAAGAAAAGAATTTAGCAGTAAGTAAAAAGATATAGGAAGAAAGGATAGACACAGAAAACAGTAGTGCAAAGAAGTTACAGCTAAAAAAAAAACTGGGAAAATGGGATTCTTTTTTTTTTATTTTCAGTAAAACCAGACTGGGCTTTTATCGTATATTCGTTTTTTTTTTCTTATAAGAAGAAAAATGTATTTAAAATGCTTGAAAACAATCTCTCTCTTCCCTTGACTTTTTCAATCGCAGTATTTTGCTTTGTTTTAGAAATTTTATCCGTTTCCCCCCCCCCTCCCTCCACCGCCATCAGAACGTAATACAAATAGATCTAAGTGTATAAACGTTGGCCATCGCTATTTTAAACAAATAAAGAGAATAAAAATTAAAATCAAGAAAGTAAAGAGAGAATAAAAAAAGAAAAAAAAGAAATACAGAATAAAAATCCATCATCATCTGTCGTAATCCTGACTCACCAGAGTTTAATGAGTCCCAAAAACATGCTTCCACCACAATTGCGTTTAAAGTAATCCAGACTATTCTTTCGTTACGCTATGATGTGTTATAGCGACATTACTACACAAAAGAACACACAGCAACACGAGAATCAACTTACTATGTTAAATGCACTTCTAGTGAAGCGAACGATCTCCACTTACAGAGACCTCAAGAATATTCTGTGGACTCTTTATTCAGAAATTACAAATTGATGAGGCATCCCGGAAGCTTCATAATGAGATATACGATTATGTGATAATAAATCGTCATTTAATTACCATTATCATGAATCATCAACGACCCTACCCAAGTATTGTCGAAGATACCATTTCATAACAATAATAAATCTCATAAATTCCACACACAAATTTATTATGTAACGATAACTTTCGTGATAAATCTAACACAAACTCTCTCTCTAATCACGTAGGCATGATTTTTTAAAAAAATTATTATTATTTAGCTTGCAACTCTTATTTTGATGCAGATATGAATTGGAGTAGCAAATTTCAGATAATGTCTGTTTATTTGTTTGTTTGGTATTTCAGCCAAAGCCGCTAAGTCTTATGAGGGCAGCAGTGGCTCACCTAGGCGGAGAGGAGCCACATACGGTGGGAATACCCTATAGCACGGGAATCACGGCCGCAGTGAACGCAAGGCGAACGAAGTAGTGCTCGGGCGAACCGAACGCTACTTCGTTTGTCCGAGCCGAGTCAAAGGAGATCACGGGTATTATGTATTTCCGATCACTGCAGATGCTCAGCCATAGGTCGTATGCAATATACATAGTGTTTATTCTCAAATCGTCTACTCAACTCCCCCCCCCCCCAAATTAAATCTTGAGTGCTGATATTCTATATCAGAGTATGCATGTTGATTTAACTTACTCTACACAGAAATACTGTATTCTACGTATACTTAAAGATCTAATGTTATGCGCTATGTAAGCTCAAGCTTTCCATTTCAGTGAGTTATCATCCTTCATATTCCTAAATATTTGTGTGTGTGTGTGTGTGTGTGTGTCATTCTGAGATATGTTTCATGCTACTTTTGAGGATTATACCTTATCCGGAACGAACATAAAAAAAAAAATGAAAAAGATTTCATTTCGTGTAAATACATTGTAAATATATTTACAATGCAATATACAAAACATTGTAAATATAGCATACATAATAATAATTAATTATACATATAGTATATGCATGTCCGCGCGGTTAGCCGAGTGAGTGGCTATGCGCTTCGCAACCATATGCCTGGGAAAGGAGTGTCCTGGGTTCGATTCTCGTCGATGACGTGAGGAGCTTAAGGATCTTTCTCAGACATAGCCAAGTTAGCCGGTCTTGGGCGTGAACTGCAGAGTTTTTTCTCCCCAGTTTATCTGGGATTTTTCCTTCCACAAGCAGGCAAACCGGCCTCGTGAACACACGCATCTACAGACATAGGACACACCCGGAGGCATAGGGCTAGCCACCTTATCCTCGAGACGGGTACGGCTTAGAAGGGCCTAAGGATAGCTCCGTAACAGGCCACTAGGCATAATACGTGAAGGGAAGAAGAAGTTGTAAAAAGTAACATTAGTTTTATCTCAATTTTCATTGTGTGTGTGTGTGTGTGTGTGTGTGTGTGTGTGTGTGTGTGTGTGTGTGTGTGTGTGTGTGTGTGTGTGTGGTCATCAGCCTAAACATCGGAACCACGTACCTAGTAGCATGTTGGACCCCTTTTGGCCGAAATAACCGCTTGCAACTCCCTTTACATTGACTGCGCCAGACCAGGAACGCAATGGATTTACCTATAGACTGATTAGGCTGCAGCCTTGGGTTTCCGGATTTTAGGGGCCTCATACCTTGATGATTTTTTAGTTTCATTATTTTTTTCTTCATAATTTTCGGACTTCATAAATTTTGAGCATCAGGTATAACGGTAGGCCCAAAATTTAATTTCACACACGATGCTTGGGCGTGTTCTTCCTTTTTTAATTTACGTTTATTTCATATTTGCATACTTTTTTTTTTGATGTCATATCAAAACAAAACTTGGCATTAGTATCAAGAACTAGCTACTTCACGATTTCTTATGCCTAGCCTGTTAGGTGCCTATAATTTATAAGCGAAGATTTACGTATGTCCTTTATTTTGTATTAATTTGTTTTTGTTTAAACCTGGCAAACTGCTCAGAAGAGAGCAGTTTGTCACGTTTAAAGAGAGAGAGAGAGAGAGAGAGAGAGAGAGAGAGAGAGAGAGAGATGGTTTACCATTTAAATTTATAAAAAAAAAACTATCGCAGAAGTTTCATGTCTTAACAGATGAAAACTTCCCTTTTTTGTGCCAGAGTGACTTATTAGTAAAATTACCATTTGAAGATATCATTCAAGAATTTGCCAGTGTCATATCTAGAAGAAAAATGTTTTAATGCATACCCCTGCAAATTTCTTCATTGCAAGCCGCTTTAATAGTGCAAATAGTAGATGAGTTTCTTTTTGAAAAGTATGGCTTCATGCTTATTTCTAGTCCAGGGATACATAAAATGATAAAATGTAAATTCAGCACTGCACGACGGAGTCCTGAGGTATTCTGGACCAACTATGGTCCTATGTAATAATAATAATAATAATAATAATAATAATAATAATAATAATAATAATAATAACTAGACAGAATGACGTTTCCGAAGTTAGAGAGACTGAGCGATGCGCTGGAGTCAACCAATAGGATGCTGCATTCCACACGATTTCACAAATGTTCAATAGAATTCAAATCAGGAGAATTAGGCGGACAGCTTGGATATACTTTACGAACCATGCTTGCAGAGTGCGAGCCTTCTAATAAGACAACGCCCCGTGGGAGTCCAGGTTTATCAGACTATACTGTCAACCTGTAGACCAATACCTGGTCCAAACAATCCCTAGGTAAGAATTAGCGGCCAGGGTGTGTTCACTGGGGGATAGAGAGGATCCAGTGATGCCCATGAGAACCATTCCAATAACAGTATACCGCCATCACCATCACTGCCCTGTTTCCGACCAACAGGGCAATTTGGGTGGCCGGAAACAGGCTGGTTGGTCATAATGTTTTGGCTAGTGTGTGTGTGTGTGTGTGTGTGTGTGTGTGTGTGTGTGTGTGTGTGTGTGTGTGTGTGTGTGTGTGTGTGTGTGTGTACAATATATATAAGCGCGTACACGCAAGATATTTCAATGAAAATGTATTTGTATACAAATTTGTACAGATGCATATAATGTAAATATCATTATGAATAATTAAGTACATAAAGTAATAATAATAAATTTTTATTATTATACAGATCAAGTTGAGAAATATGTACTTTGTCAGCACACGTTCTTTAAAAGTGGAATAGCAGCTGCAGTCAGGCATCAAGAAACCACTAAACACCTTCTATGTTAAATGAGCGTCGAGTAAAGTTATAAATCATTCCAGTTTCTGAGTAATTATTCCTCAGAATTCTCTGAGGAATAATTACTCACATTATAAAGTAAATGAATTATGATGAAAAGTGTACCATAATAATGATACGATTTGAACTACGATTATTAATTATTCCATAATTTTATTATTATTATTATTATTATTATTATTATTATTATTATATGCCTGTCTGGTTAGCCGTGTAGATAGCGCTCAATGAATCTTGCTGTGAGCAAGGATGTTTGTGTAATGGATGTTTGCCTTCAGGCGGTAGATGAATTTCGTAGTCCTGTGTGAAACCACACAACAGGGTTTCCGGGTTACATGGAACATGCAAATGAAGAGTGCCTTAGCTTACCAGTAAATAGTACTAATGCACTTTAGGTCCAACTTCTCGTAAGTGGGTCCCATAAAAAAATTTCTAATATTTATACTTCTAATTCTATGGGAATTAAGACTTCTGCTAAATTGACTGACAGAGGATCGGCTCTATTAATCATTAGTATAGGAGAAGAAAAAACGTTCTATCAAAATATAGCTGAAAATATTCTTTCTCTCTTTAAAACTACAACGATTATGGCTAACGCAGAGACTGTTCATATATCCTAACCTGTTCTGACTGATTCTTTACATTGCAGTAGACTAACTGGGGGATCTCTAGTTACAAAAATGAGCCTGTCTGCAATATTTTAAAGGTTAAATTCATATAAATAATATGAATTTAATCATTTCTTTGACATCCTTCAATTTTGCAACTTCTTCTGTAATGAATGTGAAAATATGGATTTTTGTTAATTTCCCTTTGTCCATCTGTTGGCATAACTACTATGCAGGATAGCACGATAACTTTTCAGTATAAAAAACCACACACACATACGAGACCCTCTATAGCTTTCAAGGGGGATCATAGTTGTTGCGGGGAGGGTGCTGGAAAATCGTGATTACACTAAGCATTTTCCGGTCCATTTTATAAATAACCTGAACATGTATTAGGATATCAAAAAGCATGAAAGAGCAACCGAATTTTTAATAGTTAATCGCCAATAGTAAGAATTCTGCATGTCGTAGCCAACATTTGATTGGCTATGATACAGTACTTGTATCATACGAAATGACATGACTGGAAAAACATGCGCCAGTCTTTACCCTACCTTCAGCGGCCTGAAATTTTCCCATCTAACACGACAGGGTTATGTAAGAGTTAGGACAGTTGAGATACAGTATATCATGAACGTTTGTTCTTATTGTCAAATATGAAGAAAATTCAGAACAATATTTGTTTGCCGTTTCGTTCATTGGGTTGTGATGTGTAAGAACCTTCCAGGAATCTTTAACTGGAAGTTATCTTTACAAAAATATGCTTAGCTGAGAAATGTTTAAAGCTGTGAATCATGTTCATCTGATTGCCATTGTTCTCATTCAAAATATTACAAATTAAAGCTGTAAAAGATTATTTGGATCATGCATCTTAATAACACAGCCAGCCAAGATTTATGTTTACCGTGATATTGGTATCACGGAAGAAAGTGTTTCAGGATTTCAAAAACTGAAAAATTTTAATTATTTTAATTTTTAATCGAAAAATTTTATTCTCTAACTTTTTTTATTATGTATTTTAGGATAATAATTCTGAGTGAACATCCTAAGTGCGTGCATTTCAATTAGAAGTGTTCACAACTGTATATGTGCATTTACTAAAATCAATTACTTTTCATTTTTCGATATTCTTTTTGCTGTTTTGAATCCAAAATTCTTACTTATTGAACACGCCTGTGGAAATAGTGGAATGATGATTATAAATCAAATTCATTTATAATAAATAAATAAACATGAAAGATATAAGAGTGATAGTGATTGACTCCACTGATTCTGACTCATGCACGAAAAGAATCAACTGAAAGTATAAAACTAGCAAATAAAATAAATCTAGCAACCAATAATTGTCATTTGGATTCACACCCAAAACTCTTCAAGATAACAGTAGCCGTGATGCTTGTTTGTATTGTTAATGAGCCGATGTCAAATGAATCTATGAAACTAGACATTGATAATTTCTTATACAACATATTGCAAGACGAATTCGAATTCAAGTTTTTCGAATCTAAAGTGTAAACACAGTGTGTAAACAAACCTCCTTAAGCAAACCGCTCAGGTACGAGCTGCAAAAAGAATGGTAAATACCATACTGGAACGATAAAAAGTAACAAAAGATGTGACTTTGAGTTCATTGTCAAATGCCAAGAATAGAATTGTAGAAATATCGATAAATGTAAAAGATCGATCAACTTTAAAAGTGCGCAAAATCCAATACTCAGTGATTGGTCGAAAGTTCATCATCATCATCATCATCATACGTATCAAGGGATTTAGGCCTAGTATGGCCTGTTCCGGCCTTAGAAGTCATCGTTGAATCGTTTAAGAGGACGTCCTGGTTTTCTTTTTCCTAATGGCTTGTACTTTAAGGCTTGTTTTGGTAATCTTTCTGTTTTCATTCTCTGAACGTGTTCCATCCATTTATGTTTATATTTTTTAATTTTTTCAATTACTGGTTCTTGGTTTAATTCTTTCATAATATCTTCGTTTCTTTTGTGATCAAATAGGGTTGCAGTTTTTCTCATAAACTTCATTTCTGCTGTTGTTAATCTTTGTTTGTCTTTTTGTTTTATTGTCCAGATTTCGCTTCCATACATTAAGACTGGTAGGGCTAATGTATCGTATACTTTTAGCCTGGTTTGTTTTTGAACTAGGTTTGGTTTAAATATAGAGTTAATTACTCCTGTTATTTTTTAAATATTTTGCAATTTTTATGTTTATATTTTTTTCATTTTCATAAGTGATCATACATCCTAGGTAGTTAAATGAATCGAAAGTTCATGATACTTCGATTTACAGTACTCGCAGTCGGTATGAAGCAGTCATTCGGTAATAAATCGAAAAATATAAAATTTCACAGCTTACTATTCTGCCATTGATTATCAACATTCCTGATGTTATATTTAACCTGTGAATAAGTTTATTATGGCAGATAACAGTGAATTGTCAAAATGGGTAGGAACCTCGAGTTGGTGAATAGAAAAACAGAGCCGGCTTGTTGCACGTATAACAATCTTCGTTTACCGATAATCAAATGGTATGGTATGACTGCTAACGACACAGAGGGTGTCGTTAGGCAGTCAAAAAAGCTTATCCGCTTCATTCCCGTACGTATATTTGTGCGTCGATCACATATGATCCTATGCAGCTTTTATTACATTTCGAAATCCACGAAATGGAGGGAAAAAGTAATTTTACTTTTTTCTTTTAATTTTTATTTAAGTGACGCAATATGTTCATGGGATAATACATTTCATTTATTGGGAGTTTGAAAACGATTTTACCTGGTTAGTTATGGTAGTTAGGTTGCGTATTTAGTTGATACTGTTGTTTATTTAAATAGATCAAATCAAACTATATAAGAAATAGATATCAATATATTCAAAGTTGAAGACAAAATAGAACAATGATAAACCCATCCTTCCTAAGATCACAAGAAAACAGAACATCTTGAACACTTAATTACCATCACATTTACATTAAAAATGTACCAGATATTATCATATTAAATCACCACTCCCCTTGTTCTCCCTTTTCTGTGCCCATTTATACTTCTTTTAGACTGCATCCCTTTCGTAATGATTTTTGCTCTTCAAAAGTGCATGGAAGTTTTTACAAGATGTTCCTTGGAAACTGTATTGAACCAATAGAATCCTTGCGACCGAATCAACATTGTCTATTTTCCTGAGGGGAAATAGACAATAAGAATTGAACAATCTTTAATAATTCTAAATAGTACTGAATATCTATTAAATTTCTGGTCTGCTTCTGGTGTGAGAGTAAATAATTGAATTTAATGAAAATTGCAGCACTGTCATTGATACAGTTTCCAGTGAATTTCTTGAGATAATATTAAAAACACTTAACTTCCCCAATTAATACTCCCGTATTTAATATCGAACAGTGAATTCCGCAATAATTCCAAGAGAAACAAGACAAATCTTCCATTGGTTTCATCCACTTCTCCAAATATTCTACACAGCAACTAAATAAGTCATTTTATTTCAACACAGAATTTGCCACAGTTTCGAGCAAATCCGTTCACTTTTCGGTCAGCAGTTATACGTCTCTCCCTGGAAATAATAACAACCATTTTGTTTTGCTGAGAGAAAGCAACTGCCTGTACTCGATCTCAACAAAATCGCACTCTTTGAGTTCTTCTGTGCACAGTATAAATATGAAAATAAAGATATATTTTAAAAATATGTTCTCAACGTCAGTTTCCCATATTTTTGCCGCATTATTGTGAATATGTGCTAGGCAGCCCATACTGATAAAGATTTTTAATTTGGCAAGAACATTTCTTTCTTTTTTTTTTTTTTTGCATTAAGCCGTAGTCCTCCAAACGCTGTACTCCATTGCCCTCGTAAACGCAATGAAATTCTTATACATTTCCCCCACCCCCTCCCCATTTTTTTTCTTTTTTTTTTTCTTCTGAGAATTTCCTTTATTACATAAAGAAATAGTTCGGTCGACTAGTCAGACTTGTTTCGCACTTCAATTACTTTTGATGCGAACCGTAATCCAGTCAGAATACTAGAGTATCAGGTGAAATATTCTTATTGACTGTGACTGCTTCCGTCTGTAGCAACTGCACAAGTAACCAGTATCATTTTCTTCAAATGCTTTTAAAGCAACTTTAACAGAATGTGGTAAAGAAGCAGAATTGACAATAGTTTCTATTTTGGTCCTAGCAGTATCTTCCTAAAATCTTCGGGCCAGTCAAGAGTCAGGAAATGCATTTTTCAACAAGACAAATGTGCAATCCACTGATTTATAGCTGTTTGTGATGCTTAACAGTGCGAAAAGCAAACACACCTTCAGCAATAGAAACGTCATCTTTGCTGCCTACTTTTACCAAGTGGTTTATCATTTTTTTAAAGAGTTCTCCCCTTCGAACAGCTTTTTTGTTTTAAATCAGAAACGTCCCTAATTTCCAAAGAAATGAACTTTCCAGGTTTAGACATTAAACAGTCGGCTTTCGAGTCATCTCGGCCACTTTTACACTTCAAAGAATTTGCGTTTTCGTTTTGGCATCGCTTATTTATGAAGATAGTAATTTAGTAATGACATTAATTAAATTAAAATGTCATCACATTTTAATGTATTTAATTTTTTAATTTAATCTAATTAAAAGTTCATTATATTTTAATAACACGTATGACCACGAAAGACTACTGTGTACGGCTGAATAAGACTCAATACTGACTCAGCAAATCATCCATACACATCTGTTTCTCTCACCTGATAGCATAAGTTTATAAAGCTGATAAAAAGAAAGTGTATGTCAAAAACCCTAACATTTTTACATAAAAAAAGAAAACACTTGGCAGAACTTTAAGATTGTAAAAGAGCCTCTCTACCTTAGGTCGATTATTTTGTATTAGTGAACAACATTTTGAAGTACTGTATTAAATTTTGTTTCGTAATACATATATAGCTAGAAAGACATTCTAGTATTCTACTATTCTCCATTTGAGATTCATGAAATCAAATATAGAACTAGACTTCTTTATATATATATATAAAAGCACTCTTTATGTGTTTTTTATTTATTTTTTAATTCAGTTTTATGTTTTAATAATATTAACAAATTTAAAACAAATATACAAAAGTGTACTTAATATTTCATATAAACGATACATATAACAGGCAAAACTATTGAAGGTTTTTTTGGGAGGGGGGAGAGTCCTTGTAATTTCCTTAAAAAAGGGGAGATCTTGATTCAGAACTGAAGTTCGAGAAACACTCTTGTCTCTTGAATGATACTTCCATTTTATCTCATTTTGATGTTCAAGTGGGCTGACTGACACTAAAACTGATATTCCTCGAATAAAAGTTGCCAAAGATCTCCATGAAAGACAAACGAAAGGAATTAAGGGATGTTATTCGTTTTTACAAAATGCACCTGAAACATTTTTATACTGCAGTTCATGACGATCAATATTAATTTAGTAGCGATTGCAATAGGCTTTGCTATAGTTTTACAGTTAAAATGGATTAGTTTTTCCATATCTATTCTTATAGCGATCCTTCCGATACGGGTGCAGGGAGCAATGGATTCGATTGATTGTTTCTAGAGATAAACAGAGAAAAGAAGAACAGAAGAGGGAGGTGAATCAATTGTGGAGTGGCATAAAATTCCGTACAGATTCGTATCTATTCTTCATAATTATGCAATCTCTACTTTTGCTGGAAACGTTATTTCGGTTATTAGTCAACTTTGCTATTTAATTTCATAACGAGTGGCCTTGTTAAGCAACAAATGCCTTTCCCCCCCCTTCATTTATTATTATTATTATTATTATTAAGAGAGAACCCCCCCCAGGGAGTCAGGGAATCATTGAGGGAGGCCACATACTACACGCACCAGCTATCATACTTATTCTTGAATTTCTTCAGACTGCTTGCACTCACATCCAATGCCAATCCATTCGAATCACGCACAACTCTGAGAGAAAAACCATCACTCCCTTCTTAGCGGCATTCATTCTCAGCTTCCAAGGATGCCTTCTTGTCCTTTTTTGATCTACATTTCTAAATTAAGGGCCAGAACCAGAATCTTCATGCCAACAATTCTGATTAATTCGCGTTGCATTTGTCAGTTAATGAAACGACCCCGTCATATAATGGATTAATGAGACATGAATAAATCGAACAGCCATTTATTATTGTAAAATATGTGTATATGAGTGGTGTGCATAAAATAAAACATGCATGAAATTTACGACAATTCCACTCCTTTAACTCTAGCGGTCGAAAACATTAGAAACGAATAGGCCAAGAGTAGGATTAGCTTGTTCTGGAGATCAACCATGGTTTTATACCATTTCAAGCCTCCAATGAGCATAACACTGATAGTATGGTAGGCAATATAAATATAAATAATCTCCTCCAATTATTCTTTTACCTATTGAGCTTAGTGGATAAGTGCATTAATTACATTCAAATCATTAACATAACCAAATAAAGCATTGGAGGAAGTTCTGTAATTAAACTAGAACATCCCTTATTTAGACCCTTAATTAAGCCTGACCTGAGAAAGCACACTGCGAGCAATAACTCGTGCTCAGAATGCATCAAAATACAATTCATTTTCTGATTCATATACTGTAAATATCATCATTTTGATTCTGGCATAACATGCTCAAGTGGAACTGAGGTAACACACTATAATGAAATATCGAAAAGAAGAGTTAAGAATATCTGGAAATTACTATTAGCCGCTTAATTAAGCATTAGGCAATGCTCTTGGATACATGATACACATTTGCCACCCCCACTCCACAATCCCCCTCCGGCACGAATATAGATTTAAATTCTAATTAGCAATGCACTGATTTCAAGCGATGGTGCTTTTAGGTCTCTCTAACTGTGCATTTAAGTCATCACTCCCTCTTTCTTCCGATACATTATTTATTGCGTTATTGTGATCCTTTCTCCAACACCTGCGTGTTAACTAGATGTGACATTTGGTGAAAAAGGAAGGACAAAGATTAAACCACTTTTCAATGAGACAGATGCTTCTCGAGTCCAAAGTGGCCATGATTTGTCATACGATATTCCCGCATATTAGACTGTAAATCAGAAGTCAACTCACTACTCCGGTTGATTTAATTACGTGTCACAAATGTCAGTCGACCGGATTCGTTCCCCACACACACCTTGAAGTAACTGAAACGAGAATTTTGCTGTCGTATTTTAGTATCTTTCACTAAATAATTTATGTGAGGAACTGTTTGTGAATATTGGTGTAATCCCCCACCACACACCACACACACACACACACACACACACACACACACACACACACACACACACACACACACACACACACACACACACACACTTCTTTAACACAACCGGAAGAATGGCAATACGTTTGAGTGAAAATAACTAAGTTCTGAATCTAGCCTATGACGCAAGGAAATTTTATACTGGCTTTCCAAGCGATGGTGACTTAGCTAGTCAAATACAAAGGTAAGGTTTTTCCATTTCAAAAACACAACTCGTGCTTTCGTAAAAACAGATAAACCAATCTGAGAACTCATGCAACTGACAAGCGTAAACAGGACCGTTATTAGGGTTGATGTCACCCTAAGACAGTGTTTCTCAACGTTTTTTGGATCATTCCCCCACCTCAACGTCACAAAGATTTTGATGCCCCCCTCTTCTAGCATAATAGTCAGCCAAGTTCTGAAAAAGTATAATATAAATATGCATAAATATGTACATGTACATTTTCTAATTGCCCCCCCCCAAAAAAAAATATTCAAATTCCCCACGTTGAGAAACACTGCCCTAAGACAAGCACTATTTTGCCACCTCTAAATTCAAGAAAACATGCACAATTAAATAATAAATAAATAAATAAATAATGGTGTTTTTATAGTCGAGATACAATTTGCCGTTTTTGCAGCCCTCTACACTGGCCGTTCACGGGCATTGCCTTAGTTGCTTAGTGGGTTATGATGGTCCTGGGCGTATATGTTCTACAATAGCCTTAGCACCTGGGCTAAGGCTATTAAGCATTAAGAACAAGGAAATGATTGCAGACAATGTGCATATGACCTCATTCATTATCACAAATGTTGAACTTGGAGTCCAATTTGTGAGGTAGACATACTCTTGCCTAATTTTCTATTTAAATGATCCGATTTAAGTCAAAACTGAAATTTCTCGAAATATTAATAGAGATCCTAAATACCAAATTTTATTAAAGTTCATTCAGCTAGGGAAAAATAGTATTATTTCTAATTTTTTGCTACATTTTGCCAATAAAAACAGCCCATTTATAAGGAAAAAAAACGATTCCCTATTCAACTGGTATGAAAATCGCTGTGCACTGCGACTTTGTATACGACTGAATATACTGTACATCACGTTGTTAGACTTTATACAGATACAATAGTGCTCGAAATTGTTCAAGGTTAAATTTTTGAGTCATACTACTTCCATCGTTTCAAAAAAGATAATTAATGGTCAAATTTACGAAACGTCGATCTGTTATTTTATAAAACACTCGAAACATTTTGGATTGGCTCCAAATTTTAAGTAGAGATTCTAAATACGTAATTTATTAAATGTTGTCATTTTGTCATTTGTCATTTGTCAATAAAACAAAAGTATTTGGTTGAAACTAAAACAGAATTTCGCAAACATATTCTAGTGTATATCTCAAATCTCAGATTTTATTAAAATTCCATTCAGTTCAGCCAGAGTACAGTTATTGTTATTTCAAATTACAATTTCGACACGTTTAAACCCTAAAACTGGTCCAAAAGAAAACACCACCTGAGAGGACTCAGACCTTACCAACTTAAGGACATCGTCAAACTCGATTGAACCAGGGAGGCTCTGTTACAGAAACGATTCTTCTGCCAAATGTATATTGAAATAAGAATAACAATCTTAAAATATTTATTTTAACAGCGCATGGCAAGACAAGCAAACTGACCAAAAGAGCATGTACAATTAATAAAGTGCATCTACAGTTAACAGAAATAATACACCTTTCATACATAGCATTAGTTGCTTCGGCCGTCACAACAACTCAATAAGATTTCCTCTTCTCCCCAGTTTGTGATAACATGATTCAAATAACTGAACTGTTTTTCCTTCAACGTGAGCGTTGTTCGCGCTGATCTGACCGACTCTCGATGGTCTAGTTCGTTCCAAAAACTGTTCTGTTTTGGGTTTAGATTGGAACTATAGAAAGGCCAGTTCAAAATTTTCTCATCATTCCCCCAAACCAGATCGCATTAAAACACCAGTATGCGACACCGTGCATTGTCGCGTAGAAAAAAACGTGTCTGTTCGTAAGACTACCACAATATAGAGAGCAATGCATTATGTACACCTATGCTACATATCAGTCCTCGTTCATCCTTTCAATACTACAGCTAAAGATCCAAGTCCATATCGGAGAAACAGCTGTTGGTCACCACTTCCACCAGAAAATTTCTGTGCACCAGTGTAATTTGCGTTGTTCATTTCCATTGTTGATGTTCTGTTTATGTGCAGATCCCCTTCTACAGAAATTCAGACTGTGCAGTTTTGTTTTCATTTTTTAATTTTAAAAATTATGTGATTTCTATGAAGGAAGGTTTTTCTGAACGTAGAGTACATTTGTCTCAGGCTAAGGATATTTTTTTCGCTGTTTCAAACTGCTTGGTTATCATATTTTTTCTATTTTTTTAAATTAATTATACATATATTTTTGTATTTTTATATATTTATTTTATATAATCTCGAAATCCAGTTCTACAATCAAACGTCGAACTTTTTCAAGCCACTCAGGCCTCCTCCTATTAATAAGCAGGTCGATGGTTTCACACTGAGCAATGAAATTTATCTCCTACCTAGGGACAATAGCAAACATCGATGCCCACGGCGGTAGTATACGAACCCACAGCCTGTTGGTTGGAGAGCGGATATGCTAACCAGTTAGTCAATTAGGGTGATTTTCGTATAAGCACCTTCGGAGCATCCTTCTATCCTTTGGCGTTACCTTCCTATGAGTGTTTTTGTCTGAGATACCACCCTCACTTTTTCATCAACTGATGATGCCGTCCACGGTTGATTAGGAGTAATACGGTCGTTTTTTTTTTCTTTTTAAATGTGAATACGATCCATAAAAGATTATAAATCTATCGTACACTAATCCTACTCTAGACGCAAACACGGAAAATCATTTTCCAGCACTCTTCCTTATTGGAAGAATGGCTTTTCACGCGATGAATTTCGTTTTTCACCTTAAAGGATGTTACTAAACATCCTTTAAGACATAAAAAACCTTTATCAGGTGCAGATAATTTAGTCAGTTTTATACGGAACTGGAATGGTTTCCCCTCCCGGAAACGTTCATCCAGAAAACAGGGAAAGTGGCCAGAAGAACGAACGCTATTGCAGTATCAGGTTTCCAAGAATAAATTCATTGGCAGTGATTCGGCCAATGGGCCTAGCATGAACTAGAAAATAGGATGGGAATATTATCATCATCATCATCATCATCATCATCATCTATGCGTATATCACGAATATCACCATCACTCAGCTTATCCCTTATTCCTCATTCATCCTCACCTTTTATTTCTTTTGTATTTTTTTAAAAAAGAATTTCATTGATTTTATTTTTCACAGATACATCACATTACCGACGTGTTCAACGATTCCAGATTAGATAATCATTAAAAGTAAATTATACTTAATTTATCCTTTAATCATTATAGCTATTTCATTCTCTCTTAAGGTTGTATAAATTTGCCGACTCTATAACTTGTCGTTGAAGTTCATTTCACATATTTTCAACCCGAACTATAAAAATGAACTTCGTATATTAATTCTCTATTCTCATCCCAACTTCCCTTTCGCGTTAGGCTCAACAGCCTGTCACAGCCAACTAACTTAACTTTTTAAACTACTATTTATCTATCTATCTATCTATCTAGAATATAATTTTACATTAGACGATAGGTAACAAGGACTACTTACATATTATAAGTATATAAGTATATATATATTACAGAGAAAGAAACATTTTCCTTTCGGGTATACAATAGAGAATGCAATAAATGAATCAACATTACAGTTCAGTTTCACTCTTAGTTATATTTCAGTTGAAGTGTATTGTCGTCGGCAATCCAGAATAGGGTACCAGTTGGATTCCACTCCTCTATGAATTTCGCGACAGTTCTTGTTTCTTTGTAGTAATCAAGTTCCAATAAAAGCCTGCTTTTTAGTTTCCGACGGAGTATATACATGACGGTTTTTGCCGATTCGGTGATGAATGGATGCTAATTATTTCTTGTGTGTTAGGTAGAAGCTGTAGATGACGGCCTTAGCGCAGATGAAGAGGAAATTGCATATTCTGTGTCTGTTCTCTTCTGTATGGACTAAATTCCAGTACTCTTATTGGCTGTGTGCGTAGTTATTACAATTGCTAGAGGCAGTATTCAGGGCATAGGTGATTATCACTTTGTTTGCGGGACAGGTCAGATATGTGTGTTCCAAGGTACCGGAAATGTCACAGAATAGACACAGATCCGTTTCTCTTAGATGGAATTTGTAGAGCTTAGAAGGAGTTGGCAAGATGTTATGCCATAGTCTCCACTGTATGTCGGAATCTGGTTTGGCACACTTCAATTTATATGGAAGATCCCACTGAAAACTAAGTGGCATATGCAGCCTTGTAGATGAGAAGGTTAAGAATGAATATAAGAAGGGCGAGGATGGAGACACTGACATGAGGAAGTGGTATATTTTCTTGTAGTTGGAGGGAAGAATTGGAAGTGAGGCTTCAGATTGTACAAGATGAAATATCGGCCCCCCCCATGCAGTTTCTAGAAGGAATACGAACTCCCTGAGTTGTAGCGATATCTGGATAGGAATATTATAATGGAAGCTTGCAGCTGTTGATATTGCTTTTCAGTTTTTGGGTTCTTCGTTGGTAGGCTTGTGAATGTTTTCCACTTTAGGGTCTGGGTTAGGAGTTCCCCTATGACTGTTATTCCTGCCCAGTTCCATGTAGGGAAAAGAAAGGGCTGGTCAGTTGTGAGACTTATGTTTTTGTTCGAAAATAGTGGTTCTGTAAGTACAGCTGACACTGTTGATCCTGTCAATGTATGATGAAGTTCTGTGTTTTTTCACAGCTGTAGAGCATCTTTGTAAAAACGAGGTAGTTTAGGAGGAGATGGTGCAGAACTGGCCATTCGGAGGATTGTGGAAAGAGTAAGTCCTCTGGTGGATGATTTCGTGATGTAATCGAAGGTGGTTACATAAGTGTGTTGCATTGAAGTGTCTTTAAGAGGAAGATTATCTTGAAGAATCTAATCTTGTTTTCAAGGGAAATCAGGCCTTGACCTCTCTTACTGAGTGGCTTGAATAGTTGAGGGTATGTTGTCCAGTGAGTTTGTTCCAGAGGAAACGTTTGATTTCCTTTTGAATGTGGTAGAGAAATTCTTCAGGAGGTGTGAGTACTTTTAGGGTATGTCATAACACACTCGCAGCCATCTGGTGAACTATTAGTACTCTTCCTCTCAGTGAAGACATGGAACGAATGCTGTTCCATTTACCTAGCACCTGTTTAAAACGGTTGTGCAGCTGTGTCCAATTCAGTGCGTTATATATTTTGGTGTTGCCAAGGTGCACGCTTAAGTATCTTTGTCCTTCGCTTGACTAGGTACATTCGATCGGAGAATCATTTTTAGACTTCTATCTGCCTGACCACAAGCCCGTGGTTTTTGCAGAATTTAATTTGGCCCCTGAGGCTTTCGAGATAAAACTCACTATTGAACATTTGGCCAGGCAGAACGAATTCTTTGTGGATCCAAGCGACTTTTTTTCGGATGCCCCTCTTCTGGTGGTCTCCACTCAGCACTCTTTCTTTCGGGCTCATATTCAAAACACCACGTTTCGTCACCAGTAACGATCGTTTCAAGGAAGTTTGAATTTTTACGAGCAGTTTTAATGAGGTCCTTGCAGTGTTCAATTCGCTACATTTTTTTGGTCGTCGGTCAACTTGTGGGGAACAAATCGTGAACTCAATTTACGAAGGCCCAAACTCTCGGTAAATGTATATTTTAACAAGTTAAATAAAAAATAAAAATAAATAAATAAAAAATATCTAGAATATTTAAAAAAATCTATCTAGATCATGGCTTCGTCAAGCTGCAACTTTTATTATCTTTGGAAGCATCCAAATCAGGAAGTGCCTATTGGATCTTCAACAATACCCTCCTGAAAGATCCAGATTACATAATAAACCCTCATGCTTTAATAACCAACCTCACTCACTTGAAAGGTGATACAGAACCAATGAAAACATGGTAGCCCCACCTAAAATCACAAATAAAATCTTAAAATAAAATAAAATAAAATAAAAATAAAAGCTTAAAAGAAAGGACACAAATAAAATCCTTTACGCAGATCTACAGTCACCGGAAAAATCAACAGAGGAACATTAGAATCCGACAACTTGAAGAACAGCTCAAGTATCTCCCAGAAGAAAGCCCTGAATATCATTCAGCCCTCCAGAACATGTAAACACACTCAGAATTATCTGCAAAAGGTGTCCTACTTAGATCGCGGCATACACATATAAATCTTTCAGATGCCCCCACAAAATATTTTTTCTCTTTGGGAAAAAAATGCCAGGCAGCAAACTCCATCTCTGCTATCAGACTTCAAGGTGGCAGCATCACAGAATATCTAAGTAAAATCACTTCTGAAATCCTACAATACTACGAGAATGCATACAGCTTTACAGGAACATCCCATCATGCCATTCACGAAATACTGAAAGAAACAAAAAAATCTCCGCAACAAATAGGAACCACTTAGAAAACAAAATCACGCTAGACAAACTGAAAATTGCATGCACATCCTTGCCAAAGAACAAATTTCCCGGCCTTGATGGTCTCAAGTCAGAGTTTTTCCAAGTCTTCTGGAATTAACTCGGACCACTTCTCCTCAAAAAACTGCAAGAAGCCTACCTCAATGGGCTCCCACAATTCGTCAAACCTCTTTGGTATCAATCGTGCTACCGATTGATACCAAAGAAGGGAGACCACACGGATATCCGAAACTGGCGTCCAATCTCCCTAATTAATATCGATTGTAAAATCATTTCCAAAGTTATAGTAAACCGAATAAAGCCAACTTCTGCCTGAAGTTATTGGCCAACATCAAACGGATTTTATAAAAGTATCTCTTATTAAATGGATAACCTCCATTTAATAAGAGATACTTTTATGAAGTCCTAAAGGCATTTGGTTATGGTCCTCTCATCATTGAAACAGTACAATTGCTATACAGAGATGCATTCTTCTATTTAAAAATCAATTTGAACCCTTCTTTGAACTCTTCTTCTGGCCATTGAACCCTTCTTAAAAAGAGTACATGACACAATCATGTCCAAACGAACCATCATAACAGAGACACATCAAAAAATAACCCTATCAACATATGCCGATGACGTTACTGTAATAGTCCGAAATGAAGAAGAAATGACAGTAACCGAGGAAGCACACAGACTATTATGCACAAGCCTCAGGGGCCAAATTAAATTCTGCAAAAACCACTGACTTGTGACCAGGCAGATCGAAGGCTAGAAATGATTCCCCTATCGAATGTACCTGGTCAAGTGAAGGGCAAACATACTTAGGTGTGCATCTTGGCAACACCAAAATATATAACACACTGAACTGGACACAGCTGCACAACCGATTTAAACAGGTACTAGGTAAACGGAACAGCATTCGTTCCATGTCTTCACTTAGAGGAAGAGTACTAATAGTTAACCAGATAGCTGCGAGTGTGTTATGGCATACCCTCAAAGTACTCACACCCCTGAAGAATTTTTCCACCACATTCAAAAGGCAATCAAACGTTTCCTCTGGAACAAAAGTAACTGGGCAACATACCCTGAACTGTGCAACCCACTCAGTAAGAGAGGTCAAGGCCTGATTTCCCTTGAAAACAAGATTAGATTCTTCAGGATAATCTTCCTCCTAAAGACACTTCAGTGCAATCATACTTATGTAACCACCGTCGATTACAGCACGAAATCATCCACCAGAGGACTTACTCTTTCCACAATCTTCCGAATAGCCAGTTCTGCACCATCCCTTCCTAAACTACCTCATTTTTAAAGAGATGCTCTACAGCGGTGGAAAAACACAGAACTTCATTACACATTGACAGGATCAACAGTGTCAGCTGTACTTACAGAACCACTATTTTCGAACAAAAACATAAGTCTCACAACTGACCAGCCCTTTCTTTTCCCTACATGGAACTGGGCAGGAATAACAGTCATAGGGGAACTCCTAACCCAGACCCTAAAGTGGAAAACATTCACAAGCCTACCAACGAAGAACCCAAAAACTGAAAAGCAATATCAACAGCTGCAAGCTTCCATTATAAAAGCCTACCAGATATCGCTACACCTCAGGGAGTTCGTATTCCTTCTAGAAACTGCATGGGGGGCGGGGCGATATTTCATCTTGTACAATCTGAAGCCTCACTTCCAATTCTTCCCTCCAACTACAAGAAAATATACCACTTCCCCATGGCAGTGTCTCCATCCTCGCCCTTCTTATATTCATCCTTAACCTTCTCATCTACAAGGCTGCATATGCCACTTAGTTTTCAGTAGGATCTTCCATATAAATTGAAGTGTGCCAAACCAGATTCCGACATACAGTGGAGACTATGGCATAACATCTTGCCAACTCCTTCTAAGCTCTACAAATTTCAGCTAAGAGAAACGGATCTGTGTCTATTCTGTGACGCTTCAGGTACCTTGGAACACACATAACTAACTTGTCCTGCAAACAAAGTGATAATCACCTATGCCCTGAATACTGCCTCTAGCAACTGTAATAACTACGCACACAGCCAAGAAGAGTACTGGAATTTAGTCCATACAGAAGAGAACAGACACAGAACATGCAATTTCCTCTTCATCTGCGCTAAGGCCGTCATCTACAGCTTCTACTTAAAACACACAAGAATTAACCAGCACCCATCCATCATCGGCACAAATCCTCACGTATATACTCCGTCGGAAATAAAAAGCAGGCTTTTATTGGAACTTGATTACCACAAAGAAACAAGAACTGTCGCGAAATTCATAGAGGAGTGGAATCCAACTGGTACCCTGTTCTGGATTGCTGACGACAATACACTTCAACTGAAAGATAACTAAGAGTGAAACTGAACTGTAATGTTGATTCATTTATTGCATTTTCTATTGTATATCCGAAAGGAAAATCTTCCTTTCTCTGTAATATATATACTTATATACTTGTAATATGTAAATAGTCCTTTTGTTACCTATCTTCTAATGTATATTTTATTAGAATACTTGGAATATTTACTTTGCTTTGCACTGAAAATGCTTTGATGCTGACAGATTTCCATCTTTCCACTTTGTGCGTGCGTGCGTGCGCGCGTGTGTGTGTGTGTGTGTGTGTGTGTGTGTGTGTGTGTGTGTGTGTGTGTGTGTGTGTGTGTGTGTGTGTGTGTCAGTTGATCTTTTTTATTCCTTGTTATTATTTTTTTTTCAATTTCTTCGTAATTTAACAATTCATTTTAAGTTCATTTATTGATACGCTCTTACCCCGATCTCGTCTTCTTTTTATCCATTTAAATCATTTGTTTTATTAACTTTTTTTTTTGGTATTTATGTTTTCATTTCACATAATGCTACTGAGATAAATCTGAGTAGCAAACTTTACGCAGATAAAATGTAATCACAATAATCAAACAAAACGTTTTTAATTTTATCCAAAGTTCCAAAATAAGAATAATCAACGATTTAATTTATTTGCGGTAATGTTTTTATGTGAGTCAGATCAGTGCTTCCAAATTAGAAACAGAGCGATTGGTGGTGTTGCATCTTTCTTTTATTAAAAGATTTTTTAGAAAGATTTTTTAGTAAATATAAAAAATTCTATTTTGTCAAGTTTGATGCTACTCGCCAGCTGTTCTGTTCGGCAAGGGCGAGTGGACGAAAGTATTTGTATAGTCCTATATATTAGGATTAATTAGATTCCTTAACCAAGTTACCTGGTCGTAACAAATTCCATGTTTATTGGATTATAAGATAGGTTAGTCCTATCTCGCGGCTCAGCTGTCCAAGAAGTTAGCATATCATCTCTCCAAACCAACCGTTCTTTGGGGGTTGGATGATAGATGAAAATCCCCATGAGCATGGAAGTTTTGTGAATGTCTGTAAATAGGAGATGGACTTCATTTTTCCCGTACAAGACTCTGCTTAATTGACCCCTGAAACTTGCAAAAATTTTCATGTTTGGTCTCTAGAACAATATTTCCTAGATTATTTAATCCTTAACTCCCCCCCCCTCCCCATGGCACTAATTTAATGTATTTTAGGCTAATAATGTTTCGTGGATAGAATGCGCACTGCTTTTTTCTGAGTTTGTCATCTTACGAAAACCCTGGTTCCGATGAGTTAGCTGGCTTCCAAATGAGACCAGCTAACTCATGGGATGGGAAAAACTCACAAAAGTTCTAAAGTTCTCCGCGTCCTAGACGGCATTCGAACCGAGGTTTTCCCAACCAAAGGGAATCGTAGTTAACGAATGAGCTTCGGTTGCTGACCTGACAGTATTGTCCGGCAATACGATTAGAAAATCAAGTTTTCATACATGTACGAAATTGTCTGCGAGTGACTGAAACATTTTATTTCTTTCTTCAAAAAGTAAAGGAGTCGAAGGTATTAGGAGAATATACGCGTGCCTTGAATCTCCTAAAGCAACTTTAGAGGATGCTAAGAAATGAGCCTTTTGCATCCACAGACCGTTTGCAAGAGGCACATCGCTCTGAAGAATTAGATTATGAATCATGAATTGAATTTCTGTGGTTAGGCGCTGGCAAATGTTAATGTGTGCATGTACACTTCATTCACCGATGGAGAAACGTTATTTCATCAGGACTGCTTGTAATGATCATCTATATGGGCGATCTCCGCAAAGTCAGATTTAAGGTTGTTTGGGTTCCTAATGTATAACTTTTCAGAGGTCCCCTCTACTGGGTAAATTTTAGGAGACTATACAGAGACGAAAGCTCTTGTAATGTGAGGTCCTAAGCTGTGGCTTATCTAATTTATGCGCAAATCCGGCACTGGATCTTCGTGAAACAGTTGAAAACGAAATTCCAAATATCGGTTCGATCATAAGGTCCAATTACTTTGTTGAGAAGAAATTGATTGGGCTATATTTGTTCAACGATCATCTTAGGGGTGGCGTAGTGGTGGTGGTGGTGGTGGTGGTGGTGTGTGTGTGTGTGTGTGTGTGTGTGTGTGTGTAAGCGGAGAAGGAACACACATTAATTATTTGCAAAATGAGTTGCCGGGAGTTTTAGATTATGGTTCTTTATTGACTTGACAAGTGGAATTCTGTCATAATGGAAATCATCAAATAAATCTCCCTACATTTAACTTTTACACTATAGCAACTGGGGTAGTTGAAAGAAAGGTTAACAATAGGAATGCAGATGTCAGAGAATTTTTAGATGCTGTAGAACGCAGTCGAATGTCCTTATGCAAAAAGGAAATGGTTGAGTAATGTTTTATTGATGTTCGTTTGATAAAATAACTAATTTAGTAAATAAATAAATCAATAATGTGTGTGTGTGTGTGCGCGCGCATATTATATGTTATATTATATTATATAATATTATTATATATATATATTTCATCACTTATACCAGTTTCAATACACATAAAACTATCCATTACATAAAAAGTAGTTATAAATTCTCCAACTACTCCAGTTTAATCGTATGGATAAAACTTCAATTTTAAGTAAAGGTTTTGATTTCACAATCCATTCTCCGCACGTTCATTCCAAAGCTTAACATAATAGTTATACAGAAAAAAAAGGGACCAATTCTATTTGCCTCAAGAAAATGCTTTAAACACCAGATTTGTTGCTGCATATTCCTTATTACAAGCTCATCTCCCAATAAGGAATATTATTGCATTAGAAAGGGAGGACATTAAAAGATTGAGTAATAATAAAGCCATAAAAGACATTCTAAAAGCATGCAGGAGAAATTTAGCATTGTAGTCTGCGCTGGTTATCTTAACCAGCGCAGACAACAATGCCAATATCGCCCATATTTTGTCTGACTTTTCCACGTATTTAGAAACATATTATAATTCTATTTGGTCTTCTTATATTAAAACCAGTGATCTTACTGTATGCTCAACTGATTTTTCAAAAAAAAAAAAAAAAAAAAAACAGATGGTCTAAGAATATCGTTAGACGTCTTATAGGAAGCCAACTCACTTGGAAAAATCTTTCTGCGCCAACTCCTTTCATCATCCACAACAAAAGTTTGGAATCATCATAACCTTAAAAAATGAAGTTTCGACAATTATTAAAGATGATGGAACAAAAAAGAAAACTGAACTCAATCTTCTGTTCCACTAGTTTCTTCAAAACGGCTACTCAAAAATATCACTAAATAAATTACTTTAATTAAATTTGTCTGAGGAAAATATACAACAGAAATAGATTATAAAGTTTCGAGAAATATTGCAAAGTTTAAAACACAACATTAGAACTGATTTTAATGCGCTCTGTATCATGCAAAATTTTCTTTATTCGCCCAAAAATGGCTTCTTTCCTTTTGAAAAATACCCTGGTGTATACTAGATTCCATGTTCTCACAGCAAAACATACACTTGGATTGGTCAAACTGGACGGAGTTCTGAAATTTGGAAAAAAAAAACAAAAAAACTGAGCGGTATTGAATATAAAAGGAAAGATAAAAGTGGTCTCGCTTCTCACCACATCGTGAGATGTACAGATCAATCTTTCTTACCTAGAAGAGTACTTATTTATTTAGCTTATAATGACACAATAGCCATGAAGTCGATACAGGAAGTATGACACCAGGTTATTTTGTTTAGACAAGGTTATTTAAATCAATTTATTACTCTTGGTTGTAATGTAATTTAACTAATTTAATTAAAATTTAATTTATTATTATTATTATTATTATTTTATTATTATTATTATTATATTTTTATTTTTATTTTATTTATTTTTTTTTTTTTTGTAAATTACGCATATTCTCTGGTCAATTTGGTTGTTTAGAAAATCCCCGGTTTTTTCCGAGAGGAAAAATCCTCTACCTTCGTATAAGACCACTTCAGCTGACAAGCCTCTATAGCAGTGGTTCTTAACCTGGGGGTGCGAGAAAGCATTTCCAGGGGTGCGAGAGAAGTTTCTAAATTTTGACCCAGATTCGATGGACGACAGCTATTTAATAAAAGACGATCTTATTGAAATACGAGCCAATGCACGCATTGAAATGGAATTTTGTACACAGAACCTTATTCACAGCTGGCAAAAGCCGCATTGCAGACACTTTTACCATTTGCCACCACCTACCTGTGTGAAATGGGATTTTCATTACTTTTGCACATAAAAACAAAAGCAAGAAATCGCTTAAATGCAAGTGATGACTTACGCGTGACTTTTTCAAAATAAAAAAAACAAAGAGCCTTGCTTCAAAAGTATTATTATGAATAAACAACAACAACATAACCATTAAAAATTGAGATATTGTTTTGTATGTATATGAATATGTATGTGTTTATTTTTCAATAAATAAATTATCTTGCAATAGATGTAATTTCCTAAATAAAGAAATAGAAAGACATTTTTCAAGGGGGTGTGAGAATTTATTTTTAGATTCAAGGGGGGTGCCGATCACTAAAAAGGTTAAGACCCACTGCTCTATAGCGATTCTTCGCGTCCTGTATCGGAATCCTTGTCACTAGAGTTCCAGGAATTCCGATTCACTGGAACTCTAGTGATGGGGTGGGGGGCGTACTTACACTATTCTCGAGGTGGATGGGATCCGAGTCGCTAGAGTACTCCGCCCCCCCCCCAATTGTTTATGCCCTTAAATTGGCCCTCAATTTTCTGGGTCCCCAACTAAAGCCCGTGCACTGTGCATAAGTACGGCCCTGCCTAGTGACTTTTTTTTTTTTTTTTTGCTCTTATAGTTAACATAAACGTTAAAAGAGGAAATGTAATAATTAATTGTTATAACAACTTTATTTATAAATTTAATACATAATAATAAACGAACTTATATTAATACGTATTTAATTTTTAGACCAAACCCTTTAAACATTTATTATATTGCAAAAAAAAAAAAAGAAGAAGAAAAAGACTTTTTTAAAAAAAAATAATAACTGTCATACAGTTTTAAAGTAACACTGCCAGGTGCTTCTTCATCAAGTTATTAATTCGTGATCGAACTGTGTATAAACATACCCTTAACAATAGTAGCCTTTCCCTCTTCTTGGTTTTAATATTTTAGTGTCGAAAACCTCCACTCACATAGGAAAACAGTGGAAAACTGCAATATATCATAGCAATCTTTCCCATACTGGAAAATTGACTGGCAACATACACCAAAAAAAAAAAAAAGTTTAGTGATGGTGTGTAAATTACTGTTACGAATTGATATCTTTTACACTATATATTCTTTTTCACAAAATGTTCAGGTATAAGCAAAATATGTTTAATAGATGTTTATTATTTTATTTCTTTTCAATAATAAACTTGACTGAATTCTCACTCTGGAGTGATATAGTATTCGTATAACATTTCGAAGTACTAGTTCTATCCCTTAGATATATTTCAGGTTAAGCGTTTGTTTAGAGAGTCAATATTTGTGTTCTGTTTCAACGTACGTCCTTCATATTCATTCTAACTTATCTCGAGGATTTACGTATGCATTTCCATATAGATTACACTTTCCAGGACGTGTTGTAGAATGGTGATATAATTATTGTAGACAGAGGAATAGCTATGGTGTAATGCGTCCGAAAGAAAGTCAAACTTTATATCTCTATCATTTGTTACTCGTGTATGCTATTGATTTACTTATATATGTAAGTGAATAAAATAAGAACCAAAACAAAACATTTAAAAAGGATTAAAGCATCTGCCGCAGCTTAGACATTTGTTGTTGATGTGGTAGTCAATTGTTTCCGGTGTTGAATGCCATGGGAAGCAAAGGGATTTGGCTAACTTTCAACCTAACATCCTTCCAGCTCTAAAGATTTACTATGATACATAACTGACCTATTAATATCTACTAATGATGAAAATCAGATGATGATCCCTGATATTAGGAGCCAGCTGAACAAATGTTGCGCTGGTATTATATGTGTTCAACACCAGAAACCACAAAACACGAACTTCTTTTGGAACTCCCTGATAACTAATTACCACGCTAATGATTTCTTGGAGTCTTTATGAATTAAAATGGATATACACTTCAGAGAGAGAGAGAGAGAGGTCTGTTCATTCTTTTTCTACCACCTTCTTAAAGGAGATATTTAAGGATGGATTAGCTCGCGACAGCCTAAAGTGAAAGATGTTTAGTATTAAAGAAGTTAGGATTCCTTTGTAATGATAAAAAAAGAGAGACTTCCATAGGGAAAATTAACGTGAAGAAAGGATCTGATGAATATTCATCTGATAGATGCTGCAAAATTACTTCTTTTTGGATGTCTACAAAATCAGAAAGCATCTTTGTGAGAACGAGAAGATAGCTTTGCATTTCCCAGGAGAAGATTCAATAGATGATATCCGAAATTTCATAAAAATTAACATGTAATGAAATGCTTTTAATTTTCGTCAACACTAATACAATGATTCAAATATGGTTATTATGTTATTCCAAATAGCAAGTTTTTCTGTAATTTTAATACTTGTAATTTCATTGAGGCTCTTGAATATATAAATAAAAACATCTAAATAATCATTGCATGAATCAGTTATATATGCGTAATACTCTTTTCCGTCACTTTAGTGACGTAATCATGATTTTGGTCTCTTCCCTTCTGCAACTATCTTTAATAATCTCCGTTCTCCTCCCCACGCCAACACATTTTCTTTCATTCGGCTTGGATTTCACATTGCGAGGTTTCATGATATGGTATTTACTCTTGAAGGTACTGATATTATCAGTTATTCGCATGTCATATGAAAAAATAAATATTTTTTAATGATAAAACGGCGTTTCAGATGAAAGGGAGTGTTGGCCGGTCTTAACAGGCGTGGTTTTCTTTCCAGAAAGTGAATTTTTCATTTTGCACACAAAGAAACCCACTGAAAACGCATGATGAGGAATAATTATGAACATCGAGTAAGACTGTGCCGTGCCTCTTTAAAACATTCAAATTGCAGAAGGTTAAAAATTTGCAAGCTGAGGAGCTGAGACCCTGATCTATTTACTCAAAAAAGAAAAAGAAAAAAAAAGAAATCTTGGG